>NC_040906.2:148314503-148924384 GCF_004126475.2 Phyllostomus discolor
AAAAAACACCTTTGTAATTAGATTTGAGTTACCACTATTGCTTAATATTAACGCCAAATATGCAACTATGAGGGAAAAAATAAAAAAGCTAAAACAACCAAATCTGAAAATTTCAGTTTCAAAAAGTTACGGAAAATACAAAAATCATCATATGCTTTAGGTACTATCTAAAAGGACCAAATATCCTTAATATTCCAATTCATGTTCCCTAGTAGAACAGCACAATTTTATATAGTTCCTTACCCCTCAGAAAGCATTTACCATTTTTATCTGAACTCATTAATACCAAAAAGTACATAAAAATACTTCCTATGAGAATAATTTACTCTTGATTGTTTATTCAGCATGTATATTATACTCAACTTCATAAAGGCCCTGTTCCAACTGACAAAAAAATCCTCCTCTCATTCATTTTTTGGTGCTGTGCTGATTGTCTGAATAACTGACAGATTATCTTTTTTTCTGTTTTACAAATTCTTCAACATTACTGTTATATCCATCAGATACATGAAGTTCAAGGTCATAACTAGCTGAGTGGTTGCAAAGAACTTTTTTTTTTTTTTCTTTTCAGCATGTACTAGTAATGAATGTATTTCTTGGATACATGTTACCTACGCTGTAGTATTTTTTACCACAACCTCCCTAGGGTAAGTAATACAGTAACAGCATATAGTAAGTAATGCAGTAATTCGGAACTGGGGATAATTTTGCCTCCCAGGGGACATTTTGGTAAAGTCTAGAGACATTTTTAGCTGTCACAACTTGGAGGAGGTGCTGCTGACGTCTAGTTGGAAGAGGCCAGGGACGCTTGAAATATAATGCACAACAAAACAGCCCTCATAACCAAAAACTAGTGTACACAAAATGTTAATAACTGTAGAAGAGAGTAAGAAACCCTGGTATATGGATAGGAGTGAAAATTCTGGGGCCAGACTGCTTTGGTTCAAATCCAATTCCACTACTTACTAGCTGTGTGGACTGACCTTAGGCAAGTTTACCTCTGTTCCTGTTTCCTCATCTCAAATTGGGTAACAGAGGACTCAACTCAAAGGAACACAATGAGGAGTAAATAGAAATGTAGTTCAATTAAAAAAAGAGAAAAACCAGTGAATCACTGCAGCAAGTTAAAATACAAGCATCCATGCAACCAATCTTTTTTGACCTATTCTCCTTTTCAAGTATTAACAGACATACTGCCATTCCCCATCTTTTATTTAGTATCACTCTCCATCTATCAAGTCATAACTGTAACTGCTGTAATCATATATTATATAATCTCCCACACTTAGTCTGCCACTACTTTAATAAACTACAACATGTTAACTGTCTTCTGAAGGAGATGAGTATTTTCACTGCATATAGTATACTCAGAGGTTTGAGATATACAGCACTAACTTCCCCTTTAAAACCTAGTTTTTTGTAGTCTTTCTTTTATGCTACCCAAGTATGAAGGACACTTTTCTTTAGTCATAGAACAAACATAGATAGATCACTTAGATAGCAATAGTGTAAGGCATCTTACATAATTTAATCTGAATCTCTTTAAAACTAAAGACTAAGGCTCAGAATTTACCAATCTTCATAACTGCACAACTGCATAAACTAGAGCTTAATTACTTCTCTAATTATGTAACAAATATAAGAAGTCGTCTCCCACCTCCTCTTTTATATCCCACATAAGGCAATGGACAAACCATTGGCCTGATATAGTTAAGTACAGTGATTACTGTTCTTACTCCTAATAGCAATTACTCCCTTTCCTCCTTAGAAGTCAACTGCCAATCAACATTTGAAAACTGCTCAGTGCCTTCACTGTCTTAATGAGCAGATATTCCTTTACAGATATGCTAAAAAGATCCAATTATTACAACTTACAGTTTTCTTACCTCAATAACTGTTGTTTGCTTATTTAACCTAACTCATTTCATTTTCCAAAACCCATGCATAGTATATGCAATCTTTGGGGTGGCAACAGGCACTATGAGCCTCTTTCTGGTAAAAAGGAAGCAAAGTGTATCATAATTGAAGATTTAATATTGCCTACCTCTGAGAAAAGACTCTCTACCCTTTAACAAAATGTATTAAGACTTTTGGTCAGCTGATACTTAAAACAAATATTCAGGAGCACATGCTAAAAATAAAGTAGGAAAGAACCTGGAATGATTTCCACTTATTATATAAATTCCAATTATTTAGAATTATGATTATTTTCACATTATGGTAACAGCAAGAGCTCAATAAATCTTTCTTGAGATTCTTGGCATTTCTCTGTGCCTCAAAGTTTTCAAGTCTTTAAAAGGTAAAGACATGTTATGGATTTATCAGGTTTTGAGTAACACCTGTCATTTACCAGCTAATCTACTAACATTAAAACTTATACAACTTTCACTTACATTTGATTCTTTGCTGCTTGCCTCTGAGCTTTTCTTTCTTTCCTTTTCTGATCTGGTGGCTTAGCAAAAACAATTTCAATATTTTCTCCCTCCAAGTCCTTGCCATTCATTTCTTCCATAGCCTTAAAAAATTAAATATTGATCATTATAAGAGAAATTTAAATTGATTATGACTGAAGTTTTAAAAACATCATTTTATAATCAATGTTGGAAAGATGAGATAAAACAGGTTAGATTTTTTTTTAAAGATCCAGCTCTTCAATCAATTATGTTCTTTACTTAGTCAGGTATACAATTTGCTAAGGCCAATAAAGTTTAGTATGTATGAGTAGAGTATGAGTTGATTACCTGACCTGAGTTTCCTTCAATTTTTTAAAAACATTCTGATTCTAGGATGACTAAAATAATTAGCCCACTTTAGTCTTCGCTGATGTGGCTCAGTTGGCTGGGTGTCGTCCTGCAAAGCCAAAGGTCACCAGTTCGATTCTGAGTCAGGGCACATGCCTAGGTTTCAGGTCTGGTCCCCAGTTAGGGGCATATGAGACGCAATGGCTCGGTCTCTCCCTCTTTCTCCCTCCCTTCCCCTCTTTCTAAAAATAAATAAAAATCTTTTAAAAATTTAATTAATTACTCCACTTTTGATGCCTATAATTCCCTCAGTTATTTACCTTAACAGCACCATCTCGTTCATCAAAATGAATGAAAGCATAATCTTTTAGTTTCTTCACTCGTTCCAGTTTCCCAAACTGACTAAATGCCTTTTCTAAAATCTCTTCTGTTACAGTATTGGCAAGGTTGCGTACAAACAGCACTTTTACCTGAAATTTAAAACAAAAACAAAAACAAACTCTGTATATTTCCAAAAGTTTCAATTTTCAATCCGCCACCACCCCATGCTGCAAAGTTAACTTTAGTCACACCATCAGGGAAAACAAAAAAACAAAAAAACAAAAAAACTGTTTTCAACTCATTTGGGTAAATACCAAGGAATGTTGACAGCTGGATCTAATGAGCAAAAAACCTGAACAGATATCTCAATAAAAAAAGATACACAGATGATAAATAGGTATATGATGAGATGCTCAACATCATGTCATTAGAAAATCATGATAAACAGTGAGATACCACTACATACCCACTAGAATGGTCAAAATCCAAAACATTAACATCACCAAATGCTGCTGAGGATATGGAGCAACAGGAACATTGCTGGTAGGAATGCAAGATGGTATAGACAATTTGGAGAGCAGCTCCTAACAAAATTAGCCATATTATACTCCTTGTTATTTACACAAAAGAGCTGAAAATACGTACACACAAAAATGTGCGTGTATACATATACAGCAGCTTTACTCTTAATTGCCAAAACTTGGAAACAACCAAGATATCCTTTTGTAGGTGAATGGATAAACTGTGGTACATCCAGACAATGGAATTATTTAGTGTTAAATGAGCTATTAAGCCATGAAAGACATGAAAGAAACAAATGCATGTAACTGAAAGATAAGCTTAAATAGCTACTACATACTTTATGATTCTAACTATCCAACTATGTAACATTTGGGAAAAGGCAAAAAACTATGGACAGTAAAAATATCAGTAATTGCCAGGGGTTAGAAGAGAGTGAAGGATGAATAGGCAAATCAGGGAGATTCTTAGGGCAGTAAAACTACTGTATGATACTGTAATGGTAAATGCATGTCACAAATTGGTCAAACCCAGAGAATGTACACCATCAAGAGTGAATCCCAATGTAAACCATGGACTTGGAGTTATAATGTGTCAATACAGGTTCACTGATTGTAACAAATGTATAAATCTGATGTAAATGCTGATAGTGGGGGGAGGCTACCTGTGTGTGGGCAGGGGATATATGGTAACTCTGTACTTTCTGCTCAAAAAAGACCACATGCCTAATAGTTATTAAATAATTATTTTGCAACTAAAACGAAGATGGTTATTTACTAACAATGTAAACACCACCCCCTCTAAGATAGCTGTTAAACATTTAACTTAAGTTAACACAGGTAGTCAAAACTAATTAGGGTCAGCTTTTAAAAATCTCAGCTAAGGGGAGAGAGAGTGTTCAAAATATTAAGATAAATTCTTTCAATCCTGAAAGCTCCTCAAAAATACAACTATAAAACATGATCTTTTTTTACTAAGAAACATTATTGCTTGCTCCTAGAATATGTACAAAGCGTCCAAATTTCTTCATCTCAAGTGTTAACCCAACGAGAGTTTAAAAGGCCAGAGGAAAAAAGAATCCTGAATAGCTTAGGTGAAGACTACTTATCCTGCCCTGGAAGGTGTACCTCAGTGGATTGAGCACTGGCCCACGAACCAAAAGGTAGTTTTGATTCTCTACCAGGGCACATGCCTAGGTTGCAGGCCAGGTCCCCATTGGGCGCTTGCAAGAGGCAAGTGTTTCATTCATGTTTCACTCACACATCCTTGTTTCCTCCCCCTCTCTTTCTCCCTTATTTCCCCCCTCTCTAAAAATAAATTTAAAAAATTATCCTTTAAAAAAGTTACCATGTAGACACTGGCATTTCACTCATCTCTTAGATTTAAGTGAACTTAATTGTTCTAGCTAGCCTATAACCATTAAGGGAGAGTCTTAAAGGACAAAGGGTAAAATAACTGCAAACTGCATTAAAGTATTGACTCGAGATGTTTGTTCTCATAGAATGTCTCAACTGACTGCTGAAGCAGGATAACTAATAATAGATAAACCTTGTAACTGCAGCAGCTCTGCTGAGGCCAGTACATACACTATTTTTAGGAGTAGGACTTTTAACACAAAATCACCCAAGCTAATAGCACCATTCTCAAAAACTCAAAAGAGATTGCTCTAGGAATCCACACAAAAATGAAGTACACCATTTCCACAGCATGTAGACTAACTACTTTATCATGAGTGTGACAGCTATGCCTTATGGCCAGGTTTCCTTGAATAAATTCTGTAATCACTTTTCATGCTCTATTTTGTGCAAGAGTTATTCCATGGTACCATTTTTGGAATTGTCACCTTAATAAGGAACACTTTTCACTTTCAAAAATATGGTTTAAAAAAAGTACACAATCGTTTTATAAGTTCTCCCTCCACCCCCAAAACCTTCCCCTATCAACCCCTTAAAAAAATTTTTTTAACTTGACTGCCATTACCTTTGCCATAACCTCAGGATCAGGATCTTCTATAGGATCAGCCCATTCAACAGTTCCAACATTTCCCCAGACTTTGACTTTACCACTCATTAACCTACGCCTTGCCTGAGCAGCTGTTTTATGATCTTCATATTCAAGAAAGCAAAAACCTCTGTTTTTTTTCTTGTCATCTGGTTGGTGGTATAAAATGACGTCTGTAAGACCCTCTGAAAGTAAGCAACCATTCCAGAAAAATTAGATAAAACAACAAGCAAGAACAAGTAGATCAAAGGATTTATTTTTCTAATACTTGAATACCAAGAAAGAAAAATAATCACTTATCTTTACAAGGGACTCAACAAATAATTTGCCTTTCCAAAACACTTTCGAATATTCCCAACACAAGAAAAAAAAAAAACACATGTTCTTTTTAATTAGATCTAAGGACAATTCTGCTTCCATTAATGAGAGGCATAAAATCTTTACATAGTTGCTTTAGTAAAATGGCAGTATAGGTCAGATATGGTAAGACATTTTTCTTGTTATGCAAGCAAACACTAAAAACTTTTTAAATGACACTTTTCTAGCCTCAGATATTAGCTTTATTTAAAATGAAATAAAACATACTTGTTATAAGAATTTCAAAAGTTCCTTGAGACTAGTAACAAGCTGATAATTTGTTAAAATATTCTAGGCAGACATTTTTTTTTTAAAAGCAGTCTAGTCTGTCATTTCAAAACTGTTATAAAATGCTTTACAGTTCAAAGAAATTGCACCATATTCACAATGTGGAAAAAATCAAACCATTACACACACACACACACACACACACCAAACAATCCTACCAACAATGTCAACTACCACCTAGAAATGCATATGAACAAAGAAATACAATACTCCAAAACAGGGATGTACAACAATTCTGCAGACTCAATTCAAATCCCAGTTGCATTCCTTACTAACTACATAACATTCAGCAGGTTGTTTCCCCAAGCCTTATTGTGCCTGTTTTCCTTACCTCATACGGGTGTAGTGAGAATACAATGAGTCAATAAATGTAGTGTTTAAAACAGTGCTTGTCACACAGAAGTACGCAATTACCTTCAGTATTAAAAGTTGCACCTCCTTCCAAATAAATCCAACTTACCTGTTACTTTGCTAAATTCTTCAAGAATCTGTTCCTTGGTTTTACTCTTAGGAATAGAGCCCACAAAAAGCCTATTGTTGGCAACCGAGATGCAGACACCAATGTGTTTTCCAGAACGAATTTCATGATTATTATACTGAAAGGGGAAAATGTACACCATGTTTTCAAAATACTCACAATATCCTATCTTAAGTGCTTATTAGAGAAAGATATGCACATCCCATACACAAACACAAAATTTTTTAAACAAATTAAAATTTTAACACTGTTTCTCAAGAATTTATCCTTTCAAAAAGTACCACAAAGACATTAGGAAATTGTAATCTGAGATAGACAGGAAGATTGTTTAGTGTGACAAAACACACTAAACAAATTTATGAATTAAATTAGTGCAAAAAATTGTTAAGACTTTGAAATCTAGGAAACTTGTTTAACTAGGAATCAGGTCCGCAGCAGCTTAAATATAAAATGGTTGATTCCAAAATACCTTAATTTCTACTTAAATCCATCCTGCCAACCATTTCTCTTCATGCAAAGAAAACTGATACAAATACCAGCATCTACATTTATTTTTCCGTCTCTCCTTAACCTCTTACACAAAGTTGCAATAAGAATTTTCGGATTCAAATACTGAAGTCTGAAAGGGAGAATCTTTTAAGTCTGAATCCCTCTACTCCCCCCACCCCCACCAATTTAAATTTCATTAAGCCTGCAATAAAGTTGGAGAAAAACAAGTAAAGATTATTGTAAAAGTATAACTATAAAATTACAATAGAAAGTAAATATATTGAACTTCAAGTAACCATATCCCACAGAAGAGATACTGTAGAGGCAAAACCCAATCTGTCAAAGTGACAAATCTACCAATCAGTATTATTTACAAACCAAAGTTCAAAACTATTCAGGTATCTGGAAAAGTTGATAATCTATATTACACAGTTAAAACCACTTCAAAATTTCAAGGTAGTAATAATGGTGGCAGCGGCAGCAATAATTATTGATAAATCCCCTCCACGCCTGGCCTGAAAAATCTGCCTTAAATGTACATACAAGTGCAACTATACAAACTAAAGAATCAACATGAATTTTCATAAAACTTATAGACCAGACTCGTGGCAAAAGTTGGTGAAAGTAAACCCACCCTTCTCTATTATTCCCATAACAGGTACATAAGAGAAGAAAACATACATTGTCAGAAGACTGATCTATCTATCCCTGTCTTCTTCTCCATCTCCAGATATTCAAAATTGAACATAAAGATCAAACACCTTCCTTCAGTTCAGAACAACTGTACTTCCTATCCCACCTACTCAGTTCACTCTACCCAAGTCTCTGGTCATTATCACTCTAGCATTCTCTACTCTTTATGTTATACCAGAGGCTTCTTTTAAATGATCCTAATTTTTTCCTATTGGAAAAATGAATCTCAATGGCTTCCCATCACCAAAAAGATAAAAGTTCAAATACTTGTACGTTATATAAATCCATCCTAAAATCTTTTCCTCCACGATACTACAACCTTAGCTATTTACATCATTTCTCAAACAGCTGTCATACTGCTAAGGCTCTGAAATAAAATGTTTTCGCTCAAACTTTCACATCCAAACTCTACATACCTGTGGATTTGAGCTCAACCATCTATAATACTCTACAATCCCTACATCCTATAAAGGTCAACAATAACACCCTTCTATGTTAACACAGACCAACAGTTCTCAACAGGAGGGATTTTGTTCCCCAAGGGACACGTGACAATGTCTACAGACTTTTTTGGTTGTCAACTAGGGGTGGGAGGCTTGTTGCTGGTATTTAGTAGGTAGATAAAGGCCAGAAATGTTACTAAACATACTGCAATTCATGGGATAGCCCAGCATAACAAATAATTATCCATTCTACAGGGTTGAAAAATCATGCCACAGAATGTTTTGTCATAGCATTTATATCCTATTTAGACTAAAAACCTCTTAAAACTAGAAATATACAGATTACCTGCAAATAGTAGAGCTATGGCTGAACCCATCATGCAAGAGATTATAGACAAGTGGATACAATATAAGTTATATTTCACAAATAAGTTAACCAAACGCAATTGTTTTAAGATATGTACATTCCCTCGATTTTTATGATCTAGCATCAAATAGATTACTGAGAAATCACTGGCTTTCAATTTGGTCATCTACTCTACAGGAGCTGACAAAAACATTAGATTATCAAAAAAAGAATGAAAGGAAATACAAAGTGTTTAAAGGGAGAAAGAGGAGTTATTTTGAAGATGACAAGAATTTTGTGTAACTTTCCCTGTTTTATATTTTTATTCCCCAAACGTTCCAGGAATTTACTATAAGAAAATACTTGTTTCTTAAAAACAAAAAAACTAAAGTTTTTATATTATTGTTTATACTATTTCCATCAACATTAACAATGCTGCTTTAAAGAAGTAATGAATGGTCCCATTATTATCAATAAGAAGAGTTCTTCCCTTCTAATTCATTATCACTACCTTGCTACAGTTAATCAAGACAGGGTAGGTAGAAAATAGTGTATTTAGGATAGATGTGTTCTCCGAATATAAATGACATGAAGATTTAGCAGGATTATAAAGTGAACTATAACTCTTCATATTATTTTACTTAAAAAATCTTGAAATAATTATAGCTAACCCACAGAAAATAAACTGCCTTGCCAATGAAAAGAAGTCATTAATAAAGTAGCAAAGATGACCCTCTGAGCATATTATTCAAATAAAAGTACCCAGAAATAAACACCTCTTTTAAGCAATGCCCCATCTTCCATATACGAATTAAGCATGCACTTTCACACACGCACGTGCATGCACACACACACAAATCATTCAACTTTTCTCATTCCCTTTTTTAAAAATCCTCACTTGAGGACATTTTTCACTGTTTTTAGAGAAAGAGGAGGGGAGAAACATTGATGTGAGAGGGAAATATTGACTGGTTGCCTCCCATTCACACCTGGACTAGAGAACCCACAACCCTTCAGTTACTGGATGATAGTCCAACCAACTGAGCCACACACACCAACCAGGACTCATTCTTTATTTTTTAAGACCAATAAAATTTTGTATTGTTGGATTAATTTGAGAGAGAGAGAAACATTGATTTGTTGTTCCACTTAGTTATGCATTCATTGGTTGATTCTTGTATGTGTCCTGACCAGGGAGCAAACATGCAAACTTGGTGTATGGAATGACCTTCTAAGCAACTGAGCAATGTGGCCAGACAAAACCCATCTTTCATCTGCAATTCAAAAATAAACTTCACATCTCAGCAGATGGGTGACAGTGAGTTAGATGGTTAGGAGGGCATAACAAAAACTCTTCTGAACCTTCAAAAGATTCTAATCTGCTGGTAAACCCTAATTCTTAAGTGTTAGTATATCACGGCACTATAATGGTTTCAAAGTGTTTAGAAAGTGAGATCTTGCCCTGACTGGTGTGGCTACAAATGGTAAGATCACCCATTCAATTCCTAGTCAGGGCACACGTGCTGAGTTGCAGGGCCAGGTCCCAGCTGGTTTCATGCAAGAGGCAATTTATCCATGTTTCTCTCACATATCAGTGTTTCTCTTTCTCCCTCCCCTCCACTCTCTAAAAATAAGTAAATAAAATATTTTTAAAAAGGAAAAAAGCAAAGTGCTGACCAGTGTGGCAGAGTTGGTTGGGCATCATCCCGCAAAGCAAGAGGTTGTTGGTTTGATTCCTGGTCAGGACACATGCCTGGGTTGCAGGTCCCTGGTTGGGGACGTGTGAGAGGCAACCTATCAATGTTTCCCAAGCACATGGATGTTTCCCTCTTTCTCCCTCCCTCCCCCCTCTCTAAAAATAAATGAATAAAATCTTAAAACCAAAATTTTTTATAACTTTCAGATTCAGTACCACAATGAGGTGACCAAATAAAATAAGGATAAATTTTGAACATTAATCAGTGCAGTTTCAGTATTTCAAACACCAAAATAGGAGCTGTACAGTCTGGAACATTTGTCTTCTAGACTCAAAATAACAAGTCATTTTTTCCTTTCCTCATAGCCAGTCACCAAATCCCCAGAAATTTAGCAATCTCAGATTTAGAATTTGGTACAAAAGTGGTTGGTTACTTGCTCCTAACTTTTCTTTAGCAGCAAAGCCATTACCTACACAAAGCCTGCCCACTTTATTTTTAAACATTTAATTACAAAGTCTTCTGTAGGTTGAGCCAAAATTTACTTCCCTAAAAATTCTACAATAATTGTATTTCCTCCTCTGAATGACAGCACTTTATTTATCTGAACACAATGCTCAAAACTAAACTGTTCTCTATATGCTTGGCTAATCATTCCTTCCCTGACATGGTAAACTGAAGTGCTTCCTAGAGTGTCACCAAATAGTGACATCCATACCATAATTTTGTACATGCAGACTGAGGAGCTGAATAAACTAAGACTATTACTAATCTTCCATTTCTAGACACCACACCTCTGTAATATGTAGTCCATGATAACCTCAGCTTATTTGGCAACACCACTCTGCTGACTCACACTACAGCTTACATGTGACACTACATATGTATAGGACTTGTCTTTTGCCCCCAGTCAATTCCATCTTGCTGGTGCGAACTAACTGTACATCACAATCTTTTCAGATCCTGATTTGGTCATCCAGGGCATTTATCACTCCATGCTGACTGAAGTAACCAAACATTTAGAGGGCAGTCCAACTACACCCTCATTTAAATCACTGATAAAAACTGCATTAAAACCTACAAAACACCACTGCCTATCATTTCTCCCTTCAAAATCTTTAACCTTACTCCTTTCTTGTGCTGCCTCTCTCCTGGCCTTTCTTCTCTTCATCCAAACATCCTTTATCATTCTGTCATTTATATCAAGCTACCCACACCAAGGCTCAACACTGTAACTGCACCACGCAACTTAGCCCAACAATCATGACTAATGACTTCTGGCACTGCCTTTATACACTTTAATAAACTTTATACAAATTTTCTCCTGCTTCTTTCCACAAAACACACTGCTTCAACTAGAGTTACCACCTATGTCCTTCACTGTCCTGCTCAAACCTCTCTATCACAAAGCCTTCTCTAACAACCCCTACCCAAAGCAATCTATCCCATCATCCCTTTGTTACCCTTTGAACCATCTGCTTCTACTTTAATTGTAATTAGCTGCACATGTCCTGTAAATTCTAAAGTCAAGAGCTGAATCAAACTACCCTGAATGCCCATAGTAAAATATTTCACATTAAACCCACTAAATATTTTTAAGTGGCTACTAAAATATTTTGTAGGCCTATCTCATTAGAGCTGCATTCTCCAAAACAGCTCTACACATTACACTGGTGCACACAACCACTTTGGTAAATAAAACCATCAGTAGCCATAAAATCAGTCATTTTTAATGTGCACATAGATATCAACTATTCCAGAGTTCGAAACATGAGCCCTAATGGCATTTTCTGCAGGATACCTCCATTACACAGCAGTGGGCAAAAGTAGGATAAATTACCAGCCATCATTACCTAAAAAATAATTCATAAGTATACAAAATAATAATAAAAATACAAGAAAGACAAATAATAAGTAAATAAATAAGAGTAAACTGTGTTTCACATACTATAAACCTACATTCACCCACCAGTGTATAGGACTGTAATGCACACTGCAACACCAGTGGCCCTAGCTCCAATTTCAGCAACATACCACACAAATATATATACACACTTGCCTGCCCTTCCCCCTGGTTTTTGTGACAATGCCAAACACTGCATATACTTCCAAATATTCCACAGGGGGCGATGGGAAAAGCTTCACACACACACCCAATTATTCTACAATAATCCCTTGTCTGAAGGTAGCACAGAATAAACAACTGCAAATAACAACCTGAAACCACTGAGAGTTCAATAGCACAATGGCCCATTGCTAATACAAGAATATTATAAATTCTTGTCATAAGTAATGGGTTTACATGGCACTGATCAGCGAGTCAGGTTATTTATCCAACATTCACTTTACAATGGCGCTGTTCTATTGTCAGGGATTACTGAGAAAACAGAGCTTACATTCTGATGAGAGATAAGTAAATAATTTAGTAAGTCAAGAAATAATTTTCAGAAGCATTCTATTTTATCATGTTCAGAATACCATTATGAGGCAGCTGGGTGCTTGCTGCTCAAAGTTAGGAAAGGCCTTCTAAGACTTGATTGATTGGAAGGCTGCAGCACGATAACTGGTTGAAGTGTTAGAAAACAGAACAGCAGACGGCAGCCTTGAGATGGAAATGGTCATAGCTTATGTGGAGGATAAAAAAGGCAAAGTATGAATAGAAGGGTAATGAAGAGTAGGAGCAGAGAGGTTAAGAAACTTAAGATATGGCCTCCTTTGGAAGCCATTTATTAGTTTTCAGCATGGGACTGTTGTGACCTAATTTATGTGGCTGAATGGTTAAGAGTATAAAGAAGCAATGGAGAGCAGCAAGAAATGAAGATTCTTCAAATGGTACCTTAGACGAGATGGTTAAAAAGTGGTTAGATGCCAAAAATATTTTGGCAGTATAGACAGGACTATGAGTTCCTTTTAATACCACCTAAACTACTGCATAATTTAAAGAGTGAGGCTATCAGATGACATAACTTGTACTGTTGGCTTGTTATGTCTAGTTAACAATAGGCACTCTTTAACAAACTGGTATCAAACTAAAGCAGTAGGACCTCAGGCAAGCCAGCCAGCCTATTTACTCCTCTGCAGCATAAAAATAATTCCACTACTCTGAAAAATGGGTTGAGGTCATATTAAAAGGTAAAA
The DNA here is from genome assembly GCF_004126475.2 of Phyllostomus discolor. NCBI lineage: Eukaryota > Metazoa > Chordata > Mammalia > Chiroptera > Phyllostomidae > Phyllostomus > Phyllostomus discolor. Next base: position 148,328,012 of record NC_040906.2, read on the forward strand.
ATGTAGCATCCAGCAGGCTTCTATGACTTCACAAGTACTTAAGTGATAGTTTTATTAACCTTTAGAAATTTAGATCTTGCTTTCCTAGCTAGATTATCATCATTTAGATATGAATTGCTTTTATCCCCCAAAATACAAGATAGATGTTGGCTGAAAATGGGGTCATTTAAAAAGTTTGTGGCTGCTTGGTAGCTGCTTCTAACTTCATGCCTCTTCAGCTGTTAACATCAATTGACCCATTTTTACAGGTAATACAGACGCAAACTTAAAATCTACAACAGCTTTTAATCTATAAGGGGGGATGATTATTGAATCATTAAAAAATATAAAGCCCAATACATAAACTACATTAATCTAAGGTATTCTTCAAGACACTTCAAGTACACGGAAGCAAAAGACAGTGCTTTAACCTTTCCTGATCTATAAATAATGCAAAAAGGTTTTTTTCTCAATCTGATTATCTACAACTAGAATGACAGTTCAATCATTTTATATAGAAACTCACCTTGGATAGAGTTGTAATTCAAGTAGACTATCATAATTAAAGTCAGTTTTCAAAATATGCTCCACTAAGGAATATCTTTAGGGGAGGGGTACTCATTTCCACAAATGAATACAAAGTAGCAAAACATATCCAAATCAACATGAGTTTTGCAATTTTGTAGAATGATTTCCTCAAAAATCTAGTCCTTTTACCGTTGGATTGAGGCAAATCTCCCAATTCAATTATCACCATAATCCTAGCCACAATAAAGCATCCTTTTTTAAAAAGCAGTATGTTCCAGGGAGGAGAGGGTTTAAAAAAGGCTAAATGACAATGGAAAAAAAATTTAAAAATTTAAAACTAAAAAAGGGAAAAAAAAGCAATTATGTTCAATTCATCCCAGTGGATATATATCACTACCACTAAGAGTACCCTTTTTAAAAAGATTTTATTTATTTTTAGAGAGAAGGGAAGGGAGGGAGAAAGAGAAATATGAGTGTGCAATTGGTTGTCTCTCACATGCCCCCAAATGGGGCCTGGCCCACAACCCAGGCATGTGCCCTAATTGGGAATTGAACCAGGAACTTTGGGTTTGCAGGCCAGCACTCAATCCACTGAGCCACACCTGCCAAGGCAAGAATACCTTTCAAAAGCACCAAAATAAGGTGCAAAATCTATTTATCAGCCAGGAATAAAAGTAAGTATGCCACCAGATAAGGACTTAAATCACAAACCTAGAAAAAAATGGAAAAAGCTTAGGTTAAGAGTTAGTTCCCGGGCCAATCAAAATGGCTGTTTGGTTATCTAGGGAAAGTTTCTGCATTATAGTTAAAAAAATTAACTGTATTAATAATTAGACCAAACACTAAGCCTACAGCAATGCAATTTTGGACTATATTATCTGTTAAATCAAGGCAACTGTCCAAACCAAAACATATTTCATGTGTTTTTTATTGGTATTCAAAATAATGCTATGAATGGATTACATATCATCTTCTTCTATGTCTGTCACAGAGGTATCCAACTCAGGACCCATGATGGCTATGAATGTGGCTCAACAGACAATCATAAATTTACTTAAAACCTTTTTCTTTGTTCATCTGTTTTCATTCGAGTTTGTGTGTTACTGTGTGGCCCAAGATAACTCCTCTTCTTCTAGTGTGGCCCATAGATGCTAACAGGCTGGACACCCTAGTAGTTTCTGGACACTGTCTACAAACAAGTTCTAGTGAGGACCTACCATAATTAGTATATTGTGGTAGCAAAAATTAAGTAGCCTACACAAATGTTGGTTTAATTATTCCTTTTAAAAATATTAATACAGCCCTGGCAGGGTGGCTCAGTTGGTTAACCATTATCGTGTAAAACAAAAAGTTGTGGATTCAGTTCCCCATCATGGTGCATACAGGAGGCAGCGTACAGTGTTCCTCATGTCCCTGTTTCTTTTCTCTTCCTCTCTCCCTTTCTCTCTCATTCAAATCAATAAAGCATGTCCCTCGGTGAGAATTTTTTAAAGATTGTTAATACATAAATTACTTATAACAATAAATAACTATACTTATTAAACAAAAGACTTTAGGTAGTAACCTAGTAAACAAAATGGATCTGACCTAACTAAATTCTGTACTGACTTTTGGGGGTTTTTTTTGTAGCAAGATGTCACCTCACTGCCTTGTCAATTATTCTACATTTCCACATTAAAACTGCTATTTTATTACTACCTGGCAAAATGTACTATTTTTTAATAGATTAAACTGAACTATTTCTAAAGTACTTTTCAGAACTTTAAAAAATTGTTATACCTGAACTGCTTAAACTAAAATTTGGACAGCTCAAAGGTCACCAGTTAATGAGCTAGCTATACCCCCTTTAAAATAGAAAGCATTCTTTGAAGGAAGGAAAAATGAGCCATGATTTAAAAACAAGTACCCAAACTCCTGAATTCTTTTTTTTTTAAAGAAACCTATATTCTTCCAAGTAGCAACTTTTTTAATGCTAAACCTTTACCATATTCAATCATACACAAAAATAGAGAGATGCAAGCAATAGAGCAAACAAAACAAAGTATACTTCTTTTATGTTTATCCTTTAGGACTGACTTAAAATGCAATATATCTAAGTAGTGAGGGAAAAAATAATAAAGTTTAAGAGGAGGAAGCTGTCTAAGGATTTTAAGTTTGCTTAGAATTACCCACAAAACGTAAAGTAGATAAGGTAAATTTAACAAACATCTGCCATAGGGAACCATTAACCCTCAGCATCTTCAACTATAAAATGTAGAAACCTGAGTCACAAAATTTAATAAACCTAATTTGAAGGAGTTATGTAAGCCATAATTTGAAACATTAAAATTATTATTATTATTATTTTTTTAAAGTTGGGAAGCATGGCTCAGCCGGTTGGGTGTTGTCCTACAAATCAAAGATTCTGTCAGGGCAGATGCCTGGATCACAGCTGGGTCACTGGTTGGGGGAATGTGTGGGGGCACAACCAATCGATATTTCTCACACTGATGTCTCTCCCTCCTTTTTTCTCCCTTCCTCCCCCCGCCAACCTCTATGAATAAGTAAATATCTTAAAAAAAAAAAAAAAAGTCGGGAAAACACCCTGGCTGACATGACTCAGTTGGGTTGGGTTTTATTCTGCAAACCAAAAGGTTCAATTGCAGGTTCGATTCCTAGTCAGGGCACATGCCTGGGTTACAGGTTCAGTCCCCAGTCAGGGCATGTGCAGAAGGCAACCAGTTGATGTTTCCCTCCCTCCCTCCCTTCTCCTCTCTTTGGAATCAATACAAGAAAAATTAAATTTAAAAATATCTTAAAGAAAAAAAAAAAAAAGGTTGGGAAAAGCACTAGGTCCTCACCTAGTATCTTGTATATTTAAATCAAGTCTTGTCACTCACCACAAAATCATTTATTTCATTAACTAAAAATTTACCATCACAATGTCTTTGTGAAGTATTTTTGAAAAAAGGATGGTACAGATATGGCCAAAATCTATGGGATCCCTACCTACTAGTTACTTTGTTAAACCTTTAACATTCCTATAAATTAAAAAAATCACTAGGCCGGATGTTTCAAAGAACCAGAAATTCTTCCACACTACCTTACAGACCCTGAGTCTCATCAACTATACTTGCCAAGAATACTGCTACAATGTGTACACAGAGAATGTGAAAGGCAGGCACAGTAAAAAAGAAAAAATGACTTTAAAGATAGTGAATATGAAGACTGAAGGAAAAAAACTTACCAGTTTAACAGCCTCCTGAGCTGCTTCCTTTGTACAAAAAGTGACAAACGCATAACCTCTATTGAGACCTGTGAGTGGATCCATCATTAGACGAAGATCCCATATAGGTCCAGCTTTCTCAAATAATGGGACAAGTTCATCTTCAAACAGATCTCTTGGGATCTTCCCCACAAATATCTGTAAGTTAAATGTGAAGTAAAAACCATGGAGAGTTTCTTTAGGAACCCAGACACCTGTGCATTACTACAAAAGGTACAAAGTTTTTAGTTTCTTTACCTCAGTGCCAACAGAAGGCTGCTGACCTGAATAAACGGAATCTGGAGGTGGTCCCCCATACTTCCTCTGTCCAGTGGTCACATCAAGTGTGTAGCCTGTTCTTTCCAAGAGTGCCTTTAAGAATTCAAATGTCATTAATACATTTAATTTACAAGACCATACCCATGCAGTTAGCAGTTAAAAATAAAAAATCAATCACGTTCAAATGTTTCCATTTATTTTGGCAACATTCCTACAAATCGGTTTCTGATGTTTCAGAATTTCCTCTTTAATGTGCACTTGTAATGGCCCCAATTTATAGTGAAAATCTCAAAATCCCATTCAATTTACTGATGGTCTCTAATTATTGAATAGCGCTTAGAGAACAACAGGAAACATATGAATCCATTAACAACTTTTAAAGCACAGTATATCTGTTCTGCCAATACCTCCTAAAATAATGACTGCACAAAAGCTGGTTGACTTTAATTCTCTCCTGAAGGAGAAGCAGTATAAATCACCTCTCCCAAATCTGGATTTTTTACCCAGTAAATTCCCTATAGCTTATATTCCTAGGTACACATTGCCACTGTGGGCATTCCACCAGCTTTACAGAAATTCCATTCCTCAAACTAAATCCAGAAACTTAGGAACTACAGGAAGAATACCGCTTATTCATTTGACATTCATTTACCATACAGGACAGGATAGATCATTCAGAAAAAAAAAAAAAAGAGCCAAAATGACTTTGAAAATTATGAAATTGCAACAATGTGACAATTTCTACATTTTTATCTCCCTGAAAATAAACTGTTAAAATTTATACAACTTATATTTACTCAGAGCATTGGGAGTTTCTCTTCATCTCTTATTACAGCAAAAGTACCAGAAAGAAACAGTCCAGTTAGCCTAAGGAAAAACCCAACAATATTCCTCTTCTCCACTTACTCAAACCACAAAGCACAAATAGTTTTCTAAATAATAAAACCAATCCAATAATTAACTAATAAATCCTGAAATAAAAACACACCAGGCATATAGCTTATCAAAATTCAGTTAAATGATTTGGAGTCATCTGTCTCTGAAAATGACCAGACACATTTTAAAAACTTTCTACTCAAAGAACATAAAGTATTTATGAAAAAACACTGTGACAAAAAATCCTCTATTCCTAAACTCTAACAAAAAGGTCTACAAACTCTTACATATTTTAAGCAGTCTTTTCCTATTACACCCAAATGTTTGCTTAACAAAGCAACATTGGGTTAGCTTTAAAAATAAACTGAAATCTATTACTATCACATTAACAAAACAATTAAATGGCTCATCTTCCTTTTTTCCCTGTGCTTGTAATCCCTGCGCTTCTTTTACCTTTATTTTTTGTATGACCCAAATAATACCTTTTATGCCAAACCCTAAAAACAAAAAGGAAACACTTATTCCCTTTGTAAAACCACCTAGAAAAATGCCTGTTTTCTTGCCACAATTTGTTACAATAACACTTTAAGCCACTCCCTTCCAAAGATACAACTCAAAGTCACACAATTTAAACTTTAACCTTTAATAAAATTGTAATAATTCTATCTCCCAATGTAGACTGTTACAATTGGTAAAATTTCTATGAAAAAATTATATTTATGATTCAAACACAATTCACTGACAGCTGGACCTGTGAAAGCCTCAAATTTATGGATGATAATAACAGCTAGCCATATTCCAAGCTTCACTGTTCCTATACCATTAAAACACCACTTAACACCTATAACTGTTAATGATAACTGATTTTCTTAAATCATAACTCTTGACTCAAGAGCACTGGCACACTATATTAAGAACCCCAGGGCCCTGGCTGGCGTAGCTCAGAGGATTGAGCACGGGCTGCGAACCAAAGCATCACAGGTTCGATTCCCAGTCAGGGCACATGCCTGGGTTGCAGGCCACGGCCCCCAGCAACCACATATTGATGACTGATGTTTCGATGTTTCTCTCTCTCTCTCTCTCTCATCCCCCCCTTCCCTCTCTAAAAATAAATAAAATCTTTTAACAAAAAAAAAAAGAAAGAAAAGAACACCAGGTTAACTAGTACAATCACCATATTTTCTGAGCTAAAAACAACACAACTAAAAACCTAACACATGAGGTTTTTATGTGTTAAGATCAAAACCTAGTTGATTTAGAGGCCATTTACTATTTTAAAGTACCTTTAACAAAAAACAAAAAAACAAAAACAAAAAAAAACTTCCACTCCTCAGTTTCCTCATTTACATTTCCACACAGCTTTTAGAAATGAACAAATTAGCCCTAATAACCCATAATAATGGAGGAAAAAAAGGCAATATTAAAATTCTGTATTTATTTCACTTTAGGGCTTGAGAATCCTAAGAAAAGCAGCCAACTGCTACACAGGTACACTCTCCACCAGCATGGGGCGAACTGATCCCCTCCCATTTTGGTTCCACTGACAGCAACCTGGACTTGCAGATTTTTGCAAAAAAATATCTAAAAATAAGATGTGGATGTACTTCTTTACATTTTTTATTTAGAATACCAACAGCACAGGTTTAACATCAGTATAGCTGGGCAACAAAACAAATTATTTAGAATAGCAAACTGTTTTCAAACAAATAGTTAAAGGGAGGAAACTTTTCAAAAAACAGTAATTGGAAAATATTAGCCGATTATCTCATGGTCATTAATTCTCAACATAAACACACACACACACACACACACACTCATTTCACACCTAAGGAGTATTTACTAAACCTATAAAATAGTGAAAAGAACTTTAAAACTGACGGGAGCAAAATACCTTTTTTAAGACATACCTTAATTTTTGCCTCATCTGGTCCTTTGCTAGAATCCGCTACTTTGGTCCCCTGTTTTTCTCTCTGCCTATAAGTCTTCATGACTCCACATAAAAAGGCACTTTTGTTCTGAAAAGTAATTTTCCAATCCTATTTAATAATCATCTCATCTGTATCTTATTAAATCGAGTTTAAACTATATCAAAACTGCAAGGATTTTATTCTTTTTACACTGACATTAAATTAATGTTACCTGAACATGAGAGAGATCACTGTCTTTAAACTGCTGAAGAACTGCCAACGCTCCGTCTTCATTGAATTCTTTTAAAGCTTCGATAGCTCTTTCATCTAAATCACTATGTGCAACAAGCCCTGGAGAAGAGAAAGCTTAATTAGTTGTCAACTTTTAATATTTTTGAAAATATTTTTAATGGAAAATACCATGTTTACCAACACAGGCAACAGATGCGCCAACTAAGTATTATTCTATTCCTCTTACCATCTATACAATGAAAAACATACTTGAGCCATTCTGAACTGCAGTGTGTAGGCTTCTCAACTGCACTTAAAATAAGTCCATTTCTTTTACATCCTGTGGTGTGTCCAAGTCAGATAGTTCTGTACACTATTTGTAAATATACAGGTTTAAAAATTCTAAAATCAGCCAACAAAATACCAAACCTGACAACTTAACCTCTGTTCATTTCAAACAACCACTAGAAAAAGCAACAGCCACGCCAAGACAGACAGACAAACTACAAGTCTATAGTTACCAAATTATTTAACAAGAATCCTACTACAAAAGTCACATGGCCTGCTTCCAACAGATAACAGCTGTTGCTACCATCATACACTTATCCATCTGGTCCGCCAGCCTTTACTTCCTAACCTTTCTTTCTTCCCTCCCTCTGTATACAGGACACCTTAACGTCTAGTTCACAACTACCACAACAAGGCAAAACTCAACTCCAGTTCCCACACTTATTGGAAACCACAAAAAGTTGCTATTTTAGCTCAAAGCCAGAAATCCAATAGAAAAATTTCATGATATAATTTTGCAAGTGTTAGTTCTTACCTGCAACGTAAATTTCATCTAGTTTTTCAGCAACTTTCTGTGGTAAACCAGCATCAAGCAATGTCTGAAAATTTTCTGAATGGATAACTGCAGAAGTAGTATCCATGGGCTCTTCAGTACCATTTCCATTAACATGTTCTGTAGCCATGTTTCCAGAGATCTGTTCAAACGCAATAAGCAAAATTAAACTAGGATCTTCAAAAAGGGTAGAGGACAAAATGAGAGCCCCGATCTTTACTTTCTCTACCAATCTCTACACCAGCCAGCCTGCGCCTCCCTTTAAAGAAGCCTTAAAGTCACTAGCGCCTGACAAGCCTGATTTGGAGCGCGCGGCACATAAGGACGGATTCACTTGTTTTTCCTTAGCACCACCCCTGACTCACCTGCTAACACTCCCTAGGAAAAAAACACATTACAAATGGAGCCCAATCAGCACGAGGACCAGCCAGCGTGCCACATGCAGCTGTGCCCATACATAGAATGAGGTTTGTGTGGATACAGCAAAACAGGGCTTTTCCCTCAAAGGTAAACCCCCAAAGTGCGCGCTTTTCCCGCCTGCCGCTTATATATCAGTAACAGCCAGCGAAGAACAAAGCGCTCACACAAGCTACCTTCCCACCACCCAATTTCTCCACCCTTCACCCCCGCATCCCAAAGCCCGCCCTCGACTCCGCACCCAGAGTGGCAGCCTCACCGCTAAGGCCACCATGAGCCCATTAGAAACACGTGCTCTGCGCCTTCAAATGTCCTACAACTTCCTCCAACGGAAACCCACCTAGTCCCAGGCCAAGACGACCGTCACCGGCTCCCAACATCAAGCCGCGGTCTGAGTTCTCGGAAAGCACCAGCAGCACAACCTCACCCCTCACACTGGGGCCGAGTCGGCGCCAGGCCACAGGCTCTCCCCGACCCCCCCCCCCCATCCCCAGTGCCGCCGTCTCCGCCGTGACACATGGCTCTCTCAAGCCCTGGGCGCCGGCGACCGCCCGCCTGCCCAGCCGCTGCGCGCAGTGCAAGCCCCCATCCCGCTCCTGTCCATACAGTAACTGCGGCGCCCCGGCCAGCTGTCCCACCCCCGGACCGGGGCCGACAACCCGGCAGCGTGAGGGCGTTCTGCGAACTGCCCGTCGCCTACCGGCCTTCGAGTACCACCCAAGCCCGCCTCCCAGCTGCGGGACGGGACCGGCTCCTCTCCGCCCACTCCCGCGCCGCGGCGACAGCCACGACAGCACCAACTCCGCCGCCGCTCGCGGTCCGCGTGGGCCACGGGGCCGCCTCCTCCCCGGAGCGCCGCAGACAAAGCCCGAACGGTAGCAGCACATGGAGCAGAATGGGAAGTGCCGGCGCGAACCGCGGCCTACACCCAAGCAGCCCCAGTCAACGTGCTCCTTTCCTCCTTGGAATCCATTTTCCAGAAAAGCCGGTTTCTCCCCGCACCGCCCTACCCCAGCTCACTTCTCAATGTCAAGGAGCTCCCCTCCCAGACCCAGGTCCTGGCGGTCGTTACCTCCCCGTTGGGCTGCGGCGGAGGAATCCTGTCCGAGGAGATCAGGTTGCGGGAGACGCGTGCTCGCTGCTCCCTGTGTCCAGCGCGAGTGGAGCTGTTGTAAAATGGCGGCCGAAGCTCACGCCGCTGGCAGCAAACCCGATCCAGTTCCACTCGCCTCCGAGCGCGCTCCCTGTGCGCGCGCGCCCCCGCGTGACCCCCCTTCCCTCCCCTCCCTCGCGCGTCCGCTTCTCTCACTCTCTCAGCCCCTGCCCTCCTTCAGCTCCTCCTTCTCCCCCTGCCACCCCTGCCGCCACCGCCACCGCCACCACCAGTGGCCTCCGTCTGCTTTCTTCTCTTGGCCTTTCTTCTTCCCCTCCCTGCTCCTTTCTCCCACCGGTACCGCTCTTGTCCGCGGCCTCTCAGGTACAACTGGCCGCCTTTCCTCTCTTCGCTCGCACGCTCGCCTGCTCACTCAGTCCCTCCCTCACTCTCTCGGCCCCGTCCCCGCGGTCCCTGCCTAGTCGGCTCCTCTCTTTCTCTCTCCCGCGCTGACGTGACGACGTAGCCTACGCCTCGGGACGCGCGCCTATGGGCTCCGCCCCCACGCCCCACCGCCACTCTAGCTTCTCACCTCCGGGGAGCCGCGAGACCCCGCCCTTCCGCTCCGGCGGCAGCGGCGGCGGCGGCGGTGGGGCCTTGGGGCCGAGAGTGAATGAAAGGCCCGCCCCTTCCCCTCCCGATACTCCACCTCCCGCTACCCTCCAGGCGGGGCGGGGCGGGCCCGCTCAGCGTGTTCCACTCGTTCTCCTTTGTCAGGAGACAGGCATCTCCCCACCCCGCCCCACCCCACTCCCTCTGCAGCACCGCGCGCACGCCACCCCCACTGAGTGCCCTCCCGCCCCACCCCCGACCCTTGTCCGTAGCTGGCGAGACACTGGGCTGGGGGCTCGGAACCCGACCTTAGCTCCCGGGGCAGCACCCACCACTCCGTGCGCGCCGGACCCCAGCCCCAGCGCCGCGGCCGCGTAGCCGTTCCAGGCGGTGTCCACGCCGCCGCCGCCCCGCGCTCTCACTCGGGAAGCTGCAGGCGCACGTGTCCCCCGGGGCGGGGCGAGGCAGACAATGGGGCGGCCGGGGAGGAGATCGGCGCCGAGACCCGCAGACTTTAGGTCAACCTGGTTGTCGTGATCTCAGGGTGGGAGTCTTTCTGGGGAGGTCAGGTCCCCTCCGCTGGACAATGGGACCTCCCGGGGCCCCGCGCCGCTTGCTTTTAGGAGAACCTTGGGCTGGAAGGGGGGGGGGGGGGGGGTCCGAGGCTCAGACGTGGGAACCCCGGCTGCTTTAGAAGGGGAACGGGGCTGGATCCAGCGGAGCGAGGAGTGGCTCCCGTCTTGGGATGATACGAAGGCCAGATTTGGAAGCGAAACCACCCGGTGAGGAGTTGTGCAATACTCCATTTCAGTCCCTGGCCTTTTAAGCAGTTAAGGGCTTTCTCATAGCAGTTTGAGCAACTTGAAGCCACACAAAGCTGCGTGGTTAAGGCAGCTGTGAAGAACATATCTGTTTTCAAAAATCTTGACAACTAAATCTTACGTGAAGTGACATTTCCTTTGTGACGGGTTGACTAGTTACACGAGAGACGAGACAAAGGCATTTGAATTTCAGACCCGGATGGGTGCTAATTTATACAATGCAGCTCTAATGAATAGAGAGTATCCTATTAATTTAAAAGCAAGCTTATTTTTAAGAGCTCACTGGTTCCCTAATAAGCTCTATGCTATGACAACAAATTAGTATAGTTGGAGAAAAAGTTAGGTGAGCACTCTTCAAAGTGCCTAGCACATAAAATGTCAGATTATTTTCATAGGTTCCTCAATCAAAACATGAAATATTTGACCTGAGGTATCCAATACCTAAAATCACTAACAAACCTCTACCTTCTACGGTATTCAGGTAATTCAGCAACAATTTAGCTCATAATCTCAAAGTCATAAAATGTTATAAATGAAAAACAAATAGCCAAAATGTTTAACTTAAAAATATGAAAAAAATAGAGTAATCCTATAAATTAAAAATTGAAAATAATAGATTTGAGCAATCCAACACTTTTTTAAAAAGATTTTATTTATTTATTTTTAGAGAGGGAAGGGAGGGAGAAAAAGAGAGAGAGAGAGAGAGAAACATCAATGTGCAGTTGCTGGGGGCCCTGGCCTGCAACCCAGGCATGTGCCCTGACTGGGAATCGAACCTGTGATGCTTTGGTTCGCAGCCCAAGCTCAATCCACTGAGCTATGCCAGCCAGGGCCCAACACTTTTTATTTAGATCTTTCTGGGGAATGTACGTTCATTAAAGAAAGTGCTTCTACCTAGGTAATGTTGTCTACCGGGTGATCAAAGACTCCCAAAGTAAAATATCTAGCTCTGATCCCTTTGTCTAACCACCCCCAAGACCTTTATTTGAGCTTTCAGACACTCCAAGTCAACATGAGCACATGATCTTCCTCTAGTCTTTCATGTCCAGAGTTCCCATCTCAATGAACATCACCCACTTACATCCAGCAGCATTACCTGGAAACCAGAGAGTCATCCAAGACACTGTCTTCTCTCTCAATGCCATATCTAATAATCAAGTCCTGCTAATTTTGTCTCCCTAATATATTTTCATGTCTCTCTATGTTGCAACCAGGGGACATGGCACCATCACTTACTGTCTGAACTAATGATATAGCCTGCTAATTCATTCACTCTTACAGCTTTCCTAATTCATTCAAAACCCAAGTGACTCTGTCTCCCTGTCTCCCGCTCTCTCTGTCTCTATCTCTCTCTGTTTCTCTGTCTCTCTCTGTCTCTCTCTGTCTCTCTCTGTCTCTGTCTCTCTCTCTCTTTGTTTCCCTTTCTCTCTGTCTCTCTCCATCTCGCTGTCTCTCTCTCTTTCCCAAATAAGATCATATGGCACATCAGCCCTGACCACTGTGACTTGGTTGGGCATTGTTCTGCAGAGCAAAAAGGTCCTGGCATGGGTTTAATTCCAATCAGCACAGATGCCTGGGTTGTGGGTTGGAGTGCATATAAGAGACAACTGATTGATGTTTCTCACCCCCTCTCTAAAAATAAATTTTAAAAGATTTTTTTAAAGCCAAACTAGTACACTGATTTACTTGGTATGGTGGACCCACTGGGATAGACTGAAGGCAAAAGATCTGGCACAAGAAATGTGCTCAATAAGTGTATTCTTACTTCTCTCAAACCTATTAGTACTTAGCCCAGAATTTGATGGTTAATAAGTATTTGCTGGATAAAACCACAGGATAATTGGCTGAGACCCAACCAACCTTGGTTCTAATCCCAGATCTGCTACTAATTGATAGTGTGAGTGTGGATAAAACATTTCACTTCTCAGAATTTCTATTTCTTCATCTATAAAAGAAGTGTATTAAAACATAATTTTTAAGATCTCTTCTAACTTAATATTCTATCATATATAAAAATTCTTCTGAAATTCTTGCTCTAGCTTATCATTTTGCCACTTAAGGTCATTCCCATTTGAGTCCAAACTTCCCTTTATAGCAAAATGTCTTGCTATTCCCCCTTGTGTGGACCCTTGCTTCAAACAAAGCTAGGAGAGATAATAAAGTTTGATATTATGTGATTTTGAATATTATACCATATTATCCCCAGCATGGATGAAGAGAAATTGACACATTTACTGTTAGGGGGATGATAACTCTCTTACAAGATAATTTGGCAAAATACTTACCATAGTATTATTCATTGTGTGTGTGTGTGTGTGTGTATGTGTGTGTGTATAAAGATAAATATAACCTAAACATCCAGTATTAGGGGACTGATTGAATAAATTATTGTGAACCCACATAGTGGATTATTTGGGAGCCATTGAAAAGAAGGACGTAGTTGTAGATATCCTAACATGGAAAAATATCCTATCTAGATTACATTCTTAATTTTTTAAAAAGCCATCTATGGAAACATGTACAGTGTTACATTTATTCATTCAATTAAATACCTTCCATGTACCAAGCTCCAGGGTATACACTAGGTTTACAATGATGTATATCAAGATAGGCATAGGTGATCCCTGACTCATGAAGCTGTGTACATGTATGTAACCAAATATTCATGTTTATAAAGATTTTGTTTCTATAGAAAACAATTACAATTAGAAGGATGGGATAGAGGGAGACCATCACTTTTTAATTCATACATTTTGGTGATATTTAACTTGTAATAATATTTATATTCTCCATTTACATACTCTAAAAAAGTTATTTATATACTCCATTACTGGTCTTTCCATTAATGTATCCTCTGAAGTAGTGAAAAGATGGAGACCTATGGAGTATAATTAATGAAAGGCAGGCATCCAAGCATGCCTGTTTGGATTTTTTGCTTATCATTGAAAATTCTTCTATCTTCTCAGTGCCATTATGTTTTTAAAAATATCATATTTCCTTCCTTCTATATTTTCTAAAGTTCATGTAATTACTGTATATTAATGTTATGATGGGAAGGGAACCCTAAAATTCTTGTGAGAAAAATCCACAACACACCATTATTCTTTCCTAAGGACCATAAAACCTTAGAGTCAAAAGAGACTGTGGAAGTCATTAAATTCAATCTTTTCCATAATTAAGAAAGTTTTGTAACATCTCTCATATTTTATTTCCATAGTAATTGAAAGGCTGGTGTGTTAAAATTAGGGACTTCTGCTCTTCAATTTTAGACACTGATAAGAGAAAGAAAAGAAAAGCTACAGAACGGGAGAAAAATCTTTGCAGAACACCTATCTGTTAAAGGACTAGGATCCAAAATATACAAATTCAAACAACAAGTTAAAACCCAACATTAAGAAAGCAAATAACCCGATTATTAAAAATGATCAAGCTCTGGCTGGTTAGCTCAGTTGGTTACAGCAATGTCCCAATACACCAAGGTTGCAGGTTTGATCCCTAGTCAGGGCACATAAAAGAATCAACCAATGAATGCATAAATAAGTGGAACAACAAAATTGATGTTTCTTGCTCTCTCTATCCCTTTCTCTCTAAAAATCAATAAATGCATTTTAAATAAAAAATTTAAAAACTAGCAAAAGATCTCATCAAAGAAGATGTATGGGAGGCAAATTAACATACAAAAAGTTGCTCAATGTCATATATCATCAGGGAAATGCAAATTATAACACTGAGATACTGTTGGGGACCACTCTGTATCTCTATTGATACTTTCTCTGGGGCATTACATACCTCTGCTCTTGCAGGTGAATCAGCCAAGGACATTCAGGCCCATTGGCTTGAGGCTTTTAGCAATCTGGGATGTCCACAACAAATTAAAACTGACAATCGACCAGGGTATATAGCCCGATCTACTCAAGATTTCTTACAAAGATGGAGAATTCAACACAAAACAGGCATCCCTTATAATCTCACAGGCCAAGCAATTGTTGAATGTGCCCATCATACTTTTAAAACTTCTTAACAAACAAAAAAGGGGGAGCCAGGAAACCTCTCTCAGAAACCTGATAATGCTGGCCATGTATACTTACAATTTTCTTAACTGCAATAATTCTCTTAACAAACCAATTGAGAAACATTTCAATCAACAAAATGTAGATAATAAGGAGCCCCATCCCTTAATGTTATATAGAAATCCCTTAGGAGAAGGAAAATGGGAGGGGCTGGTTGAATTGTAAATGTGGTGCAGAGGTTATGCTTGTGTTTCAGGTCCTTTGTAGCTACCTGCAAAGAGGATAAAACCTTATCATGGGATGCTGGCCCCATCACCCTATGTGGATAACTCAGACAGAGAGGGTCTGCCATCTGGAGAACCTGACCAACCAGCTGTCTTAAATGGCCAAGACTGAGTGCCGATGATGGATCCAGGCTCATTGCCAGAACTGGGAAAAGTGGACAACCAAGACTCCTCCAACATCTGACCCCAAGGTGGTAGCTTGGGGACACTTAAAGAATCTTAATAGCAGGGCTGAGAATTATGAAGGATGTAGGAACAAACTCAGATTTAGGTATCAGTCAATGTCACCCATGAATGGGAAGATCCAGGAGGCCTGGCCACCCTCAGCTGTGCTCTCCTCCAAGTGAAGGTGCTGTGTTTCTTGGGAATTCTTATCACCTGCATTGTTTCTGCTATCATTATAGCTGCCTCCCCTGCAGCAGCTGCCACTGCTCTGGCTGAGTCCATTCAGACTGCTCACACTGTTGATGCCATCCTCACAATACAACTCAAGAAATCGCCCAACAAACACATGTTGCCCAGGAGATCCTTGCCAGGCTCTCAGTCATAGAGTCTGCAGCAATATGGCTGTGAGAACAGCAGGATGCTCTTGTCACTCGCCAACAACTCACTTGTGATCTAGGCTTCTCTAAGTTGTGTGTCACCTGCCTGAAGTGGAACTCCAGTCAACACTCGTGGGAGGAGGTCCAACATTGTTTGCGAGGGGCCTTTTCCTCCAATCTCAAGGAACAAATGGATCAACTCCAGCTGGAGCTATGTCAGCAATTTCAGGACATTAAGAGACTCACTGAGCAGGAGGTCTTTCAGACCCTGCATAACAACTTGCAATGGCTCAATCCAAAAACTTGGTTTGAAGGACTAAATTTGCATATCTGGGTCATGGGGGCTATAGGATGCCTCCTAATCATTGTGGTCTTTTGTGCCTTGAAATGTATGTACAAATTGTTTTCCAGGGATCTTATATGTGAAGAGCAAGTAGCAAGATGTATCAGATTTACCACTGTGTCTGTCATAACAAACAAGAAAGGGGGAGATGTTGGGGACCACTTCGTGTGGCTTCAGAGACTGGAGGCCCAGTGAGCAAAGCCTTGGAAGAGGCCAATAAGTCTCCTAGAAAACCAGGAAAGTGAGTGGCAGACAGACCTCATACTAACATCCAGAGTTCCTGTGGGAAATCAGGCCTGGAATATACATTGTATCCTTTGAAGCCTGCTCTGCCTAGCAATAGCCCTGTTGGTATAAGCCAGATGTTTGAGTCCTAAGGATAAGGCTTGAACTCCCTACCTCATAAGCACATCTTAACGACCACCTGGCTTCAGCATATCGCACAGACCCCTGACCTGAGATGATCTCTATATTTCCTTCTATTGTTATCTGTAAACAATATCTGTTTTCTATTAACTATAGCTTTGGGGCATTGATTGATGAGCTATGCATGCATACTGTATATCCCTGCACATACTGATCCCAATAAAAGCCGTTTCGGAGAAGGGCTTGGGGCATTCTTTCCTGCCGTAACAACAGAATGTGCTTGGGAGGATTTCTTTCTTTTCATCCTCAGCAGATGGGAGAGCTCTGCTGGGCAGAACCCCCCTCCACACCCTCCCCCACCCCCCAAGATACCACTACACACCCATTATGGCTACAATCCAAAACACATTGAGAATAATTCTGGTGAGGATGTGGAGCAACGGGAACTCTTAATTATTGCTAGTAGTGCAAAATGGTGCAGATACATTGGAAGACAGTTTGGCAGTTTCTTACAAAACTAAACAAACTCTTAACATATGATTCAAACAGTTGCATTCAATAGGTGAATGGATAACAAACTTTGGTATTTATATAATGGAATATTATTTAGTGCTATCAAGAAATGATCTATCAAATCATGAAAAGACATGTACAAACCTTAAATGCATACTGTATTGCTAAGTGAAAGAAGCCAATCATAGGCTACACACTATGATTGCAACTACATGGCATTCTAGAAAAGGCAAAACTATGGAAAGAGTAAAAATCAGTGATTGCTTAAGTGTTCAAGAAGATGGAGAAAATGCGGAGGAATAAACAGGTGGAACATGGGAAATTTTAGGGAAATGAAACTATTCTGTATAATGCTATAATGGTGATTACATGTCACTATTCATTTGTCAAAATCCATAGAATGCACATCATAAAGAGTCAATCCTAATGTAAACTATGGACTTTAGTTAATAATAATGTAGCAAGTTTGGTTTTTTAATTTTAACTGTATACTGTATGAATACTGTATATCCTGTTATTAACAGGGGAAATTGTGGGAATAGGAGGGCTAGAGGAGGAGGTGGACTCTGTACTTTCTGCTCATTTTTTCTTTTTAACTTTCTTTTTAAACTTAAAAATGCTCTCAAAATAAAATCTATTAATTAAAAAGGCTAACTTTTAAATACACTTGAGATGCTAGACATTCTTTCTATTGCTATTAGGTTTTTAAAATTAGAAGCTTTGTCTTATTTTAGCTGTTTACATTTTAACTTTTAAAATGAAAGTTGATGAATTAAATTACAAGAAGCCACAGAGTTTATACAAGTAGGAACAGAGTTTATACAAAAAGAACAAGGATTATATAAATATAAATCCAAACAATGGTTTTATCAAAGTATTCCCATCCTACTCTGAATGGAATTCCAGAATACAAGCAATCTTTGGTTGTTCAGATTTTCAAGATGAATCATGGCAAAAAATCAATAATTATTATTTCATTGAATATGTTCATCATGGTGTGTCTCAAGTTCTTTCCAATGGTAGGTAACCTTACCAAAAGCCCTACTAAGGGAACAGCCTAAGCCATCACATTTTTCTCTGCAGCACCACTCATCCTTGCCTTGCCACAACTAATTTGCCCAGCATCAGGCACCAGACCATACTCAAAGACCAAAAATAAAATCAGTGTCATGAAGAAGGAATGAGAGCTGGAGTATGAGAGTTCATGTCAAATTAAAATTATAAGGACGCAAAAACCATAAGTAAGCAGAAACTAAGAGAAATCCATTCATCATATTTATTATTCCACAAATATATTTTGAGCCCCCCATTATGTGCCAGATAGTTAATTAGCAATAGATGAATAAAGTAGAAATGTCTTTGCTGTCATGGCTATCACAGCTAAGTGAAAATAAAATATACACATACACAAATTATTTATAAGATATGATAAATGCAAGGAAATAATTAACATAGTAAAGTGCTACAGAATAACAAGGAGGGTCTCCTTAGGTTGCTCAAGAGAGGCTTTTCTGAGGAAGCGGTATTTAAACCAAGACCTGGAAGAGTCAGCCAAAGAAAGTAAGGCATGAAAGGGAGCTTCAAGAACATTCCAGGCAGAATGAATAGTATGTGTGAAAATTTTGAGAGGAGAAAGAGCTTGATCTTTCTTGAAAGGAAGCCAGCATGACTGAAACAAGTTTGATAAGGGAAAGAGTGACAAAGATGAGTTCAAAGAAATTAGCAGGACTAGGTAAGTAAGTGCAATAGAAGGCCAGTGAAAGTTTTCATGTTTAAAATTAGTATTTAGAAACAGAATAGATATTGGGGATTGATGATTAAAATGAAACCAGGTAAGAATGGGAGTTGCTTAGATTAGGGTGTTGCAGAGGAAACAGACATAGTGGATATAATGAATATGTATTTTGAGCCTAATTTGCCAAGGACTTAATGATGGGCTGAAAGTAGGTAGTTAAGGGGACAACTGATGGATGTTGGTGCTATTTACTGAGTTGAGGGAGACTGAGAGAGTAACAAGTTCCAAGAGGGCATCAGTTAGGAGTCAATTAGGGAAGCAAAAACACCATGAGGGTTATAAAATAAAAAGTTCATTATAGGAACAAGGATTTGTATGATGAGAAGCTCAGGAAGGAGTGGTCCAAAAGGGAGAGCTGGAGAATGAGAACTGAGTCACTAATCAACTGTCCTGAGGGCTGGGTGAAAAAAGACACCTTGCAGAGGAGGCTGGGTACATCCAGTTTTTGGAGTGGGACCATGAAGGAAAGCTAGTGGAGAGCTTTGTGGAAGCCTGTTCCGTGGCTTGTAGCAGGTCTGGAAGCTCTGTTGGCTAGCAGTATTAACAGTTGGGTAAAAGAGGAGACATCAAACTGAAACCCACCTCTATATCTGTTTTTCACTATATTCAACCAAGTTCACACTTGATTAAATTTGCATTTTGCTATGTTTCTTCAGTTTCTTTTATTCTAGAACCAAACTCTCTAATACCATAGCCACAAGCGACATGTGATTACCTAATTTAAATTGATTAAAACTGAAAAAAAATCTAATATTTACTTCTTCACTCATGCTAGCCACCTGTCAAGTGTTCAATAGCCATATATAGCTAGTGACTATCGTATTGGACTACATTGACAGAGAACAGCTACATCATCACAAAAAGTTCTACTGAACAGCACTGATCAAAAACAATTCAATTGCATTTTCAGTTGTTTTGTTACAAAAGTATTTAGAGCCATTTGAAGGGATGCAATCACTGAGGTAGAAGACTAAGAACAAGGACAGGAAGCCCAACCTTTCAGCTCTGGCAAGGTCCAATGTATAGAAAATGAGTCAAGGAGGAATAGCCTATAAAGAAGTATGAGATGGAACAGCCACAGTGGTAGGAGAAAAATCGAGACTTTAATGTGTTAGAAAAGAGGAGGACATTTAAGAAGGAGGAAGTGATCAACTATGTTGAATGAATGCTGTTAAGAGTTTTGGTTAAGATTGGGTCAGAAGAGTGATCATAAGAGCAGTTTCAGTAGGGATATGAGAGTAACAGCCAGAGTAGAATGGGGTAAGGGACCACTGAGAGGGAAGGTGGAGGCAGCATACGTGGACAGCTCTTTCAAGACCTTTGAGAGAGGCCCGAGAGAAATAGTGGTTGTTTACAGGAGATGTGGGTTTGAGATAGGATGGGAGAAGCATATTTACATACCTGTGCATAAAATCCAATGGAAAGAAAAAGTTGAGGATACAGAACAAGACAGAAGTTGAATAAAGGAGTAAGGTTTTTGAGAAGAACAAACGTGAAGAAAATAGATGTAAATATTAAAGAGAAAGGGACTAGGCTAAGAGAAATCAGGAGAAAAATAAAGAAAATATTCAGAGATGGGCAAAGACAGTTTGAGAAAGAAAATACACACAGTAAGGGAGGAGACAACAAGTTGTCAGGGGTTTGAGCCTCTTCGGTGCTCTCGTTTTCCCAGGGCCAGTTTCTATGAGTGCTGATTGTACAATCATTCCACCATTCAGTCTCAGATTCCTCAGTTCCCCTAAATGCTCAGTCCTTCCTGTATATCCCTAAAGCAATACTCTCTTTATCTGCCTAAATTGGGTGCCTTGATCTATCATGAAAGATTCAATTAAAATACTTCCATTTAAGATTTAACCATTTATATGAGCCAACAGCATTATTGTGTCAAAGTCTTCATCATAGCTGATACAATGTAACAAAACCGACTAGTCCTTCTCTCTTTGCTAGATGCATGTGATTAGTGAAGTGGTAGAAAAGTGTGAGGAAATGAAAATCCTAGAACTGGATCACAGACTCTTCCAAGAGAAAGATAATCATATGGTTATTAGATTACTTATTTGCTTATCTTTGGTCCTGTTTTTATTTTAAATATATTTTATTATAAAAATAATATATGCTTCATATAAAAATTCAAGTGTTACATAAATATATAAAATGAAAGATAAATTTCCATAATTTCATTGCAAGAGATGGTCACTATATAAAAAATACCAATGGTATATATTTCTTCAGATTTTTCTCTCTTCAAATACTAATATTATATTAATATATTTGAAAATAATACTTTCACATCATATATAATCTTATTAATATAACTTGATTTCTTAACTTAATGTGTATTTTGGACACCTTTACCTCTATACTCATAATTGTCATTAATTATTGCAATATTATACTCATAATAATATGAGTATAATCCTTATTCATCCTTACATTGACATAGAATTTCAACACATGAAGTATGTCAGATGACTTTTTTAAAATTTTATTTATTTATTTTTAGAGAGAGCAGAAGGGAAGGAGAGAGAGGGAGAGAAACAGCAACATGTGGTTGCCTTTTGTACACCTCCAACTGGGGACCCAGCCCACAACCCAGGCCTGTGCCCCAACTGGGAACCAAACTGGCCATCCTCTTTTGCAAGTCAGCACTCAGTCCACTGAGCCACACCAGCTAGGGCTCAAAATTTTTTTTACTACAGGTAATATCTAGAAATGCTTGTTCTACACTCAGATATTAAAATATATATCTAAATTGCAAGCCTTGTTTGTATTACTGTTGTACTTATCTGATTTAAAATAAGGGTAATGTACATGACCACATGGTCATTGAATGCACACAATTTCAGAGGTGCCTTGAATTCTTTTTAAGTCAACATTTGACAATTCAGTCTTCCACAAGCTAAAGAAGAAATGTATAGTGTAACAGCACATTTTAGCCTAACTCCAAAGCCAAAGCCAAGTTTCAGAGTAATATTTATAGCAAAATGTATAGACTACTGCCAAAGCTGTGCTTAGAGTTAAAATTGTAATTTTACATGTTTCTACCTTGGGAAAATATAGAATGAAAGTAAATGAACAAGTATAGTAATCCAATCAGAAATAAAGAACCATGAAGTAGAAAAAGTAAATTTTATAAAGGAAAAATGGGGGAAAACAGAAAAAAAATAATTGAAAAATAAGAGAAAAGTGTAATTGATTTATATACCCAAAACTACGAGGACTTTCCAGAAAAAGTACAACCATTGTTAATATATCGAGAACAGTTTGCGTGACATCAACGTAACTTAGCAACCAAAAAGTGGATTGGAATGCATATGCATGAACAATGATGACAGTCATTGAGGGCAGTAGATGCTGTTGAGTGAGCATGTGTTCTGTGTGGTCATTCCATTCAAAATGAGCAATTAGAACAATGAATCTCCATCTGATTTTGCACCAGGCTTGAACATTTCTCCACAGGAAACTATTTGGATGATTCAGAAGGCTGCAGCTATGGGCAACTGTGATTGGCAGTTTCATCATGACAATGAACCCACTTTTGCATTCTGTCTCATGCAGAGATTTTTGGCGAAACATCAAATCAACCAGGTGACTCAGCCCCACCTACAGCCCAGATTTGCTGCCTTGTGACTACTGGTTTTTCCCAAAACTAAAATCACCTTTGAAAGGGAAGAGGTTTCAGGCCATCAGTGAGATTCAGGAAAATATGATGGGGCAGTTGATGGCAATTGGAAGAACTGTGTGAGGTCCCAAGGTGCATATTTTGAAGGGGACAGAGACATGATTATTGTATGTATAATGTTTCTTGTATCTTATATCTTGTTCAATAAATGACTCTAGATGGGAGTAAAAGGCAGAAAACTGTACTTGAATAACAATTAAACATAAATAAATAAATGTTTAATGGTAAAATGAATAAATAAATATTTTTCACATTATGTGGCTGGACACTTTCTGGACAGACACTGTGATTTTTTTTAAAGATTTAATTTATTTACTTTAGAAAGAGGGTATGGGTGGGCAACAAACACTAATGTATGAGAGATACATCAATTGATTGCCTCTCACACACACACAACTTTGGATCTAGCCTGCAACCCAGGCTTGTGCCCTGACTGGGGATTGAACTAGTCATATCTTGGTTTGCAGGCTGGCACTCAATCCACTGAACCACACCAGTTAAGGCCTTAGTTCATTTTATACAATCAGCATAAACTCCAATATAAAACGTGACAGAGCATGTGTGTGCACACACACACACATTCAGACCAATTTCTATTATGAAAAGTACTGTAAAAATTCTAATTAAAATAAATACTTGCAAGTTAAACTTTATAATTTTTACAATTATTAAATGATATAGTACAGTTTACCCCCAAATACCTTATGTAATACATCACATCAATAGTTTAAAGGGAGTAAGCTATATATTCATTTAGATAGATGATAAAAAAGCATGTTCATAAAAATAAAATGTACTTTTGAGTTTTAATAGTAGTAAACTCAGAACTGAATAAAACTTTCTTACAATAACAAAGAATGCTTTTATAAAATCTGGGCAATATCACACTGACCACTTAAACACTGTATTTGTATCCATTAAAATAAGTAGTGCAAAAGGGAACCTGCTCTTACTACTACTATTACTTAACAAAGAATTTTTTTAGCAATTAAAATGAGCTTTGAAACAAATAAGAAGCATAACTCTGGAAAATAGAAGATAAATATATCATTATTTATAGATGATAAGATAGTGGGCACTTGCAACTAATAAAAAAAGGTAAATAAATTAACTAGATAAGAAAACAATCAACAACACCATTAGATTTCCTATATACCAGCAATACCTAGTTATACAATATGGTAAAAAAGACTCCTAGTTTACAATAGTGATGATATTCTAATAGTGATGATATTATATGTGCATTCACACATATATAATGCACAAATATATAAAAAGCACAGCCACCTATAAAAGCTACAGGAAGATCATATATCAACAAGATCACAAAACTTATATTAAATAAAATAAAAATAAGACTGTACATATGGAGAGATATATCATAGCCCTGGATGAGGTTGACTGAATATTGTAAAAATTTTCTGTCATTCCCAAATAGATTTATGACAATAAACATCTGAAAATTAAGTTAGAAATATATATGGAGAACTTTAAACATTTTTAAAAATTTGTTGCATTTTATTTTTTGATTCTTACCCACGGACATATTTGTTGATTTGAGAGAGAGAGAAAGGGAGAGAGAGAAACATCAATCAGCTGCCTACCATATGCATCCGAACCAGGGAATCTAACAGGCAACCTTTTCATGCGCAGGACCAGGCCCCCAATCAAACCACCTGACCAGGGCATAGTTGTGTTTTTTATCAGTGGCAAAACCATAGACTCTGCTAATCATTCTGTGATCTATTGCCTACACTTATTATTGAAAGAAATGCTAAATTTCAGTTAGTGCTTAGTGAAAATGTAGATTTTTTCTTATCCAAGCTCATAGACCCCTTGAATTCTATCCTTGAAGGCCATGGATCCCAGATAAGAATGCTGGGTGTGGAAGAAGTCAAAGAACTGAGAAAGATGGTTTGGACATTGACATGTGGACATTGGAGACAGATGATATAGACTAGGACACCATGGCCCCAAACTCTTCAAAATTAATAAAGGCAAGTAACTGGAAGGTTGAAAAGTAATAGCCTTAAGGCAGGACAAAGGGTGGCCAGCCAGGTGGGATGAGCATAAAAAAACTGGGGGATTGTACATAAAGGTGGAGGAATAATAGTCAAGAAATAGCAGTAGGGAGACAAGCAAGATGATGACTCTAACTTCCACACCTAAGGAAGATAGTATAAGAAGGCTGCAAAGGGAAGCAGTGCTCTCAAAGGTGGACTAGATTTTAATTAGGGCAGTGTGGTGGAAGTAATGAACAAAAATATGGTTGAGGATGTGTGTAGTTTCTTTCTCTGTAGACTGGGCAGCAGAAAAATTTGAGAAAGTCCACTTGCTGGGGCATTACATACTAGAATGGCTGCAGATGGATGTGAGAAGACAGCTTACCTTTTAAATCTTGGTTGGCAATAATAACCCAATATTCAGAGATAACCAGTGTAGCATTACCATTGGAATATTTTATTGCTGTAAAACTTGTCATCATAATAACATTCAAAGCAATCAAAATTTCCATTCTTAGGGAGTTGGTTAAATAAGTATTGACTATCCATAAAAATAAAATGTTCTCAATGTTACCAATAAGCACAATGAGTAGAAGAATTTTTAATGGCACTGAAAATTGTCTTCACAGAATATTAAATAAAACCCCAAGATGCCTGGTTGGTGTGGTACAGTTGGCTGAAGTGTCCTCTGGTAACATGCAGGTTCTCTTCTTGGTCGGGCACATACCTAGGTTGCCAGCTCAGTCTGGTGCAGGTGCAAAGGATCCCCAGTTTAGGTGCATACAGTAGGCAACCATTCAATTCTTTTCCCTTGCATGGATGTTTCTCTCTCCCTTTTCTTCTCTCTCTAAAAAGCAAAAGAAGAAAAGTGTCCTAGGGTGAGCATTAAAAAAAAAAATTTCTCTCTCCCCCTCCAATTTTCTCTAAAAGCAATGAAAAAAAAATGTCTTTGAGTGAAATTAAAAAAAAGTAAAACAGGATAACAAACCCTGTACAGTATTCTTCAAATTTGATTAAAATTTATGTTTGCATAGAATAAAAATTCTAACAAAATTTATCTCTGAATGGTGTCATTGTGAGTTATTTTAATACTTCATAATTTTATTCCTAATATCTTCCTTATTTTTATAAAATGCATTTTTATAATTTTTGAGGTGAGAATATAACTTTTCATGTTTACAAATTTTTAATAGGTAAAAAAGAAAAAATATAGTCTTTTTTTAAAAGATTTTATTTATTTATTTTTAGAGAGGGAAGGGAGGGAGGGAGAGAGGGAGGGAGAGAGAGAGAGACATCAATGCGCGGTTGCTGGGGGTTATGGCCTGCAACCCAGGAATGTACCCTGGCTGGGAATCGAACCTGGGACACTTTGGTTCCCAAAAAATATAGTCTTTAGGAAATTAGATAACTAAACATCCCAGAACCCCTTGCCTAAAATTAAAAATGTGTATTTTATTTACTCTGAAAGTTTGTGTTCTGCAGGTTATTCTTTATTCAAGTTAAAAAATAATAATTAATTTAAATACCAATTAAATGGCAAAAAGAAAATTGCATAGGAAACAGTCTCTTATATTTGAATTTTACTGGATATAAGTTTAATAGGTTATATTTTTACTTTGTATTAAGAAGAATGTTCAAAGATATTTGAAATTTTATTATATAAATTATCTACTAACCAAAAATCTTGAATAAAGATTAACATGGTATCGAGCTTATTGTACTTCCGAGACATGACTGCTTAGCAAGATAGACAGTAATACTATGTGTAGGACTGATATCATTAGCTGATAGAAGTGTTTAAAACAATGCAACAAACTCACTTTTCCAAGATGCCCCAGAAGCTGAAGTAATAAATCCCATGATATTTTATTCACATCAATAATGAGCTTTTCTAGAGTTTTGTTTGTTAGGCTCACCTGAGGAATTCTTTTTGGGGAAATTGATCATACATCTTGCAGACTTGTGACATTTTGCAAACAATGGAGAATGCTAATATCTTAAGATATAAATACATTATCTTCATTGGGAAAAAAATTTTAAAGCATTTCTCCTGTGGAAAGTGTGTCTATAAGTAGTAGTATGTTGTTGATATAACCACAAAATATCCAAACAGCCACTTATACTCAGGTTACCTGTTTTTTTTTTTGACTCTCTTTTTTGGTTTTAGCAGTCATTGATAATTGTTTAGATACATTAATTCATTAGATATTGCAAAATGGCAATATTCTAATTATGTCAATCTTTTCCAGTTATTAACTGGGATGCATCAATAAACACAAGGTTTCTCACCTTCTATTTGATTTTCTGTTACTACAGTTAGTGTTGGAAAGTCCCTTTATTTGTCAGTTCTGAAATTGATAAGTTGGTTTCCTAGCATCCTCCCTCTAACAGAATCAAAATCAGTTTTGGGTTTTTTTTAGTATCATTATGAATCCACAGATTTGAACACAGCTTATGTATTTCAATCTGTTGTAATTATTATCCTTACTAATAGTTAAATTTTTCACCATGGAAAGTAGAAGGTGCTGCAAGTTGGCTACTGAGTTCTTTTAAGCCAACCCTAGCAGTCTTTGATAGCTTTCTTGCTCTCTGCTACATGACAGGATACATCAGGCTCATCTTATACATTTATTGCTTAAGATCTCTGATCAGTTATTTCTTCAATGAACCTGGTTTCCTTTTAATAGTAAATGGTGGAGACCACAGTCTGGCCCTTAGGGGTAGGGTTCAGAAGTTTTGATGTGTATGACTCACACTTCAAGTTTCCATGTTTTCTTTTACAGTAGTTCTCATTTTACCCAGAGCAAAATCCTTTCAATGACAAATAAGGTCCTACATGATCTGCATGCCCTGTTTCTTGTCTTTCCTTACCACACAATGCTTCTGTCTTTGGGACACTGTCATGGGAATGCCCTTCTCCCAGATAGTTGCATA
The DNA here is from genome assembly GCF_004126475.2 of Phyllostomus discolor. Classification (NCBI taxonomy): domain Eukaryota; kingdom Metazoa; phylum Chordata; class Mammalia; order Chiroptera; family Phyllostomidae; genus Phyllostomus; species Phyllostomus discolor. The sequence continues at coordinate 148,355,312 of NC_040906.2, forward strand.
GCTCAGTCTCTCACCCCTCACCTTCTGTAAGTCTGCCCCTCTCACCACCTCCTCATGAACACCTATCTGTCAACTCCAGTTAAAATCACAGAGCTACTTACTCTCCCAAACCCACACCCAATGTCCTGTGCTCTAGTTTTTTAATCCTCACCTGAGGATCTATTTTTATTGATTTTAGAGAGAGAAGGGGGGAGAGAGAGAGAGAGAGACATCGATGTGAGAGAGAAACACTGATCAGTTGCCTCCTGTACATGCCCTGACAGGGGACAGAACCTGAAACCCAGGTATGTGCCCTGACAGGGATTCAAACTCTCAACCTTTTGATGCACAGGATGATGCTCCAACGAATTGAGCCACCTGATCAAGGCTTCTATTAATTTTCATATCACATCTCATTTTTCATATAATTTATGTATTTAACATGTAGCATCCTTCTCCTAAAATGTAAGCTCCACAGGACAGGGATTATGGTCATTTTGTTCACTGCTATATCTTTAGTGCTTAGGATGGTATCTGCACATGGTAGTTACTCAGTACCTATTTGTCCAATGAACAAACAGATGAGAGCTTAAGATATTCATGAATTATCACACACCTAATCACTGTGGCTCAATCTCTAAAGGCAAAGATTGAATTTAGAGCAAACATGCATCAAGAAATATCCATCAATAAACTAAGCTATATCCAGATATATGGAGAAAAGTTCATGAATTTCAAACCTGTCCTGGCATCCCTGGGTATGTGGTCAGACTCAGAGCAAAGTCTGTACATTCAGTTTTGAAAAAGAAATGTAATACAAGCTGAGAGTTTCCATCAGTCAGGAAAATAAAAAATGAGAATCAAGATGTACCCCAAAGAATAAACCTTACAATTGACCCAGAACAGTATAGTGTGCTTAATGCCTATGTTCTCACAAATATAATTTATCAACTATTAGCAAAAGCCCCAAACTGCACTTTTCAACAAAATAGCTGATTAAAGCTATTTGGCTTGTGTTTTTATTACTGTTAAAATCCATATTTTAAATAACCAAAGGCCATATCATCAATACAAAATTGAAGCAACAAATATGGATTTTGGGCTACTATAGACATAGTAGGGTTAGGCCTAATCTGAGACTCAGATTTGTCTGGGCTCCTGAGGCTGAGCCTTCCAGGTATGTAGGATAAATCACAGGGTGAGAGTCTGTTAGGGTGTGACCAGAAATGGGTAGATGAGGATAGGAAAGTACTGGGAACCCAGTTCAGGAACCCAGGGACCAGGTCTCAGTGCCATGGAAAAATACCTTATGAAAAAAGGCCAAAAGGCTTGTTTTCTGAGGGGCTAGTGAGACATGAGGTACAAACAGTGCTTCACAAATTTCGGCTTTATGAGACATAATGCCAGGAGGAGGGAAGCACTGTATGTGTGGAGGTCCCCAAAGGAGGGACCCCAGCAATAAGTAGAGTATCAGGAAGGACTTCATGTAAGACCTATTTGTGAATACATGTGACATATGCTAACGGAGGCCCCAGAACCTCTCCAAAGGAATTATATTGGGGCTAGAGGCCCTGTGTCAACAGATGGGCAATGAGCCAGTACAATTTAATGTGATTTTACCCATTCCTACAGATTTGTGAATTCTGAGAAAATTTAAATTTTCACGGGGAAAAAAATGGACACCACACTATCAAACCAGTGGATTGAGCACTGGTTTGAAAGAAAGGTAGATGTTGGTTTTCATTTTAGCTATTAATTAGCTGCATTATTTTGGGCAAGTCGAGAATCTGGATTTAGACCTGGAAGGGTCTTTGAAGTTGATTAAGCCAGCTTCCTCCCTCCAACTAAAACTGACAGGAGACCATGATATGGAGGTGGTATATTCTTAATGGGAAGTTTATTTTTAGGTTGAGTTGAAGTTTGCCTCTTTTTATTTATTTCATTGATTTCCTTTGTGCCTTCTAGAGAAACACTAAACTGCTCCTCTGCGGAAGGTATTTAGTGGGGTAAGGACACCATTTCTTGAATTAAGACAGCCAGATTTAAAATTTCAATTCCCCCACTTTCCCATGTGACCTTCATTAGGTTACTTTTCTAAGTTTCAGTTTCCTCATCTATAAAATTGGCATAACAATAGTACCTACCACATGGTATTATTACTATGATCTCAGACGATGTACTTTTAAATAGCTAACAATAGCCATCAGGCCTTCCTTTGATTTCTATTTCCTCAAGTTAAATATTTCTAAGTCCTCAAATTATTGTCTAGAATGGCAGTTTCCAGAGCCCTGTGCTCTTCCTTAGGATACATTCTTAGTTTGTCACTGTTCTTCTTAAATGTCCCACTCAAAGTAAAAACATATATATATATGTATATATACAATTTATTTATTTTAGATTAAAATATATTTTATTTTTATTTATTTTTAGAGAGAGGGGAAGGGAGGGAGAAAGAGAGGGAGAGAAACATTGATGTGTGAGAGAAACACTGATCGGTTGCCTCTCACATGCCCCCAGTTTGGGATGTGGCCTGTAATCCAGGAACGTGCCCTGACTGGGAATTGGACCAGTGACCTTTTCAATTTTTAGGCTGGTGCTCAATCCACTGAGCCACACCAGCTAGGATAAACACACACACATACCCATACACACCCACAAACACACACACACCATGTTTTCCCATGTATAATGTGCACCCACGTTTTTGGCCCAAATTTTCAGAAAAAAATCTTTCGTTTTAATTTTTTAATTCAATCATTTATTTATTTATATTTTGAAATAAAATGGATTATCATATTCCAGGGTATTATTTTACATACAGATATCATTGCTTTCTAGAGTTATACTTTTAATGCATAAATAAAAGGATTAAAACATTTATATGGATATGGAATTAGTACTACTCATGTGTAATGCGCATCCTTATTTTTTCCCTCAAAAATGTGGGCAAAAAAGTGTGTATCATACATGGCAAAATATGGTGTGTGTGTGTATATATATTTTTTAATGTGCTAAGTACAGAGAATGATGAGATCATGCTTTCTTGTAATATAGACCTTAAGCAGCCTATATTTCATTTTTTTTTTATTCTCACCTGATAACATGTGCATTGATTTTAGAGGGGAAGGGAGGAGGGAAGAAAGAGAGAGAGAGACAGAAAGATAGACATTGATTGTACCCTGATTTGGACCAAACCTGCAATTAGGTATGTGCTCTGACCAGGAATCGAACCAACAACCTTTCAGTTACTGGACAATGTTTCAAGGAGCCACACTAGTCAGGAAAAAATTGATAGTTTTCAGCCTCATCAGTTTAGCACTATAAGGAAAACCTGTAACCTGTCTGTAGTTAACACCACTTCTCTAAGTCCAATGTCTGATAACTCTTTTTTTAAAAAAGATTTTATTTGATTTTAGAGAAAGGGAAAGGGAGAAATAGAGGGAGAGAAATGTCATTGTATGGTTGCCTCCTGAGCACCCCCTACTGGGGACCTGGCCTGCAATCCACGCAAGCACCCTGACTGAGAATAGAACCAGTGACCCTTTGGTTTGCAGGCCCAAGCTCAATCCACTGAGCTACACCAGCCAGGGATAATTCTTATGACACTCCCTAAATTCCCCATCTCATTCTGTCCTGAAGACCACTTTGCCCGATATTTTACAAAGTTGTCCTCAGTTATTAACAGTGCTCTGTATTAAATCCAAGGCAATCTCCAGCCCCATCACCCAAGTAATTTCCTTAATTCTCACCCTTGTTTTTCATTCCAAAACTCCTTGATTTGCTGTGTAGTTTCTGTTCCAGATATGGCAGTTGGACTTGACAACAGATTTCTGCTTCCCAATTTTTGTCCCTTGGCATGAAACTACCTCCAGGATTTGAACTAAACCTGGAATGTCCTACTCTTGGAATGTGTCAGGACTCAGCTCTTGGACCACTTCTCCTCTCTATTTATATTTACTCCCTTGGTGATCTCCTCTAATATTATGGCTTTAAATATACCATCTACATGCTGATGACTCCCAATTTTATTTTGCCAGTTTATACCCCTCCCCTGAAGTTCTAGACTTGTATATTTAACTCCATCTCATTTTGGATTTTACCATCTAAAATTTAACACAGGTGTGGCTCACTTGGTTGCAGTGTCATCCTATGCACCAGGTTGTGGGTTTGATATCTGGTCAGGGAACATGAGTAGGTTGTGGGTTCAATCCCTGGTCAGGGCATGTATGGGAGGCAACCAATCAATGTTTCTCTCTCCCATTGATGTTTCTTTCTCTCTAATCAATAAACATATACTTGAGTGAAAATTGAAAAAAAACTTACTATGTTCAAAATCAATCCTCTACACTTTTGGTAAAGATGGACAGTTATTAATTTATTGTATTATCACTTATTTTCAGGATATATTAGGACCAAATATATCCTAACTAGGAGTGGCAAGGGCACATTCTTTCCTAACCTCAGTCAAGTGATGTGCTGCATTTGTAAATGTTACTCTCTTCAAATTTCTGGAACACTTTTTCCATTGTTAATACTCTAGAGAACTAGAATCAAGTGAGTATGCATAAATAAGCTTCCAAATAGGGTGAATTATATTGTAGTCCATTTGGGATTCTGTGAAATTAGATCCTTATTTCCTGTTCTAACTCAGCCACATGGCTTGCCAGGACCTCAATAGTAGACAAATGGCAAGGGGGAGGGGGAGGCCAGGACTTGATAATGAGACCAAGGAGTCTGGTTTTCAAATTGGAACCAAGATGGTCCATAAAATTTCATAAACTTTTGGCACACTCGTGTTTTGATATTACCTCTCTGTATGTGCCCAAATACATAAAATCAGTGAGGTGGAGCAAGGCCAGAGGCAGTGGCAATATTCGGTGAGACAATCGCAAGTACTGGGATGGCCAAAAAGTCTGTATGTTTTATTCCATAATATAAAAGCCATTTTTCATTTTCACCAATAAATTAATTTGGATATTTTGAGTATGTTGGTTATCTTCCGCATGGTAGAATGTTGATTGTTTTCAACTAATGTCTCAATTTGATCGCTATCAACTTCACCTGGTCTATCCAAACGTGAAGCACCGTCCTGTGAAAACTCTCCAGCATGTAACTTCGCAATATGAAACTTTGACATGATCAGTCACAGCACCTTCTCCATATACCACACATCACTTTTTTGCACTTCAGTTGAATTTTTACCTCTTGAAATAATAAAGCATAATATGCCAAGATGTTGTATATTTTCTTCAATATTAGGATGGTTACACAAAAATTCACCCATTTTGATGTTTTTTTTAAATGCACACTGATATGACAACTGTCACAATACAATCTTAACAAAATTGTTTCAAATGAAATTAAAGACAACTAAATGCTACTAGAACTATCTTATGGAAAAAAATACAAACTTTCTGGCCAACCCAATACTATGCTTTATTTTTTAAAAAAAGAGTTTTAGAGATGGGAAGGGAGGGAGAAAGAGAGAGGGCAGAAAATCAATGTGTGAGAGATACATCAACTGGTTGCCTCTAACACACCCCAGGGACCTGGCCCACGACCCAGGCATGCGCCCTGATTGGGAATCGAACCAGTGACCTTTTTGTTTGCAGGTTGGTGCTCAATCTGCTGAGTTACAACACCCCGGACCCAATACTATGCTTTAAGTACTATTGTATTTTGACCTAAAAATAAACCTGCAAGAGGAAAAACGAAGGAGGGACTGACAAAGGATAAGCAGACTATCCTAGTAGCCTGGGATTCAAAAAGGATTTAACTGGGAAACTAATATAAGAACCATGAAAATAGCCAAGAGCTTTTTCACACAGGCTGGGCAAACAGAAAGGATCAAAAAACACCTACTTAGTTTAGAGGGCACTTGATTGGGAAGCCAAGTGCAGTAGGATATTGGGTTTCTTATAATGGAACTAATTTTAGAAAGCACCAAATGGTAGGTCTTAGCCAACTGAACTTTTAAGATAACCTGGAAGCATGGTGTAAGGCAAAGAGAAAAGAATTCTTCTCTCTTCATTGGCTAGTCACTAAATCCAGACAGGTAGATTCTGCTTTCCACCTCTAAAACTAGTCCTAACCAGGACCCCCTACCCCCTACCCCCATCCTATCCTAGTCTGATTGTTAGGTCTCTAGGGCTTTTGAGTCTCCATTGATTTCACTATTAAGGTGCAAATACATTGTGGAAGGTTAAAGCCCTCATCCAGATAACTTAAGGTCCCTGGTCTTAATCTGTTTTATTACCCAGCATTCATAAACCAGAAAGCTATGACTCTAACAGCAAGATCTGTGTGAAATGAGAAATACCACCCAGGTGTCTACTAAAAGGTTTAAACCAAGTAGTAAGTTTAATTGAATCTGGTACATGTTGAATTTTCAAGTTTAATCCCACTAAAATTGTATATTTTTGCACCCAACTCATTTCTTGTCCAGGTGTGGACCCTGTTGTTAAGAATACGACTGCATCTTCCACTGAAAACATGTTTTAGCAAACTCAAATGACTATAGATTTTATACAGCTCTAACTCCTTGCCCCAAAACATTAGTAAGGTACTTTTCTAACATTTCAGCCTTACCTTCCCCACTTGGTCTCCCAGGTTCTGGAGCATATCTTCACTGTTTCTTATGCCCAAATCTATCTTCCTCACTTTGGACTCGGTTAAGTTACAAATTCACTTGTTCAATATTCAGAGACATTATAATTACTCCTCTCTCCCACAGTACCTTGTATTTCTATAGCCTGCTTTTTGACTCTCCTTGATATTTTATACTACCGACATATAGAAGACATATGAAGTATTTTCCATCTGATCTCTGGCAGAACCTCCTACAGTGCAATAAAGTAAATGCACATTACCAATTTGATTTGTATTATATCAACTAAGGAATTGTGACATTAAAAGAATGATTGGGAGGGAAGGAGCAAAACCAGAACTGCAGGAAAAGGACAGAGGGATCATTTTGTCTATTCCACAACTTTGTCCTGTTTTGAAATTGTTTGCCAGCTCCGACAAACTTCTGCCTGAGAGTTTTGTGCAAGACCCCAATTAGTCTTTTATTGTTCATTGTTCACTTAAAACTTACTATACAACCAAGTACCAGGTAGTTAAGGTGCCTAGGCATTTAAGTCAGTGAACAAAACCGATCTTAGAAAGAATGTTAAAATTTTCCAAATGGAGCAGGACAAGGGGGATTCAAGAATGCAGACTGCAGCCCTGGCTAGTGTGGTTCTGATACAGGGTTGCAGGTTTGATTGCCAGTAAGGAAGGCATACATAAGAAGCAACCATTGAATGTGTAAGTGGCACAACAAACCAATGTCTCTCAAAATCAATTAAAAAAAATTAAAGGATGTAGACTGCAATGTCAGTTTACTGATATCTATATGTGTAACAGAAGAAACTAATAAGGTTACCAACACAATGTTACTTGTTTGTTGATCTTATAGCATCGAGAGGAAATATAGGAGCTGTAATAGCCATGATTGTCAATTGCTTCATTTTATATACATTATCTCATTGAATCATTTACCTGAAGGTGCATTTTACCTCTATGGTGCCAGTTTTCCTCATTTCTTTTGGTAATACCAAGATACAGTATGTGTAACACATTACACCAATCGATTGTTCTCACCGAAACAAGCCTCAAGCCCCCTTAATTTCCCACAACCATAGCCTCTGTGGGATTTCTTGTACCTCGTTTAATATTGTACAACTACCCCACTAAACCTTTAATGTTTAGGATATCAGTATTTTTTATTTTAATATGGGTTCAAGAAACATTTTCAGACATCCATTGTACACACAGTCTTACTACTTGGGGCAAATTCACTGTGTGTCTGGCCATTCAGCCATAGTCTTGTAAGCCTTGAGAGCCTCTCCTGAGCGGCATGAGTCCAAAATGAAATTCCTTTCACTAAGCCAAGAAAACAAACATTTTAGGAAAAAGATGACAGCTCATCGAGGAAAGAAATTTCATGCTTTGACTATGACATTAGGTATGGGCTTGGGAACAACTTATTCATGCAGCTATTTAGGAAAAACGATCATGAATCACCTAATCACCTTGGTTAGATCAGATGCTACTACTGTTTACAAAAATCCATTCCATGTAATATCTGACTAGTTCTAACCCAGATTTTTTTCAGTGACCTTCTTTGTGACCCTTAACTGCTATGTAGTACTCTTCATTTTCATCACTTTCCATTTTTTAGCTTAAACATCCTTTCACATTACAATTACATAAGACTAAATATTTTATGAGTCAGTTAATCAGAGCAATCACTTTGATGCCCTGGTACTCCCTACCCCATAATAGGCCCCGTCTTTTCACATTGCTCCCATCTCCATTAAACAGTATAAACGTTCACTCCACTTTATTTATGTATTTTAACTTTAAACATATGATCAAAATTAGGACATTTATCCACAATTATTTGATTACAAGGCTACTTAACTGCCAAAACAATTCCATTACAAATACTTAGTTTGACATGCATTCCTAGAAACAGATCTAGGATATAATCTACTAGTTAACAGGTTGTGACTCTGTAGGGCAGTGTGATATGACTAAATAGAAATGGCTTGAAATCTTACGAATATATTAATCTAGATTTGATGTAGTTCAGAATCTATTTGCAAAATTAAAAATAAACACTCTATCTTGATGCATATGTTTTCTTTCCATGTCCATAAAATGAAGAGCTTTTCCTGATTACCAGTTTTCCACACAACATGCAAGTCACTCTTGTAACACTGGCCCTGGGAAAAGAAAAAACTTGATTTACAAAACTACCAACCATTAAAACTTATTTAAAATTTATTTTTAAAAATGCTATAGTCCTTATAATGGTCTATCTCAGAAGCCAGATCCGTATTAAGTTTTTTCAACAGAAATTCAGATTCGGGATAGGATCATCACAGATAAGACCAAGGACACAATATTAGCTGTTAAGCAAAATATCTCCACTCACAGAAATGGTTACAGCTCAAAAACAGCAGCAAACTGGCCCCTTTCAACTGGCAGATAGTGACCCCTCACTGTTGGAAAAGAAAAAACAAAACAAAACACTATTGTGAGACAGCAGTTTCCCGCCTGTAGGCAACAAAAATTTATTCATTTTTGCACATTGGTCTCATCTCAGAAGCCGAATCCGTATATGCTTTTCTTCAGGTAATCAGCTTCGGGATAAGTTTCATCATTGATTAGACCATACACTAAAGCAGCATTAAAAGGTAAGTACTGTATTAGAAATACTACAGCACATTTTGTAAGCCACACAACTTACTTCAAAACGAAGCTGACACGGATAGCTTCATTAGTATTTATCAATCCTCAGGATGCTGTTCAAGGAAAAAAAAATTTCCATTTAACCTACATATTGACTAAACATATGGTGAAATCAGAATATTACTAGCCCAACACATACCTGGTAAGAATATATTTTAGCCAGGTAATTTCCCAGCAAATATTCTCCCATGTTTTGGAATTTTCTTTTGCATCTAGTAAAAAGAAGCAAATTTCAAACGATTCACCATCTTTTATTCCCTTAAATCAACAGGTTTATTTCTTCATTTTAAAAACTAAATATTAAATTCTCAATAGCACTTACCTTAGTGTCTTCACATAACAGCTCCGTTACACCGAGCGCCATTGTTCCTGCGGAGCATCAATAAATTTAAAACTAAGCATTCTGATGTAACAGGAATAGAGTTCAAGGTTTTCAGAACTAAAAAGAGAAACCCTTCCCTTCCATTAATCCGATTTGCACACAGCGCCACCTGGCCACAATACAACTATCAGTTTCAGCAAAATCAAGGGCTGTCCATTTTGAAAAAACCGTTTCATCTGAAGACAGAAGACACTGCCTTAGTAATAAAGGCCTCTTGCTTTTAACGTAAAACTGACGCCTCGCCCCAAATCCCAGGAATGGTTTCTCTGCCGCTGCTCAAGCTTTGACAGCCGAGTACCCGGGTTTAGTAACCAGGCTCCGCGCAGTGCCGAGCCCATCAGCAGCAGCCTCCTCAAGCCTAAACTCGAAGTCTGCCGCCACCACGACTCAGGGACACGTGGTGGTTCGCTTGCGTTTTTCCAACATGCGAGCTCTCCACTATACATCACTCTAAGCTCACTCAAATTCGTAAACTCCTTCAGTTTGCAGCCTCCAATTTCAGCCTGCGCAACCAGTGGCCTCTCGGATTCGGATTCTCGACGCGACCCCTACTCACCAGCTTCAAAGGACCACGTCCCAAGTCCCGACGCAAAAGAGCGTGCTAGGACTCCAGCAGTTCCCTATATAGCCTCTCCTGAGTCAGACCGAGACCGCCCCTCCCTCTCACAATTATTGGACGCCAGAGAAGATGGGGGAGTGGCTCTTTCCTGAACCGAGGGAGCGAGAGCGAGAGCGCGCGCGGCTGCCCTTTTATTTCGGGGGCTCGTTCCGGGGCCTAGTGCACGCGCTGTCCGCCCATCGCGCGCCCGTCCTCTCCCCAGCGCGCGCCCCCTGGCGCGCTGCCTTTGGTCCCCTCTGAGTCTGGCTCTACGTGGCGCGGGAGTGGCGCCAGAATTCAAACGAACAAGCACAGTTGGAGGCAAGGCTGCTGCTTGCAGCGAGCCAAGTCCGCCCAGGACCGACTGGATGGCTCTGGATCTGTAGTGGACTTGAGTTTCGCAGCAGAGTTTTGCAGCCTCAGCTTATGACCCACAGGAGAAGTTGGGTTGCCTGGGGTCTGGAGTGAGTTGACGCCCAGCGGCCTCTGAGCGCCTGTAAAGAGAAATTGGCGGGTAGAAATGTTCGGATTGAAGAAAGTGTGTGAAAGTGCTGCGTTTCTCCTACGCTCTACAAAAAAGACAATACCGTTCCTGGCGCCTCCGGAGAGCTTGCCCGCCGCGGGGAACGCTGTCCAGGACCAGGCCCTACGGCGCCCACCAAACCTCCAGGCTTCTTTGTGACAGACACTGCCGGTACACTATATTCAGCACATAGAAGTCTCCCTGAGAGAACAAACCTGAGAGGTGAATATTCCATTTGGCTGAGGAGAACTGAGGCCTGAAGCAGCTAAGTAATTTGCCTGAATTCACACAACTGAAAAGCTCTGCTATTTTTAATTTATTTGTATTAAGTTCTTTATGATGAATGCAGGAGAAAGATTAATTTGAGAACTATTACAGAATACCTTATCCAAACAACACTCAACAAATTCTGTAGCAACGGGTCTATTAATTAGTATGTGCAAGTAAATATATGTATATGCACGCACAAACACACATGACATTTGAACATGTCAACATTTGAAAATGCAAGTCTTCATAGCGCTTATTAGTGATTCTATTTAAGTATTGGTTTTGTCTAAGGAACACATGGTTTTGTGTACCGTTCTTTATTTTTCTTTATTATATAGTGTAAAGCAAATTGCTGTAACAGGAAGCAAAGTGACATGGAATTTTCTTGGCTTGGTGTTACCTAGGGTTTTGGATACTGTTTTGTAATGTACAATGTAAATTTACATATTGCTCAAAATAAGTAAATACAGATGGATATAAAAAGCGAAGTAAAAGTTTCCATATCATTGGGAATCTTCTCTCCACATTAACAGTAACCACTATTAACAGTTTTTGAAACTTTCTGTGCATATACATAGGCTCCTTGGCTTATGATGGGATTACATCCCAATAAACCCATCAGTAAATTGAAAATATCTTAAGTAGAAAATGCATTTAATACACCTAACTTACTGAACATCATAGCTTAGCCTCGCCTACCTTAAATGTGCTCAGAACACTTACATTAGCCTACAGGTGGGTAAAATTATCTAATACAATGAATACAATGTAGACTGAGTATTGGTTGTTTACCTTATGATAGTGCGCCTGACTGGGAGCTGTAGCTTTCTGCCCCTGGCCAGCATCAGGAGAGAGTGTCCTACCACATATCGCTAGCCAGGGAAAAGATCAAAATTCACATTTTAAAGTACAGTTTCCACTGGATTATTATCACTTTTGCACCATTGTAAAGTCAAAAAGTTACAAATATAATTTGTAGTCTGTACAAATATATGTTCATATTTTTTCACGTGTAAACAGGACCTATATGCATTTCTGCAACTTGCTTTGTTCCTTCATAAATATCATGGACATGTTTCCATATCAGTGCATATAGATGATTATTCTTGTTTATAGCCTGCACAGCTCTCAATTAGATGTATCATGATTTATTTAATCATTTTCCAACATTCTACTGTCATAGTGCCAAACTGAATGATAGATACATCATAGTGAGCTTGTGAGAAGATCTGCAAGATCAATTTCTAGAAGTCAAAGGTTGTGTGTGCTTAAATTTGTGGTAGATTTTGCTTAATTGTTCCACCACCTTCCACCACCAAATGGTTGTATTGTGATTATATTTGGAAGTGTGTTTTGCTCATGAAAAACACCTATGACTATTATGGGATGGCAATTATTACACAATTGAAGCGAAGAACAATTGCCCTCTTTGTTATCTGTTTGAATCCTGTTTGCTGTGCTGAACACCATCAAAATTATCTGGTCAAAGTAACATAAAACAATGACTCCCTATGGTGATTTAGCAGTTGAATACTTGGAGAGATAAAAATTATCTGATTTCTGGGCCCTAACCTGGAACTACTAAAGTAAAATCTCAAAAAATGGGAAACATTTTAAATAAGCATCTAAACAATGCTCTTCAACAGGAACATAACATGAATCATAAAGCAACTCACTTATATATTTTTAAATATGCCAGTAGCCACATTAAAAAGATTAAAAAATCAGATGCAATTAATTCTAATACATTTTATTTAACCCAGTCCAACCATTTTCACTTCAACATATGATCAATTATGTTGTTGAGATATTTTACATTCCTTTTCTGTACTTAGTCCTTAAAATCTGGTATGTATTTTACACTCAAAGCACACCTCACTTTAACTTCCAAGTGATCCATTGCCACATGGATAGTGGCTATTGTATTGGACAATATAGGTCTATGGTGATTCATATACCTATAGAAGTTTGAGAACCACTGTGTTAGAGTAAGTGCAGTAGTGCACACATGACACATATTCAAGTCTTTTTAAATAAACGTTTCATAATACTTTTAACTCATAAACTAACAAATTTGGAGCCTGATTATTAACAGCATGCCCTCTGTGAACATGGGTGGTGACTGTGATGCCAGTACACAACTCACTCAAGATATTTATCTCTTCGTACCACTTCACACCAGTGAGACTGGCCATCATAAACAAATCAACAAACAACAAGTGCTAAGAAGATTGTGGAGAAAAGGGAACCCTAGTACACTATTGGTGGGAATGCAGACTGGTGCAGCCACAGTGGACAATAGTATGGAATTTCCTAAGAAAAGTAAAAATGGAACAGCCTTTTGACTCAGCAATTCCACTGCTGGAATTATACTGTAAGAATCTTGAAACACCAGTTCAAAAGAACCTATACACCCCAACGTTCATAGCAGCACAATTTACAACAGCTAAGTGCTGGAAACAGCCTAAGTGCCCATCAGTAAATGAGTGGATCAAAAAACTGTGATACATTTACACAATGGAATACTACACAGCAGAAAGAAAGAAGGAGCTCCTAGCCTTTGCGGCAGCATGGATAAAACTGGAGAGCACTATGCTAAGTGAAATAAGCCAGGTGGTGAAAGACAAATACCATATGATCTCACCTATAAGTGGAACCTAATCAACAAAACAAACCATGGACAAGGATAATGGGGTGAGGGGGGGCAGACTGAATGTGGGGGAAAGCAGGACAGAGGAGAGTAATGGGGGAACAAGAAGGACAACTATAATTGAACAATAACAAAAAATTTTAAAAAGATGTTTATCTCTTCAAGGAACAGAAAAACATTCTGAGGGATGAAGCCAGTAGTCATTGCTTCCATACCTAAAAGAGTCAAGCAAATTGCTACCAAATATTTGAAGTGATTTAAAAAAGATCATGTAGACGGCAGAACTGAAATTAAGTGTCCTTGAGGAATTTAGCATATTGAAAATAAATTCTCATATTCTGTAACAAAGTTCCAGATAAGAACATCATTTTAGTCATTTTTTGGAAGAAATGTTCACTGAATCCTTGGTGCATGCAGTGTACTTCAGTGAAAGATAGTATGAATACACAAAGTCCTTGACCTTCTGAAAGAGTTTATAGTTTAGTAAGAATTATCCCCCAAACTTTAGGTACTTTCGGTTTAAAATTAGACAGCCATTAAATACTTTTTGGTAAGATCATACTGTGAACCAAATAATGTTCTAGGAAGTGTTGGGGGCAGAAAGATTAAAAGCAGAGTTTAGAAATGAGTAAAATCATTTAGATGAGATACTGTGAGGGACAGCGCTATAATTTTGGCTGTGGAAGTGGAGGGCAGGAAGAGAAAAACATACAGTGAGAACTTATATGCTGTTAGGTTCTTGTATGCATTGGGTTATTCAAAACAATCCTGGTATGTATTTTTAACCTTATATTACATATGAGGAAAGTGGGGCATAAAGGTCTCAGTTAACTAATATTCTCAAGTTTTTTGACCCCAAACTCATAATCCTGGCACCAGGACATGACATTGCTTTGTTAAAGGAAGAAATAGTAGTAGATGATGATGAACTATAAGGGAAGAGAGGAAGTGAAGTGGAGCCTGCCAGCCAAGAGAATGGCAGTTCCACTAACAGGAAGAGGGAAGTCAGGAGTTACTGATTTAGGAGCAGGGTGAAAGAAGATTTGGCTTTGGCTGTGTTCAATTTGGAGTGGAACATGCAATTATATTTGTCCAGTGGACCATCAGAAATGTAGAACTGAAGCCCAAGAGAAAAGTCAGAAGAAATCACTGAAGTCATGTGCATAGATGACTATGGGGAGAAAAGAAAAAAAGGCCAGCAGCAGTGGCCTAGAATTAGTCCCACAGTGTGTGCAGATGTCCTGCAGTAGATACCCTTTGAAAACATAGTCAATATATGTAAAAATATGGTTAGATAATGAATGCATAAGAAAAAACTTCATTATTACAGCTTCTGATTAAATCATGGGAGAAATGTATATGCCACATTAAATATTGTAAGCATAATTAACTTATTCAAAAGTGGGAAAATCAGTTTTCAAAACAAAAGGAATTATCTAGTAAGAGATTAATATCCAAAATACATAAAAACTCATACAATTCAATAACAAAAAAATCCAATCAACAAATAGGTAGGGTATCTGAGCAGACATTTTTCCTAAGAAGACATACTTGATTGCCAACAGGTACGTGCAAAAGTGCTCCACATCAGTAATCATTAGGGAAATGCAAATCAAAACCAGATATCACCTCACACCTGCTAGAACGGTTATTAACAAAAAGACAAGAGATAACAAATGCTTTTGAGGATATGGAGAAAAAGGAACCCTTGTGCACTGTTGGTGGGAATGTAAATTGGTGCAGCTACTATGGAAAACAGTATGGAGGTTCCTCAAAAAATGAAAAATAGAATTACCATATGATCCAGATGTTCCACTTCTGAGTATTTATCTGAAACAAAAACATCTAACTTGAAATGATACATGCAGCCTATGTTCATTGCAGCATTATTTACAATAGCTAAGATATGGAAACAACAACCTAAGAATCCATCCATGGCTGAATAGATAAAGAAAACATGATATATATAAAATTCAGCCATAAAAATGTTCCCATTTGTGATAGCAAAGATGGAACTTGCGGGCATTATGCTAAGTGAAAAAACTCAGAGAAAGGCAAATACCATATTATGTCACTTACATGTGGAATCTAAAAAACAAGAAGAAACAAACAAGCTCGAGGATGCAGAGGACAGATTGTTAGTTGCCAGAGGCAGTGGGTGGAGGTTGGGAAAAATAGATGAAGGGGTACAGACTTCCAGTTATAAAATAAATAAGTCATGGGGATGTAATGTGTAGCATGGCAACTATAGTTAGTAATATTTGAAAGTCACTAAGAGAGTAAGTCTTAAGAGTTCTCATCACAAGAACAATAAAATTCTGTAGCTATATATGGTGACAGATGTCAACTAGACTTACTGTGGTGATCATTTCACAATATATTGATATATGAATATCAAGTCATTGTATTGTGCACCTGAAATGAAAATTACATATGCCAATTATACATAATAAAAATAATAAAAATGAAAATATGTAAGAATTAAAGAATCTTATTTCTTAGTATAATTTCTTTTCCTAGTGTCCAAACTGAACTGGTCAGTAAACTCTAGTTTGATTGCAGGACAGACAACTGTGAATTGAAGAAAATCTTGTGACTACTCCATGAAATCATAAAGTGTTAAGTTCTTGAAACAGTAAAGAGCTAAATTAGGAGGGAAATCACATATATGTGGAAATATCAAGGAGGCAATTTGATGCATGAGTCTGAAGTTCAGAGGAGAGTTCTAGGATTGAGTGTCATTGGCATGAGTAAGTATTTAAAGCATGACATTGAGTGAGATCATCCGGGAGAGTATAAATAAAGATGAGAAGGCCTAGGACAGAGCCTTGGTGCTCTGCAAACTTTAGAGTTCCAGTAGAAAAGGAAGTGTCAGCAAAGGGGACCCCTCTAGGTGAAAATGAAGAGTGTGGTATCAGAAGAGTTCAGGAAGAGAGAGGTCAGTTGCAGTGTATGCTTCTAAAGGTCAGTTAGGATAACAAATGGCCACTGGGTTTGGCAAAATGAGTATCACCAGTGATCTTATAAATGCAGTCTCAGGTGGAATAGCAAAGAAAGAAGCCCAGTTGAAGAGACTGAGGAGAAAGTGAGGTAAGAAGGTAGAAATGGGTCAGTAGCTAGAGAGGACTGTAAGGTCAAGGAACTACTTTTTAAATGGGAGATACTAGAGCATGGTTATATGCTCATGGGAGTGATTTAGTAGAGGGGGGAGATTTATGATACTGGAAACAGAGGCAAAAGTTACAGGAGCAAAATCCTTGAGAAACAAGAGCCTTTCCAGAATACCATATTTTGCCATGTATAATGCATCCATTTTTGCCCAAATTTTTGAGGGAAAAATAAGGATGCTCATTATACATGGGTAGCACTAATTCTGTATCTATATAAATGTTTTTAATTCTTTTATGCTTATGTGCTAAAAGTGTAACTCTAGAAAGTTACAATGATATCTGTATGCAAAATAATACCCTGGAATACAATAATCAGTTTTCTTTCTAAATATAAATAAATAAAAAATTGAATTAAAAATTAAAATGAAAGATTTTTTTCCTGAAAGTTTGGGCCAAAAACGTCGCTGTGCATTATACACAGGAGCACATTGTACACAGCAAAATATGGTACATATTTTGGAATAGGGACACCTCATCTATTTCATCTGTTAAAACAGAAGATAAGGCAGATATTGGGAAAAGCAGTCATGCACAGCCCGTTGACCCTTGCATAACTGCATGAGACTATGCCTTGGGCCTGCAACATTTTCTTACATGAAGGTAAGGAGCCCTCACAGCCTATGCTGGGCATGTGGACTTGTTTGGGATTATTGTTCCCTGTTCTGGGCTTGACTATACTTCTTTGTTCTGCTTAAAATGTTTATATTATATGGCACCTGGCCAACCCCACTGCTATATCTATTCCTGGTGGGAAGGGAAGGGTGTCCTTCATCTGCAGCACAGGAGGGCTGTGTGTAGATCATTTCACTATGTCAGCTTCAGGACAAGATGTGCTGGCTCCAGGGACTGACCCTGTTGAGGCTGAATGGCATGGACTACTATGGGAAAGCTAGCCACTAACATACTGCCTCCAGCCTGCCTCATGCTGCAGTGGGTTTTTGCTGATATGGAAAGGGCAACTAACAAAACAGAGACAGAAATAAGCCCATGTTGCTCTTGATCTGGGTTGCAAAGAGCATGAGAACAATAGTCCCAACAATGGGGACTTCCCAAAGACTAAGAGCCTCTGGAAAACCACTCATTAAGCCATAACTGCATTTCAGATAAAAAGCCATAGATACCTGACTATATGACCCTTCCCAGGGGATGAGTGGCCTTCCTGGGACAGAAGCCTCTCCAGTAGAAGACCCCATTACCTCTACTTTTGTCTTCTAAAATGACTGTGGGGGAAGGAATGAAAAAGCTCAACACAAGATATACTCAAAAATACTTACAAAATATAGTCAGCCATCATACTGGTTGTATGCAAAAAAAATAACTGGGTGAGAAAGAAGAAAAAAGAAGGAGAGATCACCATACCTGACATCAAACTATGTTACAAGGCCACAGTAATCAAAATAGTCTGGTACTGGCATAAGAACAGACACAGATCAATGGAATAGAATACAGAGTCCCGAAATAAACCCAAGTCTCTATGGTCAGTTAATATTTGTCAAAGGAGAAGCATAAAATGGAGTAAAAATATCCTTTTCAACAAATGGTGTTGAAAGATATGGACAGCTACATGCAAAAAAAAAAAATGAAACTTGACCATCAACTTACACCATACACAAAAATAAATTGAAGATGAATAAAAGACTTAAAATATGTCATAATACCATAAAAGTCCTAAAGGAGAACATAGTCAGGAAAATCTCAGATATTCCACACAGCAATATTTTCACTGATATATCCCAAAGAGCAAGGGACATAAAGGAAAGAATAAACAAACAGCACTTCATCAAAATAAAAAGCTTCTGCACAGATAAAGAAAACATCAGCAAAATGAAAAGGGAACCAACTGTATGGGAAAATATATTTGCCAATGATATCTCAGACAAGGGTTTGATCTCCAAGTTTATAAACAACTCACATGACTCCGCTCCAGGAAGACAAACCATCCAATTAAAAAATGGGCAAAAGACCTGAATAGACACTTCTCCAAGGAGGACATACAGGGGGCCCAGAGACATATGAAAATATGCTCAGCATCACTAGCCATCAGAGAGATGCAAGTTAAAACCACAGTGAGATACCACTTCACACCAGTGAGAATGGCCATCATAAACAAATCAACAAACAACAAGTGCTAAGGAGATTGTGGAGAAAAGGGGACCCTAGCACACTGTCAGTGGGAATGCAGACTGGTGTAGCCACTGTGGAAAACAGTATGGAACTTACTTAGAAAACTAAAACTGGAACTGCCTTTTGACCCAGCAATTCCACTGCTGTGATTACACACTGAGAATCTTGAAACACCAGTTCAAAAGACCCTGTGCACCCCCATGTTCATAGCAGCACAATTTACAATAGCCAAGTGCTGGAAGCAAACTAAGTGCCAATCAGTAAATGAATGGATCAAAGAACTATGGTACATTTACATGATAGAATACTGCACAGTAGAAAGAAAGAAGGAGCTCCTAGCCTTTGTGGCAGCATGGATGGATCTGGAGAGCATTATGCTAAGTGAAATAAGCCAGGTGGAGAAAGACAAATACCATAAGATCTCACCTATAAGTGGAACCTAATCAACAAAACAAACAAGCAAGCAAAATATAACCAGAGACATTGAAATTAAGAACAAACTGACAGTAACCAGAGGGGAAGGGGGAGATGGATAATTGGGGAAAGAAGGGAAGAGCCATCAAAGGAACATGTATGAAGCTCCCATGGACAAAGCCAAAGGGAGGAAGGATTGAGCGTGGGAGATGGGAATGAGAGAGAGGGGTAGTGGTGGCAGGAAAATGGAGACAACTGTATATGAACAACAATAAAAAAGTCTGATATAAAGTTTCTTTATTGTTTTTAAGATGAAAGCATTTACTTCAAAAAATAACTGGCAAGATTTTGTAGTGTGTTGGAGAATTACTTTAATAACATACAAAACTATGGCCACAATTTCATCCTCTTGAAATATCTTTAAGAAATCTATAATAGCTGTTTATCATTTAGAGAGTTTTGAAATTTCCTAAAACCAGAGTTTAAAATACATCACACATGGTTATATGTTGTAAAGCTGAAGAGTAAAAGGCTTGACACAAACATTCAGATCATAACAACTGTGTATCTATATACTAACCCTGCCTGGACTGTTCAACTTGGCTTTTGTTATATGTGAGGGAAATAAGTTCTGTTTTGTTTAAGGCATTCTTAATTAGAGTTTTCTCATATGCAACTAAAGCTAATTCTAACTGACACCAAAGGAAATGATATTAACAAGATAAAGATTTTCAACATGTACATATCATTCTGATGAGAATTAGGAAATCTGCCCGAGCAAATCCAAAATCTGGATACAAAAAATTAGGAACAATAGCATAAAGTATAACTTTTTGGCAGTTCAGGGCAGTCATGTGGAGACAAATCTGATGGAAATATTTCTTAGAGTATTTTATAAATTAAGAGATAGTTTACTCACTTTTTATTCAGTTAAAAAGAAGAAATGGGATGCCTATGCAGATCCCACTGTATATTTAAAAAGATTTTATTTATTTTCAGAGAGAGGAGGAGGGAGGGAGAAGGAGAGGGAGAGAAATGTCAACTGGTTGCTTGTCCTAGGCGTCCCGACTGGGCACCGAACCTGCAACCCAGCCATGTACCCGGACCGGAGATTGAACTGGTGACCTTTCACTTTGTGGGATGATGCCCAAACCACTGAGCCACACAGGTCAGGGCCCTCCTGCATTTTTAAGTACCTCAAATTTTTGTCAGGGTTCATGAGCCAAACTTAGTAACTTACATGAAGCTACTTTGGTTCATCATACCCAGCAGAGTCACTGCATGTCTCCCTTTCAGAAACTATTTAGCTTTTACAAATGTCTGAGTTGTGATTGTTACCTAGAAGCAGATTAAAAAATCCTTATGGCAAGTGAAACCAAAGGTTTGGCTACCTGCCTGGAATAGAGTAGGGAAAAATACCTTTAGTTGAGTGAGCAAATTAATGTATCAATGGATTATCCTGTCCTGTGTCTTTGCACAATATTGTTCTTTCATCATTTCTTCCTTCACTTTTATAGAGATCCCTTTGTCATTATTTTACAAGATATGTTCCTTAGAATCATAATTCTTTCCTGATGAAATGTATATTTTTGTTAAGTATGACATTTAACAACTATGACAGTTTGAGTACATGATGCTTCAGATCTTAGCTATTCCCCATTTCGGTTTGTGTTTGATACCTAACATTTCTAATTCTAGCAAATGTTTCTTTGTTAAATTGTCAATTCTGATTTCTTTTTTGAGCTCTTCTTTATGGGTGTGCAATTCTGTCCCAAACTTTTATCTCTGATCTTTGCTTTTGGTGGTTTGCTCCAGTGAAAGTGATCATGGAGACTATCAATGTAAGAAGCATCTAAACCTATAGAGAATTTTAATGAGTTTATTTGAGCACAACTGATAATTGCTGGGAAGCAAAATCTCAACAGATTGTGAAAATGCTCCAGGGAAGGGTGGTTTTGAAGCTTATTTTATACATTAGAATCAAAGGAGGAGATATAAGGAGGGTTACATGATATCCATTGGTGGTAGGTTAAGGGGGTGGGAGAAAACAAAGCTGGGGTGTGGAAGTGAGTGAGTGGTAATCTCTGGAACTGAATAAAAAGTAAAATGAAGAGACACTTCTTTTACATTGGTGGGTACAGGATAGTTAATAATTAACATTTACAGCAAATGGAGATGGTATATGGGGAACAAGATAACAATGAGGGGTTCTGTGGTTTCGTTGCTCTCATGCCCACAGTTGTGCCTTGAAGGGTCTGGACAAGAAGATTACTCTGACATTTCAAAGGTGTGTTATCTTATATGAAAAAAGACAATAGACAGGCTCACTGAAGGTAAAAATTGACCTTTGTCAAAGAAGCTACAGGCCTAGGACATGACCCTCCATGATTTGCTTTTAGTTAGGAATTTTTATGTTCCTACCTACAAGGTAACTTTCAGCCTCTGAGTTTGTAGGGCCCACCATGCTGCCTCCCCTGAACTTGTCAAGTTTTAGTATGTGGTCTCTTTTTTTGTCCACAAGACATTTGAGAAACCATTTTAATGTCATTTACCATACAATTGGCCTGGTTCTATCTAGGCCTTATTCCTGGTGTGAATCTGGCAGGAATTCCAGCCACAAGGGCTGTCCAAAGTGTGAAACCTCAGGGGAATGGGCTGGATCACCTTTTCCTGGAATAGTTGGAAACTTTCCAGTTTAAAAAAGTAATTAAAGCAGGGCAGTTCAGAAGTAGATACCACCAGAAGAATGTCAAACATCAGATCCAAGGAGCAAGTACTAAGCTATGATATAAGAGTTCAAGAACCAGCCCTGGCTGGTGTGGCTCAGTGGACTGAGTGCCCCTGTGAACCAAAGAGTTGCTGGTTCGATTCCCAGATCAGGGCACATGCCTGGGTTGCAAGCCAGGTCCCCAGTAGGGAGCATGTGAGAGGCAACCATACATTGATATTTCTCTCCCTCTCTTTCTCCCTTCCCCTCTCTAAAAAAAAAAAATAAAATCTTAAAAGAAAAAAAGAATTCAAGAACCAAATTGACCGAGACACTTTATTTACTCTCTGGCTCCTGGGACACCTCTTTTCCCTAGTTCAGATAATTTCTTTGCTGCCTTCTCTTTCTCTACCTGTCTCTTAAATGTAAGAGACATTCTGTGTGGTTCTGTCCTTGGTTCTCTTCTCATACTATTCACTCCTCGTGAGTGATTCAATTCATTGAGTATCTGCTATGTCCTGGCAGGATTCTAGGAGCAGGGGTTACAGCAGTGAATTGGTCAGACAAATTCTTGCTCTGATAGAGCTTTAGTTTCAATGGAAGACACAGAAAAAGTATTTATTACTTAAGTAAGGTAATTTCAGATAATGATAAATACTAGGAAGAATATAACACAGGATGATGTAATTAATGGGGAATGGATTCTACAGAGCAGAGGAGCTCTTCCTGCAAAATATGGTATGAAATTTGTTCCAAACAAAGGAAACAGTTGGTGTGAAGTTCCCAGATAGAGGGAAGATCTAGTATAAAATAAAGTTGGCATTATTAAGAAACAGAAGGACAATGTGACTGGAGTGTTTTTAAAAAGGCGGAGAATGGCCTGGCTGGTATGGCCCAGTGGATTGAGCACCAGCCTGTGAACTGAAAGGCCCCTTCTTCAGGGCAGGTCCCTAGATGCGGGTTGTGAGACACAACCCATATATGTTCTCTCCTTCTCTCTCCCTTCCCTTCTATCTAAAAATAAATAAAATCTTTTTAAAAAGTCAGAGATTGGAAAGAGAATTTTTATTTTTTGTGTGAAAGAACACCATTGAAAGGTTTTATGCAGGAGAGTAACATATGGCTTACATTTAAAATTTTATATTTGTTAGGCTCTGGCTGATGTGGCTTAGTGGATTGTGTGCTGGCTTGTGAAACAAAGGGTCGCCGGTTCAATTCCCAGTCAGGGCACCTGCCTGGGTTGCAGGTCAGGTCAGGTCCCCATTAGGGGGTGCACAAGAGGCAACCACACATTGATGTTTATCTCCCTCTTTTTCTCCCTTCCTTCCTATGTCTAAAATGAATAAATAAAATCTTTAAACATTTTTTATTTTTCTATATTGTATATCTTTTTATATCCAATATATTACAGATGGAAAACTGTATAATACTAGTGTATACATTAAAGAATTGTTAAAAGTTGAACACCCTGCCCTGGCTGGTGTAGCTCAGTGGATTGAGCGCGGGCTGGGAACCAACGTGTCCCAGGTTCGATTCCCAGCCAGGGTACATTCCTGGGTTGCAGGCCAGAACCCCCAGCAACTGCACATTGATGTCTCTCTCTCTCTCTCTCCCTCCCTTCCCTCTCTAAAAATAAATAAATAAAATCTTTAAAAAAAATGTTGAACACCCTTATAACTCCCACTTATAAGGGTGTTCAACTTTTTTCCAGCCACCTCAGATGCCCTATATGTGTTTCTTAATCACAAGCCCCATTGCACCCCCTTAAAGTAACAACTATCATGAATTTTATGATAGTCAATTTCATACTTTTCCTTATAATTTTATTATCCACATAAACATTCCTAAACAACATTGTTTAGTTCTTTTAAGTCTCTTTTAATCAATGTTGTCCCTCCTCTGTCTCTTTTTATCTTTTCTCTCATATTTTGTTTGTTGTAAAAAATTGAATAATTTTGCCTCTATGGTTTCTTTGATTTTGCAGATTGTATCCTCATAGTATATTTTAATACATTCCACAGTCTGTGTATTTTCAGCACATTGAATTTAGCATCTCATTCAGATTTAAAAGGTACGTAATATCTGGTTGTCTCTCATGATGCTAGCTGATATTGAAAATTAATGCATAAATCTATTAATTCTTCAACAATTATAAAATTATGATCTCTATCTCTTTTCACATTAAAAATAAGCTAAGTTGTCAAGAATATTGGGGATGACATAATTATAATATCACACAATTACTTGTTTTATTCCACAGTATACACACAACAGTCTCAGAAAAACAATGCAATACTACCATCACTCATGTAATTGCTGAGAACAATTATTTTTGTGTATGTGCTCCTCTTCCCCACCATTAAACAAATAGGTGTATAGTGCAGTTGCACTGCGTGTATTCTCAGTGGTTAGCATATTTGGTTGGATGAATAAGTTACCTAGTGGACAGTTCAAAATGTGGTCTCCTAACACTTCAAATATAACATGTCCATGATTGTACTCATTTTTTCTTTTTTCTGAAAGCAGTTTATAAAAGATTTTATTTATAATTATATTTAGAGAGAGTGCAAGGGAGGGAGAAAGAGAGGGGGCGTTGCATGCTCTGCAAATGGGGTCCTGGCCCACAACCCAGGTGTGTGTCCTGACTGGGAATTGAACAAGCAACTTTTTGGTTCACAGGCTGGTGCTCCATCCACTGAACTCATTTTTTCCCTTAAACTTGTTACTCTTTATATTTATTACATTAGTGAGTGGCACCTATATATAGTCACTCAGTTTTCTATGTGAGAAATGTGGTGTTATTATAAACTCTTCTCTTACATGCCATCTCTAAAGAGTCATGAAATTCTTTTGTTTTATTTCCTTAACACTTTTCTTATCTGTCCCTTTTTATACACCTGTTACTGCAACTTTCTTAATTCAGAGATTCTTTTTATCTCTTGCTAGGATTTTCCTTCCTTTCTTAAATTAAAATTGGATTTATTGATTTAGGAATTGATAGTACAACATAACATAGTTCCTTTCTGGAAACAATTAATGTTAATAGTTTCTAATGTATTTCCTTCCAGAAATATTTTATGTGTGCTGTTCTTTAATGTATTACATGCATATTAAAAGCATAAAATACTTTTTACCTTTTTACTTGAATATTGGCACATATTAGATATTATCCTGCAATTTTTTGTAGTTTAATAAATTTTGGAGATCATTTTATATCATTACATAAAATGGTTTTTTTACAGCTTTAAAATATTTCATTTTATAGGTGACTATTGAACATTTGGGTGCTATGAATCACCTCATATATAACCTTCTATACACATACAAGTGTACCCATGGGATAAATTCCTGCAAGTGGCATTCCTGAGTCAAAAGATATAAAGGTTTTTCATGCTGACAGATATTGCTACATTGCCCTTCAATTTGGCTTTTTCAGTAGTCTTTGACTAATCTCTCTGCTTTGATTTCATCCTTAAGATGTTGCTAGAGGCAATTTCTAAAATGAAACTCTAATCATGTTACTCTGATTCCTCAAAATCATCAGTAAAATACATAATTCTTCTTTTTTAGCCAGGCTCCCCTCTTACCATTTCTTTAGGTACATTTTATACTCTGGTTGAACTAGTTCATGTATCTCATACAAGCTGTGTTTCATTCCTCTCTGTACAATACATACTGTTTCCTCTGCTTGAAATACCTGCTCATCCCCCAATACTTGGTTTAGTTGTTTCTTACTCAAATGGAGTAGGATGTACATTCTTGCTACCACAGTGCCAGGTACCTATCTCTGAGGTTGCCCTATGTCACTGAATAGTAATTACCTGTTGATATCTGTCTCTCCTAGGTCGTCAACTAAATAGCTGTAGAATTGATTCCACACACAGAAAATGTAAAAACAATGTAGAATCCAGTCAGGTAATGAGGAAATTTGCTGAATTCAATCAACTAGTGAGGGAAATTAGCTATAGCCCCAGGTGGGGTAAAGCATACTATCTACCCAAATGAAATGATAAAAAAAATCAAGAGATGATGAAAATTGGGTAAACATGAAATGTGAAGAACACCCAGGGAATGCATAAGGCCTATTTGTCTAGCCTCGTTTCCTGTCTTCTAGTCTCACTTTATGTCCAGGAATATCAGACTATAGTATGCAATTGTTTCTCAGACTAACCATAAAGACTGTACATTTTATGCTTTCTACTTGGAACTTACTTTTGCATTTTAGCTGCATGTTGAATGCCAGCTCTCTCATCAAAACCTAGATCAGAGGTTGACTTCTCTGGAAAACTGTCTCTAGATTTGAAGAATCATTTCCTCCACTTTAATACTTCTGAAAATTGAACTTTTTTCATTGTTTTCTCACACAATATTGTAATTTATTTATGTGCATAGCTATTGGCCTTGCCTATGCATGAAATAACCATATGTTTAGCAATGTATTTAGTATATAGCATATGCACATTTAAACATACGGGTGGCTATATCAAACAATTTCTTTGATCAGTTTTGTTAAAAGCAGTGCCCAGAATCCAAAAATCACTCCTTAAATCCTTGGTACAAATGCCAACTTTAGATTCCTTATTCCAGACTCTTTAGATGCTTATCATCACTCCATACTCCATATTACCCCAACCTGATGTTGATCCTTGGCAACATTCTTGAATGGATCATTAATCATTTGCCATACAGCCACTTGGAGAAGGAAGCAATGTTGATCAGGATCCAGGAAGACTCATTAAGAACTAGTGATGACACATTAATCTTAATCCCACATTTTAAAGAATGGATTATGAGACTCATACTTCAGGGTATTGATGGATTCCCAAAAGAATTTGAGGTGGCTACAAAAACATATACAGAAAAGAAAAACAAAACATATATTTCAGAGAATAGACAAATCAGGATGGAATACTCAAAGCATGTCAGGGGAGATGTTAGTTAATGTACAATGTATTGGTTTGGTAAAACTGCCATAACAAAGTATCACAAAGTGGGTGGCTTAAACAAAAGAAATTTCTCTTCTCTTCTCAGAATTTTTGAGTCTATTAATATGAAATCTGTATGTAGGGGATATAGCAGTGAACAGACAAAGTTCTCTACCATTGAGTTTATATTTTAGTGAGCAAGACTAAACAGGATAAATAAGTAAAATATATGATATGTTAGGCACTGATAAGAACTAAGAGGAAAAAGAGAATGACTGGGGAGGGATATAGGGATTGTGTGGGTGTGTGTAAACATGTTGTCATTTTAGGTAGGGTGGCTTTGCCGTGAAGAACATATTTGATCAACATCTGAAGGAAGGGGAGAGTGAGTTCTTTAGATAGCTCAGAGAAGATCATTCTGTGCAGAGAGAAGACTTCATCATTTGAAGTGTTCTTCAATGATTCCAGCATTTGGGTTATTGGGGACCTTTTTGAGTATCTACTTGTTTGGATTTGTCTTCTACTACATCTCACTGACCCACCATCTTCCTCACCTAGGATTCTAGGATGGTTACAGTGGAGTAACCTACTCTTTTAGACCATTTTTTCCATCTCTTTTCCAGGCTGCTTCACATCTATTTTTTTTCTGGTTGCCTGGCTATGCTCCTCTGCCATGCTGCCATCTGGGTCCCTAGTTGCTGCTGTGACATGTCTTACCCCTGATCTGTAAGAATTTTAATTTAAGACAACCCATTAGAACAAAGCCTGTTCAAAATGAAGTTGAATCTGGTAAAGTGACCAAATTAATCCCTCTTTATTAAGTGTAAAAAAATGCAGATATCAAAGCTAAAACCCAGGTAAATGACTGAAATTCAAAAACACCCTCAGAGATTCCAAGATTGCTGCAGAGTAGGTGGAAGCTTCACTCACCTTCTCCCAGCCCCAAACCAGATTTACAGCTAAATTATAGAGCAATCAGCCTGAACCAACTGAAGCCTGCCTTAGCTGAAACATTTTAACCAGGGATTTACAGAAGAAGCCACATAGAGATTGGTAAGAAAGACAGAGACATGGAGGGGGTTATCCCCTGCACCCAAGAGTGGCAGGCTGAGAAGCTGGAGGGATATTGCAGCAGCAAAATTCCCTCCCCTCAGGAGTGTGGGGGTCTTAGCCCCATGCAGGGATCCTATCCAAGAGCAACAGAGATGGGAAGAGGAGCCTACACTGCATTTGGTGGTGAAAATTAGTGGGAATTCAGTCCTCCTGGGAGACCCAGATGCCACCTTTCCAGGGACAACCACTCTTACTGTTACGGCACCAGTCTGGGGAGTGCGCTGTTTGGTCCCTGACAGCTGGCAAAGGAATTAGGCTGTCCTGGGTCCTGCAGAGGGGTCTACTGGCTGCACCCAGTGGTGAACTTTGGGGCCCTTAATTTCTAGGGAGACTCCTGGTAGAGACTCAGATAGTGAATAAACTGTGGAGTTTTGAAAAGGGCACTGGTCTTTCCTACCTCAAGTGCATAGTTGGTCCTCCTCCCCTGCAACTGTTGAGTCACTTGGCTGGTACTATCCTGCTGAGTTCAGCCAGGAAGGGGGATAAGAGTGCTACACAGAGCTTGTGTTTTCAGAGCATGTCTTCCAGGGACGCTTTTGTCTGGGAATCACTTGGGGGGATGCTGTGGTATATGGCTACATCATGGGAGTGGGGGTCACTCCTATCTCCCCTGTGAGCTGAGTCTGTACTACCCCAGGGAAAGGGAAGAAGTGCTCCACCCCAACCCATAGGCTTCTGGGCACCACCCCTACAAGGAGACTGTTTGGATCAGCCCTGTCAAGTCTTGAACACCCTAGGCTCCTGAGCTCAGTTCTATGGGGAGAAGAGAGAGCTGCTGGGAGCTGGGACATTCAGAGTTTGAGTGCCTCAGAGGCTATTGGCTGGAACTGGGACAAAGTGCTTAGTGCCCTCCTGCAGGCTGGGTCAGCATCACCCAAAATGGGAGACTCTTGTGGCCTGTCCTCTTGAGCACAGTGGTAGTACCTGGCAGAGCTTGCTCCTGAATAGGGTATGGCTGGTTGCACCCAACTTGAACTTGTGGTGCATCCTTCCTAGGGGAACTAGAGTTGGAGGCTGGCAGTGACTGAGTGGTTTGGTGCTGGAGTAAGGGTCACTATCCCCTGATTGAGTGCTTGACCATATGACCCACAAGTAGGGGAACAACTAGCCCTGTCTTTCCAACCCTGGTTGCCCCACACTACCAAGCTAGCAACACGTGGAAGGGTCTGTGAGTTGTGGCCCATCTGGGTCTACTCTACAGTCTTTCTTCAGAAGGTTCTGGAGAAAGACCAGGCAACCACAGGGGAAGGAGGGGTAGCTGACACACAGAGGTGGGCCTCAGGGAGCATTAGTCTTTTTACAGATCTGCCCCTAGCTCTATGCTGAAGGAGGCTGACCCTAATACACAAGTTGACCCCTCGCATAAACACCCAGGCCTGGTAAATGTAGCCATAAACAAGAAACAGAGTGGCAGCGATGGACTGGTAGCCCGAGGCCTATTGCACAAATATCTGATACGACATGTATCTGGGTCCATCCAAATGGAACCAGAACTAACACAATCAGGGGTAGGTTTCAAAACAGAAGAGAGCTTGACCCATCCAGCCATACAAATGGCCCACCCAAAGGGGCATTCTGGCAGGCACCAGACCCTGCTGGGAACAACTCTGCCTGGGGGCGGGGGCAGCCCCTACACAATGCCTCATACATGGTGATGATGTAGCATTTACCCTTATAGTAGTCAGCCAGCCTGAAGGGTTAACACCACCCACAAAAGGGTCAACAGCTTTCAAGACTCAACTACAATGAGAGGGTGCACATAACCCAAAAGAAATTTTTGGAACATGAAGTGCAGATGACCTGGAAGATTGTGTCACTGAGCCCAACAAGACACCTTCATCATAAAGCCATCAAAACAAGTTAGGGAGTCATGGCAGATCTACCTAATACACAGAGACAAAATAGAAAGACAAAGAAAAATGACCCAAACAAAAAAAAAGAGAGAGAGAAATACTCAGAAAAGGAATTAAATGAAATGGGTGAAATGGAAGCAACAAAAATGCCAGATGCAGAGTTTAAAATAATGGTTTTAAAGATGCTCAAGGGCCTTAGGGGAAGAATGGATGATCTTAGTGAGAACTTAAACAAAGAGATAGTAAGCATTTAAAAGGACACATAAAACCCATAAAAAACAGTCAGAAATGAAGAATATCTGAAATGAATACACCAGAAGGAATCAACAGCAGGTCAGATGAAGCAGAGGATCGAATGAGTGATTTAGAGTCAGGATGATAGTAGACACCTAATCAGAGCTCAAAAAAAGAAGAGAATATTAAAAAATGAGAAAATTCTAAGGGGCCTTTGGGACAACATAAAGGGTAACAACATCCACATGATGGGAGTACCAGAAGGATAAAAGAGTGAGCGAGGAATAGAGAAGCTGTTTGAAGAAATAATGGCTGAAAACCTACCTAACTTGGTAGAGGAAAAAGTCACACAAGTTCAGGAAGCACAGAGTCTCAATTAAGATGAATCCAAAGAGGCCCACATGACGATACATCATAATTAAAATGGCAAAAGTTAAAGACAAGAGAAAGAATCATAAAGGCAGCAAGGGAAAGGCAATTATTTACCAACAAGATAGTTCCCATAAGGCTGTCACCTACTTCTCAACAGAAATACTTCAGGCCAGAAGGGATTGGCATGAAATATTCAAAGTGATGAAAAGCAAGGGCCTAAAACCAACACTACTTTATCCAGCAAGCCTATCTTTTAAAATTGAAGGTGAAACAAAGAGCTTTCCAGACCCCCCTCCCCTCCAAAATTAAAAACCTAAAGTAGTTTATTGCCATCAAACTAGTATTGGAATAAATGTTAAAGGTCTTACTTTAAGAAGAAATAAAAATAAATACATATATACATAGAGAGGAACATAGATATAAAAAATAAATGACAATGGTAAGTACCTATCAAGAGTAAACTTAAATGTAAACAAATTAAAAGTCCAATCAAAAGACATAGGATAGCTGAATGGATAAGAAAATATCACCTATTTATATGCTGTCTACAAGGGACCCACCTCAGGACAAAATATACAAACAGACTGAAAGTGAAGGGTTGGAAAAAAATATTCCATGCAATGGAGATGAAAAACAAAGCTGGAGTACCTGTTTAACAGACTTCCAAACAAAGGCCAAAACAAGAGACAAAGAAGATCACTACATAATATTTGAGGAATCAGTCCAACAGGAGGATATAACCCTTGTAAACATACATGCACACAATATAAGAGCACCTAAATACATAAGGAAAATCTTGGTGGACATGAAGGGAGAGACTGATAGCACATAATACATAACAGATATACTGAGACAAAGAAATATGGCCCAAATGAAAGAAAAAATCAAAACTCTAGAAAAAGAGCTAAGTGATGAGGAGATAGATAATCTATCAGACACAGAGTTCAAAACACTGGTAATCAGCATGCTCACAGAATTGATTGAGCTTGGTCTCAAAATGAAAGAACAAATGAAGGATACCCAAAGTGTAATAAAGCAAAATATTCAGGGAACCAACAGTAACAGGAAGGAAACCTGGACTCAA
The DNA here is from genome assembly GCF_004126475.2 of Phyllostomus discolor. Classification (NCBI taxonomy): domain Eukaryota; kingdom Metazoa; phylum Chordata; class Mammalia; order Chiroptera; family Phyllostomidae; genus Phyllostomus; species Phyllostomus discolor. The sequence goes on from NC_040906.2 coordinate 148,387,010, forward strand.
ATAACAATTTGGAACAAAAGGAAGAAATAAACATCCAACCAGAACAGAATGAAGAAATAAGAATTCGAAAAAAAAGAGAGGCTTAGGAACCTCTGGGACAACTTTAAGCACTCTAATATCCGAATAATGAGGGTGCCAGAAGGAGAAGAGGAAGAGCAAGAAATTGAAAACTTAGTTGAACAAATAATGAAGGAAAACCTCCTTATTCTGGCAAAGTAAATAGACTTCTAGAAAGTCCAGGAATCCCAGAGAGTCCCAAAGAAGTTGGACCCAAAGAAGAACACACCAAGGCACATTATCATTAAGTTACCCAAGATTAAAGATAGAGAATCTTAAAAGCAGCAAGAGAAAAGAAGACAGTTACCTACAAAAAAGTTCCCATTAGACTATCAGCTGATTTTTCAAACCAAACCTAGCATGCATGAAGGGACTGGAAAGAAATATTTGAAATCATGAAAGGCAAGGACCTGCATCCAAGATTACTCTAACCAGCAAAGTTATCATTTAGAATAGAAGGGCAGATAAAGTGCTTCCTAAATAATGTCAAGTTAAAGGAGTTCATCATCACCAAGCCCTTATTATATGAAATGTTAAAGGGGCTTAGCTTATCTAAGAAATAGAAGAAGATAAAAAACTATGAACAGTAAAATGACAACAAATTTACAACTATCAACAACTGAAACAAAAACAGAAAGAAAAACAACAAAAACAAAAGCTAAGCAAACAACTAGAACAGGAACAAAGTGAGTGAGATAGACATCACATGGAGGGTTTTCAGTGGCAGGGGAGGGGAGGAATGGGGGAAAAGGTACAGGGAAGAAGCATAAATGGTAGGCATAAAATAATGAGATGTCAAAAATGGCATAGGAAACACATGAACTAAGGGGGGATGCTGGAGGGTTTGGGGATGCAGGGTGGAGGGGGGTAAAGGGGGGAAAATTGGGAAAACTGTAATCGCATAGTCAATAAAATATAATTAAAAAAGAAAAAGTTACTGTAATGTTAAAGTTAGCAAACTTAGTATAGCAATTGTTACTGGTCTTAAGCTAACGTTAATTACATCAGAAGGTACTAATAAACAGCACTCTGACTCATGTGTCAGGGGAAAGAAAATCACTGTTACAAACAGCCCTTGGAGTGAGACTCAGGGAAACAGTGTGACAAAGTGGCCTCGGTGCAGTAGGAGAAGTAAGAACAGGGTCCCAGGTTCCCAGGCTTGGGTCTCAGGGTCCCAGGGGGAGGGTGGAGTCTGTGGCGGGGAAGATTAGTGCTGGGGAGTCCTCGTGTCCTTCGGGTTTAACTTTGCCCTCTCAACCTGTGTGAAGCCCTTCCTCTTCGGTATTCATAAACATCCGTAGTTCTCACTCCAACTGGGGATCTGGTTTCTGGAGAAGCCAATCAGCATCATCACTGTTGCGGTTTAGAATGTCTCCACAGACCCGCCCGGACTCACATACTTCCTAGACCCCCGAGGATGCAGGTCATAGGGTCCCCAAACCTCCTCCCAGGGGCTTTGGTCCTCACCAAGACCTGGGCGGGTGAGCAAGGGTCAAGAGGAAAGACCTCTGCAAGGGAGGAGCGAGGGGACCAGGTGAGGAGCAGGATCCCAGGAAAGGAGCATTTCCACCACCACCACTCCGGATCCCAGACCTCCCATTCTCACCTGAACCACCTCCTGTCCCAACTCCTTCCTCTTCGCTGGCCCCTTCCCTTCTGATCTCCATCACCCCGTTCCCCATCTCCTGGTCCCCTTTGCCCCTCCTGTCTCCCTGCCTCCAGTCTCCCATCCCTGAGATATTTCAGCACCACTGTGTCCTCGCCGGCTTTGTGGAGTCCTGGTGCTTCGAAGTTAGCTACATGGACAACACGCAGTTCATAGTTCGTGCTGTTCCACCACTGTCCCGCAAGTCTGAGGATGGCGCCACGGGGGCCAGGGGTGGAGCAGTTGGAGCCAGATTGTTGGGACCTGAACTACTGGATGTGTCAAGGACAAGGCACAGATTACCCAAGTGCAGCTCCACAACCTGCCTGGCTACTACAACCAGAGCTAGAATGGGTCTCACACTCTCCAGTGTCTGCCTGGCTGTAACATGGCTTTGGATGGGTGCTTCAAGGTGGCCCGTGTGGCAGAGCCCATCAGGAACTACCTGCAGGGCAGATGCCTAGATGTGTTCCTCAGATACCTGGAGAAGGTGGAAGAGATGCTGCTAATGCAGAACTGATACAGAGAGATGGATCAGAGGAGGAGGTTGCCCAAGGTAATAGTAAACAGCCTAGGGTGGGACTGGTGAAGCTAAATGCCCCCAGAGCCCATGGAATTATGGGTGGGAAGATTTGAAATAAAAGAAGCACTCTCTGACTCTGGGAGGGGAGAGGGTGCTGGCTGGCTCTGGCTCTAAGGGCACTCTTCTTTGAAGATGCCTGGATAATCATGCTGTTTGGATGGGAAAGAACTCTGGGCACAGCCTAGGATCAGACGGGCCAAAACTTTGGCTCTGGAATTTTGCCTAGAGGGTGGCAGTGGACAGCAGGACCCCAACTGCTGTTGGGTTACAGATCCCCCAAAGACATATTTAACCCACCACCTCATCTCTGACCATGAGGTCACCCTGAGGTGCTGGGCCCCGGGCTTCTACCCTGTAGAGAGCACCCTGATCTGGCAGCATGGCAGGGAGGACTAGACCCAGGGCATAGAGTTGTGGAGACCAGGCCTGAATGGAAAGGAACTTTCGGAAGTGGGTGGCTGTGGTGGCCCCTTCTGGAGAGGGGCAGAGATATGCATGACACGTGCAGCAGGAAGGGATGCCCAAGGCCTTGACCCTGAGATGGGACCTGCTTCCACAGGCCATCTTTACTCCTGTGGGCATTGTTGTTGGCCTGGTTCTTCTTAGAGCTGTGGTGATTAGAGCTGTGATGTAGAGGACAAAGTTCTCAGGCAGAAAAGAAAGGGGCTATGCTGAGACTGCAAGTAGTGACAGTGTCCAGGGCTCTGATGTATCTCCCAGGGCTTCTAAAGTATGAGACAGCTGCCTTGTGTTGGATTGAGTGATGCAAGATTTGCTTATGCCCCCACATTGTAACTTCAGAATCCCCTGACTTCCCTTCCTGCACCTGGCATTTGAACATGTCTGTGTTCCAATTAGTATAACCTGATGAGGTGTGGAGACTGGCCCACTCCCTGACCACCATGATCCCCTTCTACCACTGACCTTTGTTTTCAGTTCTTTTCTACAATTGGCTTTCCGATTTCTACAGAGGTAGGGCTGGCCTGCCTCCATCCCCATCTTTTTGTTGTTGTAGTTGAGTTTCTTGGGGTGACATTGGTTAATACAATTATATAGGTTTCAATTGTAAAAAAACAAAAACAAAAAAACACCCTCATGCTTCAAGCATCTTTGTCATTCCCAAAACTACTCCCTAGGGTGAGTCCTCTTTAAATTCAACAGGGTGGTTTCAGGCCAAAGATATTCCATTCATGCAATTAACTCTACCTGGTCAGCTCTGATCTTTTACTTCAACTATTGTGTACTGCACTTTGTTTTCTGTTTAGGGCTTTGCTTAATCCTTGATGTCTGTTTGATATGCTATTCTAGTTTTTTAGAAAGATCCTATTTCCATTTCTTCTCTCTCTCTAGTTTACACTGGTTTTTAGTATCTGTATTACTTTTTTTTTCTGCTGCCCCCTCTTGTTTTGCTATAACACTCTGGGTAGCCAAAGTCCCTGGTCTTGAATTGCTATTCCTCACAGGTCAGTGTAGCACTCCTGACATCTAACACTTTCCTCTAATAAATGCCTTTGTAGTTCTGTCTTTTCAGCTGTTAGCTGTTGAGAGGACATTTTATGGCCATATCAGAATATATGGAGTGGTGCTAAAGTGAAAACATTAGCACTAAGGGGTAAACACAGACCAGGGATTGGAAAAATTCAATAAAGTGTTGTGATAAAGAAATCTTATTAAAATATTTAGTTAGGAGCAAGGCCAAAGTTTCCTTACAATCTTGCTGCAAAAGCAAAAGGTTCCTTGTAAGTCAAACAAAGGTTCACTCTCCTTAGGACCATTTGATGGGAAAGAGAATGATTATGTAATCCTTTGACTGGCTATATTTATAAAAATCTAGTTCATTAGAGGTCACTAGACTTTTCAATGGCAGTCAACTGGGTTCAGAGAATGGACTTTCCTAGAAAAAGTCATATTAAAAAAATAAAGATACTAAATGTAGATCGAGCATTTATGTGTTGCTGACATTTACATGTGTTATTTCATCCGTTCTGAAATGGGAAAAGTCAACATTCCTGCTGCCTGTCATTACCAGAACCTGTAAGTTGAGACAAGGATTCAATCTTTATGGGTACTTTATTCAGATACCAGTGATCTGAGAAGGCAGTGGGTTATGTTCCCTTAAGACCATCTTAACATCTTACCTCAAGCTGACCTTTTTATAGGGAGAAGAAAAGCTAGTAGATAAGGGGTTTGGAAAAAAGGTTAATCAGATAAGAGTTGCAGTCCAGAAGCAATTTTTCTAGTATTTGTCTATCTGCTAATCAACAATTCTTTATCTGTGTCACAGACATTCCCTCCCTGCAACACAATGGCTCAGATATCATCTCCATCACTTTCGGACCCCCTAGGACACAAAGGATGAATTGCTTGTTGACCTTCTGGAGTCATGTAGGTCACACATTCCAGTTCCTGGAATAACAGCTTTCCACGAGCATTAAACACTTAAGCCTAAACACTGCAGCTAAAATCTTTAATGAGTTCCCCTATCAATATAACAACCACTGAGGGGTGGGATAGAATAATTCATGCAGGGCCATGTAGCGATGAAGAAGGTTTTGAACTCAGCTATTTCTGACTCTAGAGCCTGTGCTTTCCACTATTCCCCTCCTCAGCCTCCCTTGCTCATAAGATACTTGTTAAAACTGCAGATTTCCAGGCCTCTCTTATACATTCTGGTACAGTGGGTTTGGCACAGAGTCATGGAATCTATTTTTATTAAGATCTTCAGGGGAGTCTCCTGGGCAGACCAATTTAGAGAACCCTTCCTCTCTAATGCTGGGTAATAAAAATAAGCTTGTCTCTGACTCGGCCACTGGCCTGTAGTAACTGTAGAACGCTGCCGATGGCTCATCGGAACACGAGAAAAACAAACACAGGGACAACCGAGTCCTGTGGAGAAGTAGGGACGATACAGCCACTCTCTCTAGTGGTGAGCGCCTTGAGCTCCCCTGCCTGAGTAGGCTTTTATTAAGAATACAGACACAGTTTGTGGATTACAGTCTGGCAAGGAAGATCAAAAAGGAATAGGTGTTTTCAAAGGGTCTGACAGAACTTCTGCTGGGATTCTGGGCTGAGAGTTTGTGTTTTGTCACTTAAAAAGACTACAGGACCTAAAAGGCTAGTCTCGTTTCCTTCCCATGCCTTCATATTCTAATTCAAGAGCATCCTCCAGCAAGTAGATATCACAGGATCTTGCATGTTCTATGTCCCAGGTCCAATTACCCCGGGGGTCTGCTGACTCCAGACTGGACTGCACCACCCCTGTTATTTCCGGAGGCCTGAGTCAGGCAGAGGAGACAAAGGCAGCCAGGAGACTTAGATTTCTCCCAACTAAGAACAAGGACTCAGGCTTTGACAAAGCTGAGGGGGCAGGGGTCGATGTTGATCACCCCTTAATTTCCACAGGCCAGAGCCTTCCCTGAGGCCTCAAAGTGATCATGCCTGTCTTAGGCGATTCCCCCTGTGGGAAATCTTACCTGTCATTGGCTAACTGATCAAGCATAGGAGGCCAGGCACAGAACAGGCAGCATTCATGCCAGGGAAATAAGTTTTGTCTCCTTAGTGGCTCCTGGGAGGTTTCTCATTCAGCCTTAGTCACAGGGGGTTACAGCTTCCTGAGACCAGGCAGGGCAGAAACCAACATTTCTCCATCTTTAAATTCCCAGTATTTATGTATTCTAAAGAAATTAAACCAAATCAGCACATTATCTGATTTGTAATGAGAGGCAAAAGTTTTCATTCAGAAACAAAAAGCCAATTTCTAGTTAAAAGCCTCCTTTCCTTCAACATATCAACATGATCGGGCCCATCTTTGAAAACAAGCTGCCATTTCATCATTCTTTTGCCTTTCCAGGTGAAGAGCCACTGGTGTTCATGGTCTGCAATTCCTTACTTCTCCTTTCTCCTCAGCCTGCACTAATTTGGCTTCTGCTTTACGCCTCTGTAGAAACTGTGCTCTTCACTAATAACTTCCTAGTTAGATTTATATCAGCTCTTACCTAAACTGACTTTCCTAGAACAAGTCTTAGTTCTATTAATGTTTATCTGAAAATTGCTTAAGCATTTTATCAGAAATGCTCCTTCCTTCACAGAAAGAGGTTGTCAATTACATCAAGTAAAATGATCAGTTCCAGACCATATTTGAAACCATTTTCCTTTTACACATGGCAGCTGATTTTGAAAAGCAATGGATAAGGTATATAGTCCAAGGGAGGTGATGAGCCAAAAGCTGAAACACACATCTGGAAGGAAAGAGCATAGCCAGATGTGACAGAGTCCAAAAGGAAGAGTGTGGATAATGGACAGAAGGGACAATGTGAAGCTACACCTGACTAAACTCTTCAAGCCCCAGGAGTAGGGTAGAGGCTTGGTGTTTATAAAATGAATGTAAGGAAGGGTAAGTCTCTGTAATAATTTACTTACTGACTCTATTATACCTTATTAGGAGGTTACAGCTAAGAAATTATTTTCTTCATTCTACCCAGTATGCCAGGAGAAATTATTCATAGATTAACTTTTACATTCTCTCAAATGACTGCTTGATCTTTCTCTTTCAATTCAGTGATCTAATACAACCTGGGGCCCTGACTACAGTCATGGCTACATTGCTGAGCTTAATTAAATATGGCCGAGACTAAATTTCTTCTCTGAAAATGATGAAATGCTCATTATTTCTAATCTTGTTATGGTTGTATCTGTAGTTTGACCTGTAAAAAACCCTTTTCTTATTTTTTCCTTATTTGTTTTCTTCCATTACTTACTACCTCATCTTTTTCTCGTAAGACTCTCATTTCCTTTCAGTCAATGTTCTCGGCAAATTTTTGCATCATTAGGTAATCTCCAAAAACTCAGCACAATCTAGTAATTTATTTCAACTGCAATCTTCACTAAGTACTTGGCCTTATTTAACACAATTTTAGTATTTGCATACAGATCTTTAAAGCACATATGTTATTCTTTCAATCTAATCTTATTAAAAGGATAGGGCAGCTATTATCCAAGTTTTCTTCTTGTTTTTCTTCTCCTCCTCCTCTTGCTCTTCCTCCTCCTCCTCCCACTCTTCCACCTCCTCCCACTCTTCCTCCTCCTCCCACTCTTCCTCCTCTCCTCCTCCCCTCCCCTCCTTACTCCCTTCTTCTTCTTCTTCTTGTATTCTTGCCCTCAGTCTCAAATAAACATTCATCTTATGGCTTTAATTATAGTAGATGATCAATAAATGCTTAATGATGATAATTAGTTTATATTAGTCAAAGCTTTTTAACATGTTATTTAATATTAATATTATGCTGTGGGTAAGGCATATATTATTTATACTTTTAAAAATATATGTTATTGATTATGCCATTATAGTTATCCCAATTTTTTCCCCTTTGCCCCCTCAACCTGGTACCCTGATTCCCTCCATCAGTTTCCTTCCACAGTTCATGTTAATGGGCCATGCATGTAAATTCTTTGGCTTCTCCATTTCCTATACTGTTCTTAACATCCCCTGCCTATTTTGTACCTACCAATTATGCTTCTCAATCCCTGCAACTTTTCCCCCATTCTCCCCCTTCCTTCTCCCAGCTGATAACCCTCCAAATGATCTCCATATCTGTAGAGGTTCCCTAGGTATGCCTCCTGATTTTTGTCTACCACATATGAAAGTGGGTTCATCTGTTTCATTGGCTGCTGCAGCTGCCTTGCTGCCAACCTTGTCACCACCACACTGTGTCCTCCCATGTCTCTGCCCCTCTTACCTGTCTAGATGACTATGGCTTCTTAAATCCTCGGTTGTCAGACTTTCATACAGTTTGATTTTCTGGCAGTTCTGTTTTTGCTTGTTTGTTTGTTTGTTTTGATGTTGTGATTCTTCTTATGGTTCTGCAAGGAGGTGAAGTGTGTCTACTTATGCCTCCATCTTGATTAGAAGTCCTCATTTAGGTTTTTAAAAAGTGAGTATGGAATGCCCTCCTGTGGTGATGATTCCACACAATTATCATCTGCATAAATCTTTTATGCCAAATATTGATGTCAGCAATATAGAAACAGTGTTATTTTAGGGGTCAAAAGCTCATACAAATATTTCCAGATGTTAATGCCAAATGTTATGGTTTAGTTTTTGGAAGGCAGCTATGCTAACCATTATACCACCAATGCCACAGCATTATGGTTTAGTTTTTAACCAGGGACAGATTTCCTATATTTCAGGACACATAGACCCAAGTTCATTTTAGAATCTGGCCACATCCACATTTCAAACAAGTTTTTATTTAAATACAAATAAAATATGAGCAGTTGGTGAAAAAAAAACACACTTTAGACTGTGAATTAAAAAAGTTGGTCAACGTGGAGAGTCATTTAAAAAGGTATTATTATTATTTATATAAACTATTTTATTTTAGTATAAAATTAAAAAATGAATATTTTACTAGCCTTTTGATTTGGGGCCAAGGCTTTTATTAACATTGTTATTATTTTTAAATTTATTTATTTTTAGAGAGAGAGAAAGGAAAGGGGAGAGAGAGAGAGAGAGAAATATCGATGTGAGAGAGAAACATAGATTGGTTGACTCTTGCATGCCCCCAACTGGTGACCTGACTCACAACCCAAGCATGTACCCTGTCTGGTAATTGAACTGGTAACCTTTCAGTTCACAGGCCAGTGCTCAGTCCACTGAGCCACACCAGCCAGGACATTAACATTATTTTTAAATAGCCTGCTGATGTTTTGGTGCTATTTAATTTAGAACTATCCTGGATTTTAGGACTTCTATTTTTGATTTTTCATAATTTTTTTGCCCATATACAATTCAAAAAAATTTTTTTCCTCAAATACCTTTTTTGAAGTTATTCCAAAACATCCAACTTAGTTTTTTAACCCAATAACACTTTCTTTTAATATTATTATTTTTGCATATTATTTATTTAATTAGATAACTGAATACAAGTACAATTGACATAAGAAGGTTTAGGATCAAACAATGACCCTCCAAAAGTAGACATCTTACCCAGTGGCCACTAAAGAGTAGAAGCAAGGGTGTCAAAGGGAGAAAAAATGGGACAACTATAATAGCATAATCAATAAAATATAACAGCAACAACAAAAAAGAGTAGAAGCATACCCGAACCTACCTACTTAGCCCTGAATCTTTTTCTTGTTCTGGGAGACTGTGTATGTTACTAAGCAGGAATGAAGAGCATTTGTGAGCATCACAAGTAAGTGATAATTAGTTTAAAGAGCTTCTATCATACTCAAATTTTGTTAGAGCTATGAGAACAATTTTAATAAAAATCATTTTAGTGTGACATTCATATTGTCTGTTAACATTAACTGAGTTCTTCAGGTACTTGTCCTTCGTGGACTTAAAAGTACTGATAAAATTTGTCTTAGCAAGAGAGATCATCTTGTGTTTCTGAAGTAATTCAGTTCAAATTATTTCACATGCAACTGAAAAATATTTAAATGCCTATTCTATCACAAGAGGGCACTCATGCCCCATTCTTTAAAGCAAATGTTTCAGGCATTGATTTGAGAGGAATTACCACTGAAATTTAAACCTATAAATTAAATTTCAAGTTCAATAAATTGGCAGAAAGGAGCATTAGTGATTCTGTTTATGAAAATACAGAGATTCTTGATACATTAATATCATAAAAGGATTTTCACACATAGAATATGAAAGTATGTAAGACCTGCTATGCTAAACAATATTTAATTTTTTTGATGAGTCATTCCAAAATTTTCACTATTTTTATTTATTATTTATTTTAAAAATATTTTATTTATTTATTTAGGAAGAGGGAAAAAGAGAGGGGGAGAAACATTGATGTGAGAGAGAAACATTGACTGGTTGCCTCTCATACATGCCCCAACTCGGGACCAGACCCGAAATCCAGGCATGTGCCCTGACCAGGAATTGAACTTGTGACCGTTTTCTTTGCTGGATGATAACCAACCAACTGAGCATGCTCGTATTGGGCTTCACTATTTTTAAATGTAATAATCACTTTATTGATTACTGAATTACTGCAATGAGATTTTAATCACCTATTACAGAAACAGTCAACATTATTAAGCATCTACTATTTGTTGTTTATTTTCTTTGGACAACAGAATTTTAAAGAATGTATCAGGTATTGCATCAATCAATTTAAGTTGTGGCTTTAATAATTGTAGCTTGTATTAGTTATCAATTGCTGACTATCAAATTACTTTCAAACTTAGTGACTTAAAATAACAATCATTATCATGTAGTTTCTGAGGCTCAGGAATCTGGGAGCATCTTCACAGAGTACCTCATGCTCAGGGATTCTCACAAGGTGGCAGTCAACTCTTGGCCAAGGCTGCAGTCATTTCAAAGCTCAATTGAGACTGAAGAATTTACTTCCAAGCTCACTCATATGGGCCTCTCCACAGGGCAGGCTTACAACATGACTGTTGGCTTCTTCCTGGCCAAGTGATGTAAGTGGGAAAAAGAGTGGGTGCCCAAGATGGAGGCCACAATCTTTTTAATAACCTAATCTCTGAAGTGACATTTTATTGCTCCTGCTGTATTTAGTTAGAAATGAGTCAATAAATCCTCCCACGCTCTTGGGGTAAGCATTACACAAGGGTGTGAATACCAAGAGAGAGGGGGCATTGGGTACCAACATAGAAACTGCTGCTAAATAGCTGGATAAAGATGGAACCAAATAAAGACAGAAATCTCAGGTAGTTAGGATCAAGGATTATTACTTTGTCAGCAGATAAATATGAACATGAAATTTTAACCAGAATAGTATTAAAATATTTGAATTTAAACTCAAGCTGTTTTAATTTTTTTTGTTAATCAAAGATTGTGTGTGGCATAAATAAATACATAAATAGGAAGAATGAGTGAAAAATTGCTAAAATTTGAAAGAAAACAGAATCTAAAATGTTAGATTTGGGGTTGACAACATGGAAAGGACTAGGTGGTGCTGGAGCTGCTTTTTGAGCCCAAGGCAGAGACAACCCTGGGCTATGGTATAACAGAGAAAGTGCTAAGGTCAGATCACCAATCCCAGGAGTTTCATGTGTTCCTGAAGGAAAACCTCACATGAAGAACTTCTTGGGGCCTGAAAGAATGGACAAGGAATTTGGTGGCTTTATTACCTCACTGGGACCTTTGGACTTCAACCTAGGCTTTCCTTACAGAGTGACATAATTGTCACTTGTCCACCTTTACATGGCAAAAAACAATGGATGGGTTTTGCTAATTTTGTGGTACTCTGAGAGGTGACCATTTGAGCATTACTTTTATATTAACTTTATAACTTTCCTAACTATAAATTAAAATATGATGTTCACCTCTTTAATCTTTATTTTTAAATGTTTATTTTTTAAATTTACTTACTTATTTTTTACCTTTGAAAAAATATCTTAAATTATTTTCTATTTTAAAATTATATTTTATGGATTATGTTGTTATAGTTATTCTAGTTTTTTTTCTTTTTTTTAAGATTTTATTTTTATTTATTTTTAGAGAGGGAGGGGAGGGAGATAGAGAGAGAGAAAGAAACATCAATGTGCAGTTGCTGGGGGTCATAGCCTGCAACCCAGGCATGTACTCTGACTGGGAATTGAACCTGTGACACTTTGGTTCACAGCCCGCACTCAATCCACTGAGCTATGCCAGCCAGGGCATTATTCTAGTTTTTTCTTCCTTGTCCCCCTCTATCCAGCACTCTCTTCACTGTCACAGGCAATCCCCACAACACTGTCCATGTCCACGGGTCATACATATATGTTCTTTGACTACTCTATTCCCTATGCTGTAAACTACATCTCCATGACTATTCTGCAACAACAAATATGTATTTATAGTCCCTTCACGGTTTTTGCCCATCTCCCTGGCTACCATCCCCCTGGCAACCATCAAAATATTCTCTGTGTCTATGTTCCTATTTCTGTTCTGCTTGTTTATTTATTTTGTTTCTTAGATTCAATTGCTGATAGATATGTATTTATTGCCATTTTATTATTCATATTTTTTATCTTTGTATTAAAGAAGACCCTTTAACATTTCGTATAATACTGGGTTGTGGTGATGAACTCCTTTAGCTTTTTCTTGTCTGTGAAGCTCTTTATTTGTCCTTTGATTCTAAATGATAGCTTTGCTGGGTATAGTAATCTTGGTTGTAGTTCCTTGCTTTTTATCACTTTGTATATTTCTGGTCCTCCCTTTTAGCCTGCAAGGTTTCTTTTGATAAATTAGCTGACAGTCTTATGAGAGCTCCCTTGTAGGTAATTAACTACTTTTCTCTGGCTGCTTTTAAGAGTCCTTCTTTATCTTCAACCTTTGGCATTTTAATTATGTGTCTTGGAATGGGCCTCTTTGGATTCATCTTGTTTGGGACTCTCTGCATTTCCTTGACTTTTATGTCTGTATCCTTCTCCAAGTTAGGGAAGTTTTCTGTCATTTTTTCAAATAGGTTTCCAATTTCTAGCTCTCTCTATTTTCCTTCTAGCACCCCCATGATGCAAATGTTTGTATGTTTGAAGTTGTCCCAGAGGTTCCTTACACTATCCTCATTTTCTTGGATTGTTTTTTTCTTCTTACTGTTCTGATTGCTTATTTTTTGCTTCCTTATATTCCAAATTGCTGATTTCATTTTTGGCTATATCCACTCTGCTGTTGATTTCCTATAAATTGTTCTTTATTTCAATTAGTGTATTATTTCTGACTGGATATTTATTTATTTGTTTACTTATTTATTGTTGTTCAAGTACACTGGTCTCCATTTTCCCCCATCACTGCCCCCAGCCCCACCCATCCCCACCTCTCACACTCTATATTCTTTGATGACCCTTTCCTCCCCCCCCCCATTATTCCCTTCCCCTTCCCCTCTGGTAACTTTCAGTTTGTCTTAATTTCAATGTCTCTGGTTATATTTTGCTTCCTTGTTTGTTTTGTTGATTAAGTCCCAGTTATAGGTGAGATCATATGTGATTTGTCTTTCACTGCCAGGCTTATTTCATTTGGCATAATGCTCTCCAGTTCCATCCATGCTGTTGTGAAGGGTAGGAGCTCATTCTTTCTTCCTGCTGTGGAGTGTTCCATTGTGTAAATGTTCCACATTTTTTGATCCACTCATTTATTGTTGATTACTTAGGTTTTTTCCAACACTTGGCTATTGTAAATTGTGCTGCTATGAACATTGGGGTGCATAGATTCTTTTGAATTGATGTTTCAGGATTCTTATGGTATAATCACAGCAGTGGATTGCCGGGTCAAAAGGCAGTTCCATTTTTAGTTTTCTGAGGAAATTCCATGCTGTTTTCCACTGTGGGTGCACCAGTCTGCATTCCCACCAACAGTGTACTAGGGTTCCCTTTTCTCCCACAACCTCCTTAGCATTTGTTGTTTGTTGATTTGTTTATGATGGCCATTCTCACTGGTGTGAGGTGGTCTGCACATTGTGGTTTTAATTTGCATCTCTCTGATGGCTAGTGATGCTGAGCATCCTTTCATATGTCTCTGGGCCCTCTGTATGTCCTCCTTGGAGAAGTGTTTGTTCAGGTCTTTTGCCCATTTTTTTTAAAATTTTATTTTAATCATAGTTCAAGTACAGTTTTCTGCCCCCTACTCCCATTCCAGCTCACCCACTGCCCATTTTTTAATTGTATTGTTTTTCTTCCTGGAGTAGACTTGTGTGAGTTGATTATATTTTGGAGATCAAACCCTTGTCTAGGGTATCATTGGCAAATATATTTTCCCATACAGTTGTTTCCTTTTTCATTTTGCTGATGTTTTCTTTATCTATGCAGAAGCTTTTTATTTTCATGAAGTGCCATTTGTATATTCTTTCCTTTATGTCCCTTGCTCTAGGGGACATATTAGTGAAAACATGCTGCGTGGAGTATTTGAGATTTTCCTGCCTATGTTCTCATCTAGGACTTTAATGGTATTATGACTTCTGTTTAATTCTTTTATCCATCTTGAGTTTATTTTTGTGTATGGTGTAAGTTGATGATTGAGTTTCCTTTTTTTTTTTTTTTTTTGCATGTAGCTGTCCAGATTTCCCAGCAGCACTGAAGAGGCTATTGTTGAAGAGGCTATTTTTACTCCACTTTATGCTCCTTCCCCCCTTTTCAAATATTAATTGACCATAGAGACTTGGGTTTATTTCTGGGCTCTCTATTCTGTTCCATTGATCTGTGTCTGTTCTTATGCCAGTACCAGACTATTTTGATTACTGTGGCCTTGTAATATCATTTGATGTTAGGTATTATGATCCCTACTACTTTGTTCTTCTTTATCAAAACTGTTGTGGCTATTTAGGTCATTTATAATTCCGTATAAATTTTTGACATGTTTGTTCTATACCTGTGAAATATGTCCTTGGTATTTTAATAGGGATTGCATTGAATCTGCAAGTTGCTTTAGGTAGTATGGACAGTTTGATGATGTTAATTCTTCCAATCCATGAACACTGTATGGATGCTTCCATTTATTTGTGTCTTCCTTAGTTTCTTTCTTCAGTGTTGTGTAATTTTCTGAGTATAGGTCTTTTACCTTTTTGGTTAGGTTTATTCCTGGGTACTTTATTTTTCTTGTTGCTGTAGTAAATGGGATTTCTTTCCCCCTGAATTCTGTTTCTGATATTTCACTGTGTACAAAAATACCTTTGATTTTTTAAAAAATATTTTATTCATTTATTTTTAGAGAGAGGGGAAGGGAAAGAGAAAGAGTGGAAGAGAAATATCAATGTGCAGTTGCTTCTCTTGTGCCTCCTACTGTGATCCTGGACTGCAACCCAGGCATGTGCTCTGATTGGGAATCGAAGTGGCGACCCTTTGTTTTGCAGGCTGTGCTCAATCCGCTGAGTGCAGTGGATTGAATATTGACTTTATCCTGCTGCTTTGCCAAATTCACTTATTAGGTTCAATAGTTTTTTGGTGGAGTCTATAGGATTTTCTTTGTACAATATCATGTCATCTGCAAACAATGACAGTTTTTACTTACCCCTTTCCGATTTGGATGCCTTTTTTCTTTTTCTTTTTCTTGTCTGATCGCTGTGGCTAGGACTTCCAATTCTATGTTGAATAGAAGTGGTGAAAGTGGATATCCTTGTCTTGTTCCTGATCTTAGTGAGAAAGTGTTTAGTTTTTGTCCATTGAGTATGATGTTGGCTGTAGGTTTCTCATATATGGCCTTCATTATGTTGAGGTATGCTCCCTCTACTCCCACTTTGTTGAGTGTTTTTATCATAAATGGGTGCTGTACCTTATCAAATGGTTTTTCTGAATCTATTGATATGATCATGTAATTTTTTACTTTCCTTTCGTTTATGTGATGTATTACATTTATTGATTTGCGAATATGGTAGCTTCCTTGCATCCGCAGGATGAATCTCAGTCAATCATGGTGTATGATCTTTTTAATGTATTGCTGGATGCTATTTGCTATATTTTGTTGAGGATTTTAGCATCTATGTTCATCAACAATATTGGCTGGTAGTTTCCTTTCTTTTTTGTGTCTTTATTTGGTTTTGGGATTAGGATGATGCTGGCTTCATAAAAAGAGTTTGGGTGTTTTCCCTCCTCTTGGATTTTTTTGTAGTAGTCTATGAAGGATAGGGGTTAGCTCTTCCATAAATGTTTTACAAAATTCTCCTGAAACTGCCCAGTCCAGGGCTTTTATGTGCTTTGAATTGTTTTTATTACTGTTTTAATTTCACCGGTTGTTATCAGTCTGTTCAGGCTTTCTGCTTCTTCTTGATTCAGTTTTGTAAGATTATATTTTTCTAGAAATTTGTCCATTTTACCCAGGTTTTCAAATTTTTTTTTAAATATATTTTATTGATTATGCTATTACAGTTGTCCCATTTCCCCCTTCACTCCCCTCCCCCCTGTGCCCCCTCTCCCACCCACCTTCCCCCCCTTTAGTCCATGTCCATATGTAATACTTATAAGTTCTTTAGCTTCTACATTTCCCATACTATTCTTGCCCTCCCCCGATCTATTTTCAACCTACATTCTATGCTACTTATTCTCTATACCTTTTCCCCCTCTCTCCTCCTCCCATCCCTACTGCTAGCCCCCCCTTGTGCCCTCTATTTCTGTGGTTCTGTTCCTATTCTAGTTGTTTACTTAGTTTCTTTTGGTTTTGCTTTAGGTGTGGTTGTTAATAATTGTGAGTTTGCTGTCCTTTTACTATACATGTCTTTTCTTTATCTTCTTTTCTTAGATAAGTCCCTTTAGCATTTCATAAAGTAAGGGCTTGGTGATGATGAACTCCTTTAATTTGACCTTATCTGAAAAGCACTTTATCTTCTCTTCCATTCTAAATGAGAGCTTTGCTGGATAGAGCAATCTGGGATGTAGGTCCTTGTCTTTCATGACTTGGAATATTTCTTTCCAGCCCCTTCTTGCCTGTAAGGTCTCTTTGGAGAAATCAGCTGACAGTCTGATGGGAACTCCTTTGTAGGTTACTGTCCCCTTACCTCTTGCTGCTTCTAGGATTCTCTCCTTTGTTTTTACCTTGGCTAATGTAATTATGATGTGCCTTGGTGTGTTTCTTCTTGGGTCCAACTTCTTTGGGGCTCTCTGCGCTCCTTGGATTTCTTGGAAGACTGTTCCCTTTGCCAGATTGGGGAAGTTCTCCTTTATTATTTGTTCAAATAACTTTTCCACTTGTTGGTCTTCCCCTTCTGGTACCCCTATAATTCGGATGTTGGAACGTTTAAAGGTGTCCTCGATGGTCTTAAGCTTTTCTTCGATTTTTTGAATTCTTATTTCATCATGCTCTCCTGCTTGGTTGATTCTATCTTCCTTCTGGTCCACTGTGTTGTTTTGAGATTCAGATTCCTTCCTTTCACAATTGGCTCTTCTCCGTGTGTCTTCCTGCATCCCTTTTATGGTAATCTGCATTTTTTCATGTAATTTGGATCCAAAATCCACCAGTTCCGTGAGCTTCCTGATCACCAGTGTTTTGAACTGTGCATCTGATAGATTGGCTATTTCTTGGTCACTCAAAAGGATGAGTCCTGGGGGTCTGATCTGTTCTGCTGGAAACATATCTTACGTCTTTCCCCATCTCTCCTATTATTTTACTTACTTATTTATTTTTTCTCTGGTCTGGTCGCTCTTGTTACGGTGGGGGGCGGAGCCTTAGGTGTTCACCGGTGCTGGGCGCCCCAGTCGCTAGCTTGTGACGTTATATGTGGGGGCAGGGGTGGGAGCGGGGACAGGAGGGATCAATGGCGACCCTTCCATTCTCCTGGAGTCAGACACTTCCCTGGGCTTCTGGGCTGTGAGCTCTGCCCTGATCCCCAGTCGCTGCCCCACTGATTCCCCCAGCCGCCGCTTGCGTACTCAGGGATCACTGCTACACCACTGTGCTTGCTCCTGCGTCCCAGATTGCTGTCGCGCCGATTCTGCGCCAAATTTCCCCCGACCTCCGCGTGCCTGCGACCCGTGCCAGCCCCACGCCTGCTCGCTCGGCTCGTAGTCCCCTACCAGTCTGGATGTACGGGTCTACTTCAACTTCTAGGCTGTCCGTCTTCCATTTAGATAAATCCTCTGACAGTTCTGATATTATGACTGCAAATCATTGTTGTAAATTATTGTTGCTCTGTTATTGGTTGTGCAGGGAGGTACGGTGCGCCCACCTATTCCTCCATCTTCGTTATTTGCAGATCTCAAATTTTTTGACCTATAGTTGCTTGTAGTAATTTCTTACAAAACTTTGTATTTCTTTGGTATCAGTTGTAATCTCTCCTCTTTCATTTCTGATTTTGTTTATTTGGATCCTCTCCCTTTTTTTCTTGATGAGTTTGTTTACAGGCTTGTCAATTTTGTTTATCTTTTCAAATAACCAGCTCCTAGACTTATTGATCCTTAGAATTGTGCTTTTAGTCTCTATGTCATTTAATTCTGCTCTGATCTTGGTTATTTCCTTCCTTCTATTCTCTCTGGACTTTTTTTGTTGTTGTTCCTCCAGTTCTTGTAGGTGTAGGGTTAGGTTGTTTATTTGAAATGTTTCTATCTTTTTTTAGGTAGGCCTGTATCACTATGAACTTCCCTCTCAGGACTCCCTTTGCTATGTCCCATAAATTTTAGACTGTTGTGTGTTCATTTTCATTTGTTGCCAGAAACTTTTTGATTTTTTCATTGATCTTGTTATTAACCCATTCATTGTTTAATAGCATGCTATTCAATCTCCATGAATTTGAGTGTTTTTTAGTTTTTTCCTAGAGGTTGGTTTGTAGTTTCAGGCCCTTGTGCTCCAAGAAAATGCATGATATGGTTTTAATTTTCTTGAAGTTGTTGAGGCTTGTTTTGTGTCCTATCATGTGGTCTACCTTTGAAAATGTTCCACTTGCATTTAAGAAAATGTGCATATTAGATGGAGGTGTAGGTAGATACACTTTGCCTCCTCACACAACCAAAAGAAGGATGACAAATTTAAAAAGAAAAATAACCAGAATTGACAGAAAATAGAATTGTATGAAAGTCCAATATCCAAGTAGTTAAAGAAGAAATATCCATCCAGACTGGTAGGAAGGCAGAGATAGGCAGTTGGGACTGAGAGGACATGCTGCAAGGTGGTGGCTGGAAGAGTGGAATAGGAAAGGCAGTGGCTGGCAGACCAGGTGGTCCCACATTTAAGTGCAGATAACCAGGAAGAACAACTGGGGAGTGAGACAGGCCATGCAACCCAGGGTTCCAGTGTGGGGAAAATAAAGCCTCAAAACCTCTAGTGGTAAACTACTGTGGGGTTTGTGGCAGCAGGAGAAATTCCCAGCCTCATAGGAGAGTTTGTTGGAAAGACCCACAGGGTCCTAGAGTGTACACAAATCTACCCATCTGGGAATTAGCACCAGAAGGGCCCAATTGGCTTGTGGATAGCAGCGGGAAGTGACTGAAAGCCAGCTAAGAGCTGAGCAAGCAGCATTATTTCCTCTCAGACCCCTCCCCTACATACAGCACCACAATGTAGCAATGTGGGTTGCCCCACCCTGGTAAATACCTAAAGCTCCACCCTTTACAATGTAACAGCTACACTGAGACAAGAAAATATGACCTTAATGAAAGAACAGATCAAAGCTCCAAAAAATAGAACTAAGTGATTAAAAGATTGCAAACCTCTCAGTGCAGAGTTCAAAACACTGGTGATCAGGATGCTCCCAGAAACGTATGAATATGGTCACGCAAGATGGAGGAAGAAGTGAAGGCTATGCAAAGTGAAACGAAGAGAAAAATATAGGAAACCGACAGTGAAGGGAATGAAGCTGGGACTCGAATCAATGATTTGGTTCAGAAGGAAGAAATAAACATGCAACTGGAACACAATGAAGAAACAAGAATTAAAAAAAATGAGGAGAGGCCTAGGATCCTCTGGGACAACTTTAAATGTTCTAACATCTGAATCATAGGGGTACCAGAAGGAGAAGAGGAAGAACAAGAAATTGAAAACTTATTTGAACAAATAATGAAGGAAAACTTCCCTAATCTTGTGTAGGAAATAGACCTCCAGGAAGTCCAGGAAGCCCAGAGAGTCTCAAAGAAATTGGACCCAAGGAAGCACACACCAAGGTGCATCATAGTTACATTACCCAAGATAAAAGATAAGGAGAGAATCTTAAAAGCAGCAAGAGAAAATAAGACAGTTACCTACAAAGGAGTTCCCATAAGACTTTCAGCTGATTTCTCAAAAGAAATCTTGAAGGCAAGAAGGGGCTGGCAAGAAGTATTCCAAGTCACGAAAGGCAAGGACCTATATCCAAGATTACTTCTAGCAAAGCTATCATTTAGAATGGAAGGACAGATAAAGTGCTTCCCAGATAAGGTCAAGTTAGAGGAGTTCATCATCACCAAGCCCTTATTATATGAAAAGTTTAAGGGACTTATCCAAGAAAATGAAGATGATAAAAAATATGAACAATAAAACAACAAACTCACAACTATGAACAACTGAATGTAAAACAAAAACAAACCAAGCAAACAACTAGAACAGGAAAATCACAGTAATGGAGATCACATGGAGGGCTATTAGAGGGGAGGTGGAGGAGGGGGAAGGGGGAACAGGTACAGGGAATAAGAAGCATAAATGGTTGGTACAAAATAGACAGGGAGGAGGTTAAGAATAGTATAGAAAATGGAGAAGCCAAAGAACTTATATGTACTACCCCTGGTCATGAACTACGGGGTGGGGGGCAGGCTGGTGATAATGAAGGTGGGAGGAAGGGTGCAGGACAGTGGGGAATAAAGGGGGATAAGTGGGAGAACTATAATAGCATAAGCAATAAAATATATTAAAAATAAAAAATGAAAAGAATGTACATTTTGCCTCTTTGGGATGAAAAGATTTATATATATATATATATATATATATCAGTTAAGTCTATTTGATCTAAAGCATTGTTCAATGCCTCAATATCCTTGTTGATATTTTATTTGGAAGATCTATTCATTTTTGACAACGGGGTGTTAAAATCCCCTAGTATAAGTGCATTTTTGTCTATATCTTTCTTAAAGTTCTCCAAGAATTTCCTTACATATTTGGGTGCTTCTGTGTTGGGTGCATATGTTTATAATGTTTATGTCTTCTTGATGGACTCTTCCCTTGAGTATTATGAAGTGTCCTTCTGTGTGTCTTTTTATGCCCTTTGCTTTGAAGTCTATTTTGTCTGATATAAGTATTTTTCCCCTGTCCATTTGCTTTGAATATTTTTTTACCAACTCTTCACTATCAGTCTGTGTAGGTCTTTTGTTTCTTATGTGGGTCATGTTTCTTATGACTGAATCTTTTTTATGCTTGAGGTTCTCACTAAGTTCCTTGAGCATCCTTATAACCAGTGTTTTCAACTCTACATATAGTACATTGTCTCCATTTTGTTTAGTTCTTTTTCTGGAGTTTTGTTTTCTGCTTTCATTTGGGTCACATTTCTTTGTGTCCTCATTTTGGCAGCCTCCCTGTGTTTGTTTCTATGTATCATGTAGAGCTGCTACAACTCCCTGTCTGAGTTAAGTGGCCTAATGTAGTAGGTGTCCTATAGGGTCCAGTGGCACAGCCTCCCCTAGTAACCAAGCTGAATAATCAAGATGTGCCCACCAAGTGGGCTGTGTATACCCTCCTGTTGTAGTTGAGCCTTGATTGCTGTTGACACATCCAAGGTCAGCCACTACCTGCATTCTTTGGGGGGTCACACAGCATAAGCTACAAAGTGATGTGCAGATGGCTGCTACTTGTGCTGGGCTTGGAGGAGCCTTTTGACACCAAGTTGTGAATCAAGGCCAGCTGTTTCTCATGCTGGTCCTGGGACAACTTAGCAAGTGATATGGGGCTCACTAAAGCCAGATGTTGCTTGTTGGAGAGAATTTAGATAATTTGAACCATGGGCCAAGACAAGCCATTTATCTGGAAAAGCCACTGGAAACAGCTTGGGCGGGCCCAAAATATGGGTGGGACAGCACCTCAGAGAATCATCAGGGTGGGGAAAAGAGTGTGAGCCAGGCTGATGGAGTCTCAAATATGGCACCTACCTGCTGGTTCTGTGGCTTTGTGGGTGGAGGGCTCAGAAAAAGAACAATGTCCTCTGCTAGCACTTCTGTTTGGGAAAAAACCACCCCCCGCTCTCACCCTGATGGTGGACAATTCAGCCCCTTCCCATATGTCACTGATGCCTTTTAATCTCTGCCTCCATGCTGAAGCTCAGAGGGAGCAGGTTGGAGTAAGCCTATGCACAGGATCTTTTAGAGGAACTGCCAGGGAGTCTGGAAGATTCTGTTTTCCATAGCCTCAAAGATTGCTGCTATAAACGTAGGGATGCATATATTCTTTTTGGTGTTTCAGGATTCTTAGGATGTATTCCCAGCATTGGAATCACTGGGTCAAAAGGCAATTCCATTTTTAGCTTTTCTGAGGAAATTTCATGCTATTTTCCATGGTGGCTGTACCATTCTGCATTCCCTGCTGGTTTTTACAGCCAGAAGCTATGGCAACTTCTCTTTCTGCCACTGGAGCCCTGGGCTGGAGTACCTGGTGTGTGGCTGGGACCCCTTGCTCCTGACATATCCCTTCCAATTTTTATCCACTGCACATGTGTTGTGACCAGCTCGTTCTACAACTCTGCCCCTCCTACCAGTCTCAGTGTGGTTTCTCCTTTCATTCCATAGTTGTAGGACTTCTGTTCAGCTCTATCTCTGATGCTTCTGAATGATGGTTGTTCTATAGTTAGTTGTAATTTTGATGTGCTTGTGTGAGAAGGTGAGCTGTGTTTACCTACACCACCTTCTTGACTGGGCAATATGTATTTTTTTAATTCTACAACCTTTAGCAATGTTTCCTTTTTTTTTCTTTTACAGTCACATTTCCTAATACAGAAGCAATTCCAAATAAGAATTATGAAACTAAAATTGTTACCAAAAAAGGCATTTAGCAGCTTCTGAACCTGAATATTGCTATTCAAGGTATGGTACAATACCTCTATCTTGATTCTTTTGGTCTCAATGACACTGATGCACTTTCTAACAAACTTGAAGAACACCTCATTCAGCTCCATTTCTTCCTGTTTTGCCATAGGTCTGTGGGAAATATATGGTCTCTATCCATAGCCCCTGTTAGCTTCTGAAAGGGCCTACAGAGTGATGGTTTCTGGACTTTCATTAGTTTCTGTAACAAAATACAACCTCTTGTCAATAAAAATCTTCCTGCCCTGGCTGGTGTGGTTCAGTGGATTGAGCATGGGCTGCGAACCAAAGGGTCCTGATTCCCAGTCAGGGCACATGCCTGGGTTGTGGACCAGGTCCCCAGTACAGGGTGCACGAGAGGCAACTACATATTGATATTTCTCTCGTCTCTTTCTCCTTCTCTTCCCTTCTCTCTGAAAATGAATAAATAAAAATATTTTTTAAAAATAGACAACTTCCTTCTTATACAGTACTTCAGGGTTAAGTCCAAGGGACCGTGCTTAGCACCAGACTTGTACTCCATCGGTGTCATGGCAAGTGTTTTGGTCTCTTTCTCACACTGACAGTAGTATTTCACCCAGGATATTCCCCAAACCCTTTGCTCTTGGATATAGAGATAGCCTTCCATGGTTGGCTCTCCTGGAAGTTTGCATATTGGGGAGCCACTTTCATCTTTTTCTTAAGTCCTTCCATCTCTTCTCAGGTAGTGGAAAAATAATTTCTTGTATCATGCCAACTGAGTTGGAATTTTTGTTTGTGTGGTAGAAAATCTGGTGTGAGCTCTGGCTCCACAATATTAAGCTTACTCGACTCCTGAACTTCCTGGATTTGATGAACATAATCAAAACAAGGTTAAAAAAAACGTTCCTCTCCTTGTCCAACTGTAGGTCTGCCTCTTATAACTGAGATTCTTTCTTTTTGGAAGACAGATGTAAGTGCTGATCCAGCAAAGAATAAAACATCTCATCATTCTTTTCAAATTTCTCTTTCCTCTCCTGTCTCAATGTGGCATCCTCTGTAAATCCTTGGATATAAGACTTCTCATCAGACTTCTGTTCAGCTAGCCTTCATTTGATTATTGAGGATGATTGTTCTATAGTTTAGTTGTAATTTCAATTTTCTCTTGGGAGAATGTGAGCGTGTCTTCCACTTATTCTGCTTCCATCTTGGATTTCCTAAATTTTTCTTTGTGGAGCCTATTTGTTCCTGCCAAAATTTTCCAAGGGTTTAATCAGCAAATCACTAACATTGTATACCATCATTATCCTTTCATTTTCAACTTCATTTAGTAATTCAACAAACTCCTTGAAGGATTCTGATTTCTAGACACTGGAAGTCTAAGATCAGGGTGTGAGCACGGTGAGGTTCTGGTGAGAGCCCTCTTCCAGACTGCATACACCCAACTTCTTGCTGTATCCTCGCATGATAGAAAGAAGTTAAGTGTTTGTTTTAAAATGTTCATTTTATTTATTTTTAAAAGGTGATACAGTGATTTAGCATAAATTTCAAAACTTTCAAGGAGCAAAGGCAATTCAGTGTTGCCTTTGCTCCTTAGAATATACTCAAGAGAGTATATTCTAAATGTTCCTCTCTTTCTCTCTCTCTCTTTCTCTCTTTCTCTTAGAGAGAGAGGAAGGGAGGGAGAAAGAGAAGGAGAGAAACATTGGTTGGTTGCCTCTTGTATGCACCCCAACTGAGGACCAAACCCACAATCCAGGCATGTACCCTGACCCAGAATCAAGCTGGTGACCTTTGGCTTCATGGGATGACACCCAACCAAGTGAACCGCATTGGTCAGGGCAAGAGAGGGTATTCTAAAAGTCATCCTTTTACTCCCAAAGTTCCCTTCTAACTTACCCATGTCTAGTATTTCCCTCCCGAGGAATTAAATATACATATAAAAATTATGTATATATGCCCTGGCTGGTGTGACTCAGTGGAATGAGTACCAGCCTGTGAACCAAAAGGTCGCTGGTTAGATCCCCAGTCAGGGCACATGCCTGGGTTGTGGGCCAAGTCCCAGGTTTGGGGCGTGTGACAGGCAACCGATCTTATTGATATATCTCTTACACATCGATGTTTCTCTCCCCTCCCTCTCCTTCTCCCTCCTTTTTCCTCTCTCTAAAAATAAATAAAAAATATTTAAAAAACTGTTTAAAAAGAATTATGTATATAGATACAAGATTTTTCTTTTGCTTAGACAAGCAATAGTATCCCATACACACTGTTCCATTCATTTCTTTTTTCATTTAACAATACGTCTTGGCATTCTCGCTATATCAACACTTAAAGTGCTTTTCCATTTTTTTTTGGAATGAGTAATCAATGGAATGAGTAATATTCCATTGTGTGGATGCACTTTATTTATCCTGCTTTCTGTTGATAGAGATGAGGTTTCTAGTTCTTTTGCTGCTCAAACAATATTACAGTAAGCAAACTTGCTTATGAGCTTCATTTTCAAAATTTAAATCTTTGATGATTCAGGAGGCATGTATAATGTTCAAGGAGAGGGAGAAAGGAGAGAGAAGAGAAGTGACTGGATAGAGGAGAGAGCCCTCTGGTGTCATATCTCAAAAAAAAAGTCATACTGGTGGTTAGGGCTTCAAAATAAGAATTTTCAGGGAATACAGGTCCATAGAAGTGTTGTAAAGTTCTATGAGTTTTGAAAAAGCATAAGATCATGTATCCACCACTATAGTATCATACAGAATAGTTTCACTGTCTTAAAAATCTCCTGTGCTCTACCTATTCATTCCTCCCTCCAAATCCCTGACAACCACAAATGTTTTTACTGTCTTTCAAGTTTGCCTTTTCCAGAACACCAGACAATTAAAATCACACAGCCTGTAACCTTTTCAGACTGGCTTCTTCACTTAGCAATATACATTTAAGGCCCCTCCATATCTTTCATGGCTTGATAGCTCATTTATTTTGTCACTCATATTTCATTGTATAGATGTAACACAGTTTGTTTATCCATCCATCTATTGAAGGGTATCTTGGTTGCTCCCACTTTTTGAAAATTATGACTAAAGTGGCTACAAATATTTGTGTGCAAATTTCTGCATGGATATATATCTTGAACTTATTTGTATCTGCATCCAGAGGCACAACTGCATTGAATCATATAGTAAGACAATATTTAGCAATGGGCAAATGACCTGAATAGACACTTCTCCAAGGAGGACATACAGAGATGGCCCATGGACATATGAAAACAAATGCTCAACATTACTAGACATTGGGCAGATGAAAATTAAATGAAAATATCACCTCACACCTGCTAAAATAGCTATTAGTAATAAACCAACAAACAACAAGTGCTGGTGAAGATGTGGAGAAAAGGGAACAGTAGTGCACTGTTGGGAATGCAGAATGGTGCAGTCACCGTGGAAAATAGCAAGGAATTTCCTCAGAAAAACTAAAAATGGAATTGCCTTTTGACCCAGTGATTCCACTGCTGGGAATACATCCTAAGAATCCTGAAACACCAAAAGAATATATGCACCCCTATGTTTATAGCAGCAATCTTTACAATAGCCAAGATTTGGAAATAGCCCAAGTGCCCATCAGTAAATGACTAGATAAAAAAGCTGTGGTACATTTACACAATAGAATACTACACAGCAGAAAAAAGAAGGAATCTCTACCTTTTTCAATACCATGGATGGAACTGGAGACTATTATGTTAAGTGAAATGAGCCAGTCAGTTAAAGACAAATACCATATGATCTCACTTATAAGTGGAACAAAATAAACTAACAAACAAAATAGAGCCAGATACATAAACACAGAGCAGACTGACAGGTATAAGAGGGAAACAGGGGGAGAGTGGGACTGGTTGAAAGAAGGTGAAGGGATTAGTCAAAGAACATGTATGAAGGACCCATGGACATGGACAACAGTGTGGGGATTGACTGTAGGAGTCAGGAGCACACTGGATGGAGGGGTGCAAAGGGAGAAAAATTGGAACAACTGTAATAGCATAAACAATGAAATATTTAAGTTATAAAAAGAAAAAAGACTATGTTTATCTTTGTAGGAAACTGTCAAACTGTCTTCCAAAGTTGGTGTAAGATAATTTCATTCCCACCAGCGATGAGTAAAAGTTCCTGTTGCTCCACATTCTTGTAAGCATTTGGTGGTGTCTGTGTTTTGGATTTTAGTAATTTTTTTTTGTTGTGTAGTGGTATTGTTTTATTTGCAATCCCTCAATGACATGAGGTGTTAAGCATCTCTTCCTATGCTTATTTGCTCTTTGTATATCTTCTTTGGTTAGGTATCAGATCTTTTGTCTGCTCTTAAATTGAGTTGTATGTTTTGCCAACTTCAATGTCACCTAGATTTTCTCTGATGTTATCTTTTAGAAGCTTATAGCTTTGTGTTTTACATTTAGATCTATGATCCATTTTTAATTTTTAAATTTAATTTATTAGGGTGACACTGGTTAACAAAATTATACAGGTTTCAGGTGCACAGTTCTACAACACATCAGATGTACACTGTATTGTATGTTCACTACTGTAAGTCAAGTATCTGTCCATCACCATTTATTCTCCCATACCCTTCCTCCTCCACCTCCTCCCATCACTCCTACTGCTGGTAATCAGCACAGTTGGTAATCAGCACTGTTGTCCATGAATTTTTTCTCTTTTTTTCCTCAATTTCTCCACCTTCCCAAGACTGCCCCCTCCCTGCACTCTGCCAAGAGCTGTCAGCTTGCTCTCTATGAGTCTGTCTCTATTTTGCTCATTAATTCATTTTGTTCATTAGATTCCAGATATAAGTGAAGTCATATGGTACTTGTCTTTCTCTGAATGGTTTATTTGACTTAGCATAATGCTTTCCAGGTCCATCCACACTGTCACAAAGGGTAAGATTTCCTTCTTTTTAATGGCTGAGTAGTATTCCATTGTGTAAATGTATCACAGGTTTTTTATACACCCATAAGTAGGTGAGAACTTGGGCTGCTTCCAGGGAATGGCTATTTAAATAGCACTGCAATGAACATAGGCGTGCATATATTCTTTAGAATTAGTATTTTGAGTTCCTTTGGAGGAATTCCCAGAAATAGAAATCCAGAGAGTTCCATATTTTTTTTTAGATTTTATTATTTTTAGAGAGAAAGGAAGGGAGGAAGAGAGGGAGTGAAATATCAGTGTGTAGTTGCCTCTAGCCCACCCACTAGTGGGGATTCCCACTGGGAATCAAACTGGTGATGCTTTGATTCACAGGCTCGCACTCAATCCACTGTGCTACACCAACCAGGGCCGAGAGTTCCATTTTTAATCTCTTGAGGTACCTCCACATTGCTTGCCACAGTGGCTGCACCAGTCTGCATTCCCACCAACAGTGCACAAGGGTTCTTTTTTCATCACATCCTCACCAACACTTGTTTGTTTTTATAAAAGTTGTAGGATCTGTCTAGGTTATTATTTTTTCTTACATGTGGATATCCAGTTGTTACAATGCCATTTGTTGAAAAGACTATTGTTATGGGCTGAATTGTGTTCCTCTCAATTGCATATGTTGAATCTGTAACCCCTAGTTCTTTAGAATGTGACTATATTTAGAGATAGAGCCTTTTAAGGAATAATCTAATTAGAATGGGTCGTTAGGATGGGCCATAATTCAACTGACTGATGTCCTAATTAAAGAAGAGATTAGAGACACCAGGCACATACAAAGACCTGGAGGTGAACATAAGAAGACAGAGTGACCAAGTGAACATCTACATGCAAAGGAGAAAGGCCTCAAAATAAACCAAATTCGCTAATATCTTGATCTTGGATTCTAGCCTCCAAAAATGGTGACAAAATTTATGTTGTTGAAGTCACCCAGGCTGTAATATTTTGTTCTGACAGTTCTAGCAAACTAATACAACTATCTTTTCTCCACTGAATTGCCTTTGCTCCTTTGTCAAAGGTAACTTGTCTATATTTGTGTAGGTCTGTTTTTGAACTCTCTATTCAGTTCTAATGATGTATTTGTCTGTTGTTGTTTTTTTCCACCAGTACCAAACTGTCTTGATTCCTGCAGCTTTAAAGTAAGTCTTAGAGTCAGGTAGTGTCAGTCCTTCAACTTTGTTGTTCTTCTTCAATACTGTCTGGCTATGCTGAGTATTTTGCCTTTCCATATCTTTTTTAGAATCAGTTTGTCAATATGAATAAAATAACTAGCTCTCATTTTGACTGGGATTGCATTAAATCTATAGATCTAAATGGGAAGAACAAAGATCTTAACAATATCGAATCTTTCTGTTTATGAATGTGGACTATCTCTCCGTTTACTTAGATGTTCTCTGATTTAATTCATCAGAGTTTATAGTTTTCCTCATGTGGATCTCATACATTTTTTAAAGAGTTATACTCAAGTGTTTATTTTTGGGGGGTGCTAATGTTAATAATGTTAGATTTTAAACTTCAAATTCTAATTTTTCATTGCTGGCATGTAGCAAAGCAGTAGACATATGTTAGTTTCCCTTGGGGACAGGCAATTGTTAAGGAGAATAAAGTGCTCTAGGCCTATGTAAAAATGGTTACTTTTGTCCTCTATGTGCCAGAAACATCATGGGAGTTTTCCTCTGATATTATTCACTTTGAGAACCTGGTGGGGCTCCTGGAGATAAAATTCATATAAGTTCTGGGGCCACCCTGAAGCTGGACCCCCAGGAGTTTTTGTGTTTTAAGATAGTCCACATTAAGTCTCTGAAAATTAGTAAATTATAATTTTAAGTGTTTCTTGCAGCAGCTTTTGCTCCAGGGAGCTGAGATTCTGTGTAATTTGCCTGTCTTGCCAGTTTTTGGGGTGATGATTTACCCTGTGACCTCAGTTTTCTGGTGGATCTAAGCAGAAATGTTGATCGTTAGTTTGTTCAGCTCTTTTCTAGATGTGAGGATGGGAGTTACAATTTCCAAGCCCTTTACATGTTATACTAGAAACTGGAAGTCTTACAGTATTTTCTAAAGTACCAGACACCTCAAGTACTATAAAAGTAACTGATAATAGCATTATCTTGAACAATGTAAGGATTTTTAAAAACATAATTTTTAGTTTAGAAAATTTTATATTAGATGACTATTAAAGAAAATTTTAGCTCTGTTTAAAACAAGAATAAAGTAATTGAAAAAGCAGTTGGTAATTGGTTCTATCACTCAGCAGCATGACTGTTCACATTATAGTATCTTCCTCTCTCCTACCTCCTCATTTGTCCCTTCCTCCCTTTCTCCACTTCTTCATATTTTGTAAAGTGCCTATAATTTATTATTCTCTGTGCCAGATACAGGTTCTTTTGAGTTTCTTGTACCTGTATTATTGTGTGCTTGTTTGCTACGTGATGAACTTGCTTCTGCCAACCATTTACTCTGGTCTGACAAGTACTGGTCTGATATAACAATGCCATCTGGTTTTACTTGGAATGAAGAATTTCTACTTTTAGAGATATACAAGGGAATAGTTATCTCCTGGTAGTACTTGGTGATGAGGTGCTCATCTAAATGTGTTTATACTATTGTTCTTTAGATTACCACAAAATAAAAGTATAAAAATATGGACTTTCCAGGATACAATTGGTTGTTACCCATTTCTTTGTAAAAAGAGCTCCTTTTATGGTATGTATAAAGTTTCACTTAAAGCTCTTTACTTTAGCTTTAAGTAAAACTTCTTTTTTGTATACCTCCCACAGAAAACTATTTGCAAAATGTGCAAAAAGAAGTACAAAGAAACCTTATTGTATGAATGTAAATTTATTTATGTGTACAAAACTCTAATGTATATTTTACCATAGATATAATTTCCTACCTTAGCTTCCAACAACAATGTTTAAGCCAATGTTTAAGTAAATTCTTAAGCTTTCCAACACCTTACTGAGTTACTTTACAATGCAAAAAACCTTTCCTCTATTAGGATTTGAGAAAGAAAACAGAGAGCAGTACCTGACATTGAGAAGCTGGCCTGGCATTCACAGCTAGGCCATACTTTTCTCCTATGAGACACAGATAATCTCATTGAATACCAATTTCAGACAAGGTTACTCTAAGGCCATGATAAAATGAGACAGAACAAGGCCACTTCATAATTTTGTCTAAGCACAGACATAAACAAGGTCACTGTGGCACCTCAAAATATTCACAGAACACCCCTCTCAGCCAAAATGAGTGATGCTATTTCTTTACCAGTTACAGTTTTTATCCTTGTGCTAGTTTCCTCTCCCATGAATAAGATTTATTGAGCTATTCAATCATAGCCTATCCCCCGGTCACCTAATCAAAGTCCACATCTCTGTAATTGGGTGTTTCTGCCATTCTCTTGCTGAGACATCTCACAATTCCCCATGGTGTATATTCTGCCTGCATCAAGGAATGAACTCAACTTGTTTAGCTACGGATGTGTTTCTGGTGGTTCTTTGGCTGAAAAGCATTGACAGAATATCAAAATAAATTAAGTAATTAGTTTGTTCGTCAAACTTTAATTAAGCTTGTAGTATGTTGTTTCCAAACTGCTTGAGTGTTTTGGTTTAAAATCTTTGAAAATTACAGACACTCTTGATGGAAAAAAGAACTTTCACTCAAAGATTCACCCATATTTTCAGGGGATCACAGACCTCTTTGATTAAGAGTCTGAATGTAGTCATTAGAATAAGATACACTCTGCTTTCAAGGAGTTTAGGATCAGCACAAGGGAGTAAGTGACATATTTCTTTATTGGGAACATTCCTCATATAGAAATGATTTTCAAATGAAAACTACTAAATAGAGAACCTGGGCTATGTATGAATAGGATAAGGTTAATTCTGTCAGTGTATTCTTTTTCCTTATGCAATATTTTAAATATTAGATAAATTTATTATCAATTTATGGTAGGAACACTTTCTGAGAGAGAGAAAGAGGGTGGTGATGGAGGGAGAAGTACTGCAACATGTGCAATTTTACACAGTGCTCCTTTTAAATGGTACAGGTTTGTTCCTCCTTTCTCATTTACAAAGTCTCTCATTCTACCACTAGGACAGACTATGAAAGACTGAGGGAACTGTTTTCCCCATGAAGAAAAATCGTGTTACAAGGACATGAGCATTAGCATTTGAGGTGATCAAGCTGTGGAAAGCCTGAAAGTCATATGTCTTTCACCACTGCCCTGGGACTGGAGGTCAAGCCCTGAATGACTGCAGTCTCCTTGGTGGCAAGACCTGTATCTTATTTAGCTCTTTACCTGAACCACAGAAGGATGTACTCAATATAGGTCTGCCCAGAAAAAGTCCAGTCATTGTTAACATAACAAGAATGGTTTGCTTGACATCATTGTAACCTGGCAGCCAAGGAGAATGGACTTGACTGTGCATGCATGAACAGTGATGACTTCACTGTACTAGTCAGTGGGAGTGGTAGACACTGTTGAGTGAGCATGTGTACTTGTGGCCATCACATTCAAAATGACTGACTGAGTAGAGCAACAAATCTGCATCAAATTTTGCATTAAGCTTGAACATTCCTCCATGGGAAACCATTCAGATGTTTTAGAAGGCCACAGCTACGGGCAACTGGTGACTGGCAGCTTTATCAGGACAACATACCAGCTCATGCACTATGTCTCACACAGAGGTTTGTGGTGAAATATCAAATCTCCCAGGTGACTCAGCTCCCCTACAGCCCAGATGGTGCCCTGTGACTTTTGGCTTTTCCCAAGACTAAAATCACCTTTGAAAGGGAAGAGATTTCAGACCATTGATGAGATTCAGAAAAATATGACAGCGCAGCTGACGGTGATTAGAACTGTGTGAGGTTCCCAAGGTGCCTACTTTGAAGGGGACTGAGACATCATTGTCCTATGTACAGTTTCTTGTATCTTGTATCTTCTTCAATAAATATCTCTATTTTTTCCACATTGCGTGGCTGGATACTTTCTGGACAGACCTCATATATTCATTAAAGAAATGTGTAGTTCCAGAGGTATAGTACTTCCACTCTCCTCCTATTCCTGTCCCCCTTCCTCACCCCATTGGTCCAGATCCTAAGACTGCCTTTCTGCTGTTTTTGCCTCTCAATCTGATCAGATCACTAGGGAGGGTAGAGAGAGGCCACAGCAGGACATTGCCCAAGGCAATAGCATACAGTCTAGGATGTGATTGGCTGAGAAGCTGAATGCCTCCAGAGCTCATGGCATTATGAGTCAGAAGATTTAAAATAAAAAGAGAGCAGAGACTGTCTCTCTGGCTGTCTTCCTCAAGGATGCCTGGATGATTGTGCTACAGCTGCCTGCACTTCCCAACAGATGGATTTTGGATGGGAAGGAGCTATGGGAACAGTTTAGGATCTGCCTGGTCTGGCAGAGGGTAGCAGAGTTATTCTTTTTTGGGTATTCTAGAGGGTATGACCTCTGAAGCAAAAGCCTGCCATTCTTCCAAAATTGTGTCGTTTTTGTATTTTATGTTGTTTTAGTTTGTAAACTTACCCAATAGAAACAAGATAATTAAAAACTAACAGGGGGAATAATAGGAAAGCCCAGGTGTAAAAGAGTTTAGCCTTAATTGATAGGTTTAAGTGATTAAAGCTTTAACTAAAGAGTTAAAAAGTTTAGGCCTAAGTGCTAGGCTTAAGTGACTAATGTATGTAGAAAACTGTTATTTCAAAATTGTGTAGCTTTTGGATAAAGACACCTTTCCTTTATCACTAAACCTTTGCCTCTGGAATTTTGCTCAGAGGGTGGTGGCAGGCAGTAGGACCCCACTTGCTGTTCTGTAACATGAGTTCTTTAAGAGGATCTGCTTGGGACTCCATCAGTTTCTTCCATTGACTCAATCCTTGCTGGTTTTGGCAGCCAGAAGTTATGGGGACTTACCTTTCTGGGCACTGGAACCCTGGAGTGGGGCTGGGATTCCTTGCTCCAAAGATTCCCTCTTGAATTTTTATCCACCACATGTGGATGTGGGACCAACCCATTCCACATCTCTGCCCCTCCTACCAGTCTGGATGGATGTGGTTTCTTTAATTCTGTAGTTGTCAGTCTTCCATTCCACTCAATTTCTGATAGTTCTGAGTGGTGGTTGTTCTATAATTTGGTTGTGGTTTTGATGTGGTTGTGGGAGGAGGTGAGCCGTGTTTACCTATGCTGCCACTTTGACCAGAAGTTCTCACTTTAATTTCATCTGTGAAATAGGAAGGACAATTCTGCTTACCTATCTGTATTATTATAAGGAATTAAATAAATTCATGTAAGGCCTGACACATAGTTAACACAATAGATGTTAGCTATTATTGTACATCTCAAGTATATATTATACATTGCTATTAGTTACATTAATATATGTAATACTAAATCATGATTCAGCAATTTATGTATTTATATAACTACAGTACTTGGTAGAGGTGACGGTTCCTTCTGAAATACTTCCATAGTATTTTCTGTCTTGAGGAACAAAGAACACTATGTCTTTATTTGTACTATGTGAGTATCCTACTAATTATAACTAGTAAAAATTATGCAGCTCCTTAACTGCCTCTGAATATCTATTGTAATATAATAGGCAAAGAATACCTAATGCTGGATTTGTAAATAATGACACACATTGAATTTTTGTTTGTAATATTTACTTTGTTGACTCCATCAGTTTCTTCCATTGACTCAATCCTTGCTGGTTTTGGCAGCCAGAAGTTATGGGGACTTACCTTTCTGGGCACTGGAACCCTGGAGTGGGGCAGGGTTCCAGTGCCCAGAAAGGTAACTACTATACTACTACTACTACTATAGTAGTTAACTACTGTAACTACTATAAGCAGTTAACTTAACTACTATAAGCAGTTTACCAACTATATCCCAATAATTTGAAAAATGTAATAAAATCTATTATTTTAGTCATAATTCAATTATTAGTCATATATCTACTAGTATTTGTGTCAAATACTAGTATTTGTGTCATCCCCATTTTTTTTACTGTGTCATCATTCAACAAAAACAATCATACTCTCTTACTTTTCATATCCTTGGCCACATCCTCATTCTCTTTGTATTCTTCCTAATAATGGGTAATCCTTATTCTAGCACTTAGGCCTCATTTCTTCCTTTTTTTCTTTTATTAAATTATTTTGGTGACACTATCTATGTTTTTTACTTTAATTACGTGGTTGCAATTCACATTCTTTATCATTAGCTCTGACTTTTTCATTGCCTATGTGAAATCTCAGGGCGATCATAACAGAAAGC
The DNA here is from genome assembly GCF_004126475.2 of Phyllostomus discolor. Taxonomy (NCBI): domain Eukaryota; kingdom Metazoa; phylum Chordata; class Mammalia; order Chiroptera; family Phyllostomidae; genus Phyllostomus; species Phyllostomus discolor. The sequence goes on from NC_040906.2 coordinate 148,421,905, forward strand.
ACAAATTGTAGCTTAAACCAAGAAAGATGTAGACTCTCACAGTTCTGAAGGCCACAGGTTTGAAATCATGATGTCAGCAGAGCTTCACTCCCTTTGAAGCCTCCAGAGGAGAATCCTTCCTTGCCTCTTCCAGATTCCGGGTGGCTCTTGGCATTCCTTGGCTTCTTTGGCTTCTGGCCACATTATTTCAATCTTTGCCTCTGTTTTCCTAATGCCACCTCCCCTGCGTGACTGTCTCCTCTTCTGTCAATCTCCTCTGTGTGTCTCTCTTAAAAGGACACTCATCATTGAATTTAGAGCCCCCCCTGGATAATCCAAGGTATCTTTTCAACTCAAGATCCTTAATCTAATGACATCTGCAAAGACCCTTTTTCCAAAGATGGTAATTCACAGATTCTGGGAATTACGTCATGTACATATGCTTCTGGGGGTTATCATTCAACCCACCACACCAGGTATAAGAAAAACACTATATAATCAAATGGCAAATGACAACTGATACCAGACCTACCTGTTGGGTATTAGTGAGGGAGGAGGAGAGTGAAAAACCAGAGCATACATGTCCTGTCTAAAGTGGCCAGCCCCTCTTCAGCTGTAGCTGAGTGCTGACATGGGGATATGCAGACCCACTATTGCCAGTCCTTCTGTTATCCCCAGAGAATTTTGAATTCCAGATTTTTATGTACAGGCAACAAATCAAAATCTAAAAAATCTGCTTAGTAGGTAATGCCTTGGGAAAATAAACCTGTCAATAGGTCAGATGTGGCAAACTGCCAGCTTATGACCTCTTGTCTACAGTCTGATGTTCAGAGAGCAGCTTTGATGAAAGTGCAGAGAACTTTCACTCTGGAGGTGAGAGATAGTAAATCTAATGACAGCTGAGAAAGGGAGAAAGATGCTAATAATACCTTTGATTTGCCATTCCTTGCTGTTTTAATTCAATGAGAAACAAATAATTTCTAAACCTGAAAAGGTCCATTTGTTTTTTTAATTGTTATTATAGTTGTTCCAATATTTGTCCTCTTCTCCCCCCTTCCCCGCCATCTGTTACCCCTTGCCCTGCAGCAATCACTCCCTTAGGTCATGTCTGTGGGTCATGCATATAAGTTCTTTGGCTTCTCCATTTCCTATACTATTTTTAACATCCCCCTGTCTATATTTTGCTTACCAATTATGCTTTTAACTCCTGTACCTTTTCCCCCATTCTTCCCCTTCTACCTCCCAGTTGATAACCCTTCAAATGGTTTACGTACCTATGGTTCTGTTCCTGTCTGGTTGCTTGCTTAGTTTGTTTTTTAAATTCAGTTGTTGATAGTTGTGAATTTGTTGCCTTTTTAATGTTAATAGTTTTGAACCTCTTTTTCTTTTTTTTCTCAAAACATATATTTAACACTGCTCTCAGTATATTTCTGAGCACCTCTGCCAGAATCTCTCAGGAATGTGTAGAGCCGCCCTCCCTAGGCCTTGGTGACAAGGCTCCTCACAACTTGTGCAATGGCATCCTTCTCAATGCCAAACATCTTCAGCAGTTCAGCCAGCTTCCCACTTCTCATTACCTGGCCAATAGCCAGGCAAACGACAGTGATGCCGGATTCACCCACTACTGCTGAGGACACAGCCTCACCTATGCCACCTTCATAGTAGTGGTCCTCCACTGTGAGGATCCTGCCCCTGGTAGCATGGCACTGTCAAGGATGAGTTTCTGGTCCAGGGGCTTGATGGTGAAAGGGTATAACACACGGATATTGATCTTTTCTTTCTTCAGCAGCCAAGGCCTCCTGCAGGAGCACCCCAGCTCCAATCACAGTCACCTGGTCATCCTTGCTCTTTAGGACCACTTTGGCTTGTCCGATCTGGAAATCCTCATTGTTGTTATAGATGATGGCATTTTCTGGGCAACTGGTTGGGATGAAACAGATGCCCTTTGTACTGGCTGCTAATTCCATCATCTTTTCTGTAGATAGTCAACCACTTGGGTAAAAGACAGTTGACATGGGGACTGATTGAAACATGGCCAGATCTTCCAGGGCCATCTGAGAGGGCCCCTCTTCCCCAGTGGACACACTGCAGTGCGAGCTGCAGAGATTGATGCTGCTCTCAGAGATGGCTGCCATGTGAACCTGGTTGAAGGCCTGCATGAAGAAGGCTGTGAAAGTGCTGCAGTAGAGTAAGGTCCTGTCTCAAGTGGCAGAGCCCACGGCAATGCTCACCAGGTTCTGCTCGGCAATGTAGCATTCAATGAAGCAATCTGCGTGCTCCTTCCTGAAGAGGTCTGAGAAAGTAGAATTCTTGGTGTCCCTGTCCAGAGAGATGAGGCGGTTGTTGGCCTGGCCCAATGTGGCCAGGGCCTGCCTGTAGGCCTTGCAGGTAGCTATCTTGGCCCCAACCTTGTAGCTGGGTAGAGTGGGCATGTGGATGTTGGTGATGTCCACTGAGGGGGTGTCCTCCTCCTGTGAGGGAGTCACCAGGATCTTCTTTTTGCTCTGGATCTGGCTGTGGATTTCCTGGATGATCTGATCAGCCATGTTTTGGGGAGGGGATTCCCATGCTAAGGCTCCTTATCTTCTATCCCCATGATCCTTCTGCCCTTGAAGGTCTTGGCAGTGATGACTATTGGCTGGTGCTTGGCCTGGCCAAAGGCCTTGAGGAGCTCCTCCATGTTGTGTCTGTCCATAATGATGGTGTGCCAGCCAAAGGCCTCACAGCACTTCTGATAGACGTCCAACTGGTGCTGCAGCAGAGTGGGCTCACTCTGGCCCAGGTGGTTGATGTCCAGAATGGCACTGAGGTTGTCCAGCTTGTAGATGCCAGCAAATTCCATGGCCTCCTACATGGAGCCCTCCCACAGCTCCCCATCTCCCAGCAGGCAATAGACATGGTAGCTGGCTTTGTCAAAATACTTGCCTGTGTAGGCACTCCTGCAAGTGGCACCAAGGCTCTGGCCCAGGGATTCAGTGGCCACATCAGTGAAAGCTTGTTTTGGAACAGATTGCCCATCCAAGTTGGAGATGATCTTCCTCAGGTTTAGCAGCTCTGCTTCAGGTAGGAAGCCAGCTTCAGCCCAGATGGCTTACAGGATGGGAGCTGGGTGATCCTTAAAGAGCACAAAGTAGTTGTTGTGAGGATTCCAGGGGTCCTGGGACTTGTAGTACATGGTGTGGAAAAAGAGGACAGCCATGATCTCTGCAGTGCTGCAGCATAATGTGGGGTGGCCAGAGCTGGCTGCCATGGTAGCCTGGATAGAACTGATGTTCAGGTGATTGGCTGTGTCCTTCAGGGCCTTCAGCTTCTGCTGGTCAGGCTTATGGTAGCCCTCCATGGCACAGCTGGGTGAGCAGGAGACTGGAGGACACTGAGACACGGAGACAGCATAGCAACTGAGGCAGAGACAGGCAGCAGCAGAGCTGAACTTCTTTTTCTTGAATGAGTCCCTTTAACATTTCCTGTAATAATGGCTTGGTGATAATGAACTTCTTTAGCTTTCCCTTGCCTGGAAAGCACTTTATCTGTCCTTCCATTCTAAATGATTGCTTTGATAGATAGAGTAATGTAGCTTGTGGGGCCTTGCTTTTCATGATTCTGAATACTTTTTGCCAGTCCCTTCTTGACTGCAAAGTTTCTTTTGAGAAATCAGCTGATAGTCTTACAGGTATTCTTTGGTAGGTAACTCTCCGATTTTCTCTTGCTGCTTTTAAGATTCTCTCTTTATCTTTAACCTTTGGCATTTTAGTTATGATGTGTCTCAGTGTGATCCTCTTTGGGTCCAACTTGTTTGGGACTCTCTGTGCTTCCTGGATTTGTATGTCTACTTCCTTTGCCAAATTAGGGAATTTTTTCTTTTATTATTTTTTGCAATAAGTTTTCAATTTTTTGCTCTTCCTCTTCTCCTTTTGGCACCCCTGTGATTCAGATGTTAGCACATTTGTAGATATCCTACAGGCTTCTTATACTATCCTCACTTTTTTGAATGTTTATTTTCTTCTTTCAGTTCTGGTTGAATGATTATTTCTCCCTTATGTTCCAAATCATTGATGTGAATCCTGGCTTCCTTCCCTTCACTGTTGGCTCCTTGTAGACTTTCTTTATTTCACTTAATACAACCTTCATTTCTTCCTTTATGTTGTTGCCACAGTCAATGAGTTCTTTGAGCATCCTGATCACCAGTGTTTTGAACTCTGCATCTGATAGGCTGGCTATCTCCATTTTGTTTAGTTCTTTGTTTGGGGTTTTGTTCTGTTCTTTCATTTGGGCCATATTTCTTTGTCTCCTCAATTTGGTAGACTCCTTGTTTTTGTTTCTGTGTATTAGGTAGAGTTGCTTGGACTACCTGTAAAAGGCACCTGCAAATTGTGTGGGGTGGAGCCTTAGGTAATCTCCAGGGCAGGGCAACCCACTTCACTGCTTTGTGGCTCTGTGTCGGGGGCGGGTTCAGAGAGGTGACTGTGCTTCTGCCTGGCTTCTGGAGGTTTTCCTGGCACTTGCCCAATTTCTAGTCACTTCACTCACTCCCCATATGCCACTGGCACCCTTCCAGTTGTTGCCCTGGTGTTGAATCCTAGAGTGGATGGGTTTGTGTATGTTTTAAGACCATGCGGGCCCTTCAAGTGGAGTTTCCTGAATATCTGGAAGTTCCTTCTGCCACCCCAATCCTCACTGATTTTTACAGCCAGAGGTAATGCAGATTTATCTTCCAGGCACTGGAACCCTGGGCTGTGTGGTCTGGCCTGGGGCTGGGATCACTCACTCTCAAGGTATCCCTCCCAATTTTTACCCACCATATGTGAATGTGGGACCACCCATGATGGGTCTTCCACTGCCACCACCTCTGTGCTGCACTTTATCTCTTCGCCTCTCTGCCCCTCCTACCCATGTGGATGAATGTGGCTTCTTTAAATCCTTGGTTGTGAGACTTCCATACAGTTCAATTTTCTGAAAGTTCTGGGTGTTATTCATTTTGAGATTTAGCTGTAATTCTTTTTGTGATTTTACAAGAAGGTGAAGCATGTCTACGTGTGCCTCCATCTTGATTGGATGTCTCTGAAAAGGTCAGTTTCCTGTTGACGACCTCTGGTAAAATTTTTAAGTTGTAAATTGTGTATCAATGCCTGCTTAACAGTGTCTGTGAACTTTTGGAAGGCAGTTAGAAACCTCTTTTTTATGTATTATTCAAATTTGATTTTTAGACTTCATTATTTTTTTTCATGTTTTTAGGAGCAGAGTAAACAGTAACATGACTTGATGTCCCACAATTTTTAAATACATGCAGTGTCCTTAATGTTCTGTGCTCTCTTTCATATTCAACCCTTTTCAACACTGTGCCCTCAACCCTATTTCCTATTGGCTCAGTTAAGATGTAATTTTCACTATTAGTCTGTCCTAAGGCCCTAAGGCTGTGATGGATGCCCTTCCTACTAAACTTTGGCATGGTGGTTCTCAATGGGGGCAGTACTGCCCTCTGGGGAACAGTTTGAATTTAATGGAGACTTTTTCAGTTGTCACAATGAGGTATTACTGGAATTTTGTGTGAGGGTGGCCAGTACACTGGCATTCTGCAATTCAATGGATGTTTCACACAATGAAGAATTGTCTTATGTTAGTATGATTTTTGAATGCCCTACTGGTCCTTTGCATAGTTAGGGCTGAACTTTCATATGATTAGTGAAAGGAGTTTTATTCTAAATCATCTGTAACATTGGCACCAAAGAAAAGAGTGAAAATCGTGAGTGACACTTTCTGGAGTGGCTTTTTCTTCTTTGGCCAAGTTCTTCCCTGTGGACATTTTTTTTCTTTCAAAAATTTTTGTCTATAGTAAGGACTGACCAAGTGTAATTCACCCTTTTCAGTGGACTTAACTTGTGATTTAACCAATGTGGCCTTCTCTTTAGTCCTGTCACTTAGTCTGGAGCTTCTAATATTATGCAAATTGGCCCCAGCTTTAAAAACTAAATCATTTTGCCTGAAAATCCAGTATGAGAACTTTTCCTTTTTCTTTAGACATTCAATGAGACTCCTAGCAGTTTTCATAGGCAATACAAACTATACTGGTGACTTTGGCACTCTTTTTAAATAATATGTTTTTCAATCCAAAGAGCAAATCAATAGGGTCTTGATGTCTGGCTGTCAGAATTGATCATCCACATTCTGAGTTCTCCACATTGCTCATAAATGTTTATCTTGCTTCATGGTAGTCACTTCAGAGGTGAAAAGATATTATTAATTTCAACTGACATCTCCTCTTTCACAAAATTCTTGTTTTATTTTTTGGATAGAAGTTTGCTCATTAGGATGATGAGGGGATTGGTGAAGTCATAGCACCTGAAAGTCAGATCACTTTGATGACAAAGTGATGGAGGTGAGAACTGGATTAAACTTCACTTTTTCCAGGGTTATCTATGGCACGAAGGTTTAATATGGTGATCCATAGCCTAAGATGGTTGGTTCTGTGGATGACCCAGCTGTTAAGGAACTAGGTAGTTAGTCATTGACTATTTGCTTCTTCTGTACACTATGTGGTTTGTTTTCCCTTAAATGAGACTACCATTAAAACAGTCCAGCTTCATGAAAGACTCTGAGCCTGAACCACCTAGCTAAGCCACTACCAGCTTCTTGACCCATAGAAATTGTGAGATAATTGCTATAATCTGAATGTTTGTGTCCACCCAAAATTCACATGTTAAAATCCTAATGCCCAAGGTGATGGTATTAGAAGGTGGGGCTTTTGGGAGCTACTTAGGTCATGAAGGTAGATCTCATGAATGGGATTAGTGCTCATATAAAAGATGCTACAGGGAGACCCCTAGTCCTTTACATTATACAAGGGTACCCTGATCTAGGACTTCCAGCTTTCAGAACTATGAGAAACAAATTTCTGTTGTTTATAAGCTACCCAGTCTCCAGTATTTTGTTATAAAAGCCTGAACCAACTAAGAAAACAATAAATGCCTGTTGTTTTAGGCCGCTAAGTTTTGGGATAACTTGTAGCATAGCAATAGATAGCTAATACATATCAGTATACAATCCCGTATATTAAATTTCCCTTTTTAAATTGCTAGTGTGCTTTCTGTTTCTTGATAGAAACAGAAATGAACAAAAAGAAAATCTAGAAGAAGAATACTAGTGTTTACTGAGGTTAAAAAAATCTTAAATTACCTAAGGTTGTAGTATTGATGTTATTGATGGGTTTAGATGTTAATTTATTATGCCAAACTAAAGTGATTATTTATAGGTATCAATCTAGGTTTAAGGGCATTTTAGGTCTAGGCTTCAAGGTTTAAGCATAATCCTTTGTCCTTTATAGCTATGAAATTTTATAAATAGATATTTCTATATAATACACTAAAATATCTATTTTAATTAAGTCGCTTAATTGAACTTTAAAAACACTCAAAAAGAAAAGCATAGTTTTAATGAGGCACATATATATGTGTGTGTGTACACACACACACACACACACACACACATGTTAAAATCAATGACTTGGAACAAAAGGAAGAAATAAACATCCAACCAGAACAGAATGAAGAAACAAGAATTCAATTTATATATATATATATGTATATATATATGAATAAATTACAGACCCTATGGAAGACAAAATGGAGGTTCCTCAACAAATTTAAAATAGAACTATCATATGATCCAGCAATCCTACTTCTGGTTATGCATCCAAAGAAATTAAATCACTGCCTTCAAGAGATATCTGCCTCCCAGGTTCACTGCTGCATTATTTACAATAGCCAAGGTATAGAAACAACCTGAATGGATGGGTAATTGGATGAAAAATTGTATGCATGTATAAAATGGAATATTATTCAGCCTTTAAAAGAACATAATCCTGCCATCTGCAACAACATAGATGAACCTGGAGAACATTATGCTATGTGAACTAAGGAAGACAGAAAAAGACAAATACTGCATGATCTCACATGTGAAATGTAAAAAAAAGTCAAGCTCAAAGAAATAGAAAATAAGATGATTGTTATCAGTAGAGAAAAAGGAGAGTTATTAGTCAAAGAGTATAAACTTCCAGTTATAAGATGTATAGCCCTGGCTGGCATGGCTCAGTAGATCGAGTGCTGGCCTGTGAACCAAAAGGTCACCAGTTCTATTCTCAGTCAGGAAACATGCCTGGGTTGCAGGCTGAACACTGTATCAATTACACATCAATGTTTCTCTCCCTCTCTTTGTCCCTCCCTCCCCCTCTCTCTAAAAATAAATAAATAGGGTCTGGCCAAGATGGAGGTATAGGTAGAAATGCTTCGCTTCCTCGCACAACCAAAAGAATAACAACCAATTTAAAAACAAACAACCAGAAGTGCCAGAAAATCAAACTGCATGGAATTCTGACAGTCAAGGAGTTAAACATTCACCCAGACTGGTAGGAGGGGCAGAAATGGGAGACAGGCAGCCAAGCAGAGAGGAAGGGACAGAAAGGAAGGGTGGAGAGGTGGTGGATCGTGCTGGTGAGGAAGGGTAGGCTGAACGGGAAACCAAAGACTCAAAAATAGCTGTAAAATACTGTGCAGGTTGCAATGACGTGAGAAACAACCAGTCTCCCAGGAGAGTTCATTGGAAAGTGGGGCTAGAGTGGAGCAAGTGAGAAACAGTGTTCCCTCTCTGACCCCTCCCCTGCAGACAGCACCACAACACAGCAAAGAGGGTTGCTCCACCCTGGAGAATACCTAAGGATCCAACCCCTTACAACATGATAGCTGCACCAAGACAAAGAAATATGGCCCAAATGAAAGAACAGATCAAAACTCCAGAAACAGAGCTAAGTGATGAGGAGATAGACAACCTATCAGATGCAGAGTTCAAAACACTGTTAATCAGCATGCTCACAGAATTGATTGAGCTCAGTCACAAAGTGAAGGAAAGATGAAGTCTACCCAAAGTGAAATAAAGCAAAATATACAGGGAACCAACAGTGAAGGGAAGGAAACCAGGACTGCAATCAATGATTTTGAACAAAAGGAAGAAATAAACTTCCAACCAGAACAGAATGAAGGAACAAGAATTCAAAAAAATGAGAGGCTTAGGAACCTCTCGGACAACTTTAAGCATTCTAATATCTGAATCATAGGGGTGCCAGAAAGAGAAATGGAAGAGCAAGAAATTGAAAACTTATTTGAGCAAATAATGAAAGAACACTTCCCCAATCTGGTGAAAGAAATAGACTTCCAGGAAGCCCAGGAAGCCCAGACAGTCCCAAAGAAATTGGACCCAAGGAGGAACACACCAAGGCACATCATCATCAAGCTACCCAAGACTAAAGATAAAGAGATAAAGCAACAAGAGGAAAGGAGAGAGTTACCTACAAAGGAGTGCCCATTAGACTATCAGCTGATTTCTCAAAAGAAACCTAGCAGGCAAGAAGGCACTGGAAAGAAGTATTCCAAGTCATGAAAGGCAAGGACCTACATCCAAGATTACTCTGTACAGCAAAGCCATCATTTAGAATGGAAGAGCAGATAAAGTGCTTTCTAGACAAGGGAAAATTAAAGGACTTTATCATCACAAAGCCCTTATTACATGAAAAGTTAAAGAGTGTTATCTAAGATTTTCTTCTGAAGATCAAAAACTAGAAACAGTAAAATGACAACAAACTCATAATTATCTACAATTGAACCTAAAAAACAAAAACAAAAGCTAAACAAACAACTAGATCAAGAACAGAACCAAAGAAGGGAAAATCACATGGAGGGTTTTCAGTGGGGAGAGGGAGGGGAAGAATGGGGGGGAGGTTCAGGGAATAAGAAGCATAATTGGTAGGCATAAAACAAACGGGGGAGGGTTAAGAATAGTGTAGGAAACAAAGAAGCCAAAGAACTTACACATACAATCCATGGACGTGAATTAAGGGAAGGGAAATGCTAGAGGGTGGGGGTGGGGTACAGGGTGGAGGGGGACAAGGGGAGAAAAAATTGGGAAAACTGTAATAGCATAAGTGATAAAATATATTTAAAAATAAAAATAAATAAATAACATTTTTAAATTAAAAAGATGCATAGGTTCTGGAGACCTACTTGAAATTTGATAACAGTAGATCTCAAATGTTCTCATCACAAAAGAAAGGGTAATTATGTGAGATGATGGATATGTCAATTAGGTTGATTGTGGTAATCATTTCAAAATGTCAATCAAAACATTGTGCAACCTGACTATATACATTTTTGTCAGTCATACTTCAGTAAAGCTGGAAAAAATAATATGTACATAATATATGTATATATTTAAAAGGTACATATATAAAATTTGTATATAAATAAAGTGAAAGAAGTGTCAAATTCAACTATCAGTCATTTAAATCAAAGAACATTTATTGCTCTTGAAGAAAATAAATTACCTGAGTAATAAATATATTACATGTATCAGACTGTAGGCTTTAGCCATTTTTTTATATATCAGCTGTGAAGTTATTGACAGCTCTAATAATTGATCCCTGAAAGCCAATAATGACTTTCAGAGATTGAAGTTCTGGACCTTACAATTTCAATAGTTTATTCTGGGGGACAGTGAATGGAAAGTCAGTTTTATAGTTTCTACAGAACTGGAAGTCGTTCACTTAAAATGACTCCTGGCCATTTAATTCACTTGTCAGCCCATCCTTGTGAAATAATTGCTGTTCCAAACCTAAGCAAATAGGGGGAGTGGCCATGAAGTCAGCTATTGGTTTGACTTCAAGTAGCTGAGTGAGTGAGTGATTGGCTGCTGTCATTTCTAACACAGATTACCATTATAAGACAGAAAGCAAAGATTTAAGATTGCTAAAGAAATTGTTGGAGGATTTTATGAGAGAATATAGTGGTAACCAAGAGTTTAAGTACCTTGCCAAGGGTGAATTTAGTAAGTGGTGGGCTCAGATTTAAACTCAGGCACCTTGGCTCCAAAGTGTTTGCTAGTGTAGCTTTAGGCATTTGAAGAAAGAAATAACTGGGGAAAGAAGGGAGAGAATGATTTATCCACTAAGGCCCAGCTTAAAGCTCACTTCCTTTGTGAAACCTTGATGAATTACTTTAGCTGAAGGTAATGCCCCTTGCTCTGCACAACTCTAACTCACAGGGTCAAGTCCAGTACTCCTGTAACATGTATCATAAATGGCCACACAGTACAGCTGTTTGTGTGCACAGCTCATAAAAGCATTGAGACTTTTTCAGTTGAGGTATTTAAAAAATGTTATGCATGATTATAAGTTTTGCAAGCCCAATTTTAAGTGTATATAGAAATTGCTATTTAAAGTAACTGACAATATCTATCAAAATTAGAAATGGGTATAACCTTTGGTCTAGCAACCACATTTCTGGGAATTTATTTTACAAGTATACTTGCAAAATAATAGATGTGCATGGCAATTCTTTGCAGCATTGTTTATAATAGCAAAAACAAAAGCTGATAATTTTTTTAGGAGTAGTAAATGCTCCTACTTATTTTTAATATTTATGGTTGTTTTGCATGCAAGTCTCATCAGTTAACATAGTAAGAATGAAATATTTTCATTTCTTCCCCCTGGATGGGATCGCTGCTTCTGATTCCTGTGTAGTTGGCTAGGGCTAGGTTATAACTTCTGAACAGAAGTGAAATGTATCACTCTGAGGCCAGGACATTTAATAGCCAATGTAGGACCCTCCAGAGCTTTCCCCCTTCCACCACCATGACTGGAAATCTTTGAAATGGAGACTCCTCCATCAGCCTGAGTCAGATATGAAAAGATATGGAGCTGAGCACCTGGTCAAACTGCAGTTGACATCTGCATGAGTGAAAAACTAACACCCTTTGTGAACTCAAAGCAGCAGCTTCTTTATAGGGAGTTTGCAGAGATTATGGCAGAAAGTTGGAAAGAAGCTTTCCAAGGGATGGAAAGTTGGGATGGGGTTTCAAGGTACCACTTAAACAATTCACATTGTTTCAGTTAAACAATGCTGCTAACATGGTCTCAGATAAAATGTGAGACCTGAAAACTTTTGCCATCTATTAAATTCTAATGTGAACTACATCCAGAAGTTTTAAAAACACAGACAAAATTGTATTAATATGTGTTCTTTTTAAATCTATTTTATTAATTATGCTATTACAGTTGTCCCACTTTTTCTCCCCTTTATTTCCCTCCACCCTGTAGCCCCTTCCCACCATCATTCCCCCTGTTAGCTCATGTCAATGTGTCATACATGTAAGTTCTTTGATTTCTCCATTTCTCATACTATTCTTAACCTCCCCCTGCCTATTTTGTCCCTACCAATTATGCTTGTATTAATACATATTGTTTATAATCTGAAGTTATCTAAATTGAACTATCATATGAATGTACTTTTATTTTTAATATTTATGGTTGTTTTGCATGCAAGTCTCATCAGTTAACATAGTAAATGATATGTGTTGGTTATATAACACCAACTGACAGATACAAATAGTGCAGGTAAGCAATTGATCTTACAAATTTATTGAGATGTCTGATACAGTTGTGTAGAAACTCAACAGAATATAAACTTATTGTGCAGCAATTTTTTATTTTTCAAGGAATGTTTTTCCTTAGATTGTTTGAGATTGTTATTTCAAACAAAAATATGGGTGCACATTATCCATGGCATCATTATACCCATTATTATACTGATGGTACGTAATCATTGTACCCATGTATAATGTACATCCTTATTTTTCCCTAAAAATTTTGGGCAAAAAGTATGTATTATGCATTGTAAAATACATATATATTTTTGCTATATTCTACTACTTCATTTGTAGTTGAATTACTGAGTGATACAAATGTATCAGAGAGTCATTTTTGGGGGGACAGGATTTAAAAAACATTGTATGTCCACCATTTGGGTAGATTATATGTAACAAATGCATAGAGAATCCTATGCCTGCTTTTGTTCTGAAAAAGGGAAATATGTAAAGTAAACATTCTATTATGTTTCTTCAGTTTCTATTTACTAACATTTTGTTTGGACTTTCTCTTATATTTCTTGACAGTTTAGATTTTTTAAAAGTCTATTTTATTGATTATGCTATTACAGTTGTCCCATTTCCCCCCTCTATTACCTTTTACCCTGCACTCCCCCTTCCCCACCTGTGTTCCCCCCTTAGTTTCTGTCCATGGGTCATACATGTAAGTTCTTTGGTTTCTCTATTTCCTATACTATTCTTAACCTCCCCCTGTCTATTTTGTACCAACCATTTATATTTCTTATTCCCTGTACCTTTTCCCCCATTATCCCTCCTCCCCACTGATAACCCTCCATGTGATCTCCATTTCTGTGATTCTGTACCTGTTCTAGTTGTTTGCTTAGTTTGTTTTTATTTTTGTTTTTGTTTTAGGTTCAATTGCTGATAGTTGTGAGTTTGTTGTCATTTTACTGTTCATATTTTTTATCTTCTTCTTTTTCTTAGTTAAGTCCCTTAAAGTTTTCATGTAATAAGGGCTTGGTGATGATGGACCCCTTTAACTTGATCTTATCTGAGAAGCACTTTATCTGCCCTTCCATTCTAAATGATAGCTTTGCTGGATAGAGTCATCTTGGATGAAGGTCCTTGCCTTTCATGCCTTTGAATACTTCTTTCCAGCCCCTTCTTGCCTGCAAGGTTTCCTTTGAGAAATCAGCTGCTAGTCTTATGGGAACTCCTTTGTAGGCAACTTTCTCCTTTCCTCTTGTTGCTTTCTCTCTTTATTTTTAATCTTGGGTAATGTAATGATGATGTACCTTGGTGTGTGCTTTCTTGGGTCCAACTTCTTTGGGACTCTCCAGGCTTCTTGGACTTACTGGAAGTCTATTTCCTATACCAGATTGGGGAAGTTCTCCTTCATTATTTTTTAAAATAAGTTTTCAATTTTTTGTTCTTCCTCTTCTCCTTCTGATATACCTATGATTGGATATTGGAACATTTCAAGTTGTCCTGGAGGTTCCTAAGCCTCTCCTTACTTTTTCGAATTCTTGTTTCTTCATTACATTCTGGTTGGATGTTTATTTCTTCCTTTTGTTCCAAATCATTGGTTTGAATCCCAAGTTTCTATCCCTCCTTGTTGGTTCCCTGTACATTTCTTTTCATTTCACTTTGCATAGCCTTCACTTCTTCCTCTATTTTGTAACCATACTCAACTATTTCTGTAGGCATTCTGATTACCAGTGTTGTGAACTCTGCATCTGATAGTTTGGCTATCTTTTCATTGCTTAGTTCTATTTTTGCAGCTTTGATCTGTCCTTTCACTAAGGTCATGTTTTTTTTTTTTTTTTGTATCAGTGAAGCTATTACATTGTAAGGGGGGTAGCCTTAGGTATTTGCCAGGGTAGGGCAGCCCACATTGCTGCATTGTGGCAATGTCTGTGGAGGAGGGGTGTGAGGGGAAGCAACACTGCTTATTTGGCTCTTGCCAGCTTTCAGTCACTTCCCCTGCTACCCACAAGCAAACTGGGCCCTTCTGATACTGATTTCCAGATGGGTGAATTTGTGTATATTCTAGGACCCTGTGGTCTCTCCAACAAACTCTCCAGGGAGGCTGGGAGTTTCTCCAGCTGCTGTAACTCTCACAGGTTTTTACAGTCATAGGTTTTGACGCTTTATTTCCCCACACTGGAATTCTGGGTTGCATGGTTTCTCTCGCTCCCCATTTGTTTTTCCCAGTTATCCGCATGCAAATGTGGGATCACCTGGTCCACCAGCTGCCACCTTTCCCACCGGGCCCTCTAGCTTTGCCTTGCTGTGTGTCCTCTCTGCCCCAACTGCCTGTCTCTGCCCCTCCTACCTTTCTGAATGAATATTTCTTCTTTAACTTCTTGGTTGTTGGACTTCCATACACTTTGGTTTTCTGGCCATTCTAGTTATTTTTTTTTTGTTTTTAAATTTGTTGTTTTCCTTCTTTTGGTTGCATGAGGAGGCAAAGTGTATCTACTTATGCCTCCATCTTGGCTGGAATTCTCTACAGTTTAGTTTTTTTCCGACCATCTTTAGGGGGCAACTTAACCTAAATTGTTCTTGGTCAAATGATAGGCCACTGCATTACCAAAATTATGTCAAATGACATCACACGGTTAAGATGACTTCTGTCTAATGCAATTTTGGTGGGACTTGCTTCTGTCTATGGAATCAACTTGAATGCAGTCATTGTTCATGATTTCAGGCCCTCAAGACCTGTGGGTGCTTGCACAGAGGCAGAGAAGATGAAGAGGGTACAGATCCACCTTACATAATGAATGCAGCATTCTGAAGTTCGACATCTCAGACCATAGCTGAGCACTTGGGAAGATGTGGAAACAAAAGTCAGAGATTCACCACTGCACATGCTTACACCTATTTCTCTTGCCCAGTGTGCAAGGACTCAAGTTTACTTGAATTTAAACAAGAAGCCTAGTTAGCATGTTTAACTTGACACAATTTTTTAAAAGATTTTATTTATCTTCAGAGAGAGAGGAAGGGAGGGAGAAAGAGTGGGAGAGAAACATCAATATGTGGTTGCCTCTCATGTGCCCCCTACTGGGGACCTGGCCTATAACCCAGGCATATGCTTTGAGTGGGAATCAAACCAGTGACCCTTTGCATCGCAGTTTGGTGCTAAATCCACTGAGCAACACCAGCCAGGGCTTTTTTTTCTCTTTTTTTGGGACACAATCTGAATAAGTGCCTAGTTCTATTTGCAAATTTAGTCAAGTTTTTCTTCATGGACTAGGTTCATTTCATACCTAAATTATTATCTCAAGTCTTTCTGTCTTGTAATTGTTCTGAATATGATGGTCAAACTTATCTTTCCTGTTCTTTGCTTTGAATTAGCAAACTACAAGAAACTATTTCTGTTCTTCAGTATTGTGTGCATTTATGTATTATAAAAATGAAGGTAGATTGTGATATATTCTTTTTCTAAAAAATATTTTATTGTTGTTCAAGTACAGTTGTCTGCATTTACCAACCCCCCCACCCTAGCCATCCCCACTTCCATCCCCTGCTTCCACCCCACCTTGGTTTTGTCCATGTGTCCTTTATAGTTGTTCCTGAAAACCCATGTCCCCTCCCTGCCATTATCCCATCCCACCTCCTCTCTGGTAACTGTCAGATTGTTCTTAATTTCAATGTCTCTGGTTACATTTTGCTTGCTTGTTTGTTTTGTTGATTAGGTTCCACTTAAAGGTATGATCACATAGAATTTGTTCCTTACCACCTGGCTTACTTCACTTAGCATAATTCTCTCCAGTTCCAACCATGCTGTTGCAAAGGCTAGGAGCTTCTTCTTTCTTTCTGCTGTGTAGTATTCCATCTTGTAAATGTACCATAGTTTTTTGATCCATTCATTTACTGATGGGCACTTAAGTTGCTTCCAGTACTTGGCTATTGTAAATTGTGCTGCTATGAACAGTATTCTGACATAATTAGCTGATCGAGACCATAAAGTATGGACTCTTCCTTGTGGATAAGATCTCTTGTTGTTATGAAGACAACTTAATCTCAATAGAGGTCGGTGCATGAAAGGCCAACCTATTGCAGACAGGAGAAGTATTTTGAGATTTCAAGGAGAGTAGATATCTAAGCATAAGCTTTTTTATAGCAGGTACAAGAAGGATCACCAAGTTGGTACCCACTACAGGACTCAGAATGCATTGGGTTGTGCAAGCTCTGAAGAAGGACTCATTTTTTTATGTTAGGTTTTCTAGTTTATTTCTTGTTATAACCAAGTCACTATTAAATTTCACATATAACAGATCATGTGGTGTTTGTTTTTCTTTCTCTTATTTTACTTAACACAATGCCCTCAAGGTCTATCATGTTGCTGCAAATAACAAGATTTTCTTCTTTTGTGTGTCTAAATAATATCCCATTATAAAATATATATAGGGTGGGGCAAATGTAGTTTTATAGTGGTCCATATGGAAAATAATACAATAATTAATAAATAACAATACAAGAGTAAATTCATATATTCACAACTATAAACCTAGTTTTGCCCCACTCCATATATATATATACCACATTTTTTTAAAGTTTTTTTCTTCAATCCTCACGTGAGGATATGTTTACCAGTTCTAGAGAGAGAGTAAGGGAGGGAGAGTGAAACATCAATGTGAGAGAGAAACATTGATTGGTTGCCTCTTGCATGTGCCCCTGACTGGGGATTGAACCCACAACCTAGGTATGTGTCCTGACTGGGGATTGAACCCAAGACCCTTTGGTGTATGCCACCATGCTCCAACTAACCAAGCCACCTGGCCAGGGATATACCACATTTTATTTATTTATCCACCTTTTGATGGATACTTAACATTGTTTCCATGTGTTGGCTGTTGTAAATAATGATGCTGTGAATCTGAGGGTGCATATATCTCTTTGACGTAGTATTTTCATTCCCTTCAGATATATACCAAGAAGTGGAATTGATGAGAGTTATACGAGATCTGTCTCAATAGCAAACCATTGGAAAATGTCTAATCATTGTTAATATAATGAGAACAGTTTGTGCAACATCAATGTAACTTGGTAGCCAAGGAGAGTGGACTTGACTGTGCATGCATGAGCAATGATGATTTCACTGTACTAGTCAGTGGGAGTGGTAGACATTGTTGAGTGAGCATGTGTATTTGTGGCCATCACATTCAAAATGAATGACTGAGTCGAGCAACAAATCTGCATCAAATTTTGCATTAAGCTTGAACATTCCTCCATGGGAAACCATTCAGATGGTTTAGAAGGCCACAGCTATGGGTAACTAGTGACTGGCAGCTTTATCAGGACAACACACCAGCTCATGTCTCATGCAGAGGTTTTTGGTGAAACATTAAATCTCCCAGTTGACTCAGCTCCCCTACAGCCCAAATTGTACCCTGCAACTTTTGGCTTTTCCTAAAACTAAAATCACCATTGAAAGAGAAGAGATTTCAGATTTTCAATGAGATTCAGATAAATATGATGCGACAGCTGATGGTGACTGGGAGAACTGTGTGAGGTCCCAAGGTGCCTACTTTGAAGAGGACTGAGACATCAGTGTCCTATGTACAGTTTCTTGTATCTTCTTCAATAAATGTTTATATTTTTCATATTACATGGCTGGATACCTTCTGGACAGACCTTATAGTTTTAATTTTTTGAAGACCTCCATACTACATTCCCTAGTGGTTGTAGCAATTTACACTTCCACCAACAGTGTATAAAGGGGTCCTTTTTCTCCACACCCTTGACAATTCTTCTTATTCCTAGTCTTTTTTATAATAGCCATTCTAGCAGGTGTGAAGTGACATCTCGTTGTGTTTTTTATTTGCATTTCCCTGATGATTAGTGATGTTGAGCATCTTCTCATGTACCTGTTGGCCATTTGTTTGTTGTCTTTGGGAAAATGTCTATTCACATGCTTTTCTGATTAAATTTTTTTTTTTGCTGTTGAGGTGTTTGAGACTTTTCAGTCAATTGTTTGGTTTTTCAGCTACTGGTTTAAGCTGGCAAGTAACTAATACTCTAGTCTACCATTCTCCTTTCTTTAAAGAAAGTATCAAAATGGAGTCTGGAAAAATGATATGGACATTGGAATGGATTGTACAAATCCATCTGCAAAACAATGCACTTAGAGCTATCTAAAGGAAACTTACCTCTTCATTTTGTTCTAATTTTAGCTTCTATACATTTTAATACATTTTTTATGATAGCATACAGAAAATGACATACACATTTAGAAGTATGACTTTTTTCATTGTTGTTTAAGTACAATTGTCTCCATTTCCCCCCCACCACTCTCCTCTGCCCCACCTTAATCCTACCCATTTTTGGCTTTGTCTATGGATCCTTTATACATGTTCTTTGATGACTCTTCTCGTTTTCCCTCTGTTATCCCGCTCCCCCTCTCCTCTGATTACTGCCAGTTTGTTCTTTCTTTATTTTTAAAAAGATTTTATTTATTTATTTTTAGACAGAGGAGAAGGCGGGGAGAAAGAGGGACAGAAACATCAACGTGTGGTTGCATTCACACACCCCCTACCGGGGACCTGTCCCGCAACCCAAGGCATGTGCCCTGACTGGGAATTGAACCAGCATCCCTTTGGTTTGCAGGCCAGCAATCAATCCACTGAGCCACACCAGCCAGGGTGATTTCAATGTCTCTGGTTATATTTTGCTTGCTTGTTTGTTTTGTTGATTAGGTTCCACTTATAGGTGAGAGCATATGGTATTTGTCTTTCACCGCCTGGCTTATTTTACTTAGCGTAATGCTAGTCAGACTTTTGACTCTTAGTTCTACTGCAATAAAATTATATTCTTCAATAGGTTTTAGAAGAAAATAATTACTTATAATTAAATACAAGCAAAGCATGTATTTCCCTTTTCTTGCTAACAGTTCAAGAGGGGAGGGGATGAACCTAATGAGGGATTAGTGGAATATAGATGGAGGGCAGCAAACACTAATACTTGCCTTTTCAATAGCTATTCTTCCTTTTATGCTGTGGTAGGCAGAATAATGCACCACCTCCCCCAAGGTGTCCACTTCCTAATCCTCAGAACCTGTGAATGTTACCTTTTATGGCAAAAGGAACTTTGCAGATTATATTAAGTTAAAGATTTTGAGATGGGGAGAATATTATGGAGTATCAGAGAGGGGTGCCCAAGGTAATTTAAAAAAGTCTTTGTAAAGGAAAGGGAAGCAGGAGATTCAGAGAAGACGTGATGATGATAGCAGAGGTTGGAATGATGCAAGGAAGGGGCCATAAAGTAAGAAATGCAGGAAGCCTTTAGAAGTTGGAAAATGCAAGGAAATTTTCTCATTGAGCCTCAGAAGAAATTTAGACCTTCTAATACCTTGACTGTAGCCCTGTGAGAGCCATTTCAGATTTCTGACTTCCAGTAATATAAAAAAATACATGTGTTGTTTTAAGCCATAAGTTTGTGGTAATTTGTTACATTAGCAATAAGAAACTAATACACAGTCCTAGAAGATGAATCACAGTTTGTCTATAGCAACTGTGGAAATTCCACTGAACTTTGCAAAGTGTCCCTTGTGATTTGCCATAAAGTCAACTTGCACTTGCTGGGAAACTTTTTCTTTCTGATCCTTTTATCCTTTCCCTCCTGTTTAGGATGTTGGCATAAGATGTGATGCCTGGGGCTGAAGCAGCCATATTGTGACTGTGAGTTGACAAAAATCTTAAAAGTCTAAAGGCCTAAAAGTCAACACATTGAGGATGTCGGAGTTAAAGGTCTTTGATGAAACTGTTGAACCAATGAGCCAAATCTGAAACCACCTATCTCCAGATTATTATATTTGCAATAATTAACTATTACTATTGCTTATGTCAATATTACATATGAAACCCAATTTAACTGATACATTTGGTTGGTGTGATATGCTAGATGTAGTAGTTAATGAAAAATTGACTCAATCTTTTCAATAAAATCTCTTCAGATTTATCCTGTTCCTCATTCTGTGAAGATCGATTTCACCATTAGATTGTTGAAGGCACCACATCAACTAAAAGAATACTTGCTTTGCTAGCAATTCTAATCAAAGCACACATTTTTTCCCCAGAAGTTTGAGAGAAAAATGCAAACTATACCAATTTATTGCATTTGCTCACAAGGTAACAAAATTAAGAACTAAACAGTCATGCTTATAAGTTCTTTGGGAAGTGGTGGGTGCTGGGTGGAAAAAAAGGAGAGAAAGCAAGATAACTGTGATAGCATAATTATTAAAGTATAATTTTTAAAATTAAGAAAAAAGAATTAAACAGGCAAACTCATTTTGATGGCAAAATAAAAAGCTGGCTGACATTTCACTGATCAGAGAACCAGGCAACTAATAAGTACATAAAGTGATAATGGTATATTATAATATATGAAACACTTAATGTAGCTCAAACAAATTAAACAGCAAGGCATTAAGTACCAGCTTTGATAAATGGTTTTCTGACCTCATCCTCCAAGCTCTTCTCTGTAACTTTTCCTTTGTTGTTGCTGTTGGAAGATTGAATGATTTATTTTATTTTTCTCTGTGACTCTTGCAGCAATGAAAAAAAAGAGTTGTATTTAAGTAATTTCAAGTAAAAAACCCCCTAAAACTGTATATCAAAAATATTTAAATTATATCTCTAGATATGTAAAATTATTCATGAGGAAATTTAAAATAATATTTAATCAGTTATATCCAAATACCTTGATTTTCTTTCACTAGAAGAATAGCTGAGTTTATATCTGTAACTGCAAATGTGAATTGATTTTTTTCCCCCTCTGGGTAAATAGTTTCATGTGTTTATCTAATAAACCCTTCAAAGTTAGGATTTTGAAAATTTTCACCTCTTTCCCTTCTCTACCAATTTATTGTCTTCATTCCATTAGCATTTTTGGAAAAGAAAATGCTACAATACTATGTGCTAAAACATCTTCCTTTTATTCTTGAACTTCAAACCACAAATTTCAGTTGTAAAATGAATGTCATAGGGATGCAATGCACAGCTTGGTAATTAGAGTTAATAGTTCTGAATTGTATATTTGAAAATTGCTAGGAGAGTGGCTCTTGAAATTCCTCATCACAAGAAAATAATTTTGTAACTGTGTATGGTGACAGACATTAACTGGACTTATTGTGATGATAATTTTGCAACATATATACATGTTGAATCATTATGTTATACCTAAAACCAATATGTTATGTCAATTAGAGCTCAAAATAGACAACTGAAAAATAAGAACAGTTAATTTTCTTTCTCTCTCTCTTTTTTTTAAAGTATCTTATTACCCTGGTCAGGTAGTTCAGTTGGTGGAAGCATTGTCCTGTACACCAAAAGTTTACAGGTTTGATTCCCATTTGGGGCACATACCTAGGTTGTGAGTTCGGTTTCTGGTTGGGATGTGTACAGGAGGCAACTGATGGATGTTTCCCTCTCACATCAGTATTTCTCTCCCTATCTTTCTCTCTCTCCCCCTTCCTCTCTCTCTAAAGTCAATAAGCATATCCTTGAGTGAGGATTAAAAAATAATAATGAAAATATATCTTACCAATAAAATAATTTTTCCCAAAATGGACGACTTACATCATTCTTCTTTTCAGATTATACTTAAAATTTTAAGATTCAGAAAAGATTTCATAAAATTAACTTAAATTTTCTCAAAGAGTGTTTTTAATAATTCTATAGCACATGTGGCAAACACAAGGCCCGCAGGCCCGAATCTGGTCCTTGACCTTGTTTTTGCAGGCCTACCACCTTGTTTCTACCCCGGCAGCAGCAGTGAGCTCCTTGCCCCTAGTTAAGAAGTAGTTACATTTATACAGCCCTAAAATTACATTCAGCCCTTTGAAGGCAACCATGAGGCTGATGTGGCCCCCAGTGAAAATGAGTTTGATGCCCCTGTTCTATAGCCTCAAAATGTTTTTCTTTCCTCTTAGAGAGAGGGGAAATAAAGAGGATACACTTATAAAAAACCAGCTTTCCAGTCCTAGCTTAATCATTCATTTATTGAGATCTTACTTAGGCCAGACTCTGAAGAAATAGAGTAAGTGGGGGAAACAATTTTGTAAACAAATTATTTCAAGCCCGTATAATAATTCCTTAATAGAGATAGAAATATAGAAGAATGGAGCTTATAATAATTTCTTAATAGAGATAGAAATATAGAAGAATTGGAGCTTAAATGAAGGGGCAACTTGTTTTTCTAGGGAGTTAGAAAATTTTCATAGGAGAGGGACAAATGAATGGATTTTGAAGTTTAAGAATAACTTATCCAGATGGAAAAGGACATTTGAGAGAGAGGAGAGAGAGAGAAAGAGGTAGAAAGAGAGAACTAAAACTGTATAGGGCTTAAAAAATTAAAGCCCTTTCAGATTATGTTGAAATTATACATGAGGTGAGGGTTTTATTTAGACCAGTGATTTTCAACTGTTTTCATCTCACAGAATACATAAACTAACAACTAAAATTCTATGGCACACCAAAAATACATTTTTTGCCAATCTGACACAAACAATAGGTATAACTTTGATGCATTCACATTGGATGGTTATCGTTGTGTTGGCTCTTGTCATTTTTTTATTTGACAGTCCAAGGGAAAAGAGGTCAGTGCCTTAACTAAATAGTCAGGTATTGTACATTTTAAAAATTCTTGTGGCACCCTAGTTTAAAATTGCTGAATTAGACAATAAGAGGACACTGAATGACTTTAGACAGAGGAACTACATTAACAGATTTCATTTAAGGAAAATAAACGTTGGGAGGGAAATTGAATGGTATTCAGACTGAACAACAATTCAAAGTGATGAGGAGCTGCAAGAGTGAGGAGGAAACTGAAAAACAGTTTTTAGTTAGAATTAACAGAGTTAAGAAACTGATTTGGGGTTCAGAGGAAGAACCAACCCATCACTTAATATCTATAACAAAAAAGCTGAATGTATTGCTTATTAAAGAAGAGGTTGCTGTGTTTGTATATGTAGTTTTCCTGAGAAGCAAACTGCGTTTAGGAAGCATAGAGATCCTAATTTGTGAACTTCCATTGGTAGGAATTTTAGGGATTGGTTGACTGGTAGCCATAGAAATGTTACTAGAGTGAGGCTATTGTTGATTGGTACCAAGCTATGAGAAACTAGCACCGAATGCACTACTTTCAAAGTGTGTTTTTTGAAATGTGCCACTTGTCGATTGGGATGTTTAAAATGGATTATATTTTTAAATTAAGTTTATTGGGGTGACATTGGTTAATAACATTATACAAGTTTCCAATGTATAATTCTGTAAAACATTATTTGTATATCGTATTGTGTACTCGTCACCCAAAATCTAGTCTCTTTCTGTCACCATATATTTGACGCCCTTTACTCTCTTCTCCTCCCCTCTCCCCATTCCCAGGGTAACTTTCTTACTTTTGTCTGTGTCTACAAGTTTGTACGTAAAACTGATTCTAATGTTATTTCTTCCTTAAGCTAAAATACAACCTATCTTTTCCTTTTTTGAATTAAGAGAATAAAAACTTTTATTTTTATGGGTTAAGATGGAAGAAGTAAAGGGCACTTTTAGCTTTTGCTTGATGGAACCACAAAACAGAACAAAAGGAAAAATTAGTACAGGTTACAGACAGGGAGAGGAGCAGAGTGGACAGCAAGATGTTATGATTTGGACATGTTAACATGTGTGTAGAACATCGGTAGGTGGAAATATGGGGAACTTGGGAAAATGGTTGATCTTTAAGAATCATTAGCATATAAAACTATGAATGAAATAGAATGGTTCAGGAAAAGTTTGGGGAGTAAAAGCAGAAACCTGGTCCATGATTAAAGAGAGCAGCACTTGAATATAAGAGAACCAGAGACTGTAACTGCAGAAAGCAAAGGAGGAAAGAGTTGAAATAAGACTGAGTTGTTAAGAGCAGGGAGTTTGTACATAAAAACAGTCCAAAGAGACCGCTGTTATCTTCAGCCAGAGCCATTTCAATATAATTATAGGTCTGAAAATCAGATGTAAATGGCACCTAAACATTTTGGCCGTTGACTCCTGATATGCTTTAAATTTTATTCATGTGTTATAGGTACTCATGAATCTTATCAATGTATTTATGCTAGAATTAACTCAGTAGCTACTCATTAAGCATTTCTTGTTCCTTGGTGAATTTTTAGTGTGCAACAGTTACTGAACTTCCTAATAGATCACATTAGGTCCTTATAGCACATACATTTCAGCAATGAGAAGTTTGGTTTTATACCAATAATTCGATAAGCAAAAATTAATTTTTAGGCCTTAGTTTAGAAAGGTGATCTGTGCAGTACAGTGATACCTGACTCTAATGTGACTTTGAAAAATAAAGTTGTATCATAAATTATTCTTATAACATATATGCCAATATGCAAACTAGATATAAAAGAGCTATTAAAAATAATAACATGACCAATATTATTTCTTAAGGGCAGAATGTTATCGTGTTTAGTATAGTACTATAAAGATTGCTTTACTGAACACTTTAATTATACTTCCTTATTTATACTTGTTTCAGAGTGAAATGCCTGTCTTAATTCTTTACTTAATTATTCTTTTTACATAGTGAACATGTCTTTAATTTTATAACCTGTGGCCTTTCAGAATGTCTGAATCCTCAGAAGTTGCTCAATTTATTTGGCAATTAATAATCTGTCCCATAAAGAGTGGTTTAACAATGAATACTGGCCCTAGTTTTGTTTTCTTTTGCCTTCACCAATAGTTTTTTTTATTAAATGTGACTTCTTTGCGCTGGGATCATTTCCTACCACTCATCTCTATAGGAGACCATTCTGTGTGGCATGGGCCCAGCTCCCACTCGGAGATGCACGGAACCAAACCCCATGGATAGGCTCTCCTGTAGGGAGTCAAGCCTGCATTGTACCTAGGCCACTTTGAAACTTGCTTTTTGCTAAAACTCCCTCACCCTGAACTGAGGCGGCAAGTGCTTACTGTAACTTCCTAAAGTCTGTGCTAAACCTCCCCAGTATGGAGTGTGACTGGTTCAACCACTTTTCCCTTTGCATTTGCAAACATCCTTCCCTTTGAAGTAATTAACAGCATCCTCTCCTTTGGTTTCTGTAAAAGGTAACCACCTAAAGCAAACCTGTGCATAGTAAATGAGGACCATCATGTAATGTGACAGAAAAGCAATAAAATCCGATTAAGGAAAGGGCCAAGGCTTTTTCTCCTCTTGAGAGACAAGCCATGCTGTCCCTTTTCCTCTACAGGACTCGGTAGTCTGTGCGAATTTCTCATATCTCATCCACAATGTCGCAGACCCCATGAGCCAGGGTCAGGGTCTGCATCACACTTCTCTTAGGAACAAAAGGGAAATAATTTCTTGATGTTTAGTGTGATCTTTGTAGCAAGTCCTCTCTCTTTCTCTCTCTCTTTCTCTCTCCCCATGTGTGTCAAATTTCTTGTTTTATAGAATAGAATGAAAGGGTTTTCTTAAACTTTTATCTTTTTTGGAATATTTTGGGGGAGGTATTATCCTTCACTTTCTTTACCTTTGGGTTGTCTTACCTCTGAATGGGAGTCATTTATCTGGTGAAATAAGAAAACTTGTCAATAACTGGAATTTACTGCATTAGAAGGAGGGCTGGGAAGGTCCTTTGATGGCTCTTTTTCCTTTGTGTGTAGCAGCCTCAACTTCCAGGAAGCTGGGAATGGGTCTACTTTGTATTCTCAACTCTTCCCACAAGGTTCTAAAATATAAACTTGAGAGGGGATATTGGATGTCCTCATTTTGAGTGTAGGACCGACCTGGATTAATTACTACCATATGTACCAAATCTATGACACAATTAATTGCACCATTATTTCATGTGCCACTAAGAAAAAATTGTCAGTTAAACCACTGTATGGTATTTCATTACTGAGAATTTTAATCTTATGCATGTTACAAGGGTCTTTCAGACATATTTAACATGGGTCTTCTCATACTCACTCACTGTGTATCAATAAAAAGAAAAATATAAAGAAAGTACACTGATTAAGTTATTACAAGAATTTCTTCAAATTAAAAGTTAGACTCTTTGAGTCATATTTTACGCAGGTTGTCGGTAGTCACGATTTGCCATACATTATTTTTCTCTGTGCCAACAGCACTGGTGACCCAACATTTCTTAAAAGAGTATTCCACTTTGTCATCAGGATCTTTTCCTAAGCCTCTAATACCCTTTCTCAAACACTGATGTGTAGGAGCTTGGGCTCGCCAGTAGAAATTCCAGACACTTCTTTATTTCAAATTTGTTAAGATATGAAAAAAATGTGACTGTTGAACTGGATGAAATGTGGTCATTCTGCTATGCCCACAGCACGGTCTTCTCACTTCCCAGTACCCAGCACTATTTAGAGAACATAGTTAGGAATCACTGTTAAACCAATAGGTTTTCAGTCTTGATTCTAGACCTGGGTAGTTCACACTAATCAATGTTCTATTTTTAGGATGCAGATGTAGTTGCTAGAACATAATTTTAGCTGTAGATTGAAATATTAGCTGCAAAGCAGGCTGGGTGCTAACTGGGGTTGGCAGGACCAGGGTAGTGTGGTTCTCTTGCCGAAGTGCACTCCCGAACTTTGTACACTCATACTACCCACCCCCCCCAAACCCCCACCCCAGGAACACTGTGTCTGCGACTGGTGTTTGGCCAATGAATTTAGGTAGAATGTGATTTATATTGCTGGAAGATGCCTGAAAAGTCTTCTAACCCAACTCTTTCTTTTTAAATATGAAGAAGTCAGTTCTGGAGATTTTAGATTCTTTGTATAAAAGATCAGGGTTGGTGAGTGGCAAATTATGGAAGTTCCAACTGCCTTTTGTGAATTTCCCTGCATTCAGTTGTATTTGTGCTGTCAACAGGTTAATAGGACTTAATTTACTTGTTTTGAAAATTCATAGCAGAGGAGATTGAGCAGAAACCCTTTGCTCGATTAATGGATGTTTCTCTGAAAAATCACAAAATAACTCATTTTCTAAGAAGTGGTCTAGTGCAGTCTCCAGAAATGATCTCAGAATAATCATATTTGAGATTCATATTTTGGAATTTTTGCTAAAGAGTAAGCTCGGAGGAAAGAAATTGGGACAATATTCCCCTCAGCTTTTTAATGATATCCTCATCTAAACTCCTTGCCTCCCTTTTAATTTTCTTCCTCTCCAACAAACTATCAATCAAAACATCACAATTCATGACAAACTAAAAAGCTCTGGGAGCCCGCAAGCCCCATATCTCGAAAAACAGTGCCTAGCACTTTTGTTCTGTGGGCTAGGATACTACCTGGTATCAGATCTAGGATTTATCAAAGTACATTCCAGAAGGAATCCCTTTCTACACTGTAGATTTAATTATTTCCTAGAATCTCCTGTGTTAGGTTAAGACTCTTTTGGTTTTAATAATAAACTCAGCTACCTTAAGTAAGAAAAGACACAAAGTGCCTCATGGATCATAACTGCAAAGCTGCACTCAGATCTTAGGACAGAACTGCAACTCAAAATCGAACTTTAGAGCCTTCTTTCTCTGCTCCTCTCTGCTTGCGTACCTCATTCTTCTCTCTTGTCGCTGATTGACTTCCTCTGCTTCTCTGGTCCAAATGAAAGTGAAAATATGACTCCTGGTAGCACCCAAGTATATATTACAGTTCAGGCCTCCTGTTTTCAGAAAGAACAACTACTCCTCTTTTTCCCTACAATTTTGAATTTTGGGGGGTAGGACTTACATTGGTCAAACTTGGGGTCTGTTTATGGGCCAGTCAACAAGGCTAAGGGAGAAATGCATTACTCAGAATAGATTCTGGGCCTGTACAACTGCAGATTGAAGTGAAGGCTTTTAATAAGAGGGGGAGAAATCACTGTAAACTGGGCAGTCAAATCAGCCATGTGAATATTCTGAGGCCATTTGCCTTCCACCTCCCCACTTGCAGGCAGAGTGTTGCACTTGCCACCAAGGACCTGTGATCCCCACTCCAGCCGTGGTGTCAGGGGTGCTCAGCACTAAAAGGACCAAAGGAGGAAGTTAAGGGAGAGTAAATTCCATCCC
Organism: Phyllostomus discolor; assembly: GCF_004126475.2. Lineage (NCBI taxonomy): Eukaryota > Metazoa > Chordata > Mammalia > Chiroptera > Phyllostomidae > Phyllostomus > Phyllostomus discolor. The sequence continues at coordinate 148,450,355 of NC_040906.2, forward strand.
TTAGGTTTCTACAGCTCTTGTAAACACCCATAAATTAATTCTTGGCAATATTTGACACTGTTAATAACACATATGTTCTTGAAATGTTCTCTTTCCTTAATTTTCATGATGCTACATTCTGTTTTTATTCTCTAAAGTTAATAATAACAGCAGATAACATGTACTTATTTCTTTCTCTGTGAAGACAATGTGCTAAACATTTACATGAATATTTAAATTAACATTTATCATCCCATTTAATCCTTAGAAAACTTTGTAAGCTAGACACTATTATTTTCCCTATTTGTAGGTGAGGAAACTAGGAGTTGAGCAGCATTCTTGTGTTGTAAATACTTTTCTGTGGGCTCCGTCTTGTCTCATGTTTTGTACTTCTCTGAGCATACCACCTCTTCTCATGGCTTTAGTTAGCATCTACATGCTTTCACCTTCATAATCTGCACCTTTGGCCTGGATTTCTCCTCTTGGCTCCAGACCTATATCTCTAGCTTCCTACTATACATTATCATTTAGAAGTCTCAAGGCCACCTCAAACTCAAATAACCACTCTTAAATTCATAGTCTTATTTTGCTAAGCTGCTCATCCTCCACTTTAAACTTATTGTTGTAGGTTGGAAACTTGGAAGTCATTCTTGATTTTGCTCTGACACTCATTCCAGGCAGTCACTAATTTCCATAAATTCTGACTATTAAAAAATCTTTATCTTCATTGACTCATCCTAGTCCATGACACAATTATTTCTTTCTTGGACTATTCAATTACTTCTGGGCTAGTTCATTTTCCATCCAATATCCAGAGTGATCTTTACAAATACAAATCCAATAATGCTATGACCTACTTAAAACTATGTAATGGCTTTTCTTTTCTCTTAAAAAAAAAAAACCAAACTCATTAACACAGTGTGGCAAAGGTAAAGAGCTATCTACTAAAAATTTATGATACCCTTTTCTAGTATAGAGTTGTTGATGAGATTGCATTTCCTGGCTCCCTTATAGTGAAGCATGGCTATGAAATGTGAGACTCACATGATCTACTTCCAGCTCTGGCCTATAGAAACCTTCTCATGTGGTTCTACAACCTTCCCCTGATCTCTGGCTTGATGCCCAAGACACTTAAGTCCAAGGGATGGTTAAGACAAAAAGTGGAAGAAGCCTGGTTTCTTGGAATATGGTGAGGGATTCCCCCACTACCTAGGAACACTTGCATGGGACTGTTCAGAAAGCAACAAAATTAACTTTTATTGTGCTAAGCCACTAAAATTTTGGGGTTTTATATTATAGCCCTGGAGTTATCCTGACTAATACATATGGCTTACAAGGCTCTATACAATCTAGTCTTTGACACTTCATCTCTCCTTACTCTTCCTCACACTCTTCACTCCAATTGTACCTAACTTTTTTCATGATTTCCACCTCTAAACCTTCTACCACATGGTTCCTCCTGCCTAGCACACTATTCCTATGACTAAATTGCACTTATCTTTAGAGTCATCTGAAAGGCCTTCCCCGTTTCTTGATGATGGTAGTCTCCTCTTCCGCAACTCTCTGCACTTTCCTTATCAGGACATTCATCACATCTATGCTTCATGACTTGTCTGCCTTCCCTAGGCCGTAAGCTTTTTGAGGGTAGGAATTGTTACCTACGACTTTGGGTTCTTGTCTCCTGATATAAAATAATTTAGACCAGGGACACTGATAAAAGCAAAGGCAGATTTATTGAGGGTCTGCGAGGGTGAGAAGACTGAGCTAGGGTCCCAAGTTCTGCATGCAGAATATGGGGCTTAGGGGTTTTTATTCCTTGGGAACGTGGAAGTTGCTGGGGTTAACCAGTCAGGGTACAGGTTGGCTGGCATTTCCTTTTTTCAAAACTCCAAGGTCCCACTGAAGTCCTGGTATGTATCAGTAAAGCAAGGCATTCTGGGATTGTACAAGACTTCTTATGGGATACAGGAAGGGACTTTCCCAACCAGATATTGAGTTTTTCTCTGAGGTCTGTGGCTTGGCTTTAGATCTGAAAAACAAACTTAAAAGAGGTCAGGTTATTTCCTGGACTTTTGTATTATAGCTGCCTATTCATAAACTGCCATAGTGAGGCAGGGCAATTTGTTCTGGAGGAGCTAGACTCAATGGAGCAATTTTTGGGAACATTTTATTCTATCTGTTTCAGGATGACGGCTGTCTTTTTCAATGTTGTGTCACTGATACTAAACACAGCCTCTGAAATATAGTTGGTGTTATAATTAAATATTTACTAAATAAATGAATGAATGAAAGTATCATCCCGGCCTTCCACTCTGGGACATGTCACATTCTTAATTAGCTTGGAAGACATTTACAGAAGTTCTTGAATATTTGGTTAATAAGGAATTTCTGCTGTTGTAATTCTGATATTGTTATTAGAGTATCATCTTATATCAGTACATAAAATACGTAGTATAGCTTTAGCAAAATGTTTTCAATTTATTAACTTTGCTACTGAAATAAAAAAGGAAAGAGGTAAGGGATAATTGTGGAAATAAGCTGGAAAAATGGGAAGCATTTCACTGAATGAGTTGGAAAGGATGGCTACATGTAATGAACTGTAGTTTTTGGCTGAGGACGTAGGCTTGAAAAAATAATACAATATTGAAGAATAGAGTTGCTATGGAAACAGTAACCTAAAGATCTAATCAGTGTCTTGTTGAGCGAGAGGATTTTCTCTTTAGTATGAAACATTTCAGCAAGTGCTAAAAATAGTTTTTTAAAAGCCCCACAAATACTTTGTCCACAAATCTCATGCTGGCTCAGAAAGATGGCCAGTTCTCTGGTGTCTCTTCTCATAAGGATATTAATCCTGTTGGACCAGCTTGAAGTCTTATCACCTCATTTAACCCTAATTACATCATTAGAGGCTCTATCTCCAAATACAGCCACTCTGGGCATATGAATTTTGGGGAACACATTCAGTCCATAACAGTGACTTAGGAAAGCATTTTAAAGCACAAACAGTAGGTCTTCTCTATAAGTACAGAAGGAGAGGATATGGCCAACTGCAGAAAACAGACAAGGGAACTCACATTTTTAAAGGATCATCCAGGCACAAGCATTGTTAAGTTCTTTCTATGTACTTTAATTTAATTCTAAAAATTACCTTCCCAGGCAGAATTATAAACAATTTAAGAAGTTTTCTAATTAGGGAGGGACATAGATATTAAAATCAGACTGTCCTTAGAGATCTTTGGACACAGTATTGAAACTCAAATATGGAATGGTTTAATGTAGCCTTGTCTGGAATCAGGGGGATTGATCATTTCAAGTAACTTTGTTTTATCTTATCTTTTCATTATTATGGCTAAGATTTAGGGAATGGTATTTCACCTCCTTAAAGAGACAGCTTTAAGAGGAAACCCTAGGGGCATATAGTTTTAAGAGAAAATTTGTTAGAATGTAGCTACCTAAAAATTGGCATTCTTCTTGGGCTAGCTGACACTTTAGGTAAGTGTGATTAACACAATTAATGTTTATCAAATGCCACATACTGCTTGGGTTCTTCATAAAAATCTCATAGTGCTTCAGGGTTCCATAAACAGGAGAGAATACATTAGCAATACTGTCCTGTGCAGAGGACCTGCAGCAGAGGCACCCAGTGGGGTACTGCCAGGTTTCTGGAGTTTCCACTTCCAGTTGCCATATCTCCTGGCACATTAAAGATTGCATGTGTTTCAGAAACTATGACCCCTGTACTGTATACTTTCCTAAGCTATGTGAAAGTCAAATGATGAAAAGCAGAAGCAAAATTAGAATATAAATCTTGAGGATGGATGAGCAAATTTATTTCTTTACTTCCTTATGGATTAGCTAGAGTCCTTGCTGTTGCTATCCTTTTTAAAACTGTAAAACTCGACTTTTGGCCAATACAGAGGTATAGGTAGACACACTGTGCCTCCTCAAACAACCAAATTAAGGACAACAAAAATTTAGAACCAAAAGACAACCAGAACTGACAGAAAATTGAACTGTATGGAAGTCCGACAACCAAGGAGTTAGACACATTCATCCTGCCTGGTGGGAGGGGTGGAGTTGGACATCTGGGTGGAGTTGGATGCCAGGCAGAGAGGGGTCGCAGCAAAAAAAAAAAAAAAAAGTGGTAGCTTACGGACCTCTGGCACACAAGGCAGTGGCTGACAGACTCCAGCGTGCAGGGTGGCTGGCTGACCCAGCAGTCCCACATTCATGCGCAGACAAACCAGGTGAAGCTGGGGAGTGAAACACACCGCGCAGCCCAGGGCCCCATTGCCTGGAAATAAAGCCTCAAAACACCGATTGAAAACACCTGTGGGGGTTGAGGCAGTGGGAGAGACTCTAAACCTCACAGGAGAGTTCGTTGGAGAGACCCACAGGGTCCTAGAACATACACAAGCCCACCCATATGGGAATCAGCACCAGATGGGCCCAATTTGCTTGTGGGAAGCAATGGAAGGGACTAAAATCCAAGAGAGAGTGGAGCAAGCACCGTTGTTCCCTCTCAGACCCCTCCCCCACAGACAGTTTCACAACCCAGAGACTGGGCTGACCTGCTACAGTGAACACCTAAGGCTCCGCCCCTCATAGGTAACAGGTGTGGCAAGACAAAAAAAAAAAAAAAAAAAAGGCCTAAATGGAAGAACAGATCAAAGCTTCAGGGCAAATACTTTTAAGCAACGAAGAGATAGCTAACCTATCAGGTGCACAGTTCAAAGCACTGGTGATCAGGATGTTCACAGAATTGGTTGATTTTGGTTGCAAATTAGATGAAAAAATGAAGGCTACAATAAGTGAAATGAAGAAAAATAGTGATGGGAAGAAAACTGGGACTCAAATAAATGGAGTGGGCCACAAAGAAGAAAGAACTGAATAGAAAAGAATAAAGAAATAAGAATTCAAAAAAATGAGGAGAGGCTTAGGAACCTCCAGGACATCTTTAAACATTCCAACATCCGAATTATAGGGGTACCAGAAGGGGAAGAGGAAGAGCAACAGGTGGAAACGTTATTTGAACAAATAATGAAGGAGAACTTTCCCAATCTGGCAAAGGAAATAGACTTCCAGGAAGTCCAGGAAGCTCAGAAAGTCCCAAAGAAGTTGGACCCAAGGAGGAACACACCAAAACACATCATAATTACATTAGCCAAGGTAAAAATGAAGGAGAGAATTCTCGAAGCAGCAAGGGATAAAGGGACAGTCACCTACAAAGGAGTTCCCATCAGACTGTCAGCTGATTTCTCAAAAGAGACGTTGCAGGTAAGAAGGGGCTGGAAAGAAGTATTCCAAGTCATGAAAGGCAAGTACCTACATCCAAGACTGCTCTCTCCAGCAAAGCTTTCATTTAGAATGGAAGGGCAGATAAAGTGCATCTCAGATAAGGTCAAGTTAAAGGAGTTCATCATCACCAAGCCCTTATTATATGAAATGTTAAAGGGACTTATCTAAGTCCCTTTAGATAAGAAGATAAAAAACATGTATAGTAAAATGACAGCAAACTCACAATTATTAACAACCACACCTAAAGCAAAACCAAAAACAAACTAAGCAAACAACCAGAACAGAAGCAGAACCACAGAAATGGAGATCACATGGAGGGTCAGCAACAGGGGAGTGGGAGGAAGAGAGAGGGGGAAAAGGTACAGAGAATAAGTAGCACAGATGGTAGGTAGAAAATAGACGGGGAGGGCAAGAATAGTATGGGAAATGTAGAAGCTAAAGAACTTATGACACATGGACATGAACTAAAGGGGGGAATGTGGGTGGGAGAGTCTGTGCAGGGTGGAGGGAAATGAAGGGGGAAATGGGACAACTGTAATAGCATAATTAATAAAATAAAATAAAAAAGAAAAAACTGTAAAATTCACAGCCAGCTGATGATATTCATAGAGGGTCTTTAAAAACCTTCACGGAGAAAATATGGCTGTTTGTAAGATGCTTAAGTGGCAAATCAACACCTCCTGCCTAAGGAATTGAGAAACATTCAAAAGTTAGCTGTTTCATTATGTAACAATCTTGAGCATCAGCTATACATTTTCAGTTGAACACCCATAATGTTTTACAACAGTCACACTAGTCATTTCGCAATTGTGTTATACTCACAACTATTCCACATAAAGCTCAGCTCTAAAAGTCATCAAGGCAGAACAAAAGGAAGGTAAATTGGGGATTGCTGGCCCAACTGAATTAAAATGTGCTGTTGTTTTATAGCACCATTGGTACCTGTCTGTATTTTACATTCTATAGAAAGAAAAGACTATATGTAGATCCATTTTACTCATTAATTCCTTAGGTGTTTTTGACTTCTGAGGTGTGCTGGGCATTGCTCTAATGTAATGGAGAAAGCAGACAAAAAAAAAAAAAGAAAAATTGTAAAGTAGGAAAAACAAGATAATTACAGATAGTGGGGTTTTCTTTGACAAAAATAAAACAGCGTAATATGATAGGGTTGCATCACTTATGATGATTTTTGTTTAACAAAAAACAAGTTTATATGTCAATTTTACCTCAATAAGAAACAAAAGCCCCATCAAAGTGGCTTAAACAACACAGGAATTTATTGGTTCATGTAGCTGAAAAATAAAAGTAAGGAAGGTTTGGGGGTTAGTTTTTCCAGGAGATTAACAGTTCCAACATCAACCCCGTTGTCTCACTCTTCTGCTCTGTCATCCAAGCAGTTGCCTTCACCTTTGGGCTTGGTGCCCTCAGGGTTGGAGGATGCCTGTTAGCCAAAGGCAGGGTCCCATGAGTCCTTGTTCATATTCAGCAGGACTTCCATCATAGCATTCTGATAAAAGGTACTATGATTAGTTTAGGCTTCTTTTTCATCCCTGTATTAGTGACTGAGGTTGGGAATACAATCTTCTGGTTAGTTTAAACCAGTCAGGGACCATTCTTGGAGCTAGGAGTGAGGTGCTACATGGGAGAGGGTAGATACCTGGAAAAAGATCTATCTACTGTTAGTAAGGGGAGAGGGGGAATTGATGCTGGCCAAGCAACTAAAAATGTTCACTATAGAGAGTAACCAGTAACAAGAGATACTTTCTATAGGGGAAGAGGTAATGTATGAGTATAGAATTGAATGATTAGAAGAAGCCAGGTAGTAACTGGAGAAAGAGCCCTTCAGGCAGAAAAAGCACCAAATACAAAGTCCCTGAGATAAACACAAATTGTTATATATTCACAGAGCAGAAACGTGTTGTGATTGAAGTCCAGTACAATGTCAGAGAGGTGGGCACAGTGGTTACTTAGTACTTGTCAATTTAGCCAAGCTAGAACGACATTTTGCAGAGCTCCCTTCACTATGTGGTTGGTTATTTATTTATTTATTTACTTACTTACTTACTTATTTATTATTTTACAATAAAATTATTAAATCGTATTTTATTGATTATGCTATTACAGTTGTCCCAATTTTTCCCCCTTGGCACCCATCCACCCAGCACCCCCCAATCCCTACGGTGATCCCCCCTTTGCTTATGTCCATGGGTCATGCATATATCATATTTTGCTACATACAATGAGCATCCACATTTTTGTGTGCTTTTTACACAGAATTATTATACCCATGGTATGTAGTCATTATACCCACGTATAATGCACATCCGCATTTTTCCCTAAAAATTTGGGCAAAACAGTCCACATTATACACAGAAAAATATGGTAAGTTCTTTGGCAACTCCATTTCCTATACTGTACTTTATATCTCCACAGCTATTCTGTACCTATTTATACTACTTAATCCCCTCACCTTTTCACTGACTCCCACATACCCTCTCCCATCTGTCAACCATCAAAACACTTTCTGTATCCATGATTCTGTCTCTGTTCTTCTTATTTGCTTAGTTTGTTGCTGATAGATATGCATTTATTGGCATTTATTTTGTTGTTCACAGTTTTGATCTTTTTTTCTCAAATAAGTCGCTTTATCATTTCATATAGTAGTGGTTTGGTAATAATGAACTCCTTTAGTTTTTTCTTGTCTGGGAAGGTCTTTATCTGCCCTTTGATTCTAAACAATATTTTTGCTGGGTAGGGCAATCTTGGCTGTAGGTCCCTGCTTTTCATGACTTTGAATATTTCTTGCTGATCCTTTCTAGCCAGCAAAGTTTCTTTTGGGAAATCATCTGCTTTTCTCTTACTGCTTTTAAGATTCTCTTTTTATCTTTAACCTTTGGCATTTTAATTATGATGTATCTTGGAGTATCTTGGAGTGGGCCTCTTTGCATTGTGACTCTTTCCTTCCTGACCTTGCACGCCTATTTCCTTCGCCAAATTAGGCAATTTCTATTTCACTATTTTTTCAGATAGATTTCCAATTTCTAGCTTTTTCTCTTCTCACATCCCCATGAAGCAAATGTTGGAATGCTTGAAGTTGTCCCAGAGGCTGCTTAAACTAACTCTATTTTTTAGATTCTTTTTCTTCTTGATTGGTTGTTTCTGGCTTCCTTGTGTTCCAAATCATTGATTTGATTCTTGGCTTCATTCACTTTACTGTTGTTTCCCTGTAAATTGTTCTTGATTTGAATTAGTGTCTTCTTTATTTCTGATTCTATCATTTTTATGCTTTTGAAGTAGCCACTGAATTCCTTTAGCATCCTTATAACCAGTGTTTTGAACTCTGCATCTGATAGATTGCTTATCTCTATTTTGGTTAGTATTTTTCTGGAATTTTTATCTATTGTTTCATTTGGGCCATGTTTCTTGGTCTCCTCATTTTGGCAGCCTCCCTGTGTTTGTTTCCATGTATTAGGTAGAGCTGCTATGACTCCTTGTCTTGGTAGCATGGCCTAATGTAGTAGGTGTTTGTAGGGCCCAGTGGCACAGCTTCTCCTGTTCCTCAAGCTGGGTACTTGACTGTGCCCTCCATGTGAACTGAGTATTCCCTTCTGGTAGTTGAGTCTTGATTGCTCTCAGCAGGTCAATGGGAGGGCTTTACCCAGTCCAGAGAGCTGGTAGGATTGGCTATGACCCTTGGCCAGCCACAACCTCCCTCCATAGCTTGTGGATGTGGTTGGGTGGTAGTTCTCTGATGTGGTCTCTAACTGTTCCTTGGGTGCCTAGCCTTGGGGTTTCCCAGATGGTACAGGCCAATGTCAGCCTTCACCTGTGTTCTATCTGGAGTCCCTTGGCATAAGTGATAAAGTGATCTGTAAATGGCTGCTATTAGTGCCAGATTGAGGTCACTCGGCGAGAGGTATGGAGCTGGGTTCAGCTGTTGTTTGTTTTAGTGGATTGAGGAATGTCTGAAGCCTGCATCTAGCCCACCCATTCATATGGAAAAGCCACTGTTACCAGCTTGGGTGAACCCATATTTTGGAAGGGGAAGAGCCTTAAGTAATTGTCAAACCATGGCTAACTGTGAGCCAGGTTGATGGTGCCATTGCATTGTGGTTCTGTGTGAGGGATGACTCAGAAAAGGAACAATGACTGCTGTCTACAGCTCTGTCCAGGAGAAAGCTGTTGCCCAGTGCTCATCCTGATGCCAGACACTTCAATTCCTCCTAGTATGCCACTGCTCTCCTTCAAGGTGCTGCTTTGGTGCTAGAGCCCAGAGAGAGTGAGTCTGAATAAGTCCATGTGCAGGGCCCTCAAGGAGGAGACACCTAAGATCCCATAGTTTCTTTCACTGATTCAACCTTCCTGGTTTTTACTGCCAGAAGTTATGGGGACTTATCTTCCTGGCACTGGAACCCTGGGCTGGGTGGTCTGGTGAGGGGCTGGGATCCCTTGTTCCTGAGATAGCCCTCTGTTTTATGTCCACCACATATGAGTTTGGGACCCATCCCTGTTTTGCTCAACCCCCATACCCCCCCCACACAAATTTGTTCTTTGTACTTATGAGCTCAGTTTTTTTCTGAGATTCCACATATAAACGAGAATATACTGTATTTGTCTTTCTCTGTCTGACTTATTTCACTTAGCATAATGCTCTCAAGGTCTATCCCCATTGTCACAAATGGTAAGACTTTTTTTTATGGCTGAATAACATTCCATTTTGTGCATATACATTTTCTTTATCCATTCATCCACTGATAGCCACTTAGGTTGTTTTCATAACTTGGCAATTATAAATAATGCTGCAGTGAACATGGGGTTGCATATATCCTTTTGAATTAGTATTTTCATTTGCTTTAGATAAATATACAGAAATAGAATTACTGGGTCATATGGTTGTTCTTAATTTTTTGAGGAACCTTCATTGGTGCGGCCACTATTTTCCATAGTGATTGCACCAATTTACGTTCCCAACAACAGTACACAGGGCTCCCTTTTATCTATGTCCTCGTCACACTGTTACTTCCTGTTTTTGATAGTAGCCATTCTAACAAGTGTGAGGTGCTGTCTCATTATGGTTTTGATCTGGAGAAATAAGAACTTTCCAACACTGCTGGGGTATTTATTAGTTGACACAAACTTTTAAGTGCAGTTTTGCAATACTAATTAAGATCTCTAAACATGTTCTCACTCTTCTGAAATTCTTTTTTTTAAGTTTGTTTTTTTTATTGTTGTTCAAGTACAGTTGTCTCCATTTTCCTGCCACCACTTTCCCCCACCCCACCCACCTCCACCTCCCACTCTCAATCCTATCCACCTTTGGTTTTGTCCATGGGTCCTTTTTACATGTTCCTTGATGGCCCTTCTCCTTTTCACGCTGTTATCCCTCTCCCCCTTCTCCCTCTGGTTACTGTCAGTTTGTTCTTTATTTGAATGTCTCTGGTTATATTTTTCTTGCTTGTTTGTTTTATCGATTAGGTCTTATAGGTGAGATTATATGGTATTTGTCTTTCACCATGAAGTAGGTGTCCTTTCTTTCTGCTACATAATATTCCATTGCGTAAATGTACCACATTTTTTTGATCTACTCACATACTGATCACTTTTCTGAAATTCTACTTGTAGGATTTTATTCAAATGAAAATAATTAGTTATTTGAAACATATAAATTGTGTATTTTCTATTCATATTAACAAAACACTGAAGACCAAATCCCTGACTGCTGTGGCTCAGTCAGTTGGACATTGTTCTACAAAGTGAAAGGTCCCCAGTTTTATCCCCAGCTGGGCTGCCCTGGGTTGTGGGCTCAGTCCTTGGTCAGGGCATGTATGAAAAACAACTGATTGATGTTCTCTTTCATATCGATGTTTCTGTCCCTCTCTTTCTCTTTCCCTCCCCCTTCTTCTTAAAATAGATAAATAAAATCTTTAAAAATATTCAATAGTAGAATTTTAAGTTAATTGTGGTGATGCATGTGATGTGATAGTCTTCAGTCTTTAAAATAATTTTTAAAAGATTTAAAGACATGGGATAAAGCTTATAAAATATTAAGGAAAACACATGATATGTGTATAATATTATTCTATGTAGCATACTGGAGAAATACATTTTATTATACTTTGTATGTTTTATATCACACACACATACACACAAGTAATTACCTGAAAGGAACAAATCAAATGACTTTTAATGGGTAGTGAGTTTATAGATTTTTTTCTTTATCCTTTTGGTATTTTTAAAATTTTCTATGTCTACATTGAGGGTATTTTTCTTTTATGATCAGAAAACATTATAAGAAAAATCTTACTACTGGCTGAATTTTGGTTTATTAGCTATATATTTGAATTTATATTTTGCTAATCATCAAAATCAATCTCAGAACTGTAGCTTCTTCCTGTATATAGCAATGAATGCAGTGTGTTTTCTCTTTATAATTCTTATCTAACACCTTCTATATTTTCAAATAATTTTGGGCTATAAGTTTAGTTTATTATTTTATAGCTTTATATTATTTTTTACCATAATTTATAGGAAAATTTTAGAATGAACATTGTAAACATATTTTAAAACATTTTTTCTGCCTATTTCCATATATTTTATTAGTTTTCCTGGTAAGCAGAATTTTAAAACATGAAACAGAATGGTGGTTGTCAGGTCCTGTGAGGGTGAACTGGGGAAATTGGGGAGACAATGGTCAAAGAATGCAAACTTGCAGTCAGAAGATCCATGAGTTCCGGGATCTAAGGCACAGTATAGTCAACGATGCTATATTACATACTTCAAGACAGCTAAGAGACTAGATCTTAAATATTCTCCCCACAAGAAAGAAATGCTAATTATGTGACGTGATAGCTGTGTTAGCCAAGGCTAAGATGGCAATCATATTGTAATATATAAATATTTCAAATCAACACATTATGCCTTAAACTTACACAATGTTATATGTCAGTTATATTTCAGTATAAAAGGATTTTTTATATTTTGTCTTTCCGTTTCTTAGAGATACATCCATATAATACATGAATAGAATTATGGCAGTTTTGAATATTTCCACAAATTATTTGACCTTCAAGAGGTGGAGCCTAGTTCACCTTCCCTTGAGTGTGAAGGGATAGTGATGTGCTTCTGAAGAATAGAGAAAAGCAGAAGTGGTGATGTGGGACTTCAGAGACTAGGTCATGAAAGGCACTGCGGCTTCTTCCTTTCTCTTGAAGGCACACTCCGGGTAAAGTTAGCTGACATGTCACAAGCAGAAGTCCATATATGCTGGGAGGTGAGGTGTTCTGCCCTTAGCCAAATATGAAACCAATGCATCCATCCAACAGCCATGTGAGTGGGTCTTCTTGAAAGTGGAGCCTCCAGGCCTATCGACCCTCACATGTCTACATCTCCAACAAACATTTTGATTGCAACTTCATACAGAGCCAGAAAAACCCAGGTAAGTTGCTTCTGGATTCCTGACCTCCAGAAACTCCTGTGAGATAAATGCTTTTTGCTTCGAGTCACTAAATATTGGGGATAATTTGTAATGAAGCAATGGATAACTGTTGCAAGTATATTTCTCTATAAGAAAAACATATTATCCAATAATTGATTATATTAAAACATTTATCACTATGTGCTTATTTTGTAGTAGACACTGTGTTAAATAGTTTACCTGTACTATCTATTTTGATTCTCATTGGAATCTAACGATACAGGTTCAATTATATATCCAGAGGAAGAAAGCGAGTCTGAGAGAACTTAAGCAACTTAACGAAGCCAGGTATGTAATGCAGAAATCCACACTAGATTGATTTATTCTTCAGATTGTTGGAGTAGATCTTATTAGTGTTCTTGGAAAAGTGAGATGCAAAACATTATATGCTCCATATTCAGATGCTTATAATATTATCTTGTCTTTTCTATTCCATATTATATACTTTAAATTTCAGAGGTCTGTTCCTTTTATTGTTAGTGGTATTCTCATATGTAGTCTTGAAACATGGACTTTTCTAATCATGAATGAAAGAAGACAGCTCAGTATAAGAAGGAAATATTTGTTTCCTCTTTCCCTGTACTTGAAGGCAAACACAAAAGTATTATTGTTTATATTAATTCAAGATAAGGACTTTTATAAGATACTTGGGCTTCAGAGATGGCTGCTAGCTATTGTCTACAGTAACCTTTGATCTCCAAAAAGTCAGTAACCTTAATTTGTTATATTATTTAATAATGTGTTGCCTTGGTAATACTTTTGATGTAAGCATCACTTTTTTCTAAAAGGCATAGACCTTTGTGAAATCTGAAGGTGATCATTGTTATTTCCCTCATTTCACATGCTTGATGTAAAATAAAGTAATTGCATATTTCTTATTTAAACAAAGAGCTTGGGAATCTTGTCTTATTTAAATTTAACACAGAGCATATTACAGTTGTGTCTTTTTTGGTCCTTACTTATTTGAGAAAGTCTTTCTGTTGCTGCCACAGATGGAAATAAAAATCCTAGGTCACAGCTGTTTTATCCCATCATTCAGTAAATTGAATGTTCTTCTGTCTTCTGGTATTTTTAGGGTCAAAAAGAAATGTGAGGTCAGAGATTTTTTCCCCAGATTCTTGTAGAGTTTTCTTTTTAATTTTTGAAATTATGATATTTTGCATATACACATTTAATGTTGGCATTCGCTTATTTTTTTTCTGGGACCCCAAGAACACATAAGCTCATGTATTTATTCAACTGAGGAGTTTTCTTCTATTTGATTTTTCATTTCTAGTCCATTATTTTTCTTTTCATTGGAACATTTATAGTTTTTATCTCAACTTTTGCTCTCTACTCTCCATAGGTATTATCTCATTATTTTCTTTTTTTTTTCCTTGACTTTTTCCTTTTGTCTTCAGCACTGATTTACTGAGTGTTGGTTGGCCTTTTTCTTCTGTTTCAGAGGTTGGAGTAGGTGATATATCGTTTGATAATGTACTTCTCAATCCACTTCAATAATGATGCACTTAGTGGGAATTCCACCAGGATTTTCTAAGAATTTTTCTTATTGTTTGGTTCCCAAAGCTCACTTTCACATTTTTGTGTCTTTAAGGATATTTGATAAGGAAGTTAAGAGGAAGCTTCTCAGACTTGCATCACCAGGTAGAATCTCTTCCCATGTTTACTTGGAAGTTCAGATTCAGTAATTTAAAACGCTTGCAAACATCAGGATGATATACGTTTTGTTTGTTTGTTTGTTTAGTTTTTGTTTAGATTTCATATATAAGTGAGACCATATGATATTTGTGTTTCTCAAAATAAAATAAAATATATGATAAATAGGTTATATTTTTTTCAGACATCTCTTTGGAAATTTGGTAGACTAATTTATTTCTCATTCTTTTACAAGTTATTAGTGTATAAATATCTCACCTCCTACCTTTTTCCCATTGATTTTGTTAGCAATATGTTTCTTTCAATATGCTTATACATTTTTAAAGTCTTTTGGTCTCAGTCAGAATTTGGAACACTCACTATTTGAAATTTATTTTTGGTATTTTCTACATAATTTATTGGGAAGTGATGGATGTTAAATAAAATATTAATTTTTATCATTTGCTTCAATTCATGTCTTCTTGACCGTCTCCTCATTTTTCCTTCCAAATTGTGACATGCCACACCTCTGAGGCAATGAAGAATTTTTGAACACTGCTGCTAAGAACTTGCACATTCTTTTGCAGCTACCTATATGCTTGTTACATGCAGCTTTGCTCCTAGTGATTTAGTCATCCTCTATGATAAATTTTTGGCAAGCATTCATGATGACACCCTTCACTCATCTTCAACTCGTAGGTTCTGCTGCAACTTGGAAAGCCCAGTGACAGGCCTGTAGGCACTGCTGCCCACCTGCATGATTTGCTTATGATCTCTCACTTGCCTGCCTTCCTTGGCAGCTGGGTAAAAAATCCACTATTTGACTTTTATGAAATGTTTGTTTCCTGGTATAAAAATATTAATTATGTTTTTATAAATTTGTTATAATGAATAAGGTTGAAATTTTGCATGTAGTTGTAAAATAATGCTGAATGAACTTTCTGAAATCTTGAACAATACTTGAAAGATAAGTATATATTGCTTTTGTGAATTTTAGTTTAAGAAAAATAGACTGATTGTCTTGTATGTCTAGAACTGTACCTTCTTCATTGGGGGTTACAACAAGAAACATGGTCCCTGAGCTTAAAGGAGTTCAAAACCTTCTTGGATAGAAAAGAAACACAAAACAATACTAGACAGTATATAATTGATGATCACATATCAAAAAGAAAATAAAAAATTATGTACAGAATGAGTCTGTCCACTGGCAGCTTGTCTAGAAGATAAAGCAAGATGTTGAATTGCTTACTATTTAAAAATCAAATAAAATCTCTTTTCTTCCCTGTGGGGTGAATTGTCTTAAGCCTGTGTTTAAATTGCATAGTGAGCAACGTATTTTTCAAGATGGGTTGTTTAGTTTGTGTTTCAAGGATTATTGATTCCCTTTACTTTTAACAAATTCTTTAATCTCTTTCATTACTAAAAGTGAGAAAGATAAAAAGACGTTTCTAAAGCTGTTTATGTATCTCTTTAAACTTGAGTTTTTAGCAAATAAATAAAAATCAACGTTTTTGGGTCAGAATTTCTTTAGGTTTTATGGGGATGGGAAATTATGGATAATTTGATATTGGAATGTAGCAAAATGCCACTTTTGTTTGTTTGTTTGTTTCAGCTGCTTTTAACCTTGGGCTGCCACCTAGCAGTGCTCTTCCATAAAGCTGGACACAACAGCAGTTTCTGCAGACAGAATTCCCTGGAAAAAAAATGTTGACTACACAGTGTCATGAAATAAAGTTCTTATTAGTATCTTTGCCTTAGATAGTTTCAGCTGTTTTTTTTTTCCTTGTTATGGGGCTGTTCAAGAATATAGAAATTAGGGTTATTTAAGGTTTTTCTAGTATACCAAAACTATTAACTTTCTGGGACAAAAGGAGGAAAAAGAAAAAGAAAAAGTGAGAGACTAAGAAAGAAGGAGAGGGAGGGAGGGAGGCAAGGAGGGAGAGAAGGAGAGAGGGGAAGAACTACAAATCGGACACAATCTTGTTTTGCAAACTTTTATCTGGGGTGTCATATGGCTTTAAGTAAGTTGTTTAATATCTCTGTTTATAACTTCAGAAATGAAAATACTGTTGTTGCCCCCAGAAGGGTGTTGCATAGGTAAAGGAATTGTAACCTTTTTTAGACTACATGCATGGGTGCTGGTTCTAACCAGCAGCAACTGTTCACAAGCCAGGAAGCTTCTATATATAAAACATTCACATTGTTCATTTTCTTTACTAACCCATGCCAGAGTGAGACATCACAGGCCTGCCACATAAAAAGTTCTGGAGCACATGTGCCCTGTTTAACCCATAACTAAAATTCTTTTTTTATAGCCCTGGCTAGCGTAGCTCAGTGGATTGAGCGCGGGCTGCGAGCCAAAGTGTCGCAGGTTCGATTTCCAGCCAGGGTACATGCCTGGGTTGCAGGCTATAACCCCTAGCAACTGCACATTGATGTTTCTCTCTCTCTCTCTATCTCCCTCCCTTCCCACTCTAAAAATAAATAAATAAAATCTTTAAAAAAATCTTTTTTAAAAAAGGTTTCATCTTTCGGTTGGGGCAAAAATCACTTCTTCCCAGACCCTTCCTCAAAGTGGAATAAACAAGACACATGTAGCTCTGCTTTAAGTATTATAACTTAATTTGTATGGGCCTTTCTCACTGCAGTGTCATTAACCTAAGAGGGTCCTGTTGCTAAGGGCATCTACATGGCACATGCATTCTTGTCTCAGTCAGACCCTCCACTCCATCTGACCAAATTCTGTTGTTGATTTGTTTCAATTTTGTGGCCATAACAAAGAAAGAAATCTAACCATTTGCAACAACATGGATATACCTAGAGGGTATGATGCTCAGTGAAGTAAGTCAGAGAAAGGCAAATAACATATACTTTCACTTATATGTGAGATCTAAAGAAAAAAAATACATGAATAAACAAAATTAAAACAGACCCAGATACAGGGAGCAGAGTGGTGGTTGCCAGAGAGGAGGGGTGTTAGAGGGCTGGAAGAAAGAGGTAAAAGAATTAAGAAGTGCAATTTGGCACTTACAAAATCGTTAGAGGACATAAAGCAAAACATAATAATGTTGTGATAACTATGTGTGGTGTCAGGTGGGGTACTGGAAATATCGAGGGGAACACCATGTAAAGTATGCGATTGTCTAACCACTAAGCTGTACACCTGAAACTAATACAAAATAATATTGAAAGTAAACTGCAATTGAAAAATAGAAAATTAAAAAACAAAAACATTAACAACAACAAAAAAGAATGGAAACATTCCACAGTTTCTGTACTTTTGTTTTATCTTTATAAGGTCTGGTGACTTGTAAACTGACATCATGCATTCTATTTCTAATAATGAAGCCTGGTAAATTTTCCTTTTATAATAAATATATTCCCCTCTGAGCAGTGTTGTCTTCTCAACATCACTTATTAATATTTTATTGTTTGGCAGCTGAATCCAAAAGTATTCTTTCTGAGAGCATAGTGCTGTGCAATTTCTCATTTGATCTTTCAGAAATCTTTCTGTTCCAGTTACTGGTAACTATTGCTACTTAGCAACCTATCCCCAACCCTGGTGGTTTAAAACAACTGTTTTATTATATCTCACTAGTTTGTTAGTCAGAAATTTGGGAATTCTGGTGATTTGTCTCTTCCAAGTGGCATTGATGGAGGTTCCTTGGTGGTATTCAGCTGACAGATGGGCTGGGCTGGTCAGGAGGGTCCAAATGGCTTTGCTCACATTTGCTGCATTGATGGAAATGGCTGGAAGGTTTCCTTAGCTACTTAGGATAGTTGGACTACATACACAGAGCTCAGGGTTCCTACAGCAAGTATTTGAAATGGCCCAGGCAGAAGCTGAAAGGCTCCCATGACCTAGTCTTAGAATTTCCAGAATATCAATTCTGTCACATTCGACTGGTCAAGCAATTCACGAAAGCCAGGCCAGATTCAGGGAGAAGGAAATTGGAGTCAGCTTTCAATACAGGGAGCACCAAAGAATTTGTGGTCATCTTTAATCTACCACAAGTTCCCAGAAGAGTTAATCTAACACTTGATATTAAGGACTGGTGGCATGGCAAACAATCTAGAAGTGACTACTTTTCATCGCTGAGTTCACTTTACTAGTGTGTGTTTTATTATTTATCTTATGAACCAAGCAATAGAGATAGATACCTGTCCCCTTGAATTTTGTTACTTCAGTAGCAATTGCAGACAAGTTGGTTGTAGGGAAAGTCTACTTCAGCCACAACAGTGATAACAATGACAACAGCTATTACCGTTCCACCCCTGCCACCACCACACAAGGCCCATGCACTGTGTGCTACACACTGTGCTGTGAGCTTTACATACATTGGCTCTAAATCTAAGACAATTCTACAGGGTAGGATTTATTTATAAATTTTGTAAATAAACAGTGAGGCTCTGAGCAGCTAAGCAAAATGCAGTGTAGTAGAGGCAGAGAGAGGTGTCTCGAATCAGAATTAGTTAAATTCCAACTCAGGCACTAACTACTAATCTGACTTTTGAACAACATCCTTAATTTATTTGTGCTGCAGTTTCTTCTGTAAAAAGTATACTAATAACACTCACTTCATAAGAATGTAATATAAGTGGAGCCTAATCAACTAAACAAACAAGCAAGCAAAATATAACCAGAGACATTGAAATAAGGAACAAACTGACAGTAACCATAGGGGAGAGGGGAGGTGATAATGGGGGGAAAAGGGGAAGGGTTGTCAAGGAACATGTATAAAGGACCCACAGACAAAGCTAAAGGGGGGCAGGATTGAGGGTGGGGGATGGAGGTGGTGAGGGGAATGGTGGCAGGAAAATGGAGACTTCAGCTAAAGTCTCTGAGCTCACAGAGATCTGCCTCTGCCTGCAGGCTTTTTGTTAGGCTTAAAATGTGAAAGTCTTCTGGCTGTACTCCTCGCAGCAGGGCTTAAGCACCACAGAGTGGGACAAAGTAAATTCTGTGGATGTGATATTGTCTCCACTCAGGCTGGTGCCATTTGGCTGGGGGTGGGAGGTGCAAGGGGAGTGCTTTGCCTGAGAAAAACAGCCTTTGCAGCATGAGGAATGATTCAGCACAGGGATCCTGGCTGCTGTTCTTTAATTCTCTCCCCAGTGACATCAGCCCCAGACTCTCCTCATGCATCTCTAGTCCACTCTGTCCTCACTCTGCCCTCAATCTGCTGGAGCCCAGGGTAAGTGGCTGCAAATGAAATTTTATGTGTTGGCCCTTTAAGAGTCTCTCCGCATGTCCAGCCCTCTCTCTGGCAGACAGAAACCCCACTGTTTGTCACAGCCATGTATTATTTGGGTTCCTTTTCTAATTCTGTTGCTGTAGGCTGGGGAGTCCAGCTTGAGGTTTAGATCCCACACTTCTCAGGGAGAACACCGTGGCTGCTGAAACATCCCTCTGGAACTTCAGCCGCCACCTGTGGGGACCCAGCCAGCCCTCTTGCACCTCCTCCACACTCCCTACCAGTCACGTTGTGGTGATGTGGCTTCCTCTATCTGTCTGTGGCTTATTCTCCCCAGCTAGTGTCCAGTTAGTTACTCAGGATGATTTTTCCATAATTTAGTTGTAATTCCACTTTTGTCATGGGAGGAAGTTAGTATACCTTCCACTTACTCCACCATCTTGAAATCTCTTTCGAGAGATATATTCTTAAGAAGGTTAGCTGGTTAGGACAGAAGACAATTTGAACATTTGTCTTTGTTTTCTTTTCATTTCCCATTTTATGCTTGTGATGGTTAGTTTTACGTGTCAACTTGGATAGGCTGTAGTTCCCAGTTGTTTAGCCAAACACCAGTCTAAATGTAATTGTGAAGACATTTTTTAAAGATGTGATTAACATTGAGTCAATAGACTTTGAATAAAATAGAGATAATGCAAGTGGGCCTCATCCAACCAGTTGAAAGCTTTCAAAGCAAAGACTGAAGTTTCCCAAAGAAGAGCCAATTGTCCTCAAGACCACAACATAGAAGTCCTGCCTGAATTTCCTGTCTGTTGCCATGCCCTACATATTTTGGGCTCAAGACTACAGTATCTATTCTTACCTGAATTTCCAGAATACTGGGCTGTCCTACAGATTTTAAACTTGTCAGTCCCTACAGTTGCATTAGCCGGTTCCTTATAATCTCTGTCTCTCTCTCTCCTGTTTATAAAGAAAAGTAGAATACTTTGGGGAATATTAAATAATAATGGCTTCCTCCCTCTGTGAATATAGAAGTTTGAGAGTTGATTGGACTTTGGAATCCATCGCATTACATTCTAATGGTCTGGAAACTAAGGTCTTACTTTGCAAATGCCATCAGTGTGCATTTGTCTCTAGGGATGCTGTTGGAGGCCTACTTGTTCACCTTCAAGCTTGGTGGTTGTGTTTAGTCTCCTGTCACAGAACTTTTGACTTTCACAGCAATAGTGCCTAGACACTTGACAAGGGCAGACATCCTGTCTGACCCTGATAATTCTATAGCATCTCATCTTTGAAAAGAAAATCAGAGGAAAAAATAACTTGGTTTTATGAGTGTATGTCCTTTTTGTTTCATGCTGTCCTTTCCCATATGACCTCTAGCTATATTGTCAATCATATCTATTCCCATGGTTTTATTAAATGTCTTGGTCTGCTTGGGCTGCTATAACAAAATGCTATAGACTAGGCGACTTAAATATCAGAGAATTATTTTCTCAGTTCTTGAGACTGGAAGTCTGAGATCAGGGTTCCAGTATGGTGGGTTCTGGTAAGGGCTCTCTTCCTGTCTCACCAATGGTTGTCTTCCCACTTTGTCATCATGTGGCCTTTCCTTGGTGGGTGTATATGGAATGAGAGTGGACTCTAGTGTTTCTTTTTCTTATAAAGGCACTAATCCCATCATGTGGTCCCACCCTTATGACATCATCTAAACCTAATTACCTCCCAAAGTCATATTATGGGTTAGGGCTTCAACATATGAATTTTGGAGAGACACAAACATTCAGTCTATAACAATGGATATGAACAAGAGGTGAACTTTAGACAAGAAATTGCCTTCTTTGAAAATAAGTATAGACATACTGTTATATAAAGAAAGCAAAATAAGGAAAGCTTGGTTGCAACTTACATGTGCTTTCTTTGGGGAAAACACTGTTTGTTTCCAGGAGTGTCTGATATCAGACAAATGAAACCTTCTTATGGACTGAACTCCTGTCAGGCACTATTGTATGTAGTAAAGACAATGAGCACAAAGAAAAAGTATCACACTTTTGTCCTGCTTGATTTTATTGTACATTTTTTTCTAGTGACCATGCAAACAGAGTCTGCATAACAGAAAAATATCAATACATTGGCCGATAGTTATGAATTACTGCTGGATACTGAGAATTATACAGGTAAGTCATGGTGGTGACAGTGTTCTGGATAGTAATCAAGATAGATTCACAGGCCTGAGCAATTTACAGTGTGGTTGGAGAAAGAATTTGTTGTTCCAATCTTCCCACATGTATATGTTTAAGGTCTGTTTTGCTGGCTGTGTACAGAATTTTTAGTTCCCTCCTCATGTAAGGTACAGAACGAAGATCCTGAAAACTAAAGCAAATTGTTTGGACATGTGTATTCTCAAGGAGAGGAGAGTTAGAATAACATTAATGTCTTGGCCTTCTAATATTCCACTGTATATATCATAGGCAGCATATATCCTTTTCCATAAGAAATGGGAAAAAAGAATTAGAGCATTGGGTTATGACTTCTATCACTTTTTCATCATCAGACTCTGAAACAAACTAATGCCTATTTACCAGAAAATGGGAAATGTTCAATTTCTTTAGTTGCAATGACACTGTGGTTTAAAAATATCTAGTGTCCTTTTGCAAAAGCCTTGGATGAGCTGTGAGAGCAGCCACTTGCCTGTCAATGTGTAATTATTTCTCCCTCCTCCTCTGCCATGCCAGTAGCAGTGAACCGCTGAGACCATATTGTTGCCCATATGTTAGGAAACTACTAAATTAAACCCCTATGTAATGTGCTGACAAGTCTACTGCAGGAGTTAAAGGTTTGGTGAGTAAATTTCTCTAATTTATCATTCCATTGTTAGTGTTTTTGAGTTTTTTCTCTCTCGGTCTGGCTGTTCTTTGTCAGGGACTGAGAGATTGTTATCACACATCGATATCATCAGAAAAGAAACTGAATATTTGGGTTAGGCCAGATTTCCACAGTTGATGAATTAGGCCTAAATCTCTAGCGCTTGCTCAGAAAAGCCTGATGTTCAGCCTGTCCTGCTCTGAAGTGTGAAGGATGTTCAGAGAATTTAAATCAGAGACAAATACTCTTCTGTCTGTTTGAAAGCCCTCAGGCATAGTCTTCTGAAGTTCACTGTTCCGTGTTCACGGCAGGAAACTGTCTCCCCCAGTCCTTATCCTTTTGCTTTTACTATTATACTTCTTTTAACACGTCTGACTTATTTTCAATGTATTTAATTTTTTCTTAACTTTAGAAGAAGAGAACTGACCCTAATTGATCCTAATTTTCTCACATCCATCAATTACTACTCACCTAATGGGAGTGCTACTTCCTTCTTTCTTCTATCCTCCTGAGGGGAACGGGTAGTCCTTCTTATGAGGAAGAACAAAGAAAATTTTATGACAAGCACTATAGTACATTATCTTGTTTAGCAATAACAGCAGTCTAGGAAGGATGCCTTATTGCTTAGTTGGTATTTGGGGAAACTATAGCTTAGATTGGGTAAGTAACTTGCACAGGGTCACGTGAATCCAATAATGGGAGAATTCATCATCTGTTTGGGTCCAGGAACTTGTGACTTTCCTTCTCAAGTTTGATTGTTGTTTTGAATAGGACAACTGAAGATTTCTGAGATTTTGCTTCACAGGACACAGATGTTCTTCTAAATGTTAGTACATATCTTCTAAAAAGGGCTGTATTATCAAATATGCTTACTACATTAGGGCTTACTACATTAGGGTTTTCCAGAGAAATAGAACCAATGGAATTAAACTCACATGTGTGCACACACACATATAAAACTGATATTTAATATGGAAATTGGCTCACTTGATTATAGAGGCTGAGAATTCCCACAGTCTACTTTCTACATGCTGGAGAACTGGAAAAATGATGATGTGATTTAATGAAATCCAGAAGCCTGAGAACTGGGATGAGGGTAGGGACAACTGATAGTGTAACCACCAGTCTGAGTCTGAAGGCCTGAGAACTAGGAGGGCTGATGTCTGAGGACAGGGTAAAATGCCTGTCCAAGCTCAAATGGAGAGAAAATTGCCCTTCCTTCACCTTTTTGCTCTATTTGGCATCAAGGAATTTGATGAGGTCCACCCACACTGGGGAGAGCAACTATTTTACTTATTTTCACCAATAAGTTCACCAATTCAAATGCTAATCTCTTTTGGAACTAACCTTACAGAGACACCAAGAAATTTTTTTTTTACCAGCTTTGTAGACATCCTTCAGGCCAGTGCAATTGACACATAAAATTAACCACACTTGGGAAATACTGTATAAAATTAAGTTGAACAGTGTTTTCCACAAGACTTTTTGGAGTTTATGCACATTGGGATGTGAATTTTTGAGAAGATAATATAGCATGTGGATTTTACTGAATCTGGTAAACTACCAAATTCTTTTTCTTTTTCTGCAGAGTATGTGAGAACACAATTTGGGGAATGTTGGCATAACCTTTTTCCCTTTCTCTTCCTGTATCAAAACTAATACCTGTGCTGGTGGCTTAGTGTGATTCCATGTAATGACATTTCAAAGGCTATTTATTAAGCACTGCCTACAGTGTATGAGTCTCTGCAACAATTACTAGAGAAGAGGGTAATGTGAGGACACAAAATTATAAAATATGGATAAAGCTCTGATTTGAAAGAGTTTATGACCTAGTG
Source organism: Phyllostomus discolor (assembly GCF_004126475.2). Lineage (NCBI taxonomy): Eukaryota > Metazoa > Chordata > Mammalia > Chiroptera > Phyllostomidae > Phyllostomus > Phyllostomus discolor. The sequence continues at coordinate 148,474,630 of NC_040906.2, forward strand.
TGTAGAATGCACTTAGAACAGGGCATGTTACAAATGGTGAAGAGTCCACATAACCATGCTTCCATAGGTGGCTTCCCTCATATGGTTGTAGTTTGCACTGTGATGTATTATGTTTCATTTCTTTTTCCTGTTGTTATTTGCCTCTGGGTAGAGCTTAAAAAATAGTGAGGTAAAGTTGTGACTTTTAAGCTAAATGCTTTTGGCAGGGAGCCCTTTTCCAATGTGGCAGATCAAAAAAATAAATTTAATATTATACAAAACTTTTGTGTGGTAGAACTGTTTCCATGTTGAAGAACTAAAACTCATGTTATTCATTGGTTGTGATATTTTGATGAAAAGCAAATGAGATGTTTTTCTGGTGACAGGTGAAGAAGCTTACTATTTTCTGCAATAATAGGGGAAAGTCAATATTTCAATTAGGCTGAAAATCTGTGTAGTTCTTTAGGAGTCACCAAGCAAAAATTTGACCTAAAACTCATACATACACTTGTATGTCAGTGTCTTTGCAGTTAAAATGCTATATTCTGGTTATTACTAAGAAATTTAATTATTATAAAGCTTGAGAACAAGGCATATATACTTGCTCAGGTCCAAGAGAATTTTGCTCAGATTCAAAGTTCTTTAGAATTTTAAGAAAACAGGATTGAGTCACTTTAAGCAAAATTTGTTTGGGGCTCAGGAAATTTCAATTCATGCCATTGGCCTATTAACAAATATTTTATTAGATTGAAAAGAAAGAAGGAACATTCAGATATACTCACATGGGGTAGAAATAACTTTCTTTATGGCTCACATTTAAGACCGCATTACTGTAATTTCAATATTTTTATTGTTCTTGTAGAACAGGAGGATTTATGTATTACTCTAAGCTGATCTCAACTCTCCGTGGATACAGACAGTTAAAGTCAACTATTTAAAAGTTCCAGAGATCCTTAGGGACAATCATTCAGTAACATTTGTTTAACACCCTTGGTGAGCACAGAACTTTAGAACTTTTTAGGGTATAAAAAGCAGTGGATGTAGTTCTTGCCTTCAAAGGTTTTTCATTGAGGATCTATCACACACACACACACACACACACACACACACACACTCACACACCAATGAGACTCTTAAAATAATATTTAAACAACTTTAAAGAAATCTAACAGAAATTATGAATTGTGTTGGTTTTATTCTTCATGTGTTAGTGTGAATGAATTTCCAAATAAGGAACTTGAATTATGAAATTCTCCAAGTCTCATTTTATTAAATGAGCAAGAAATTTTTAAGTTTTATATCTTTACTTGGTGTTTTCTTTCTTATTTAATCTTGAAAGTAGGCACATGAAATAATATGACTCCACATTAATGCCTTGCCTCCTTTTCTCTACAAATCTATATATATTTAGTCAAAACCCAAAGGAGCTGAGAATTCTAAGGAAAATTTGTGTCCAGGCCCTACTGGACCTTAAAGTTCTACTTTTCCAACCAGCAGTTACAAAATAGAGAACTGGATTATTAAAGGAAGCAAGTATGTGGAGAAAAAACAGTTGCAAAGTAGGTGTATATAAGCTATTCTATAGATATAGGATATTCAGAATAAGCATTATTTTGGGTGAAAAGTTTAGGTCACAAAAAGAAAATTAGAGCTAATAATTTAGATAGTTTCTTATGAAATGGAAGTCTACCTATGAAAAGGGACACTTCCAAGTGGTTGATGTTCTTGGTTAGAATAAGATGGGAATGTGACACAAGATGTGTGGTTTTAGGTCCAGTTACAAGCTTTGAAACCTTATTTTCAGCTTTAGCTGGTCAGGAAGGTACTCTTGTCACTCACGGTAAATGAGTAACATTGTAGTTGGATAAGAAAAAAGAAAAAGTATATTAAAATAAAAGAGACATAATAAACACATTTAAACCAATACTGAGTGATTTTCTAATAGTTTTCGAGTATCTGTATTAATCAATTCTAAAAGCATTGCATCAGTGTATCATTTTAAGGTGTTTAAAGCATTTTTAGGGGCTGATATATTACAGACTTGTAAGAAATACAATAAGTTACTTTAAATCAACATCTAAATGTCTGGGGAAATCTTATTTAGTAAATTAATATTTTTTGATGTGTTTGTAATAAGCATTAAAGTATTTAGAAAAAACTAATTGTTTAAGAATTAGTAAATTAGTAAAGAAAACATTAGACAGAGTCTAAATTGCTATGATCATTCTTTTTTGTGTATAAAAGCAGCCTGGATTTTTGTTTTTAGTTTAGAACCTACTTACCATTTCTCACATAAACATGCTCTAGAACAAGTATTGGCAAATAATGGTCCATGGACAAAATATTTAGTCTACTTTGCACATGAGGACATTGGTTAGGGAAGCTAAGTAACTTTTCCAAGATCATCATGCAGCTAGGAAGTGTCGAAGCAGGATTCAAACAAACCCAGGGAGTCTGTCTTCAGACTCTTACCCACAACACTACACTGCCACTGATTCTTGTGAAAAAGAGGAGGCAACTTGTGTGGTTGGTCCACTATCACAGTCCATAAATGATCGAGGTACTTTAGAATAAACAAACAAAAACTGAGGTGTTTTTTAGGAGGGAAGGAGTGGGAGGAAATGTGGCCATAGTGGAGGAAACTGAAATTCTGTGCTCAGAAAATGTTAGTCTGTATAGCTTCAACATTTTGCTCAGTGGTAGTCCTGCACTTACCTGTTTAGCAATAGCTCAGGTTTCCAACTGATAAACAAACCATAGTAGAGGGGAAAACAGTGGACTATAGGGCTCCTGATTCTGATTGTTCTAAAGATTTGAAGGTGTCTCCATTTTTGAATGCTAGAAGTGTTTCCAGAAGTCTTCAGAGATGTGTTCTGTGAAACAAATTTTGTGGACAAATATATGGGAAATGAGGCATACTATCTTTCTCTCTCTTAGAGATTCAGAATTTTTGTAAGCAAAGTAAATACTCTTAGAAGATTTTGCACTAAAAATTTTTGCTTATTTTTAGCCCAGTGTAAAATGACCATAGATTTTAAATTTTATTATTTTTTTGCCTGCATAATATCTGTCAACATTATGAAAAATCAGTTTTCTATGGAATAGACTTTGGCAAGTGTTATTTCCCATTTTTACCTATAAAGCAAGGTTGCAAATTGAGCTTACACTGTAATGTAAAGAAAAATATAAATTCTTTATTTTATCTCAAATGAATTTCATCTTTTTCCTGAGCTTTTATCTATGGTGTAGTATCTATGGTGTATCTTTGTTTATCCGGGATAAACAAAGGTCAGTATGATATTAGGAGGGTTTTTTTGTTTGTTTGTTTCTTCTTGGGACAAATATTTATTCGGTCTTTCAAGTGACCATCTCCAGTGCCTGCTTCTTCCCTAAAGGAGGCATTCAGGTGTGTTGGGGAAGGGCTTCCATGGCTCATCCTTGTCCTGGGATATATGCTTGTAGTTATCTGCTGTTCTCAGGGCAATGTCTCTTGGCTGACTGGGTGCTGCTATCCCTGTTAGAGGCAGTCTACAGCTGATGTCACTTTGTTTTCTTTGCAAGGATCCAGCAGTGCTCCTGGCTGACCCTGCCCCACCTTGCGCCTAAGTGACTGCCTTGGCCTTTGTCCATCCTGCTGCCCCAGTGTTCACTAAGTCTGCTCTGTAAGGTCACCATGCTGTCTGCCCAACAAGCCCCTTGGCAGGCATATTATTCCTCAGCTGCACAAATGCAGAAACTTGGAGGTTTGAGAAAGCTCAACCTCTGAACCTTTCTTTTTACGTACACATTGCACCATCAGGGAGCTGTGGCTGTGGCCCAGGTTGTACTTAGGGGAAGGGGACAAGTTGAAAGGTGCTCTTTTCATAGAGTTGTCCATAAAAAAATGAGTGGGTGGCTAATAGCTTATATCTTTATCATTGATTTTATCCTCACTTATATAACAAACATCTCCCTGAAGTCTAGGAAATGGAAGTGGGAGATGCAAGATTAACATCTTCCAATCTCTTTCTCCCTCACCTCCTAGCCAGAAACAGCCAGATAGCTCGTTTATTCCTTTTTTTATTATATCTTCCCTTCCTTGTCCTGGTTGTTGGTAGGGATATGGAGTAGCCTCCATGTTAGTAAGCCCTAAATTCTAAGTCCTTCAGCCTATTCTTTCTCAAGATAACAACCTGTTGAGCAAGGTTTACTGCTTGCTGCATACCCAATCATATGTGGGGTATAAAAAACTAACTTTCTCTTTGTCCTTCCTTCACATTTATTAGGTAACAAATCTAATTATCCATAGGTAGATAGATGCCTCATGTGAAATATGGTTTACTCAAGAAGGCAAAAGAACAAAGCACATAATTTGAAACCATTACCTCCATTACCCACACCTATCAGCTTTTACACAGATCCTCTCCTAGGTAGTCAATGATTTTATATTTTTATTTTTTAAAAAAAGATTGTATTTTTATTTAGAGAGAGGGGAAGAGAGGGAGAAAGAGAGAGAAATATCATGAGAGAGAGAAACATTGATCAGTTGCCTCTCATATGTGCCCTATTTGGGGACTGGACCAGTAACCAGGGCACATACCCTCACTGGGAATTGAACCCAGAGACCTTTCACTTTGTGGATGACAGCCAATCAACTCAGCCAAAGTGGTCAGGGCAGTAGTCAATGGTTTTGAAAGCTTCTTTGATACTGCTATCCTTTGGATTTTCTCTTCTTGACTGCTCCCTTGTTCTTCAGGCTCATCACTTTCTGTGCTTCTAAGAAATGTCATTCCTTTTAAAAGTTCCATCTTCAGGTCATTGTTCTTCTGACTCACACTTTATGGTGATTTTAAACATACTAATTCTTTTCATTGCTGTGCATATACTCACTTCCCATATCTATATTCTAGCCAGAACCTTGTATCTGTTTGCTCTGCAAAGACTTTGCTGCTCAAAGTGTCACACTGAATCCTCTCACTAGCTGGATGCATTCTTGCATGTGTCATCTCATTTAATGGCAGGATGATTCAGCCAGTTCCATAGTTCAGGTTCTCATCATTTCTCCCATGGGCTATTCTAATAACTTTCTAGAGAATCTTTCTGCTTCCCACTCCTTTTTCACAGCAGTCTATTTCCATATTACTCTTAGAGTACTCCTTTAAAATCTTTTGGGGCCTCCCCCATACCCCATTTTGTCCTGCCTCCTATCTGGCTATACTCCCTATACACTCATTTTCCTCCAGTCAGTCTTCTAGCAGTTCTTGGAATGCTTCCCACTCTTTCATGCTTTGCTGCTTTTACATAAGTAGGTTCTTCTGTGTCACTTTTCTTCCCCTCACTTAGTGAGTTAATTCCTACTTATGTGTTATGAATTACTTCCTGCTACCTCCTCCAGAAGCCATCCCTCAAGAGCCCAGCCTGAATAAGGTGGCCTTTTTCTGTGCTGCTTCACACATACCTTTAATTCACATAATTTTTGGAACCACTACACACATTCTAATATCTCTCCTTCTTTCATTTCATTTGGGAGCAGAAACCATGTCTTGTTGATTTCTTTGTTCCTAGCACCTAGAAAGAGCCAGATACCCAGTAAACCCTCAGTAAATGTTTTTGAAATGAATGGAGGAGGTCAAATAGACTAAGGACAGATAAAAGGTCATTGTATTTGGTTAGCAAAAGGTCTCTGCTGACCTTGAAGAGATGAGGTTCAGTAAATATTTAGCTTTCCCAGTCTGGGCACTGAGATGCTTGTAGGGAAGTCTGCGTGCTTGAACACCAACCTCATCTCTCTCTGTGATGTTTCATAATGGAGAGGAAAGCTGTTAAGAGTTTCTAAAAGTGAATTGTGAAGCAATTAGAGTGACAGAAAGATATGAGTGATTTGGGTGAGCATGGCTTTTAGCCACATAAAGAGCAGCTAAATGCATCTGCTTCAATAAAATTCAGAGCAAAACCTTTGTAATCAGTCTGAAAACACCTAAGGCTTATTTTCCTTTTCTCGGGAAAGGTAAAAAACAATTTAGTAGCTGGATATTTCATCATTTGAACAGTACTTTCATCTTTTGAGTTATATTAAAATACATATATAAACCCACAGTCCTTTCCTTCATGACAGATAGCCCTATAGTCAGTGGGTTAGCAGGTGAAGCCCACGACCATGACCCTCACTCTGCCATGTTACTGTGTGTGCCCCATCCCCTCCTATCAACAGACCTCTAGTGCCTCAGCTGCTCAATGTGGAGGCTGTCAGCAACTAAATAAATAATTTCAACTGGAATGTGAAGGCCCTAGGGAGGCCATATTTTGGTGATTAGGAGTCAGAAGATGATAAATGACTTTCCATTTTTAGTCACTCAGGAGGACGGGAGGCTGGTCAAGGCTGCTGGAAACCTTGAAAGTGTTTGGGAAGTATATAGAACAAGTCAAAAACATACTTAAACCAGCAGGGGGTATTTCAGAAACTATGCTCACAACTAGACTTGGAAGCCCCAAATAGTGGTAACCAAAGATGATTAAAATTAATATTGGGGGATGACAGGAGGGACTGAGGGGTCTGTGGGTTGGGGCTTTTAGAGATATGGAACCAAGAGGATAGACACACACACATGTATACATAAAGAGAGAGATTTATTTTAAGAAACTGGCTCACACAATTGTTAGGCTGTTAAGTATGAAATTTGTGGGGCAGGCTGGCAGTCTGGAGGCTCAGGGAAGAGTTTATGTTTCGGTCTTGCTTTAAATTCCACAGGGCAAGAATTCCTTCTTCAAGAAACCTCAGTCTTAGCTCTTAAAGCCTCAGCTATCAGATGAGGCCCACTCACATAATGGGGGGATCATCTGTTTTAATCAAAGTGTACTGATTGGAAATGTTGATGTATCTAAGACATGCTTACACAGCAATACATAGACTACTTTTTGACCAAACAACTGGCCACCATTGCCTAGCCAAACTGAGACATAAAATTAATCATAATAAGGACAAAAGAAGGTACAGTGAGAGCCCAAATCAGGAGCTAGAAATCAGGTGGGGGCCCAAGAATAGCCACAGTTTAACTCAGTCTGTGACTGGAAGTAAACAGGCTATGTCCAGTTGGTCAGGGCCAAAGAACTGTAAGATAGAAGTTGTATTGATGGTTAGCTTGGCCCCACTCTGCCTCTTCTGATTTAGCATTGACCACTGAGTGATGGTGCAGATGATGCAGACCAAACAAAGTTCCTGAGGTTTCCTATTTCAGGCCTTGCTCAAGTGGGCAAAGGTTAAAATTTTGCTCCTCTTGTTTCTTTAGCAAAACTTACCTGTTTCAAGGTTTAATTTTATTAAAGTGCCTTCTTAGTGTCTAAAATAGTCGTAGCAATCTAATAGCTTAAGACATTAAGTTCCAACCTTTTGTTAATAAAAATAAAAATTACATGCTTCTTTGATTGAAGGCAGGTGAGAGAACTCATGCCTGGGTCTAGGTAACTGGTTCTGCAGTACCCCTATTTGCTTGAAAAGTATCTCCTTTACAACACTTTGAAATATCCTCATTGTTCTTCTCTCCAGTGATACAGTTTCTTTTTGTACTGTATAAGACAGCTAATGACCTAGTATTTCTATTTATTTATTTATTTGTTTATTTATTTAATTGTTCAAGTACAGTTATCTCCAGTAACCTAGTATTTCTTAACTCATGTCCACCCTTCTATACCTGGCTTTGTGATGCCAGGCTAAGAGTCTGTGAACTATACTTTCAAGACTCCCTTGCAGCTGCAGTGGGAAGAACTGGCAGAAAACCAGACAGCATGAGAAAGGGAGAAGGGACGCTTATCCTGATCCCAAGTCCGGTAAACATTCTTCTAGCAGCAGGAGTTACAGGAGCAGTGGACAACTACTACTTATATTTTGGTATGCCAAGTAGCAGCTGCAAGGTATCCCCTCACAGGTCTAAGCAGCAGATGTGCAGCACCTGCTCAGAGTACTGGAAAATGGCCCCCATGAAGCCTCATCTCAGAGTTCTTGGTGCCACTGGGAGGCATGCACAGCCCCTCAAAAGTCCAAAGGTTAGCTGGACAGTGCCTCTTAGATCTCTGAGCACCAGTTGTTCTATGAGCAGCCTCAGGAATCCAAGATCAGAGAAGCAGTGCTTCATCAGAGGTTTGAGAGCCAGCCACTGTAGTAACCTTCTCAGGAGTTCGAGCACTGGGTTGCAGTGCCCCCTCCAAGTCCTAGTGCCAGCCATGCAGGGCCCACCCTTGAGGTCTGTGCACTGGCTGGGAACATCCCTTCGCTGGTCAGACCTGTTCTGAGGTCCTAGGATCTGGTAACACCTATCTTTTCCTTTTTGTTCTCCAAGACCTAGGGGTGGTGACTGCCTCTTAAAGTTATCTCAGAGTTCAATTTTTGTTTTATTAACTTTCAATACCTTTCACACTAATGGCCTGTATTAAACTTCCTGTATTTGAAATAACTTACTTTGCTTCTTTTAAGAGCTTGGACCCTGAACTGTGCATGTATCTCAACTTTCCCATAATCTAGGTAGCTGGAACATTGTAGGATTGTTGTCTCCAGAGTAGGCTGATATTGTGGAAATCCAGGAGGAGAGAAAGGTTAGGGGTTGGTGTTTTTATTTTATTTTATTTTGGCAGGATTTTAAGGTTTTATTAACACAAATGCAATGTGTACACATCTTTCTATTTATTTTCTTCGCTGCACAGCATGGCATTGGGATAGGTGATATGATGGCAGCTGGGCCACTCTTTCCGCAATGGCATTGCTGTTCTTTGAGGAGATGTGAGCAATCTCAGCACAGTAAGATTTGTTGCACATCAGGAGCACTTCAAGCTCCTTGACGCTGTGGATCAGGAACTTCCAAAAGCCACTGGGCAGCATGTGCTTTGTTTTCTTGTTGCTCCCATAACCAGCGTTGGGCATCAGGATCTGGCCCTTGAATCTTCTTCATGCCCTACTCTCAATACCTCTGGGTTTCCACCAGTTCCACATAATTTTGACATATTGGCCTGACTAGTGCCAGATGAAGTTCTTGGTCCTCTTTTTTACAATCTTGGGTTTCATGAGAGGTCTGAGGGCAGGTATGGTACTGAGTAAGAGATAGCTGCCATCTCTGTAGCGGCACTGAGGAAGAGACTGGTGTTTTTATTTTTTAAATGTTCTTTTGAAGGCCAAGATAGAGACAATAATTTTGAATTTTAACAACTTTAATTTTGTTTTTTCAAAAGCAGAGCTCTCAGGTCATCAATTTTTTTGTCATAAATAATAATATTCTCTCTCCCCGCCTATATAAATATTCTAAAAGTCAGGGATGAGGCAAAAGTTATTGGAAATGTAAGCAAGATACTTGGAGGCTATTGATGTTTTTTGGGGGAAAAAAAAGCCCTGTTTCTTGCCTCTGCACTCTGAGATTAGCAATAGAGCCATCACTGAGTGGGGGTATATGAGAAGGGAAGAGAAGAGAGGTGCATCTTCTTCTTGCCTGGAAACTGTGTTGGAGTTCTGGTCCTCGCCCTGGCATGAGCGCAGCAGAGTAGGGACAATCAGTGTGGATGGTATATGTAGAGGGTCTCAGTATGAGGAACTGACCACATCCAAAGGCCACAGGTTACTAGTATGGGAAATGAATTCAGCCTGTATGGAATAACAGTGAATCTGTTCTTAAGGCAGGGAATTCAGTACTTACAGAGGATCTGATCTGGAGAATGCATCGTCCAGCATGGACAAATGCCATATCCTCACACCATGACCCTGGGTAATCTCTGCCTCAGGAACTTAGAAGATACTTAGTATGGAGAAAAATGGTGATGGGTAGTCCTAGATTGATATTTTAACTATATTTTATTAAATTTTACCTGAAATGCCTAACTTTAGGAGAGCTGTTGACTAAGATTATATTATCTCTCATTAGGTGAAATGAGGCCTTAAGAAAATTATCTTGTTTCAAAGTAACATAGAAATATTGCTTCTTGCACATCTGAACACATGGACATTTATCCCTCTACATATGCTTACAGTACTCTCCTTTACAAGGAAGTGCTGGTGCAAAACATTTTTAGACAGGAGGTAATTTTTCCTGTATTAAGAGGAAAAATGGCTTGGTATCTAGGGGAAGCAGAAATGATGTTTTGTTGTTTACAATAGAAAACAGAACAAAGAAATTATTATGAAGATTTTGAGTTTGCTCCTCAAATAAAAAGAAAGAGAAAGAAAACAACCTGAGGCATCTGATATAACCTAGGAGACCAAAATCACAAAACCAAAGCTACTTCTGAGGTGCTTTGAAAAGAAATGTGTTCAAGAATCTTTCCTGTTTAAAAAAATGTTTAATTTTTAGTCTGCCTGAGTAGCACAAAATATGCTATATTTTCAAGTTCCCATGTCATCTTATAAGTTAGACAGTGTTAAAATGCATTCTGAAGAAAAGAATCTGCCATCAGTTGTAGTGTTGTGTGATGACAGGATTCTTAATCAAAATCAGTAGGTTTGGTCCAATTTAACAGAACCAATTTGGTTCTGTGCCAGGGGTTGTGCTCGGCATTTTGAGGAGCTAGCCCCTGTCTTGGAGTTGCCCACAGTTTGACCAATGTTGGCTGATTTGAAATTTTGTCAATATCTCAGACTGAGAAAAAAAATTGAGCATTCATTTTGAGCAAGCTGTGGATGAAGAAAAAAGGTCTTACTAAATTTCAATATATGGAAATCCCTAATGATTTAATTTGAAAGGAAGGATTCAAGTATCTATGAATAAATATAAAAGGATTTTTAATTGTAATGTCCCAGCAATGGAAATGGTTTAAAGACTGAGATTAAAACAGCTATGTTCTAGTAGCTAACAATTTAGCTAATTCCTTCTAACCAACATTAGTCTCAATAAGTGTATTGTGTGTTCATGAAAAATAAAGTTTCAAACAATTCACATATGATTGGTAAAATAATTGCTCCCAAATAGTCATATACAAAAGCAGTTCTATAATGCAACTTCATTTAGAAGTCAACTTCTAATAAAAAATCAATTCAATTTAACAATCATTTCTTTGGCATCTATTATGCATACATATGAGGTACTAAGCAAGATGGGTGGAGGGATGTTATAATAAGTAAAGCATGGCTCAGTTTTCAAAGATGAGGGCAGGGTTTTTTTTCTATTCCTTTTTTAAAGATTTACTTATTTTTAGAGAGAGGGGAAGGGAAGGAGAAAGAGAGAGAGAAAAACATCAATGTGTGGTTGCTTCTCACGCAGCCCTCACTGGGGACCTGGCCCATAACCCAGGCATGTGCCCTGACTGGGAATTGAACTGGCAGCTCTTTGGTTCACAGCCTGCACTCAATCCATTGAGCCACATCAGCCACAGTCTATTCTTTTAACTGCTATACTTCCAAAGTTTAGGATAGTATTAATACATAATTGGCATTTAAATAAAGCTCTGTGTAGTATGAGCTATGATGTGAGTCTTTACACATGAAGTACTTTGAACAAAGAGTGCAATTATGTTATAGATGGAAAGCAGGTATTTTACCCAGCTGCCATTTTATCTAAGTGCACACAGAGGAATGCACTTATGCACATGAACACTGTATTTCCTTCTAGACTACAAGATAGAAGAAGCCTTGAGCCCCCTTCCTGTGAGTTGATGACTCCTTAACTAAATGCTGATACCAACACATATGTAAGATCTTTGAAAACATAGTACTTATGTCGAAGTAACTGTTATTTTCTACCATTAAGAATTTAAACAGACTTCCGGCCAAGATGGAGGCATAGGTAGATACACTGTGCCTCTTCACACAACCAAGATAGGGACAATAGCAATTTAGAAACAGAATAACAACCAGAACTTACAGAAAATTGAACTGTATGGAAGTCGAACACCTATGGAGTTAAAATAGACACTTTTATCCAGACCAGTAGGAGGGGTGGAGTCCTGCAGCTGGCCAGGTGGTGGTGCAGAGAGCAGAGTGTGTTGGGACTGGGCATGTAAGGCAACTGGGGCATGCAAGACCACAGTGGGCAGACCCTTGGTGTGCAACTGGCAGCTGGCAGACCCTGGCTGAGGGGTGGCAACCAGCAGACCCAGCAAGGTGGCGATTGTGAAACAAGGCACTGCACTCAACCCAGGATCTTAGTGCTGGGAAATAGAGCCTTGGGGCACTGATTGAAAACATCTGTGGGGGTTGAGGTGCAGGGAGAGACTCCCAACCTCACAGGAGAAGTCATTGGAAAGTCCCACAGGGTGCACAGGCCCACCTACACGGGAATTGACCATAGAGGGGCCCAGTTTGCTCGGGGGAAGTGGCACGAGGGACTGAGGTCCAACAGAGAGTGGAGCAAGTGCCATTGTTCCTTCTTGGACCCTGCCCCCACATATGTCACAACCCAGGGACTGGGGTGCCCCACCCTGGTGAACACGTAAGGCTCTGCCCCTCATACACAACAGGTGTGACCAGACCAAAGGAAAAAAAAAGATGGCTCAAACAGAAGAACAAATGAAAGCCTCAGAACCAATACTTTTAAGCAACCAAGAGATAGCCAATGTATTAGATGCACAGTTCAAAGCACTGGTGATCAGGATGCTCACAGAATTAGTTGATTTCAGTCACAAATTAGATGAAAAAATGAAGGCTACAATAAGTGAAATGAAGAAAAATGCACAAGGGACCAATAGTGATGGAATGAAAGCTGGGTCTCACATCAATGGAGTGGACCAGAAGGAAGAAAAAAAACATACAACCAGAAAAGAATAAAGAAATAAGAATTCAAAAAAATGAGGAGAGGCTTAGGAACCTCCAGGACATCTTTAAACATTCCAACATCCGAATTATAGGGGTACCAGAAGGGGAAGAGGAAGAGCAAGAAGTGGAAATGTTATTTGAACAAATAATGAAGGAGAACTTCCCCAATCTGGCAAAGGAAATAGGTTTCCAGGAAGTCCAGGAAGCTCAGAAAGTCCCAAAGAAGTTGGACCCAAGGAGGAACACACCAAAACACATCATAATTATGTTAGCCAAGGTAAAAATGAAGGAGAGAATCCTAGAAGCATCAAGAGATAAGGAGACAGTCACCTACAAAGGAGTTCCCATCAGACTGTCAGCTGATTTCTCAAAAGAGACCTTACAGGCAAGAAGGGGCTGGAAAGAAGTATTCCAAGTCATGAAAAGCAAGGACCTACATCCAAGACTGCTCTATCCAGCAAAGCTTTCATTTAGAATGCAAGGGCAGATAAAGTGCATCTCAGATAAGGTCAAGTTAAAGGAGTTCATCATCACCAAGCCCTTATTTTATGAAATATTAAAGGGACTTATCTAATAAAAAGAAGATAAAAAACATGTATAGTAAAATGACAGCAAACTCACAATTATTAACAACCACACCTAAAACAAAAACCAAAAGAAACTAAGCAAACAACTAGAACAGGAACAGAACCACAGAAATGGAGATCACATGGAGGGTTAGCAACATGGGAGTGGGAGGAGGAGAGGGGGAAAAGGTACGGAGAATAAGTAGCATAGATGGTAGGTAGAAAATAGACGGGGAGGCAAGATAGTATGAGAAATGTAGAAGCTAAAGAACTTATGACACATGGATGTGAACTAAAGATGGGGAATGTGGGTAGGAGAGGGTGTGCAAGGTGAAGGGGAATGAAGGGGGGTAATGGGACAACTGTAATAGCATAATCAATAAAATATATTAAAATGCCTAGTGCAAAAAAAAAAGAGAATTTAAACAGACTAATTCAAACTTGGAGTTTTTTTTTAATTTGAGCATTTGCTATATCTTACATTGAGAGCCTAGTTCTTCTGAAATATAAAATATAAAGTTGCAAATAAAGTTACTTTTTTAATGCTGACCTTTGTTTCTTAGTCTTCCTTGCCCAGTTGGCATGGATCTATAGGTCCTAAGTATGGTCCCAACTGTGGGAGTCAACTATACTTTGTTGTCTGAGATGTGTGTCTCATGGGCCCCAAGAACCTGAGTTTGCCGTTTTGACCTCTCAGAGTTAATCTTACCATCTGGTAATAAATATTTCATATTCACTTCTCTTGATTATAGATTAACTCTAGTTTTGTTTTTAAAACAGCTTTTCTATTGCCTTCAGTAGTGGAGGAAATACTGGAATATGTTTTTGGTTTTAGATCTTACTATCAAAGACAGGGTATCAATCTCTTTGAAGAGGAAATAACAAGGAATTTAGATGACTCCTTATGTATGACCCTTTTGTTTATTTTTAATTAATAATTCTCTTATTTTCTGGCATTCGAGCTACCCATATCTTTGTCATAATCTCAGTAGACCTTGGTTTAGTTAGACCAAGGGTCTGCCTCAACTGTGGGGTTAACAAGGTATTCATGTCATTTCCTGTGGCATTGAATATTTGCCTTTCTGACTGCTGATAAAATTATCTTTGCTGTCTGTCTTGGTCTCAAGAACAAAAAAAGTATACTCATTTCACAAAAGTGCAAGGAAAAAAGAACCAGTTCCTGGATCAAGGAATGTCACAACCAGTGTAGTTTTAAAATCTTTTGTGTGTCCCCATCTTTCATGTTCTGATGCTGTTACTACCCACCCTTGAGTTTTTTAATGAGAGAGTGGCAGGTGTGTTCAATTTCAGAGCTCATGTGTCAAGGTTTGATGGCCATTTGCCTGCCTGTCTGCCTTGGTTAAAATGTCTTTACCATTTTAAAATTAGAAACTAAAAGAATTTGTTCCTATAAATTAAAACTACTATGTGAAAATGAACTAAATGATTAAAAGGCTTTTTTTTTTCATTCAGAGTCCTGCTTGCTAAAGAATCTGGTCTGGATGCCAGAAGTGGTCTGCAGGGTGAGATCCTGGATGACGTCGTTGGCCTTCTATCTGCCAGCTGAAAGCCGGAGAGCCAAAGATTATTTTGAAGAGTCTTTGAAAGTGTGTGGAAATATCTAAAAGGCTGTGACAATTTCAGTTGCAAAATAGAGTAATAAACATTTATGAATCTGTATCTGCTCTTGATGTTGGCTAAAGTTTTAAAACCAAGGCTGCCTCAGACATACATATGTGTGTGCCTGTAAGAGAAAAAAAAATAAGCACCTTTCTCCTTTTTACAAAAAATTTAGCCTTTTATATGTGTCTGTTAGTAACCATAGCCCTTTTGCATCTGGGTCTAGAAATATTTTGAAACCCTTTTGGAAATCAACTGGTCATAGGAATTTATCATTTATGCACAAATGTCTAATGTAGGGCCATCAAACTCATTTTCCCTGGGGGCCACTTCAGCCTTGCAGTTGCCTTCAAAGGGCTGAAATAATTTTAGGACTGTATAAATGTAATTACTCCTTAACTGTTAAGGAGTTGAAATGACATTCAGCCCTTTGAAGGCAACCATGAGGCTGATGAGGCCCCCAGTGAAAATGAATTTGATACCTCTGGTCTAGTGTCTAATAAAATAAAAGGCATATCAGAAAGGTGCAAGGATCAAAGGTACCAGATACTTCTGTAAGTGGTGACAGAGGATCAGAAAGTGTGTGTGGGGGTGAATGGTGGAGAGAAAATGGAGACAACTGTACATGAACAACAATAAAAAAAAAGTAAAAAAAAAAAAGAGAGAGATAGCTCAGCCTCCAGATCCCTGCTCTATCCCCTGCAGTTGGGTGAAGGCCTTTCCACACCTGCCAGAAGCCAGGAGGATTGTTTGGAGAGACTGAATTTTAGGGATATTTAGGCACAGCTGAAGGTAGGGGTGACGAGCCTTGATGAAATCCTTTGAAAAACACAGTAGTGAATGCATATAAGAATCGTATTAGATGATTGAAACTGTTTTTGCATGACTTGGAAAGAGAAAAATAATATATTAGTTCTTTCCTGGTTTGATTAATGAACTTCAATGTATTGGAAGGAAATGCAGGGGGAATATGAATGATTCTTTCTGGTTTGTCTCGAGGTTTGTTCTCAGCAGACAAATCTAAAGGGTTATGAATTTAGATCACAGTCTCTCTTTGCTCTAAAAAGTATGTGCTATTTCATTAAAATACACAAAACTCTAGAACACGGAGTATTCTCTCTGCTCTTTCTGATTGGAATGACTTTTATTTAGATGTTAGAGCCCTCAGTGGATGCTCTAATTTTATTTTTTTCTTCCTTACTTTCTTGTTTTAGTCTCTGAGATATTTTCTCAACTGCATTTTCCAGTGCTTCTTTAGAATTCTTTTTTAAAAACATATTTTATTGATTATGCTATTACAGTTGTGCCAATTTTTTCCCCTTTGCCCTCCTTTACCTAGTACCCACATTCCCTTCAGCACTGCCCACCCCCCCACCACTCACCTTAGTTCATGTCTATGGGTCTGCACATAAGTTCTTTGGCCACTCCCTTTCCTATACTGTTCTTAACATCTCCCTGTCTATTTTGTATCTACAAATTTGTAGCTCTTAATCCCTGCACCTTTTACCCCATTCTCCCCATTCTTCCTCTCAGTTGATAACCCTCCATATTTATGATTCTGTTCCTGTTTTGCTTGCTTAATTTTTTTTAGATTCAGTTGTTGATAGTTGTGAGTTTGTTACTATTTTAATATTCATAGTTTTGATATTTTTCTTATATAGTTCCCTTTAACATTTCATGTAGTAATAATGGCTTGGTGGTGATGATGAACTTCTTCAGTTTTTACCTTGTCTGGGAAACATTTTATCTACCCTTCCATTCTAAATGATAGTTTTGCTGGATAGGGTAATCTAGGTTGTAGGTCCTTGCCTTACATCACTTTAAATACCCCTTGCCAGTCCCTTCTAGCCTGCAAAGTTTCTTTTGAGAAGTCAGCTCACAGTCTTATGGGAACTCCTTTGTAGGTAATTATCTGCTTTTCTCTTGCTGATTGTAAGATTCTCTCTTTATCTTTAACCTTTGGCATTTTAATTATGATGTGTCTTTGTGTGGTCCTCTTTGGGTCCACCTTGTTTGGGACTCTCTGTGCCCCTGGACTTGTATGTCTATTTCCTTCACCAAATTAGGAAAGTTTACTTTCATTATTTTTTTCAATTAAGTTTTCAAATTCCTTGCTCTTCCTCTTTTCCTTCTGGCACCCCTATGATTTGGGTATTGGTACATTTGGAGACGTCCCAGTGGCTCCTTACACTGTCCTCATTTTTTTAAATTCTTTTTTTTTCTTATTCCTCTGATTGAATGCTTTTTTCTTCCTTATGTCCCAAATTGTTGATTTGATTCTTGGCCTCATCCCCTCCACTGTTGGTTCCCTATAGATTTTTCTTTATTCAACTTAATGCAATCTTCATTTATGCCTGAGTCTTCTTTATGCTTTTGCTATATCCAGTGAGTTCTTTGAGCACCCTGATAACCAGTGTTTTGAACTCTGTATCTGATAGGTTGTTTATGTCCATTTTATTTGGTTTCTTTTGTGGAGTTTTGTCCTGTTCTTTCATTTGGTCCATATTTCTTTGTCTCCTCAATTTGGCAGCCTCCCTATGTTTGTTTCTGTGTAGTAGGTAGAGCTGCTTTAACTCCCTGTCTTAGTAGCATGGCTTATAGTAGAAAAGGCACCTGTAAATTGTGTGGGGTGGAACCTTAGGTAATAGCCAAGGTGGGACAACCCATTTCTGCTTTGTGACTCTGTGTAGGGGAGGGCTCAGAGAGGGCACAATGCCACTGCCTAATCTCTGGAGATTTGCCTGGGAGGAAGCTGTCTTCCAGCATTCACCCTTTGCCAGTCACTTCACTTTCTCCCTGTATGCCACTTGAACCTTTCCAGCTCTTGCCCTGGTGTTTAATCCCAGAGGGAGCAGATCTATGCATGTCCTGAGACCTTTGTGGGCCTTTAAGAGGAGTCTCCTGAGAATCCTGCAGTTTCTTTTGCCACCCCAACCTCCATTGGTTTTTATAGCCAGAAGTTATGGGGACTTATCTTCCTGGTGCTGGAACCCTAGGCTAGGTGGTCTGGCCTGGTGTTGGGATCTCTTTCTCCCAAGGTATCTCTCCTAATCTCCTGATTTTATCCACAACACATGAATGTGGGACCACTTGTTCTGCTGTCTCTCTATGCTACTTCATATCTCCACCGCTCCTACTTGTCTGGATGAAGGTGACTTCTTTAAATCCTTGGTTGTTGGACTTCCATGCAGTTCAACATTCTGATGAATCTTGGTGATATTTGTTTTGTAGTCTAATTGTAATTATTGCTGTAGTTGTGTGAGGAGGTGAAGCATGTTTCCCTAGTCCTCCATCTTGGCCATGTCTCTCTTCTGAATTCTTTATTTCTGTCTTTGTATTTTTAATTTCCAAGAGCTCTCTTTGTTCTCTGAAGGTGCTTTGTTTTTCTAGCCTCCTACTTTTATTTCATGAATGCAATATTTTTTATCTTCAGAGGAGAATCCATTATTGTATTTTGAAGCTTTCTGGCTATATTTTCTGTTCCTTGGAGGGTTTTTTTTCTTAAAAAATTTTCCCTATATGTTCACTTTGATTTCCATCTTTCATGACAGAGTCTGATTCTTTAAGAAGAAAGTGGTAAAAACAGGTAGGAAACTATATATTTGGGTGGAGAAAGTTAACCAGTGAGTTTTAGGCTAGGAAGAGCTGTCTGGACTGTTTTGGTTGGGTGACCAACTCTCAGCATCTTTAGATCTTTTCACAAGGGTTGACCAGTTTCTTCAGAGAGGAATCCACCAGTTTTCAATCTTTTGTTAGTATAGAAACAAAAACTCAAACATTGAAAACATTTTATGTACTTATAAGTTAAATCTTAAAACTTCTTAAAGAATTTTTAATGATATTTTTGCAAGACTCTAAATCTTAGATTTTGTGTGTGTGTGTATTATTCTGATTACAATAATTTTTTCCACAGTAATTTAACAAGCATAGTTTAACTAAGCTAGAATTAACTAAGATAGAATTATCTTTGGTTTCCAGTGATTTGAAACAAATATATAGCTTAGTTGACACTATCTTTATGCTAATATAACTTGTTTTTTTTAATTGTTTCCCAACTCAAATCCCTTAAAGAACTCATTTCAAAGAGAAAAGAAAGTTTATTTTATTTACTTCTATTAGTCACATTCTTGTTAGTTTATAGTTTATTTTCACTGTTTTACATGTCCATTGAGATGTAAAATTCCTGTTGGCATTTCCTTTCAATATTTTAGAGTAATTTTAGTTTTTTTGTTCCAGAGTATAAATAATTTGTATTTGATTTATTGGTGAATCTCCACCTCTCTCCATATATTTAGGATTTTCATTAGCTCTCTGTATTTTATGTTATTTTAATTCTTATTCATGAATGCAGTATTTCTTTCTCTATTCTTTATGTGACAATTACTAATTCAGATTTGTAATAAATTATAAATATACTTTTGTTATTTTTGTCTGCATTACTGATAATATTTTATCCCATTTGTTCTTTTTAATTAGCTTTTTACTTTTTTGATGGTACCTTTTTATTATTGACTAATGTAAGAATTTTTAACATAATTTTATTTCTTTCAGGTATGTTTTCCTATGATTAAAATATGTAAGTAACTGGTCTAAAGTTTTTAAAAAGAATTTATGACGAGAATCTGTACTAATTAGTTTGTTCTTATCTTTATTCTAAATTAAAAATAGAACACTTAATAACAAGAGATTTACCCCCATGATCCATTTTGGACTGCATTTATACAAACAGATTTCTAAGGACAGAAAGTTCAAACTGCAGCTTTAGTGAATGTAGAGAGGTCAAGAAGGTTTTGTAATAATGGGGGTGTATGCTCTGATAGCTACACCAGAGAAAACAGCACTCGAATGTGTTCTGTAGCTCAGGGGCCTTTACAGTCACCTCTCACATTTGTTTTGAGGATCCAAGCAGGAAAAATACTATTGAAACTGTTTAGGTACTTTCTCCCTTGTAGTTGAGAAACTCAGCTTGGTTAATAATTATTAATTTTTAATTTATAAATGCCTTTTGACAAATGTTATGGACTGGAGTATGCCCCTCCAAAATTCATATATTAAAGTCTGAATGTGACTATATTCAGAGATAAGGGTTTCAAAGAGGTGATTAAGTCAAAATGTAGCCATTAGGGTTTAACCCAATATGGTTGATGTCCCTTTAAGAAGAGATGTGGATGCACATATACCCAGGGGTGTGTGCACACAGAGGAAAGGCCATGTGAGGGCCCAGCAAGAAGGCCGTTATTTGCAAACCAAAGATAGAGGCCTTAGAAGAAACTTACTGACACTATAATCTTGGACTTATATCTTCCAAATCTGTGAGGACATAAATTTCTGTTGCATAAGCCACTCAGACTGTGGTACTTTGTTATGGCAGCCACAGCAGACTAATACAGCAAGTCTCTCAATAGTTCCCTCCATTTGACAAAGAGATTTTTTTAATTTTATTCCCCAAATTTGTTAACCACAGGGAAACAGTCTTTCAACAGCACATATATAGCTGAAGTAGAACACAGACATACTTTTTAAAATGTGAGGGCTATTGATATTCTTTATCTTAACCTCCTTTTCATTATCTTCTTGTCTGATATGATTAGTTTCTTCTCATTTAAATAAGACTTAAAGCTAGAAAGTATATTAGAAAGTTCATTAGATAATAAAATGATAAAGTACTAGAAAGTACTTTTCAAATTTTTCTGGATTAGCCCAGTGAGGGCTTTAAAAATGGAATGCAGGATAATGGGAGAAACACTAGTAGTACTTAATATTCCCAAGTTTTACCTGTTTCAGGCAATTTACACTGAAGTTCTCCTTTACCAAGTCCAAAATTCAAACCACAATTCATAAGAAATTTTTTCTACTCTATGATGTGAGCATTATTATTATTCAAAGTACATTCCCAGTTTTACCAAGTGATTTTACTTGATGAAGTAAATTTTAAATATACACTTTAATATTTTTTTCCAGAGATTCAGTTCTTAAGTATGGTTATTTATATGATACAGTTTAAAATCTACATCTGCAAGAGTAAGTCATCCCTTATATCTGCTTACTAGTCTTCTGGTCTTTTCATTTGGTTACATATGTTACTTGTTTCTATCAGTAGCCTATGGAATTTGCAGAGGCCAGTCAGGCCACATGCCTGGGTTGCAGGCCACGTCCCCCAGCAACTGCACATTGATATTTCTCTCTCTCTCTCCCTCCCTCACTTCCCTCTCTAAAAAATAAATAAATAAATAAATCTTAAAAAAAAAAAGAATTTGCAGAGGAAGCATGGTTCACCCTGGCATTTTCTTAGAAGCAGACTTAAACATTTGACAATTGTCTCTTCATGAGTTCAGTTTTCCTTGCTCAAATTTGCATGCTTTGACCAGTCTGGTAGACCTTCTGAGTCATGGGTAGTACTCTCAATGAGTCCTTTGAGTTCTTCTTTTAGAAGCAAATGAATTAATTTATCTGAGACATTAACTCAATTAATAACACAGTCCAGTAAGTGAGAAGGCAGAAGGGGGCAGAACTGGGGATTTAGTGTGAGGGGTGTGTGCCATGGATATGCAGGGTTTGGTCAGCCAAGGGGTCAGGGCATTTAGACCTGCACTGAGTGTAAGAGCATCATAAACCTGGGTGGGAAAGAGAATCTGGAGTCACCAAAATCAGCTCAGCAATGGGTCTGAGGTGCGACACAGGAAGTGGGTGTGAGAACTGGGTGAAGAGATATGCATAATAGATATAGTTTTGGAGTTCATAACAGGTCATCCACCAACGTTGCTCAGGAAAGGTGTTCAGGGAGACAGACCTAGGCACTGGGATGCAGATGAGGTGGCCGGAACAAAAGGGAAAAGACTCTGGGTGGCTGCAGTGTCTGGAGCTTGTAGTTCAGGCTCAGCTTCAGAAAATGCTGGGAGCCTTGCAGATGGGAGAGGAAGGGGGAGACAAGGAAAGGGATGCCAGTGTCTCAAGATTCAGGCTAAGGTTACTCACCACCTTTCTTCCAGACTTTGTTCCCTTTGGGCTGACAAATCTTGTTAGGTGTATGTCAATAGCCAGGGAGGAGTCAGCTGTGCTTGTAGCAGAAGCCAAAGCCTATTCCTAACATATTATAGGGTTTGATTAATTTTATTTAACTTAAAAATTTCAGTAGTTCAGGTTAACTTAAGTAGCTCAGGTAATCTCTAGGAGAGTATCTTTTTTTTTCTTTGTAAAGAAAGAAGTCTAGTGATTAATGATCTGAAGTATCTTAGTAATATTTCTAAAAACTGCTTTGTTTTTCAGGAGAAATTTCATCTAAATCTAATGTCATAATGAGAATAAGCAGGGAGGGACTTTGTGTTGGAAAATATTGCCTAACTCAGGGGGTTTTAATTTTTCCCCTGGGGGGAAGACCACATCAGAGGTGGGGAAGCTGAGTTCAACTGTGATGAGTGCTACCAAGACACTCAGTTTCATCTGGCTCCTGCCATTTTGGGGCTATGGTAGAGAAATTCCATGGATCATTATCTTCCTTCGGGAATCTGGGGATGACTCTGAAACAACACTGGGGGGCTGTCTTGCCACATCATTTTCTCTGGAACTACACCATACATAGCCTTGTACAAGGCCATGCTTAAGTGTTCATGTGACTTGTACCCTGGCCAAGCAGTTTAAATTGTGGGGGCAACCTATTCCAGTGGAGTTAATCCATTGTCCATAAAGTGCTCCAAAGATTCTTTCTCTCAAGAACTGACTCTTGAGGTCATGTAGTGTTGGGGGTACAGTGTGTGCCCTTAAAGCCCAAACTGCTTTCAAGCTAAAGTTGGGGGCAGATAAAAAAAACTATAAGAGAGCCTATCTGCAAGCAAGAGAAAGGGCAGGCTAAGAGAAACAGATGGGAACCAGAGTTGGGTGGGGGAGTGAGGAGATTGGTGGGGAGAGAGAGAGATTGAGATAAATAAACAGACCAAGAGGCCTATAAAGTGTTCTGATTTTCGATGGCTTTTTTCTTGCAGTGCCACATCCTGCAAGATCCCCTTTATTTGAACAAGCTCAAATATTTATTCCTTGCTCCTAAACTAACTTTGACTAAAACAAAGACAAAAAGTTAAGCCAAAGAACTGCTTGTAGATATGAGGTGTGCTCAAGGGAAGGCAATACTGAAAGTAATCAAAGCTTCATGAAGAGAATTTGACAAGAAAACAACTGTAGACACATATCAAGCTGTTACTGGAGGAAATCGGTTTTTCAGCAGTGTCACAGGAGAAGAATTTCAGGGATACTCACGTAGGAAGAATGCTAAGTGATAGTGGTAAGATTTATTGGAAGGAAAAGTGATACTGCACTCTCCCAGAGGCAGAGGGTGGGCAGGCGAGAGGGCAGTGGCTGTGTGGATTCAGGAAAGGAAGTTACAGAGGCAAAAGCAGAGTCCTCTGCGGCTGCTTGCTGCTCCTCTGGTTACAGGTTCATGAGGACCCTTAGGATTTAGGAGAAAAGAAGGTGGAAAGTACATGGTGAAAGAAGGAAGGGCATGAATATGCTTCAGGGAGGGTGAGTGCTGGATTCTTTGTTTAGCTTCCATATATTTCCTTGGGTTTGGGGAAAGATCAAGCTTTTTTTCAAACTACACAAATTCTTTCTTGGCTTTTCTGTGGCTTGTGCCTTTCCTCATTGTGGTCCTTTCTTCAGGCCAGTGCCATTGCCCTTATAGGGTCAGCATTTGGCTTCTACTGTGCATGCTTAGTAAAAGGAATTTCCTGGTCATTTTCTTCCTTGCCCTCATTAATCCTGGAGAAGGATGCCAGTTACCCCCTGTGATTGTTCTGTTCACTCCTTCCACTCATGTTAATACTTAACTGACTACTTTAACAAAGCTATGGAGGGTCAATAAGCATGAAATGCTAAACAATGCATACTGTTCCCAGAAGTTACTGTCATGGAAATATTTTTAGGGTCAGAAGTCAGCGACTTTGAAAGCTTCTTGTGGCATATCAGAAATTTTAGCCTACTGCTGAAAACTTGGCTAATAATTTTAATGCTATCTTTTATTTGGTATATCATACTTCCATAATTGGAGATGTCTTAGGAAAAAAATAATAATATAGGAGAGCTTTTAAGTCTATATATTCTCAGAGAGGATCTTGTGACTCTACCAAGTTGATGACAAGAGAAGGTGAAAGAAGATACTTTTATTACTTTCAGCTTGCACCTAAGGGTTTTAGTTATGGTTGATTCATCTGTCAGCTCTGATCTATTTCAGTGTATCTGTGGATTATTTATTTTCCTTTGGTGTTATTGGTTGCCAGAATTTTGTGAAAATAAGTGCAAGTCAGGACTCTGAGGGTATGTGTTTTGCTATTGGCTTTTTATACAATTAAAAATAGGAGAGACACATTAATATAGAATGGGCTGATTAACCATTTTTCCTGGAACTTAAGGAAAAAAGGGAAAGAAAACAACAATATCAGCATGAATGAGGATTTGAGAATGATTTCAAAGCAGAAGTTCAAAGATTAGGGGCAGTGAGGTAGATAATGCTAGAGCCACTAATCAGGGACTATTTCTAAACTGATTGCCCCTATTTTTGGTGGTGGTAGGGAGAACCATCTAGGGCTATGCTAATGTTCTCAGACAATATTATGAAGTTCTCAGACTATCATTTATTTTTATGATGTTAAATTTAAAGAAGAAACTATGTCTTCAGCAGAATTAAAAGGGATGTTATATGTGAAAGTCCCTACCTCAATGTCTGCTATGGGGAAGGTATTCAACAAAGACATTTTTAATTTGGAAGGAGGTGTAATTTTGAATTAAAAGCCTGGGCATTATTGTTCTTTGATATTAGAAGATTGTTAAACTGGACTATTGAATTAAAAGGCTGTGGAAAAGAGAAGTGAAGCTTTATCTGAGGCCCTTGACCATTGATTGTTGTAGGAATCACAATT
The DNA here is from genome assembly GCF_004126475.2 of Phyllostomus discolor. Lineage (NCBI taxonomy): Eukaryota > Metazoa > Chordata > Mammalia > Chiroptera > Phyllostomidae > Phyllostomus > Phyllostomus discolor. The sequence goes on from NC_040906.2 coordinate 148,499,403, forward strand.
ATCTGATCATCTAAATGATTAACATTTTCATATGATAAACTTATTTCCATGGCTTAGTAGATGTGAAGTTATCTACAGAATATTTTTGATTTGATAGCAAAAATTCTCTGAAAAACAAACAAACAAACAAACAAACAGTACACTGCTGATGATCCTTTCTTGGGTCTCTGTTCATGTTTAACTTATTCTATAATGAAAAAATGTGACCATGTGCTCTTAGCGAGCTCCTGCTCTTGTGGATTCTTTCAGAGAGGGAAACTATAAGAGGTCAAACTTGAGCACAAGTCTTCCCAGACAATAGCCTGGCACACAAGGCCCTTTTTGATCCAGCCCTTTTCTGGGTGCATCTTCTCTAACATTTTGGGACTCACAGATACTGAAGTAACTATTTATGGCTCTCTGGAAACTCAGTCGTCTCTCTCACATTCATGTTGACTCTCCCTGAAATGACTCTTACCACATCTCTCCTGTCTGTTCTTTCAGACTCAACTCAGGCATTCCTGAGCAGCCCTCCTTGAATTTTCTAGTCTTCAATCCTTTTTACAGCCATCATTTCAAGTGATCCTCATGGCAATACATGATTTAGGAAAGCCAAGAGTCTTGCCATTCAATGAATGAGGGAAAGGAGATCAAGAGAAGTGAATTGTCCAGGGCCATAAAGCCTATATGGTCCCTGGATAATGGTGAGATCATGACTGGTACCCAAGGCTTCTTACATTAGCTAGCATTTTATTCCCATCTACCACTGATTTTGGAAGAGAGAGGCAAGACTGTGATTTTATTTCTAGTTTTAGCTGCTGCAGTTGGCAAAGCTAATAAGACAAGACATTTTTTGCATGAGACTGAGGAACAAGTTCTAAAGAAAAATCATTTTACTTTATGAATAAATAGTTATTTGGAGTTCAATAGTGATCTTGTATAGCTGGGGTTGTAGACTGGGTATGTATTAACGATCTTCTTTATTAGTTTCTTGGCTTAGAGAATTGCTTATATTAAAATCTAATCATGTCTACCTAGATCAGAAATGAGCAAAACTTGATTCCTAGAAGCACAAGCTATAATGTTGCCTTTTCACCTCTCTCCTACTCAAGGGCTCTGCATATGTAGTGTTATTGCTGTTAGATAGAGCTTTATTAGATTATAGGCAATTTGCCTTATGTGGGCAATGGATATGACAGAAACAAACTTTCCCTGGAAAATTAGTTCTTAATATTTAACTACCATTATTTTTATTTTTTATATACTGCTTTTCTTAATTCAATTTTTTAATCTGGGCTTTTTTAATTTCTCCAAATGCTTTTTTACTTCTTTGCCTAGTTTATATTTTTAAATGTTCATGGACACCTCATTCATTAAGTCTCTTATGAGGCATTTAACATCTCTAAGATTTTCCCTTATCAATTAGTCTTTCAAAGTGTGGGAACATTTTTGTTTTTATTACTTGCCTCATATTCTCTTTAAAAATACAAAAAAAAAATATCTTGGGCATGAACTCATCAATCAGATGCAGGGTAGAGAATAGAGACATCCCCTTCCTTAATTTAACAACACTTTTATTGCTAATTTAGATTGTTTATGACCAAGAGCCATAAGTGCCCAGGATGCTCATGACACTCTCTGTTCATGGAGAAGATGAGGGATAGGTTTGAGTTTATTGACAGGTGCTTTGTCTTGAGATTCAATAGACGTTGAATGGACTAGAACTCGAAACTGTACCTATTGGAGACTGCAACAGTGTCAGAGGTCTGGCAAACAATTGTCAAGAAAGAGCTAAAGATGAAATACTGAGGTGTCCCTAGAAATGGGCAGAGAATATTAGTAGGGATTCAAGGGCCAGTAATCCTGGAGATCCAGGAAGTGAGGCTAGAAATGAAGTTTGGAGAAGGAAGGTGACTAGAGAAAGATCAGGCTGAAGAGGACCCTGGAGTATCAGAGTCAGAGTAAGCACTTGGAGAGGAGAGTGGGATAGGCTGTATACACTGGGAGTAAGTGGGTTGGGGATGTAGGAGTGAGGCCATTACATGAGTGGGAGACGGACTAGTAGAAGGATAAATAAATGTTAGATTTTTGTTGACCACACTACATGGAATCTTGTGTTCCATTCTCCTCGAAATTTTCTTGCAAATTATTTTCTGTGAATGCAAGAAAAAAATGATTATAGTGGAACTCTAACCTCACTACCTTTCTCTTTCTTTGAGAACAAAGGCATTTTTGCTATTTTCTTTTTTGGGTCAGTGTTTTGTCTTTGTTGATTAATCTAGAAAAGCAATTATGTTGCTTAGAATTTTACTTTATGCAGGAGAAGTAGGTGTCTCATTGGCAAACCTATAAGAGTTTTATTAGATTATAGTCAATTTGCCTTATGTGGGCAATGGATATGACAGAACAAACTTCCCCTGGAAAATTAGTTCTTAATATTTAACTACCATTATTTTTATTATTTTTTATATAACGCTTTTCTTAATTCAATTTTTTTATGTTATGTTATGACAAAACGAACTGACTTAAAGTAACTACATCCTCTCAACTGAAGAACAAATGGAATGTCTGAGGCAGTTTCTAAATTTCTGGCCATTAGTTCCAGTCTTCCCCCCATATTTTATGTAGTGATATCTCCCTGTTCCCACTGTAGGATCACGAACTCTCCAGTTTCCTAAGAGCAGTCACTGGATTACCATGATATAGGATTTCCTTGGATGGTGATAGACTTGCAAGATTGTCTCTTGAAAGATCCTGAGGTCACAACCTCACATGAGCTTCATGAACGATGGGTCTCTCTCTGGATATTATCGTTGTACTGCCGGGTCAGCTCTGGTTGTTTCCTAATCTCATCTTGGTCCTCGTTAAATACTCTTTCCCACCAGTTGGTATTCCTGAGGTCAGACATGCCTCATTCTTAAGATTGTGGCCATAATGATGGGAGCTGAATATGACTAGAACCATCACCACCATGGCCAACACTACCATGACAAGCACCACCACAACACCACAACACAATAACTGGGAAGGAGTAGATTGGGGAAGAAGATAACAGAAGGAAGCTTGCTCTCTTTGAATAGGAACTTGAAATTTGCCACCTGTTTCTAGAACAAGTTTATTTATTTTTCCTTTATAAATTATTGTTCAATTACAGTTGTCCCCATTTCCCCCTGATATTCTCCCTTGCTCTACCTACCCACACCTCCTACATTCAATCCTCTCCACTCTGTTCTTTGTCCATGGGCCCTTCATACATTAGAACAAGTTTGTTGGCTGCCAAATCTTTCCCTGCTGCCTTCCTTCCCTTCCTCTTCTTTCTTTTCTTTTTTCTCTACCCCTCCCCTCACCTCCCCTTCTTCCCTCCCTCCCTCTCTATTTCTCCCTCTCTTTCTTACCCTCCCTCCCCTCCCCTCCCCTCTCCTCTTCTTTCCTTCCTTCCCTTTCTGTAGGATTTTCTCGTGGAATTGAAATACAGATTAGGGTCACAGTTATAATTTCAAGAGGAATATATGATAATGTTTTTTTGTCTATGTTCTTAAGTCATAAAACACATAAACAAAATAAATCACAACAGTAACAGAAAAAGGCAACATCAACAATTTAAAAAAGTGACCAAATCCCCCAAACACTTGGCTAAAGGATTATTTTTTTATACTTAATATGAAGAAGGGGAGATGTTCCAGAATTAGAAGCTACCCTCCTTGGGTGATGGAACTCTTACTAGGTTTATTTATATCTTCAATTTCAAAGAATAGTCAATAGAAAAAAAGTATTTATTAAAATTGTGGATGGAGGGTCATGAAAAAGACCTTCTATCATGAGGAGAAAGATAATTTTATTTCTCTCTGTATGTTTTAAAGCAATTTAAAATATCACAGCAACATTATCTTTAAATTATTTTGGCTTGCGGGCAAATATCATTGCAGCTCAAACCTTCAAGATGCTCTCAAAAATAAATAACATTAAAACTACTTAGCAATGCAAATGAGTTTTTACATTAGGGGAAACAATTTCAACGTGTTCATAAACTACAACTTAATTGGGAGCTGCTATAACTAAGTCACACTTAATGAAAAATGATGCTGATGTATATTTACAGCTTTTGTACATCAAATAAAATGCACTGTAGTAAATTTTCTCATGATGGTACTGTAGCTATGTGAAATGTATAGATAACATTCTAAAAAACAAAAAATATTAAAATATTCTGTCTGGGCATACAAAGATGTTAATTCTTGACAGGAATGTTATGTCACCAGATTTGAGTATTTAAGCTTCAGTATCTTAAATATTCACAAGGGATGTGCTAATCCTCTTTCTCTTATAATTGGATAAAATCTCTTCATCCTTGAATCCTCACTCAGATGTCAGCTCCTTAAGGTGAACTTTCTTATTCTTGCTCCTTTCTTTGAACACCAAATCCCTTTTATTCTATCTCAAAATATTTGATGCTTCCTCACATTGTAGAGTTTGTCTTACTTGTTATACTAGATAAGGGTTATGATATTTTCATTCACCTCTGCATGTCTCACAATGAGGATATATAGAAGTTAATTTATCTAATAAATTCCTTCCATATCCAATTTCCTGTTTTATTTTCTTCACAGACATTGTTACTAGCTAAAACCACTGCATTTTACAGTGGTTGTTTCTTACTCATTTATAATTTCTTACTCTCAACTGAAATGAAACAGCACAAGGAGCAGGGAACTTACCTGTCATGTTCACTTCATTATTCCCAGCACTCAGCAGTTGTTGGTTGAGTAAATAAATAATTGAATGTAGAGATGTATACATTATATAATAATGCCAATAAAAATTATAGAGAAAAAGGTAGATTGGGGGCCCAATAATCCTTACTGATTATTTTGCAGCCTTTCATCTAACATCGGGCTACTTTTGGGGAGGAGCCCATGCTGCCAGGAGATTTGTCACTGGATACCACATACTGGTACCTGGCCACCCTTCAGACCCACCTTCTAGAGGGCCAATGGCTCCTCCACATTCATACCATACTGCAAGGAATCCTGCCGATGGCACCAATTGTCTTGGAGCCTTTCAAAGCTGGGCAGGTTCACATGGAATTCGGGCAGATGGAAGAAAATTTGCAGAGCTGTGGGAATGCCTTGCATGCCTTTATTCAAGGGTGTGGTGATTCACACATGCTGTAAGCCGAGTGTCATGCCACTGGATGTCCCATTCCCTTATGTAACAAATGCACACAAAGCCAGCAGGATGCCAACATATTATATAACAAAGTGTGATTCTCCACATGTGGGACAATTCTCAAGATTATGGGAATACTGCTTATAAGAATTGCCCTGATATTCAGGTGAAGGAGCCTGACTTACTCCATTTTCCCTATACTGATCAAGTCATTTTCATGCCTTTCTCTTTTTCTAATTATATTTTATTCAGTATGCTATTACAGTTGTCCCAATTTTCCCTTTATTGTCCCCTCAATCCAACACTCCCCTTTCCCTCAGGCAATCTCCCGACCATTGTTCATGTCCATGGGTCATGTGTAAAAGTTCTCTGGCTACTCCATTTCCTATACTGTACTTTATGTCCACATGGATATTCTGTCACTACCTATTTGTACTTCTTAATCATCTCACATCTACTACATCAATTCTCCACAAGCCCATTCCATCTGGCAACCATCAAAATGCTCTCCATATCCATGATACTGTTTCTGTTCTTGTTTGCTTAGTTTGTTTTTTAAATTAAATTGTTGATAGATATGTATTTTTGCTAATTTATTATTCATAGTTTTCATCTTTTTCTTAAATAAGTCCCTTTAACATTTCATATAATAATGGTTTGGTGATGATGAACTCCTAATTTAGCTTTTTTTCTTGTCTGAGAAACTCTTTATCTGACCTTTGATTCTAAATGATAGCTTTGCTAGGTAGAGAAATCTTGGCTGTAGGTCGCTGCTTGTCATGATTTTGAATATTTCTTGCCAGTCCCTTCTAGCTTGCAAGGTTTCTTTTGAGAAATCAGCTGACAGTCTTATTGAAACTCCCTGTAGGTAACTAGCTGCTTTTCTCTTGCTGCTATTTTTTTCTGCTTTTCTTTTTGTACTTCAAGTACAGTTGTCTCCATTTTCCTCCTCTCCACCCACCCCCACCTCCCACTCTCAATCCTTCTCCTCTTTGCTATGTCCATGGGCCCTTTATATTTGTTCCCTGATAACCCATTCCCTTCTTTCCCATTATCCCCTCCCACCTCCCCTCTGGTTACTATCAGTTTGTTCTTTATTTCAATATCTCTGGTTATATTTTGCTTGCTTGTTTGTTTTGTTGATTGGGTTCCACTTATAGGTGAGATTGTATAGTATTTGTCTTTCACCACCTGGCTTACTTCACTTAGCATAATGCTTTCTAGTTCGATCTATGCTGTCATGAAAGGTAGGAGCTCCTTCTTTCTTCTTGCTGTGTAGTATTCCATTGTGTAAATGTGCCACAGTTTTTGATCCACTCATTTGCTGACGGGCAGCTAGGCTGCTTCCAGCAGTTGGCTATTGTAAAATTGTGCTGCTATGCACATTGGGATGCATAGGTTTTTTTGAATTGGTGTTTCAGGATTCTTAGGGTATAATCCCAGCAGTGGAATTGCCAGAACAAAAGGCAGTTCCATTTTTAGTTTTCTGAGGAAATTCCATACTGTTTTCCACAGTGGCTGCACCAGTCTGCGTTCCCACCAACAGTGTACTAGGGTTCCCTTTTCTCCACAGCCTCACCAATACCTACTGTATGTTGATTTGTTTATGATGGCCGTTCTGACTGGTGTGAGGTGTTATCTCATTGTGGTTTTAATTTGCATCTCTCTGATGGCTAGTGATGCTGAGCATCTTTTCATATGTCTCTGGGCCCTCTGTATGTCCTCCTTGGAGAAGTGTCTGGGCAGGTCCTTTGCCCATTTTGTAATTGGGTCATTTGCCTTCCTGGAATGGAGTCATGCGAATTCTTTATATATTTTAGAGATCAAACCCTTGTCCAATGTATCATTGGCAAATATATTTTCCCATACAGATGGTTTCCTTTTCATTTTGCTGATGTTTTCTTTAGTCATACAGAAGTTGTTTTTTTTTAATGAAGTGACATTTATTTATTCATTCCTTTATGTCCCTTGCTCTTTGGGACATATCAGTAAAAATTTTGCTACACGGAATATCAGATTTTGTTGCTTAGGTTCTCCTCTAGGACTTTTATGGTATCCTGACTTATATTTAAGTCTTTTATTCATCTTGAGCTTATTTTTGTGTATGGTGTAAGTTGGTGGTCAAGTTTCATTTTCTTGCATGTAGCTGTCCAGCTCTCCCAACGTCATTTGTTGATGAGGCTATTTTTATGCCATAGTGTGCTTCTGCCCCCTTTGTTGAATATTAATTGGCTATAGAGACAAGGGTTTATTTCTGGACTCCCTATTCTGTTCCATTGATCTATGTGTCTGTTCTTATGCCAGTATCAAACTGTTTTGATTACTGTGGCTTTGTAATATAGTTTGATGTCAGGTATTGTGATCCCTCCGACTTTGTTTTTCTTTCTCAGTATTGCTATAGCTATTTGGGGTCACTTACTGTTCCATACAAATACTTGAAATATTTGTTCTATATCTGTGAAATACATCATTGGTACTTTAATAGGGATTGTGTTGAATCTATAAATTGCATTGGGTGGTATGGACATTTTGATGATGCTAACTCTTCCAATCCATGAACATGATATAAATGCTTCCATTTTTTTTGTGTCTTCCTTAATTTTTTTCTTCAGTGTTGTGTAGTTTTCTGAGTACAAGTCTGTTAACTCCTTGGTTAGGTTTATTTCTAGATGCTTTATTTTTTGTTGTTGTTACAGCAAGTGGGATTTTTTTCTGATTTCTGTTTCTAATATTTCAATGTTGGTGTACAAAAATGCCTTTGATTTCTGAATATTGACTTTCTATCCCACTATTGCCAAATTCACTTATTAGTTTCATTAGTTTTTTTGGTGGAGTCTAAAGGGTTTTCTATGTATACTATCATGTCATCTGAAAACAATGACAGTTTTACTTTCCTCTTTCCAGTTTGGATGCCTTTTATTTCTTTTTCTTATCTAATTGATGTGACTAGGACTTCCAATACCTTGTCAAATAGAAGTTGTTTGTTCCAGTGATTTCTTCACAATTTAGTTGTAATTCCAGATTGGTCCTGGTATGAGGTTAGTATGGCTTCCATTCACTCCTCTGCTACCTTGCCAGTCCTCTTTTCTCTTGTTGCTTTTAAGATTATCTCTTTATCTTTAACCTTTGGCATTTTAATTATGATGTGTCTTGGAGTGGGCCTCTTTGCATCCATCTTGTTTGGGACTCTGTACTTCCTGGACTTGCATATCTATTTCTTTCATGAAATTAGGGAAGTTTTCTTTCATTATTTTTCAAACAGATTTCCAATTTCTTGCTCTTTTTCTTTTCCTTCTGGCACCCCTGATGCAAATGTTGGACCTCTTAAAGTGGTACCAGAGGCTGCTTATACTAGCCTTATGTTTTGGATTCTTTTTTTCTTCTCCTTGTTCTGATTGGTTGTTTTTTGCTTTCTATGTCCCAAGTCATCTATTTGATTCTTGGCTTTATCCACTGTACTGTTGTTTCCCTCTAAATTGTTATTTATTTCAATTAGCATTTCCTTTGTTTTGGACTGGATCTTTTTTAGCCTTTGAAATCCTCACTAAGTTCCTTGAGCACCCTTATAAGCAGTGTTTAGAACTCTGCATCGAGGGCTTTCAGCCAAGATAGAGGCACAGGCAGATACACTTTGCCTCCTTGCGCAACCAAAAGAAGGGTAACAACAAATTTAAAAACAAAAAATTACCAGAATTGTCAGAAAATTGAACTGTATGGAAGTCTGACAATCAAGGAATTAAACAGGAAACATTCATCCAGACTGGTACGAGGGACAGAGATGGGTAGCCAAGGTGGAGATAACTTATGGCTAGGAAGCAGCTGGAGGATGGAGTGGACAAGGTGGTGGGTGGCATGCCAGGTGAGGTGGCAAGTTGGAGAACTGGGTGATCCCACATTTGCATGTGGATAAACTGGGAGCAACAACTGGGGAGAGAGACAGACCATGTAACCCAGGGTTCCAGCTCAGGGAAAGAAAGCCCCAGAACCTCTGACTAAAAAAAATGATTAAGGTTGAGATGGCAGGAGAAACACCCAGCCTCACAGGAAAGTTTGTTGGAGAGACCAAAGGGTCCTAGAATGTACACAAAACTACCCACCTGGGAATCAGCACCAGAAGGGCCCAATGTACTTGTGGGTAGTGGAGGAAGTGACTGAAAGCCAGCAGAGAGCTGATCAAGCAGCATTTTTCCATCTCAGATCCCCCCCCACCACATACAGCACCACAACAAAGTGATGTGGGTTGCCCCACCCTGGTGAATACATAAGTCTCTGCCCCTTACTACATAACAGGTACTCCAAGAAAAAAAATATGGCCCAAATGAAAGATCAAACCTCCAGAAAAAGTACAACTAAGTGATGAAGAGATAGCCAACCTCTAAGATGCAGAATTCAATACACTGGTAATCAGGATACTCACAGAAATGGTTGAGTACGGTCATAAAATAGAGGATAAAGTGAAGGCTATGAACAGTAAAATAAAGGATGTTGTACAGGGAACCAATAGTGATGGGAAGGTAACTGGGACTCAATGATTTGGAGCAGAAGGAAGAAATAAACATTCAAATAGAACAAAATGAAGAATTCAAAAAAATGAGGAGAGGTTTAGGATCCTCTGGGACAACTTTAAATGTTCCAACATTGAATCATAGGGTTACCAGAAGGAGAAGAAGAAGAGCAAGAAATTGAAAACTTATTTGAAAACATAATGAAGGAGAACTTCCCCAATCTGGCAAAGGAAATAGATTCCCAGGAAGTCCAGGAAGCTCAGAGAGTCCAAAAGAAGTTGGGTCCCAGGAAGCACACATCAAGGCACATCATAATTACATTACCCAATATTAAAGATAAGGAATGAATCTTAAAAACAGCAAGAGAAAAGGAGACAGTTACCTACAAAGGAGTTCCTATAACACTATGAGCTGATTTCTCAAAAGAAACCTTGCGGGCAAGAAGGGGCTGGAAAGAAGTATTCCAAGTCATGATAGGCAAGGACCTACATCCAAGATTACTCTATCCAGCAAAGCTATCATTTAGAATGGAAGGGCAGATAAAGTGCTTCCAAGACAAGGTCAAGTTAAAGGAGTTCATCATCTTGAAGCCCTTATTATATGAAATGTTAAAGGGACTTATCTAAGAAAAAGAAGAAGATCAAAAATACAGATAGTAAATTGACAATGAACTCACAATTGTCAACATCTGAACCTAAAAAAACAAAAACAAATACAAATTAAGCAAACAACTAGAGCAGGAACAGATTACAGAAATAGAGATCACAAGGAGGGTTATCAGAGGGGAAGGAGAGGGAGAAAATTGGAGGGAAAGGTACAGGGAATAAGAAGTGTAAATGGTAGGCACAAAATAGACAGGGGAAGGTTAAGAATAGTATGGGAAATGGGGAAGCCAAAGAACTTATATGTATGACCCATGGACATGAACTAAGGTGGTGGAATGATGGTGGGAGGGGGCTACAAGGTAGAGGAGAATAAGGGGAGAAAAAAATGGGACAACTGTAATAACATAATCAATAAAATATATTTAAAAAACAACTCTGCATGTCATAGATTGCTAATCTACATTTAGTTTATCTTTTTTTCTGGAGTTTTGATGTATTCTTTCATTTGGGCCATGTCTCCTTGTTTGGGCAGTGTCCATGTGTTTGTTTCTATGTATTAGGTAGAGCTGCTTTGACTCTGTGTCTTGGTAGTGCAGCCTAATGTGGTAGATGTCCTGTAGGTTCCAGGGGCACAGCTTCCCTTATCACCCAAGCTGGGTACTTGAGGTCCACCCTTCTTGTGGGCTGAATATACCTTCCTCTTGTAGTTGAGTCTTGGTTACTGTTGGGAGATCATTGGGAGGGATTTACCGAAGCCAGTCAGTTGCATGGATTGCTGTGACCACTGACCACAAAACTCTGCCCTCCATGGAGGATCAGCTGTGCAGGGACAGGGTGATGGTGCTTCAGTGTGTCCTGTAGCTGTCTACTGGGTTAGTAGGCCCTGAGGTTTCCTGGGTGGTGCTGGCCATTTCAGCCCAACCCATGTTTTGCCCAGGGCTTATAAAGCAATCTGAGATGGCTGCTACTTGTGCTAGGCTTGGAAATTCCTAGGTGGGGCCAAGCTGTGAATCTGGTTTGATTGCTGCTAGTGCTGGGCCTGGGGCCATTTAGTAAGAGGTACGGTGGCTTGGGGGTTCACTGAGGCCAGCTGTTGCTTGTTTGCAGGGATTTAGGAAGCTATGGAGTATGAACCAATACTAGCCTTTCATATGGAAAAGCCATTGTTAACAGACATAAATTGAGTGGGACATACCCTCAGGGGATCTCCAGAGCAGTGGCAAACAGTGTTAACCAGGTTGATAGTCTCAAATATGGAACCTGCCTGCGGACTCTGTGGCTCTGCCTGCCTTTCTGTCTGGAAGAAAACTGTCTCTCAGCTCTTGCCCTGATGCAAACATTTCAGTTCCTGCCTGTATACCACTGGTGACTTTCAAGCTGCTTCCCTGTGCTGGGGCTCAGAGGGAATACGTCTGTGTGCAGGTTCTTTTAGGGAAACTGCTTGGGACTCAAGGAGTTTCTTCCACTAACTCAATTTCTACTGGTTTATGCAACCAGAAGTTATGGGGATTTATATTCCTGGCACTGGAACCCTGGGCAGGGATGCCTGGTGTAGGGCTCGAACTCCTCGTTCCTGAGATATCCCTGCTGAATTTTTATCCACCACACATGGATGTGGGACCAGCTTGTTCCATGTCTCTGCCCCTCCTAGCAGTCTGGATGGATGTGGTTTCTTTAATTCCGTAGTTGTCAGACTTCCATTCAATTTTATTTCTGATGGTTTTGAGTGATGATTATTCTATAATTTAGTTGTAATTTTTTAAATTTCAATCATTGTTCAAGTACAGTTTTCTGCCCCCTACTCCTGTTCCAGCCCATCCACCCAACCCTCCCCCCTTCCCCCCATTACCCCCCACCCCTAGTTTTTGTCCATGTGTCCTCCAAATTTGTTCCTGTAATCCCTACCCATTCCCCCCTGAAATTCCCTCTTCTCTCCCCTCTGGCCACTGTCAGACTATCCCCTATTTCAGTGTCTTTGGTTATATTTTGCTAGTTTTTTGTTTTGTTTTGTTTTGGTGTTTAGATTCCTGTTAAAGGTGATATCATGTGGTATTTGGCTTTCACTGCCTGGCTTGTTTCACTTAGCATAATGCTTTCCAGCTCCATCCATGCTGTTGCAAAGGGTATGAGCTCCTTCTTCTTTCTGCTGCATAGAATTCCATTGTGTAAATGTACCATAGTTTTTTGATCCATTCATTTACTGATGGGCATCTAGGTTGCTTCCAGCACCTAGCTATTGTAAATTGTGCTGCTATGAACATCGGGGTGCAAAGGTTCTTTTGTATTGGTGTTTTAGTGTTCTTAGGATAGAGTCCCAGCAATGGAATTGCTGGGTCAAAAGGCAGATCCATTTTTAGTTTTCTGAGGAAGTTCCAAACTGCTTTCCATAATGGTTGTACCAGTCTGCAGTCCCACCAACAGTGCACTAGGGTCCCCTTTTCTCCACATCCTCTCCAACACTTGTTGTTTGTTGCTTTGTTTATGATGGCCATTCTGACTGGTGTGAAGTGGTATCTCATTGTGGTTTTAATCTGCATCTCTCTGATGGCTAGCGATATTGAGCATCGCTTCATGTGTCTTTGGATTTTCTGTATGTCCTCCTTGGAGAAGTGTCTGTTCAAGTCCTTTGCCCATTTTTTAGCTGGGTTGCCTGTCTTCTTAGAGTGGAGTTGTGTGAGTTCTTTATATATTTTGGAGATTAAACCCTTGTCTGAGGTATCATTAGCAAATATGTTTTCCATACAGTTGGTTCTCTTTTTATTTTGATACTGTTTTCCTTAGCTGTGCAAAAGCTTTTAATTTTGATGAGGTCCCATTTGTTTATTCTTTCCTTTATGTCCCTTGCTCTAGGAGACAAGTCAGTAAAAAAGTTTCTGCGTGAAATATCTGAGATTTTCCTACCTGCGTTCTCTTCTAGGACTTTAATGGTGTCACGCTTTATATTTAAGTCTTTTATCCACCTTGAATCTATTTTTGTATAAGGTGTAAGTTGGTGCTCGAGTTTCATTTTTTTGCACGTAGCTGTCCAGTTCTCCCAACACCATTTGTTGAAGAGGCTATTTTTATTCCATTTTATGTTGCTGCTTCCTTTGTCAAATATTAATTGACCATAGAGGCTTGGGTTTATTTCTGGGCTCTCTGTTCTGTTCCATTGGTCTATGTGCCTGTTTTTATGCCAGTACCAGGCTGTTTTGATGACAGTGGCCTTGTAGTATAGTTTAGTGTCAGGTATTGTGATTCCTCCTACTTTACTCTTCTTTCTCAAAATTGCAGCAGCTATTCGGGGTCGTTTATGGTTCCATATAAATTGTTGAAGTGTTTGTTCTATGTCTGTGAAATATGCCATTGGTACTTTAATAGGTATTGCATTGAATGTGTAAATTGCTTTTGGTAGTATGGACATTTTAATGATATTCATTCTTCCAATCCATGAACACCGTATATGTTTCCATTTGTTTGTGTCTTCCTTGATTTCTCTCCTCAGTGTTATGTAGTTTTCTGAATACAGGTCTTTTACCTCTTTGGTTAGGTTTATTCCTCGGAATTTTATTTTCCTTTTTGCTATTTCAAATGGGATTTTTTTCTTGATCTCTGCTTCTGCTGTTTCATTGTTGGTGTACAGAAATGCCTTTGATTTCTGGATATTGACTTTGTATCCCGCTGTTTTACCAAATTCATTTATTAGGTCAAGCAGTTTTTTGGTGGAGTCTATAGGATTTTCTATGTACACTATCATGTCATCTGCAAACAGTGACAGTGAATCCTCCTTTCTGATTTGGATTCCTTTTATTTCTTTTTCTTGTCTGATTGCTGTGGCTAGAACTTCCAGTACTATATTGAATAGAAGTGATGAAAGTGGACAGCCTTGTCTTGTTCCTGTTCTTAGTGGAAAAGATTTTAATTTTTGCCCATTGAGTATAATGTTGGCTGTAGGTTTCTCATATATGGCCTTTATTATGTTGAGGAATGCTCCCTCTATTCCCACTTTACTGAGTGTTTTTATCATAAATGGGTGCTGTACCTTATCAAATGCTTTTTCTGCATCTATTGGTATGATCATGTGGTTTTTGTCTTTGCTTTTGTTTATGTGATGTATTACATTTACTGATTTGCGTATATTGTACCATCCTTGCATACCTGGAATGAATCCAACTTGGTCATGGTGTATGATCTTCTTAATGTACTGTTGGATGCGGTTTGCCAGTATCTTGTTGAGGATTTTAGCGTCAATGTTCATCAGTGATATTGGCCTGTAGTTTTCTTTCTTTGTTGTGTCTTTATCTGGTTTTGGAATTAAGATGATGTTGGCCTCATAAAAAGAGTTTGGTGGTCTTCCATCTTTTTGGATTTTTTGAAATAGTCTGAGAAGGATAGGTGTTAGTTCTTCCTTAAATGCTTTGTAGAATTCTCCTGTGAAACCATCTGGTCCAGGGCTTTTGTGTGTTGGGAGTTTTTTGATTACTGCTTCAATTTCTTTTGCTGTTATTGGTTTGTTCAGGCTTTCTGCTTCCATTTTACTGAGTTTTGGAAGGTTATATTTTTCTAGAAATTTGTCCATTTCATCTAGGTTTTCAAATTTCTTGGCATACAGTTCTTTGTAGTAATTTCTTACAATCCTTTGTATTTCTGTGGTATCTGTTGTAATCTCTCCTCTTTCATTTCTGATTGTGTTTATTTGGGTTTTCTCTCTTTTTTTCTTGATGAGTCTGCTTAAAGGCTTGTCGATTTTGTTTATCTTTTCAAAGAACCAACTCTTGGATTCATTTATCTTTAGAATTGTGCTTTTAGTCTCTATGTCATTTAATTCTGCTCTGATCTTGGTTATTTCCTTCCTTCTGCTTGCTCTGGGCTGTCTTTGTTGTTGTTCCTCGAGTTCTTGTAGACGTAGGGTTAGGTTGTTTGTTTGAAATGTTTCTAAATTCTTTAGGTGGGCCTGTATCGCTATGATCTTCCCTCTCAGGACTGCCTTGGCTGTGTCCCATAAGTTTTGGGTTGTTGTGAGTTCGTTTTCATTTGTTTCCAAAAACCGTTTGATTTCTTCCCTAATATCATTCTTGACCCATTCATTGTTTAATAGCATGCTGTTTAATCTCCATGAATTTGAGTGTTTTGGGTTTTTTTCCTTGGGGTTGGTTTCTAGTTTCAGTCCCTTGTGATCCGAGAAATTGCTTGGTATGATTTCAATTTTTTTGAAATTGTTGAGGCTTGTTTTGTGTCCTATCATGTGGTCAATCTTTGAAAATGTTCCATGTACATTTGAAAAAAATGTGTATTTAGCTTCTTTGGGATGGAGGGTTCTGTAAATATCAGTAAAGCCCAGTTCGTCTAGGATATTGTTCAATGCCATAATATCTTTGTTGATGTTTTGTTTGGAAGATCTGTCCATTTTTGATAGAGGGGTGTTAAAATCCCCCACAATAATTGTGTTGCTGTCCATATCTTTCTTGAAGTCCTCTAAGATTTTCTTTATGTATTTGGGTGCTCCTATGTTGGGTGCATATATATTTACTATATTTATGTCTTCTTGGTGAATTCTTCCCTTGAGTATTATGAAATGACCTTCTGGGTCTCTCTTTATGGATCTTCTTTGGAAGTCTATTTTGTCAGATATGAGTATTGCTACCCCGGCTTTTTTTTCCTGTCCATTTGCTTGGGAAATTTGTTTCCAGCCCTTCACTTTCAACCTGTGCAGATCTTTTATCCTGAGGGGGGTCTCTTGTAGACAGCATATGTGTGGGTCATGTTTTCTTATCCAATCAGCTATTCTATGTCTTTTGATTGGAGCATTTAATCCATTTACGTTTAAGGTTATTATTGATAGGTACTTATTCATTGCCTTTTATGTACATGTGATCCTCTCTCACTCTCTCTTTTCCTTTCTTTCCTTAAAGCAGTCCCTTCAGCATCTCTTGCAGAGCTGGTTTAGTGGAGGTGTATTCTTTTAGACTTCTTTTGTCTGAGAAGCTTCTTATTTGGCCTTCTATCTTAATTGAGAGCCTTGCTGGGTAAAGTAGTCGTGGTTGAAGGCCTCTGGTTCTCATTACTTGGATTATTTCTTGCCATTCTCTTCTGGCTTGGAGTGTTTCCATTGAGAAGTCAGCTGTTAGCCTTATTGGGGCCCCCTTGTATGTTACTTCCTTCTTCTCCCTTGCTGCCTTTAAGATTCTCTCTTTGTCTTGAAATTTTGCCATTTTAATTATGATGTGTCTTGCAGTGGGCCTCCTTGGGTTCCTCTTGATTGGGACTCTCTGTGTTTCCTGGATTTGTGTGACTTTTTGCCTCATCAAACTAGGGAAGTTTTCCATCATCACTTGTTCAACTAGGTTTTCTATCCCTTGTTCTTCTTCTTCTCCTTCTGGTATCCCTATTATATGGATATTATTACGTTTCATATTGTCTTGCATTTCTCTTAATCCCTCTTCATTCTTTCTGAGCCTCTGTTCCCTTTCTTGCTCTTTCTGGGTGTTTTCTTCTATTTTGTCCTCTAGCTCGCTGATCCGATCTTCTGCTTCATCGATCCTGCTTTTCATTCCTTCTACTGTGTTCTTCATTTCAGAGATTGTATTCTTCATTTCCTCTTGGCCCTTGTTGAGAGTTTCTATTTCCTTTTTTATGCTGATGTAGTTTTCATTGAGTTCATTGTAGCTTCCCTGTAGTTTCTCGTAGCTCATTGTGAGCTCATTGAGCTTCCTGACAATCACTGCTTTGAATTCAATATCTGATAGTTGAATTGCCTCTGTTTCATTTAGCATTCTTTTTGAGGCTTCCTCCTTTCCTTTCATTTGGGGAGTATTTCTTTGTCTTCCCATTGTTTGTGAGACTCTTCTTGTTCACCTCAGCTTCTTATATTGATCTGTTCTGGCTCCCTGGGTTTATGGTGTGAACTTCTTTAGTAGAGTAGCAGTGAGTTTCAGTGGTGCTGTTTCCTTGACCCCCCAAGCTCACTGGTCTTGGGCTGTTGTTTAAGTTGGCTTTGTGTTTGCCTTTGGGTTTTGATGGTTGTTGAGTCTTTCTTTGGTGGTTCCTTCCCGCCAGCTGGTTAAATGTGGGTCAGTCTGTCCACCACCTTCTGTATTTTGTTGTGCTGGTGAGGGCAGGTTGTGTTGAGGCTGGTTCTTCTGTTTGTACAAGGTTTAAAGAAATCTTGTTCAGTTGTTTGTATTGGGTACTGTCTCTACTGTTTAGTTGTATTTCCAGATAAGTCCTGGATTGAGGTTTGTGTGGTTACTACTCCCTCCTTCACCTTCTTCTGCTGTTATCTGTTAGTGGTTCCTTAGTTGTTGGGTTTCCTCTTCCAGTGGGTATCCTGGTGTTCACCTCCTCCACCTATTCTTTTTTGTCATCAGATGGAGGGGAAGGCAAAATGGTTTAAGACAGCAACCGAGAACTCTATGCTATTTACAGTAGTAGCAAGTAGGGAAGATATAGGAGATCCTTTCACTATGTATAGTGTTAACCGTGGTCTTCCACCCAGCTAGCTGATTTTTAGAAAGGATGGAAAGAAGATAATACTCTTGTTGGGGGAGGAAGGATTGTGAGTTGGATCTATAAAGCAGAGAGGTTGTGGGAGGTCAGATTCTGGGGTAAGGTGAGAGTAAAGGATAGTAAATAGGTGTAGTGTGTGAGAGAATAGAGTTAACCACTACAGTAATAGAGTTCAGAAAACTTTGAAATGGGCTAAGATCTGGGGGGGGGGGTGTTGTGAAGTAATTACAATTGCATGGAACAGCAGTTATTTACAATAATATTATGGCAACATTCATATGGCAGAGTCTATGAAATCTAGGTAATAAGGATAGGGAGTACAGAACATTGAGTAGTATGCTGATAGGACACAGGTGAGTTAATGGACAGTAGATTAGTAATACGGTATAGAAAGAGATATCAGGGGAAAGCTGTCAGGTCATACAATAAAACCAGCCTAGCAAAGCAGGCTATACAAAAATAAGAGGGATATAAAAATACTGTTAAAAAAAAAGATGTAGGAACACTGGAAAAATAATAATAATACAAATATGCAATAACTTGCAGGTTCTCTGTAATAGCAGAGTGACATTTATCTCACTGTCCCAGCTGTTGTGATGCCCCTTCTTTGGGTTCAACTTTGGTCTTTTCACCGATCCAGGATTTTGTCTCACTTGTAGGTATTTAGGAAAAAATTTAAAAAAGAAAAAAATAGAAAAGGCAGACGAAGGCAGGAAGAAGAGATAAAATTGGAGGACAGGAAGGAGGAAGGAATAAAACAAGAAATCAGGTAAGAGAGGAAAAAGAAATCAAAAGAGAATAAAAACAATAAAACTAAAAAATTAAAAATTGTTAAAAAAAATAGAATCAAATTAAAAAGTCTCTTGATTTCAAAGTGGCCAAAGTGGTTTTTCCGCTCTTGCTGGCTGAGGCAGGCTGAAGGATGACTTGTTTGGCTTTTCTTCCTAGGCCCGTGGGGTTCGCACTGGCTCCTCAGCTTTGGGTCCTGGGTGTGGGAATCAGGTCTTTCCCCAGGGTTACTGCTGTGGGCTGGTGTGCGGGGATGCTCCCCCCTGCAGGCGCCGCCCCCGCGCCGGCGCTCCCGCGAGCGGACGCGGCCGTCCACTGGCCCGGTCTCCACCACCGGGCGCGACCGTGCTCCCGTGAGCGGGTGCGGCCCGTCTGCTGCCCGCGCAGCCGTCCGCCGCTGCGCGACCGGTGCCCCCCGCAGGCGGGCGCGGCCCGTCCGCCGCCCGCCCGCTCACAGCTGGGGAGCAGACAGGCCAGAACCACTGATCACTTCAGGAGAATTCCCCAAACAGTGTCTGTGTCCATTCACTCCTTCCTCTTGGGAAATTCCTCCCAATCGAGCCCGCCTTTCTCCACAGTGGCCCGGTTTCTCTCACCGCCAAAGCTCCAGCCAGAACGGTGACCCTGGGAGTCCGGGTCCGCAGCATGACTCGGCTCTGGTGCTCACCGCCTCCAAAGCTGCTCGCCACCCGGTGTGCCCGCCAGCACCTGGATTCCTCCCAGAGCCGCCCAGACCTTGCTCGGCTGGGGAGGGAGCAGTTGACCTGGCTCTCTCCCACTAACCCTATGGTAAACCCAGCCGCGGCCCCCGGGCCTGGGGCTGCAGCCCCGGGACCACACGCCTGTCCTGGGAGCCTACCTTGATGCAGCACTCCCCCTAGGATCCGTTCTTTGTTCTTTCGGTTCTGCCACAATCCTTGGTCCTCTGTTTTCAAAAATGCTGAAATATGTTGGTTGCTTGCCTTTCTACTCCAAAGATCGGTCAGGACTCTCTCCCCTGAGCAGAGGAAAGCCAAACCTGCTCCTTCCTACTCCGACGCCATCTTAGATCTCTAATTTAGTTTTAATTTTGATGTGGTTGTGAGAGGAGCTGACCTGTGTTTACCTAGGCTGCCATCTTAACTACAAGTCTCTCACCTTTCTCTCTTTCATTTTTTCATATATCACAAGCATCATTTGCCAGATTAAAAATGGAAGTACAATGAGAATAAATAACTCACTCATACTTACAAAGAATGGATGGGAGTAATGAGATCAGAGTTGATAGCTCTTGAGTTCTGGTCTGTGAATGCTTTTCTCTTCATCCTTTAAAATGTGGCAGATTTAATATGGAGCTAAGGAAACATAAGCTTCAGGGCCCCTCTGTTGCATGAGTTCCTTCCAAAGTCCAGAACCTAATTTTGTTAATGTGTAATTTTTAATTTTTGTCTTTTAAAGAAGACTCCCTACCCTCATTTATATGACTCTCATGCCCCCCAAAACCTAGATCCATCCCTTACCCTCCTCCAAACTCTAACTTTGCTCTGATTCTGCACAGCTGATCACCACCCCTGTGTTCTCTGAAATCTGGACTTTGCAGTTTTTGCTTTTCCTAATCTATCCAGCCTTCCTCTATGTGCTAATACTCCTTAGCTTTAATACTCCAAATCTTTTCCTTAGTCTCAAAAATTCAAAATAATACTTCAAGTAATCAGATGACAATGTTCAAATACAGATTGTGATTTATAACTTTCCCTAGTCTCTAGTTACAAGAATATTCTGAATTTCCTGTTTTAAGGTATATTTAAAGTCTGGATTTAGAGAGGATTTTATTTAGTCTGAAAGTAAGTGTGTTTTTCTCTCTAATAAATTAGGTCTCACATACAATGAGAAGCATCGTTCATCTTTAGTAAATACCTTAACTGACCTGGATTATTGTCATGAACATAAAATTCCATCAATTCTAAGAACCAAGTATCCTGGCTCTGTAGGAAATGTGGAGGGCATCAGAGAGCTGTGATGTTTTAGCTTTTAATTGCCCTCCAGGTCTATGCACTGCATTTTTCAAAATGATTTCCAAAATTCACTGGAAGAACAGAGCTATCTTTTCTGTCTTAAACATTTTCTCTAAATGATCCCCCTGGAATTTTAGAATCTGGTTGTTCCCTAAATGTTGAAAATTTATCAGGGTAAAACACCTTTTCTTTCTCCTTACTTACTCATATTTTTCAGCCTCTAAAAATAATGCACACTATAGCAGCAGCTGAGAGCACGAATAAAAATACAATAATAAATGAGGTGGAGCTCAAACAAAATGTTCCAGTCAAGTTCTTGCATCACCTATGCTAGCTTTGGCAGAGTTTCTTTCATTACTGGGTCAGCTGCTGGAAGGCTCCAGGGAAATAAGGAAACCTAGCCGCTGGAGACATAGTTCTGCTCCTGCAGGTGTGGGGTCAGTATCAGGAACATACTAGGTGCTTAATAAATGTCTGCTGAGTTCATTACCAGTACCAGAAATCTAGAGTGGTAGCAGTTAAAGAAAATGATAGTGACATTCACTATTTATTGTGAACCTACTATGTGCTCAAGCATATGTGCCATGTTCTACATGTACTGTATGGAAGGGTACTGGACATTTTGAATGAACTACTTTGATGTTGCTGTTTTGATATAGCTGTTCAGAGGTTATGAACATTTAAATAAACAAAACATGATTTTTTCAGCTTTATTTATTATCAAGTCATTGGCACTCTATCTTTAAGCCACAGACCATTACCCAATTCCAACTCTGAGGCACAGCTCAGACAGGGATGATGGAGAAGCATCTTCTCACTCAAACATACATAGAAGTGGAATTCATATGACTACCACACTTGCTAAGCACAAAAAACCTGTCATCCCATCTCTCTTCTGAAAAAGAAATCTAATTCTCTGAGAATTCGCTTGTGGGTATCTTACAGTCTTAGATTTCTTCCTAAACATTCAGTGGTCATGCTCAATGAGTTTTAATTGGTAATCACATATGCCTACTTAATAATAAAGCTTTTTGATTTCCAGTTGAAAAAACTAGAGCAGTGAATCTCAGTGCTCTCAGAGGGCTATATTAGAATACACATTTTAAAAAGGATATTCAGTATGTAATATAATTTCATCTCTATAAAAGGATAAAAATAATCATTAAAAATATCAACTACATAAAAGTTAATAAAATAGAAAGTAAAAGTCCACTATAGGTAGAGTAAGGGTTCAGGATAGAGCAACCGACAGTGATAGCTGTACTTACTACTTAGTGACAAAAAGCAACAACAAAGCAGTGATTTTCTACATCAAAACAGGTATAGCAAAAATTCTTACTTTAGTCTCGGCAAGTTGGATGTCACATACCTATTTTGTAGACCTTTTCCAAGGTCACACAGCTTTGTAAGCATCTGAGCCAAGTCTGCCTGATTCACAGACTGTGCCTTTTCAACTATGCTTTCTGTGCCATGTAGGAGATCTGAAATAACGTGACCAACGCAATTGCAGCTGACTGTAGGCAGCTTCTGGTACAAAGTTCTGGGTATTGAACAATGTTGGCTAACAGCTCCAGCTGTGCTGCTTGGGGCATGAGGTAGGTTTAGATAACATTTAGATCTTATAAATCAAAGATATCCTCAGCCCTTCAGAGGGTTCTGGTGACTGATCCTGGTGTTTGGTGGGGGAGCATTTGACACATTGGCTGATATGTATGGTTCTGTCTCCTCATGGAAGGGTCAAATGGATCTGCCATAACACACTGTTTTATTTTTTCATAGGACTTATCATTATGTAAAAGTGTCCTTAGTTCTTGGGTTTATTTACTTACTGTCTTTGTCCTCTCACTAAAATATAAGCTGTCTGAATGTAGGTAGCATGTTATTTTTGTTTCATGCTGTAGCCCCAGCTTCCAGCACCTTGGTCAGCAAGTCTTGGAAAACAACTGTTAAAAGAGTGCTGCTCTGCTCACTTCTTTCCTGTTTTCCCTTGCAGAGGTGGATGGTCAAAGGTCTTCAGTTTGGTGTATAGAGCAAGTGAGAACTCTGAGTCTTGTAGATGATGATTAAGGTGGAAACAAGGGTCTAGTCCTGCTGGAAAATTTTTATAAAGTAGCAGGAGCAGAGCTAGGTCAGGAAAGATTTGGAGCTCATCTTGATGGGAGGCTGCCAGGCTAGGAAGTTAGGACAAGATGTGGATCATGAAGCTAACAGGAGAGTCCAAGAACCAGAAAGCAGGTTAGGGTAGAACATAGTGCTTGTGAGTATAGGCGTCTGAGCTGGGCCTGACTCCAGCTCTACCCTAGACTGTGTGACTTTGGCCAACTCACTCAATGTGCCTAAAGAGTTCTTTTATACTTATCTATCAAATAAGGTTAATAATAACATCCATGAAATTATACTATGAAAACTTAGCAAATTAAATCTTATACATGGAACACACAATAAATGGTAGTTCTGATTAGTAAGCTAGATAGTTGGTCAGTAGAGAAATGCAGGACAGCATAGTTGGAGAACAAGTCTTGTGATTTGTGCACTTACGAAGGGAATAATTGAGAGTTGTATCACTGACTATTTATTGACAGATTCAGGACTTGCCATTTTACTCTTGGTATGGGGCCTGAAACAGAGTTAGGACGAGGGAGTGAGCTTTGTAGTGGTGGCAGAATCCCATGAGCTTTACCTGTAAGCCCAGGGAAGGCCAGAAGCCCCACACAGGCAGAGTAAGTGTGCCTCTTATGCTTACAAAGCAGAATAAATAAGAAGTTCGGGAGCACAAAAGCAGAACCCAAAGAAACACCCCTGCTCTGATATCTTTTTAATTAGAGAAAGGGAAAAGGAAGTGTCCAGAGTCCAGTCTTTCCAGTGGAGAGTGTGTGATTTTTCTTCCATGAAGAAAGAAGTGGTTGCTTTGCTTTAGGAATCTCTGGGATTTGGAGGAACATTTGTCTGGCACTGTGGTCCCAATATATTAGCCATTAGCTAGCTACACATGGCTACTGAGCTCTAGAAATGTAGCTGTTTCACACAGAAGTATACTATAAACTTGAAATACACCCTGGATTTTGAAAACTAAATACCAAAAAAGGATATACTGTACCTCATTACTAATTTTTTATATTGATTACACACTGAAGTGACAACTAAAGTTTAGATATGTTAGGTTAAACAAAATATATTGTTAAAAGGAGAGGAGGAAGATGGTAGCATGGTAGGAGGGAGCAGATTTCCCTTCCCCCTAGGCACGGGAGAGAAACTGGCCAATCTGCAGAGGAACAGAGCAAGGGGCCAACAATATCACAACATTTATGAAAATAGGGCATCAAAAATTATAGTGGACATTGAAAAACCAGACAGTAAGGAGACTGCTTCAGGATAATAAGGGCCCAGGGATCAGCACGGGCACTAGGGAGGTTGCAGCCCCAAGCCCAGCACTCCTGGGTCTGCCTCAGGGCACTTGGGAGAGAGCAGAGTCAACCGCTCCCTCCCCAGTAAAACAAGGTTTGAGCAGCACCAGAGGAGGCCTCTTGCTTGAAGGCACAGAGAGGGGAGTGAGGACTGGAAGATAATCACACAGAGGCTGCATGCTCCCATGCATAGCCCTGGGAAGAGTGAGTGCCCCAGACTGCATGATCAAGGGCGGCCTGGCCAGGCACCTGCACCCCCAAGCCAGAGAGACTGTGGTTTTGTGGAAGACCCAGACCCCACAGCACTGAACACAGAAAAGGCACAGGTGCTGGAGGGAACCTGGAGCCCATGGCGGTGACCTCGGGGGAAGTGCTTGCCCCCTGGGGATTCCCAGATCTCACAAGGTGAAAAGATGAGGATGCTTGGCGGGATCCTGAGCCGTCGCAATGAACTAGGGGGAAGTGCACACCCCTTCAGGATCCCCGGAGCTTACACCATGAAGTACGTGCCTCTCCCTGGGGCTTACACCATGAAGTATGCGCCCCCTCAGGATCCCTGTAGCTTACATTGTGAACCCTGAAAAATCGAGGACGCTCTGCGGGATCCTGGAGCCCGGGAAGCTTTCGGTGGTGAGCTCAGGAGAGTATGATTGGCAGCGCCCAGACCCACACCCGGGGCCCTGCAGAGAGGCACGGGACTGGCTCTCGGGAGAGCTTGTGGCTAGCCCTGGGGCAGTATGCGAGAGACTGACTGAATTCTGACTGGGAAGGGTGAAAAGCATTCTAATCACCCCTCAGTCTGCTGAAGCCAGCAAGACCAGAAAAACTGGTTTGGCCAGTTAGAAACCAACAAGAGGTTTTTGTTTTGTTTTGTTTTGTTTTGTTTTGTTTGTTGTTGTTGTTTGATTGTTTAATTTTATCTTTTTTAAGTAATTTTTAATTTTTTAATTCTTATTATTTTTATATCTCTCAATTCCTTATAGTTCTCTTTCTTTCATCCTAGTGTTATTCCTTCCTTTCCAAATTTATCCCTCCTTCATTCCATCTTCTGCTTTTTTCCTTTTTTTTTGAACCTGCAAGTTACTGCAAATTTGTATTATCTTTTTTCATTATTCTTACATTTTTATTTTAATAGTATTTTGGCATTCCCCTTCTTTCTGTATAGTCTTCTTTGCTTGGCTGGTTATACTGTATCATTTGATAGGTTTCCCCTGTTATCTCATTCATAGTGTATTGCTGATTTACTGTCCTTCATTTGTGTTCCTTTAGTATACTACTCAAGGTTCTATACTCCCTATTCTTGTTACCTAGATCTTGTAGATTTTGCCATATGATTGTTGCTCTAATATTACTGTAAATAAGACCTATTCCATACAATTGTAAATACTACACAACACCCCTCCCAGATCACAGCACATTTCACGGTTTCCCGAACTCTATTATTGTAGTGGTTAACTCTATTCTCTTACACACTACCCCTATTTACTATTCTTTACTCCCCCTCTACCTCTGAATCTGACCTCCCACAGCCTCACTACTTTCTAGACCCAAATCACAATCCTTTCCTCCCCAATAAGAGTCTTATCTTCTTTCCATCCTTTCTAAAACTTGGCTAGTGGAGTGGAAGACCACGGTTAACACTATAGGAAGCCAAAGGATCTCCTATCTCTTCTCTACTGCCCACTACTGTAAATACCATAGAATACTCTCTTGCTGTCTTAAACCATTTTGCCTTACTCCTCCAACTGATCACAGAAAAGAGTAGACGGAAACTGTGAACACCAGGATACCCGAGGGAGACTGCACCACTGAATCTCACAGGTACTCTACGACAGAAGTTCACACCAGAAACCCAGGGAGTCAGAACAGATCAATTTAAGAAGTAGAGACTAACAAGAAGAGTCTCACGAACAATGAGAAGACAAAGAAATAATCCCCAAATGAAGGAAAAGGAGGAAGCCTCAAAAAGAATGCTAAATGAAATAGAGTCAACTCAACTATCAGATATTGAGTTCAAAACAATTGTTATCAAGAAGCTCAATGAGGTCACTGAGAATTACCAGAAACTACCAGGAAACTACAATGAACTCACTGCAAACTATATCAAAATGAAAAAGGAAATAGAAACTATCAACAAGGGGCAACAGGAAATGAAGAATACAATTTCTGAACTGAAGGAATCAAAAGCAGGATCGATGAAGGAGAAGATCAGATCAGTGAATTGAAGCACAAAGTAGAAAAAAACACCCAGAAAGAGCAAGAAAAGGAAAAGAGGCTCACAAAGAATGAAGAGGGATTAAGAGAAATGCAAGACAATATGAAATGTATTAATATTTGTAAAATAGGGATACCAGAAGGAGAAGAAGAGCAAGAGATAGAAAACCTATTTGAAAAAGTAATGATGGAAAACTTTCCTAATTTGATGAGGCAAAAAGTCACACAAATCTAGAGGAAACACAGAGAGTCCCAATCAAGAGGAGCCCAAAGAGGCCCACTGCAAGACACATCATAATTAAAATGGCAAAATTTCAAGACAAAGAGAGAATCTTAAAGGCAGCAAGGGAGAAACAGGAAGTACATACAAGGGAATCCCGATAGAGTTAGCACCCGATTTCTCAACAGAAATGCTCCAAGCCAGAAGAAAATGGTGAGAAATATTACAAGTAATGAGAACCAGAGACCTGCAACCAAGGCTACTTTACCCAGAAAGGCTCTCAATCAAGATACAAGGCCAAATAAGAAGCTTCCCAGACAAAAGGAATCTAAAAGAATACACCTCCACCAAACCAGCTCTGCAAGAGATGCTAAAGGGACTGCTGTAAGAAAAGGAAGGAAAGGGAGGGGGGGAGAGAGGAACACAGGTACATAAATGGCAATAAATAAGTACCTATCAATAATAACCTTAAATGTAAATGGATTAAATGCTCCAATCAAAAGACATAGAATAGCTGAATGGATAAGAAAGACTGATCCACACACATGCTGCATACAAGAGACCCACCTCAGGACAAAAGACCTACACAGGCTGAAAGTGAAGGGCTGGAAACAAATTTTCCAAGCAAATGGACAGGAAAAAAAAAACCAGGGTAGCAATACTCATACCAGACAAAATAGACCTCCAAAAAAGGGCCATAAAGAGAGACCCAGAAGGTCACTTCATAATACTCAAGGGAAGAATCCACCAAGAAGACAAAAACACTGTAAATATATATGCACCCAACACAGGAGGACCCAAATACATAAAGAAAATCTTGGAGGACTTCAATAAAGATATTGACAGCAACACAATCATAGTAGGAGATTTTAACACCCCACTGTAAAATGGACAGACCTTTCAAACAAAATATCAACAAAGATATGTGGCACTGAACAATGCCCTAGATGAAATGTACTTAACTGGTATATATAGGGCCTTTCACCCCCAAAGAAGCAAAATACATTCTTTTCAAATGCACAGAGAACATTTTCAAAGATAGACCACATGATAGGAAACAAAACGAGCCTCAAAAAATTCAAAAAAATTGAAATCATACCAAGCATTTTCTCAGACCACAAGGGACTGAAACTAGAAACCAACCTCAAGGAAAAAAACCCAAAACACTCAAACTCTTGAGATTGAATAGCATGCTATTAAACAATGAATGGGTCAACAATGAGATTAAGAAAGACATCAAAATGTTTCTGGAAATAAATGAAAATAAACACACAATAACCCAAAATTTATGGGACACAGTTAAGGCAGTCCTGAGAGGGAAGTTCATAGTGATACTGGCCTACCTAAAAAAAAAAGACAGAAACATTTCAAGTGAACAACCTAACCCTATGCCTAGAAAAACTCAAGGGGCAACAACAAAGACAGTCCAGAGCAAGTAGAAAGAAGGAAATAACCAAGATCAGAGCAGAATTAAATGACATAGAGACTAAAAGCACAATTCTAAGGATCAATGAATCCAAGAGCAGGTTCTTTGAAAAGATAAACAAAATTGACAAGCCTGTAAGCAAACTCATCAAAAAAAAAAAAAGGGAGAGGATCCAAATAAACAAAATCAGAAATGAAAGAGGAGAGATTACAACTGATACCACAGAAATACAAAGGATTGTAAGAAATTACTACAAAGAACTGTATGCCAAGAAATTTGAAAACCTAGGTGAAATGGACAAATTTTAGAAAAATATAATCTTCCAAAGCTCAATGAAGAAGAAGCAGAAAGCCTGAACAGACCAATAACAGCAAAAGAAATTGAAGCAGTAATCAAAAAACTCCCGACACACAAAAGCCCGGGACCAGATGGTTTCACAGGAGAATTCTACAAAGCATTTAAGGAAAAGCTAACCCCTATCCTCCACAGACTATTTCAAAAAATCCAAAATGATGGAAGACTCCCAAACTCTTTTTATGAGGCCAACATCATCCTAATTCCAAAACCAGATAAAGACACAACAAAGAAAGAAAACTTCAGGCCAATATTGCTGGTGAACATAGATGCTAAAATCCTCAACAAGATACTGGCAAACCACATCCAACAATACATTAAAAAGATCATATGCCATGACCAAGTGTGATTCATTTCAGGAATGAAAGGAAGGTCCAATATTCACAAATCAGTAAATGTAATACATCACATAAACAAAAGCAAAGACAAAAACCACATGATCATATCAATAGATGCAGAAAAAGCATTTAAGGTACAGCACCCATTGATGATTAAAAATACTCAGCAAAGTGGGAATAGGGGGAGCATTCCTCAACATAATAAAGATCATATATGAGAGACCTACAGCCAACATCATACTCAATGAGCAAAAACTAAAATCTTTTCCACTAAGATCAGGAACAAGTCAAGGCTGTCCACTTTCACCACTTCTATTCAATATAGTACTGGAAGTTTTAGCCACAGCAATCAGACAAGAAAAGGAAAGAAAAGGCATCCAGATAGGAAAGGAGGAAAAAAAACTGTCACTGTTTGCAGATGACATGATAATGTACATAGAAAATCCTATAGACTCTGCAAAAAAACTGCTTGACCTAATAAGCAAATTTGGCAAAACAGCAGATACAAAGTCAATATCCAGAAATCAAAGGCATTTCTGTACACCATCAATGAAACAGCAGAAGCAGAAATCAAGAAAAAATCCCATTCGATATAGCAAAAAGACAAAAACAAAATACCTAGGAATAAACCTAACCAAAGAGGTATAAGACCTGTATTCAGAAAACTACATAACAGTGAGGAAAGAAATCAAGGAAGACACACACAAATGGAAACATATACTGTGTTCATGGATTGGAATAATTAACATCATTAAATGTCCATACTACCCAGAGGACTTTACACATTCAATGCAATACCTATTGAAGTACCAATAGCATATTTCACAGACATAGAACAAACACTTCAAAAATTTATGTGGAACCATAAACGACCCCAAATAGCTGCTGCAATTTTGAGGAAGAAGAGCAAAGTAGGAGGGGTCACAATACCTGATACCAAACTGTATCACAAGGCCACTGTAATCAAAACAGCCTGGTACTGGCATAAAAACAGACAACTACACCAATGGAACAGAACAGAGAGCCCAGAAATAAACTCAAGTCTCTATGGTCAATTAATATTTGATAAAGGGGGCAGCAACATAAAATGGAGTAAAAATTACCTCTTCAACAAATGGTGTTGGGAGAGCTGGACAGCTACATGCAAAAAAATGAAACTTGAGCACCAACTTACACCATACACAGAAATAAATTCAAGGTGGATAAAAGACTTAAATATAAATCGTGACACCATTAAAGTCCTAGAGGAGAACGTAGGTAGGAAAATCTCAGATATGTCACACAGCAATATTTTCATTGACATGTCCCCTAGAGCAAGGGACATAAAGGAAAGAATAAACAAATAGGATCTCATCAAAATAAAAAGCTTCTGCACAGCTAAAGAAAACAGTATTAAAATAAAAAGGAAACCAACTGTATGGGAAAACATATTTGCCAATGATACCTCAGACAAGGGTTTAATCTCCAAAATATATAAAGAACTCACACAACTCCACTCTAAGAAGACAGGCAACCCAGCTAAAAAATGGGCAAAGGACTTGAACAGACACTTCTCCAAGGAGGACATACAGAGGATTCAGAGACACATGAAAACATGCTCAGTATTGCTAGCTATCAGAAAGATGCAAATTAAAAATACAATGAGTATACCACCTCACACCAGTCAGAATGGCCATCATAAACAAAGCAACAAACAACAAGTGTTGGAGAGGTGGTGGAGAAAAGGGGACCCTAGTGAACTGTTGGTGGGACTGTAGACTGGTGCAACCACTATGGAAAACAGCATGGAATTTTCTCAGAAAACTAAAAGTCGAAATGCCCTTTGACCTGGCAATTCCACTGCTAGGATTATACCCTAAGAACCCTGAAACACCAAATCAAAAGAACCTATGCACCCCCATGTTTATAGCAGCACTATTTACAATAGCCAAGTGCTGGAAGCAACCTAAGTGCCCATCAGTAAATAAATGGATCAAAAAACTATGGTCCATTTACAAAATGGAATTCTGTGCAGCAGAAAGAAAGAAGGAGCTTCTACCCTTTGCAACAGTATGGATGCAACTGGAAAGCATTATGCTAAGCAAAATAAGCCAGACAGTAAAAGACAAATTCCATATGATCTCACCTTTAACAGGAACCTAATCAACAAAACAAAGAAACAAGCAAAATATAACCAAAGACACTGAAATAGAGAACAGGCTGACAGTGACCAGAGGGGAAAGGGGAGGGAATTTCAGCATAAAAGGGTGAAGGGTTTTCAGGGACAATTATAAAGTTCACATGGACAATTACAGGGTGGTGTGGAAATGGGAGGCAGGTGGGGAGGGATGGGTGGGTGGGCTGGAATGAGAGTAAAAGGCAGAAAACTAAGACCAGCCATTGTTATGGAAAAGCAGTTTGGATGGGTCCATGAGTTGTGTGGAGTAGAGCTCCTGTGGATCTCCAAGGTGGGTTCACACAGCGTTAGCCAGGTTGATGGAGTCTCAGATATGGCACCAGTCTACTGGCTCTACTGGGGGAGGGCTCAGCAAAGGAGCAATGGCTTCTGCTCACCCTGATGCCAGACACTTCATTCTCTCCCTGTATGCCACTGGTGCCTTTCAAGGTGCCACCCTGGTGCTGGAGCTCAGGAAGAGTGAGTCTGAGTAGGTGAGTCCATGTGTGGGTTCCCCAAGAGGAACTGCTTGGGGCTCCAGCAACCTCCTCCACTGACTCAATCCCCACCAGTTTTCACAGCCAAAATTTGTGGGGAGTTATCTTCTCGGTACTGGAGTCCTTGACTGGGAGGCCTGGTGTGGGTCGGAGCTCCTTGCTTCAGAGATATCCTTCCCAAATTTTACCACACATGGGTGTGGGACCAGCCTGGTCTGCATCTGCACCCCTTTTATCAGTCTGGATGCATGTGGTTTCTTTAATTCCGTAGTTGGCACACTCTTAGAGTGGGCTCTGTATATCATGTTACCCAGACCATTGAAAACTCTTAACCTATTTCTTTATGTCTTGCCCACCGTCCCCAACCCAGCTGGCTGTGTGTATTTGAGTGAATACTGGGGAGCAGCATCTAGAATTCCCCATGGGAGAGATCTTAGTGGTACAGCTGGGACAGAATTGTCCAGCCACCTCTCCTCTTTCACTCCCAGCCTTGGAGGTCTAAGTTTTATATAAGAAAGGAACTTTTTAAGTTTTAAGAAGAGTATATACAAAATGAAGTAGTTTTAGAAATGTGGATAAAAGTTCTCTGAAATCAACCTTAGTCTATTATTTAAGAGGGGTGTGTGTGTGGAGAGAGAGAGAAAGAGAGAGAGAGATGGGGAGAGAGCTGTGTGTGAGATACTCATGGGTATATTTATATATTACATAAAATATATCACTTTAGCCATTTTAAAGTGTACAATTCAGTGACATTAAGTAAATTCACAATGTTGTGCTGCCATCACCCTTATCTTCTTGCAGGCCTTTTTCATTTCTCCCAATGGAAATTCCATATTTATTAACCAGCAGGAAGAAGGAGGATGAATTGGCAAATTCTTTCTGTTTCTTTAGAAATCCAATCTTGTCTTCAGCTTTAACTCTAGACTGTGGATTGAGCCAAATGCCCCCAAAACAAATGATTTGTTTTGTGAATTTGCAAGTTCTCCTGTCCCCTAAGGAGCCGATTAAAGAGCTGAACATCTGCTGCCCTCTGTTCTGCCCTTCGCTCGGCATTTGCAGCCTCACCTCTTCTGTCTGTGCAGAGATAAGTACTCTTTCTGTTACACATCACCCCATGTGATCCCCAAAGCTTTTTAAGGCTTTACAGCAAGAATTCTGCTGATAATCAGATGATGTTTAGATGTATCAGTTTCAGAGGACTTGTCTTTGAATGTAGAATTCTGAATGAAGGTGTCTTAGAAAATCAAATTCCTTTCCCACAACCCACAATCAACCCTGAAGCTGATAAATCTCTGGTGTTTTGATTAGGACCAGAGCCTGCCTGGCACCACACCCATTTCCTTAGGCTGGCTGAATGAGGATCTGTTTGGCAGGCAGTGGGCACATACCAAGCACAATGGTCGTCACACAAACTCCTTCTCTGCTCCATGCTCTTTATGGTGAAGGATGCAGCATTGTTGTAAGGAGACTCTGGCAGGTGAGAACATGGGTGTGATCTCACTATGTTATTATCTGTAAAGCATCTAGTAGAGTGCCTAACAAATAGTTTTTCTTTAAAGTTAGTTTTTAAAATAAAATCTGCTAGTATAATTTATATATAAACATAAAAAACAGCTGTCAAATTTTTATTTTTAATTTATTTTTAATTTTATTTATTTATTTTTTAGCTGAAGAGGGTTTTAAATGCAGTTCTTTCTGTTCTTATAATTTGTTCCACACATATATTTTGAATACCAGCTCTGTAAAGTACATTGTGCTAGGGGCTATGGAGCATGCATGCTCAGAACTGTCTGAAGAGTTTCCTAAATAATGGTGTGGTTACCAATCTTAGGTGTAAAGGATGTGAGAGCAAGTATGAGCATGCTTATAAACAGAAAGAACACTTAAAGAGACAGGGAGGAATACAGTCAGCATGGTGGGGCCCACACAAGGTTTTAATTGTTCATGTTAGTTAAATTCTGTGTCCCTGAACAAGGTAATACAACCAAGCCATAACAATTATATAGAAACTCCTTTGAGTGGGTCTTTTGGGGTGGGGAATAAGTCAATACAAGCTAAGTTCTTATTGTAGGTCGGTGATTTTCAACTTTTTTTCATCTCGTGGTACATATAAACTAATTAACTAAAATTCTGTAGCACACCAAAAATATATAATATTTTTTGCTGATATGACAAATAATTACATATAATTTTGATTCATTCACACTGGATGACTATTGTTATGTTGGCTGTTGTTATTTTATTTTATTGACAATCTAAGGGAAAAGAGGTCAGTGCCCCTGACTAAATAGTCAAGTATTGCATGTTTTAAAAATTCTGTGGCACACTGGTTAAAAACCACTGCTGTAGGTAGACCAGCCTTGGGTGTGAGAATAGGGGTCCTGCTCTGAGGGCAGGAGGTAGAGAGGGATGGATAGAGAGAGGAGGAAGGTGATGGAGGAAGGGAGCAAGCTGTTACAGGGAGTGGGTGGCTGAGGACCATAACTTGCTTGCTTAGATGATGTTGTAAGACCTATAATGACCCTTCTGGCTTTTTAAAAAAAATAAACCACTTAAGAGGGGGCCTCATGGCTCCCAAGTTAAAGAGTTATTAGTAAATGGGAATAAAGGACAGACAACTGTACTTGAACAATTATTAAAATAAAATTTAAAAAAGAGTTATTACTAAAATCATAGCCATTGCTAGCTACATTCATTTCAAAAGAAAACATTGGACCCAATTAGGTAGCCTAACACAGAATTAAGATGTGAAATGCATTGGGAGAGAAAATTGTGCCACTTCATTTTTTGTTTTCTTTGTGTATGATGCCCAGGAAACAAGCCTCTTGTCAATTTCTAGTGCATAGGGTTGAAAATGCTCATTTTGATCATGTCACACAGATGGGTGAGAGAGAGCTAAACCGTGATCTCCATACTAATTTCTCCAGCTACATTGAGATGTCATCTGCAAATAAGAGTATGCACATCTTCATTTGATTATGTTCTATCAAAAATTGTTTACTTGTTGCTTCTTGTGTCTGCATATCAAATATATTTATTCAATGTATTAATCTGCTAGGGCTGCCATAACAAAATACCATAGACTGGGTGGTTTAAACAGCAGAAATTTATTTTTTCATATTTCTGAAGTCTGGAAGTCCAAGACCCAGGTGCTGCAGATTTGGTTCTTCCTAAGGCCTCTCTCCTTGGCTTGCAGATGGTTGCCTTTTTCCTCTGTCCTCAAACAGACTTTTCTGTGTGTGTGTGTGTGTGTGTGTGTACCCCTTGTGTTTTTTCCTGCTAAGGACACTAGTCCTTTGAATTAGGGCCCCACTGTAATAGCCTCGTTTAACTTTAATTACCTCCTTGAAGGCCCTGTCTCCAAATAGTCACATTGAGGGTCAGAGCTTCAGCATACGAATTGTAAAGGTAAGGCATAATTTATTCCAGACACTCAGTAAAAGTGGAAGAGACCTTTCCTTTGCAGCTGCACCAGGAAAGCTGGCAGAATCTTTGATAAAGAGTAGGGCCACTGAACACAAATGAACTATCTCTTGGGGATAGGGGTGAGGCAGTTGGAAGATAGCATGGTTTACTCAAGAGAAATAATTCTTATATAATATATTGAAATTCTTTGAAAGAATACATATCTATATAATGAAGTACATAAATAACAGAACTGCAAGGTGCCTTGGAGACCATCTTGAATGGAAGAGGGAAAATCAAAGGAGGGAAGGATTGAGGGTGGGAGGTGGGGGTCAGTGGGGCAGTAATGGGAGGGAAACAGAGACAGTTGTACTTGAATAACAATAAAAAATGAAGAGAATTGAATTGGTTGTGAAAAAAAGAAAATTCTGTGCAAACACATGTAAAGCTCAATAAATCATCTTACCAAATGTACTTGTAGAATGATAAATTCTAAGCAGTGGGTTTTGATCAAGAAAAGAATCTTGGATACCCCCAATGTTGGATCAATCTGTTTTTATTGGCTCACTTGCCTTTCTCTTGCTCTCAGTGAACTCAACACTCCTCATTCCCAACTACCTTTTATATATGAATGTGTATGTGTAATATAATGTATACATACTTTATTTATGTATAATGTGTATGTATAATACAATTACTACATATCACTCAATATAAAATTTATGTATAATATTGATTCATAAAAAGAATGAAGAGTTAAAATTTTCTAATTTAGTTTTTTCTAGAAAAGACTAGTCAGAAACTTTTTAGTTTCTTTGGGAGAAGGGAAATGGAGCAAATGCTTAATGAAAAAGATGTCTATGGATTATTCTAAGAGTTTTTTGGTCACAGATACGTTTATACTCTAAATGATGTGACAACAGAAAAAAACTTGTGCTTAGTTTACACTCTAATGAGATTCTTGGTTCCTTTCAAAGCCATTACTTGTATGCCTCTATTTTTCCTCTGGCAATAGTATATATGTATATACATATATATATATATATATATATATATATATATATATAAAACTATGCATATAATTTTCTCCTTTGGACTATAACTGATGAAACAAACAGTTGAGAAATAGAGACTTGAATGAAACATTAAATTAGAATGAACCATACTAATTTGCTGAGTCTTGAACTGAGCCCAAATGTCACTTTTGTATTAAATAGAAATTGCATCCGTTTTATTCCAAAAAATTGAACTGGTTTGAACCATAATTAAGCATGTATATTTTCTCCAAAAAACACTGAGCTGGAAGAAAGCCAAAATGTCAAAATGCCCCTGAACAAAATTCAGACCAAACTGTTTTCTTTGGTTTGAATCCTTGATAAAAAGGGAATTATATCCTAATATGTTTGTTTTCCTTTCTGTTGTTCCTTTATATTTTAGATTCAACAAATATAATGATCTCTTGTGATTTTCTAGAAGCTTTGGCAACCATAATTAGTCATATCAAAAATGCCATTCAGAGCTCCAAGTAATACTATCAAAAAGACTCACCCTTACACAGGCATGTACAGAGGCTGACAAGTGAACAATTGGAGGCCTGTCTATGACTGGGGCACTATATACTAGTATTTATAATACTAACTGGCCCTTCATCACTTTTTTAAAAAAGATAAACCCATTTATCTTGACTTCCTGCTGATGTTCCTTTTGCACTGAGGTCTGTTTTCATAGATCTTGAATATCATTTGAGTTGTTGCTATCTGTTACCTATTTCTCTGACACTAAAATAAGCAATCTGCTTCAATGAGGCACCTTTGGGAGGGCTATCTCCATAGGGTACCAGCACTACCAGAGCCAAAGTTTCTGTGGAGGCTTCAGTCTATATCCAGACAGATGTTAGAGTCCTGCATTCTTCCAGACTCAGAGCCTAGAAATTCAGAAAATTTTATGGGTTTTAGATGAGAGGTAGGAATGAGGGTGCAGATGGGTTTGCCTTACTGGATAATACGTAGAAAACTTGTCAATATTAGGTTTATGTATTTTTAATTTTATTTATTTAATTTTAGAGAGAGGGGAAGGGGTAAAGAGAGGGAGAGGAACATCAATGTGTGGTTGCCTCTTACATGCCCCAGCTGGGGACCTGGCCTGCAACCCCAGAATGTGCCATGACTGGGGATCAAACAGGCAACCCTCTGCTTTGCAGGCAGGCACTCAATCCACTGAGCCACACCAGCCAGGACTAATACTAGGTTTCTTTTGAATCTACTTTTTTCTGAGTCTGGCCCTAGATGGAAACTATCTTTCTACATTGTAAATTATGCTTTATTGCAAAATCTACAGAAGAGGGTGGAGACCTTAAAAACCTTGTGATCTGCCACTCATGTATAAAGGACCCACGGACAAAGACAGCTGGGGTGGGGGATGGGTAGGGCAGGGGAGAGTAATGGGAGAAAATGGGGACAACTGTAATTGAACAACAATAAAAAAATTTTTTTAAATTACACAAAACTAAAAAAAAGGAAAACCAGTTCTTCACAATGCTCTCTTTGATATTTTCTATCATCTATTGAATATAAGAAATTCAATTCACACTGGCATGTCGAATAATTCTCAAGAAGAATTATTTTCTGAACTCATGGATTTCCCATTCAAATGAGTTGCTACTGTTAGCTTAAGTTTTTTGATTCTACTCATGATTGTGTTTGACCCTTTTTGCCAGATCATCACCTCCCTCTCTTACATTTGGACATTTTTCATCAAATGCATATTTCCTCAGTTTTGTTATTTGCTTTACCAAGACCTCATTCTTAAATGATATTTCTCCACATTGGTTTATTGCTCTTTAGTTAGCCATGATAGTTTTAGAAGTAAATTTATAAAAGCTGACTACATTTTGCCTTGTGTAAATACCTTTCTAAAAGTATGCTTTGTATTTCTAGTCTAGTCTAGGTCATGTTGCCTTTGTAATTGCGTAAGTAGAGAAAGCATTGGGAATTCTTTTTAGTAAACAATAATTATAGAAACAGTAACAATTAACCTAGACAACTACTTATGTTTATATGTAGTCTATGAGGAACACATAAACTACAATAAATTTTAATGTTATTTAAAGACTAAGGAGATTTATTCTTAATCATTTGAAAATAATAACAACATTCTCTTTGATATTTATTTTAAACTTGCAAATCACTTTTTCATTGAGAAAAAATTGGTATGAAAACATCATATAAGTTACAGGTATACAACATCGTAATTCAACATCTGTATACACTACAAAGTAATCACCACCAAAAGTCTAGTTACCATCTTTCACCATTCACTTGATCTTCTTGATCCATCTTGCCCACTCTCCAACTCCCTTTGCCTCTGGTAATCACCAATCTATTTCCTGTAACCATGATTTAAAAAAATTTTTGTTTGTTCTTCTTTTTTTTTAAAGATTTCACATATGAGTGAAATTTTACTTATTTTACTTAGCATAATTAGGGGCAGGTTTACCCAAATGGCAGGATTTCATTTTTTATGGTCCAGTAGTATTCCACTGCACATATACACCACATCTTTTTATCCATTCATCCACTTATGAATACTTAGGTTATTTTCATATCTTGGTTACTGTAAATAATGCTGCAGTGAACATATGGGTGCATATGTCTTTAAATTAGTGTTGTCATACTCTTTGGATAAATACCCAGAAGTGGAATAATTGGACCATATGGTAGTTCTATTCTTAATGTTTTGAGGAATCTCCATATTGCTTTTCATTGTGGCTGCAGCAATTTATATTCTACCAACAGTGAACAGGAGTTCCCTTTTCTTCACATTCTATCGAACACTTGTTTCTTATCTTTCAACAATAGCTTTTGGAACAAGTGTAAAGTGATATCTCATTGTAGTTTTAATTTGCATTTTCTTAATAATTAGTGATTTTGAACATTTGTCTTGTGCCAGTTGGCCATCTGTATATCTTCTTGGAAAAAATATCTATTAAGATTCTTTGACCATGTTTTTTAAAGATTTTATTTATTTATTTTTAGACAGAGGGGAAGGGAGGGAGAAAGAGAGGGAGAGAAACATCAATGTGTGGTTGCTTCTTGTGTGCCCCCTACTGGGGACCTGGCTCACAACCCAGGCATGTGCCCTGACTGGGAAACCAATCAGTGACCTTTTGGTTCTGAGGCTGGCACTCAATCCACTGAGCCACACCAATCAGGTCTTTGCCCATTTTTAATAGGGTTGTTTTATTGTCATTGTTGAGTTGCCTGAGTTATTTCTATATTTGTGGATATTAACTCCTTTTCTGATATATGATTTGCAAATATATTCTCCCATTC
The DNA here is from genome assembly GCF_004126475.2 of Phyllostomus discolor. Taxonomy (NCBI): domain Eukaryota; kingdom Metazoa; phylum Chordata; class Mammalia; order Chiroptera; family Phyllostomidae; genus Phyllostomus; species Phyllostomus discolor. Next base: position 148,538,270 of record NC_040906.2, read on the forward strand.
AGTAGGTTGCCTTTTCATTTTAATGATGATTTCTTTTTTCTGTGCAGAAACTTTTTAGTTTGAGGTAATCCCACTTGTTTATTTTTGCCTTTGGAGTCAGACCCACAAAAACATCTCTACAACTAACATCAAGGGGCTTGCTGTCATGTTTCCCTCTAGGAATTTTATAGTTTTAGGTATTACATTCAATGCTTTAACCTATTTTGAGTTAATTTTTATGTATAATGTAAGATAGTGCTCTAGTGTCATTCTTTTGCATGTGGCTGTCCAGTTCCCTGAACACCATTTGTTGAAGAAACTGTTCCTTAACTATTGTATGTTCTTGGCTCCTTTGTTGTATATTAATTATTCATGTATGTATGAGTTTATTTCTGGGCTTTGAAGTCTGTTCCAATGATATGTGTATCTGTTTTTATCACTATATCAAACTGTTTTGATTATATAGGTTTGTGTTCTAGTTGGAAATTATGAAGCACGACACCTTCATGTTTTGTTATTTCTGAAGTTTGCTTTGCATGTTTTGGATCTTAAGTTGTTCCATACAAACTTTATTCTAATTAATTTATTGTTGTTTGCATTTTTGTATTCAGTTACAGTTGTCCCAATTTTTTCCCCATCACTCTCTCCTGCCCTATCCACCCCCTAGTTCCCACATTCAATCCTCTGCCCCCCTGTTGTCTTTTCCATGGGTCCTTTACACGTGTTCCTTGACTTGACTCTTTCCCTTCCTTCCCCTGTTTGTTCCATACAAATTTTAAAATCATTCGTTCTAGTTATGTGAAAATGTCATTGGAATTTTGATAGGAATTGCATTGAAACTATAGATTGTTTTGGGTAATATGAACATATGAATAATTAATTTTTCCAATCTATAAGCATGAAATACCTTTCCATTTATTTGTATCTTGTTCAATTTCTTTTATCACTGTCATAGTTTTCAGTGTGCAGATCTTTCACCTCCTTGCTTGAATTAATTTTTAGGTATTTCATTCTTTTTCACACAATTTTAAATGAGATTGATTTTTTTCTGTAAGAGTATTTTATTTTATTTTCAAGTATATTTTATTGATTATGCTACTACAGTTGTCCCATTTTTCTCTCCCTTTCATCCCTCTCCACCTTGTACCCCCTTTCCCTCCAGCATCCTCCCCCAACGCTTTGTTTCATGTTCATCAGTCTTACATAAAAGTTCTTTGGCTTCTAAATTTCCTATACTATTCTTAACCTCCTCCTGTCCAGTTAGTACCTACCAATTATGTTTCTTATTCTCTGTACCATTTTCCCCATTTTAGCCCTTCTCCCCCACCGCTGGCATCCCTCCATATGATATCCATTTCTGTGATTCTGTTCCTGTTCTAGTTGTTTGCTTAGTTTGTTTGTTTGTTTTTTTGTTTGTTTGTTTTTAGGCTCAGTATTGACAGTTGTGTGTTGTCATTTTCCTGTGCCCATCCAATGGACTCTCCTGTGAGACTGGCAGTTCCTTTCACTGTCACAACCTCCACAGGTTTTTACAGCCAGAGGTTTTGAAGCTTTCTCTTCCTGTTGTTAGAATGCTAGGTTGTGTGGTCTGTCTTGCTCCCCAGTTGTTCCTCCCAGTTTATACCCACACAAATGTGGGATGGCCTGGTTTGCCAGCTGCCACCTTGCCACATGTCCTCTCCACCCCAGCTGCTCATCTCCTCCCCACAAACAGTCTTGATGAATGTTTCTTTTTTAACTCCTTGATTGTCGGACTTCTATACAGTTCAATTTTCTGGAAGTTCAGGTTGTTTTCTGTTTTTAAATTCGTTGATATACTTCTTTTGGTTGTGTGAGGTAGTGAAGCATATCTACCTATACCTCCATCTTGGCTGGAAGCTCCCTGTGATTTTTAAATTATTCTTTCTGATAGTTTGTTATCAGCATGTAGAGATTCCACAAATCTCCATATTGATTTTGTATCCTGCAACTTCACTGAATTTATTTATTAGTTCTAACAGTTATTTGGTGGCATTTTTAGGGTTCTGTATATAATGTGATCTGCAGCTAATGAGAATTTTACTGCTTTATTTTCAATTTGAATGCCTTTTATTTCTTCCCTAATTGTTGTGGCTAATGCTTCTAACACTATGTTGTACAAAAGTGGTGAGAGTGGGCATCCTTTTCTTGTTTCTTACTTTAGAGGAAAAGCTTTTAGCTTTTCACCATTAGTATGTGTTAGCTGTGGGTTTGTCATGTATGACCTTTATTATGTTGAGGTATGGCTCCTATATACCCACTTTATTGAGAGTTTTAAAATCATAAATGGATGTTGAATTTTGTCAAATGCCTTTTCTGCACCTATCAAGATGATCATGTGATTTTTATCATTCATTTTGTTAATGTGGTGTATCATGTTGATTGATTTGCAGATGTTCGACTGTCTTTGCAGTTCTGGAATAAATCCCATTTGTTCATGACGTGTAGTATTTTTAATGTATTGTTTGCTAAAATTTTGTTGAGGATTTTTGCATGTATACTCATTGAGGATATTGGCCTCTAATTTTTTTCTTGTCTAGTTTTGGTATCAGGATAATACTGGCCTTGTAAAATGAGTTTGGAAGCATCTCTCCTCTTCAATATCTATGGAAGAGTTTGAGAATCATAAGTGTTAAATGTTCTTTGAATGTTTGGTGAAATTCATCAGTAAAGCTGTCGGGTCCTAGACTTTTGTTTGTTGGGAAGTACCTAAATACTGATACAATGTCTTTATCAGTAATTGGTTTATTCAGATTTTCTATTTTTTTTATGATTAAGTCTATTTTGTTTGATATAAAAACAGCTATACCAGCTTTAGTTTTATATTCATTTGCATAAAATATATTTCTTCATCTCTTTATATTCAGTCTGTGTGCCCTTACTTGTGAAGAATCTCATGGAGGCAACATGTAGAAGGGTGTTTTTTAATTTTATTTATTTTATTTTTTAAGATTTTATTTATTTATTTTTAGAGAGGGAAGGGAGGGAGATAGAGAGAGAGAAACATCAATGTGTGGTTGCTGGGGGTCATGGCCTGCAACCCAGGCATGTACCCTGACTGGGAATCGAATCTGCGACACTTTGGTTCACAGCCCGCACTCAATCCCCTGAGCTATGCCAGCCAGGGCAGAAGGGTGTTTTTTTTTAAATCTATTCTGCCACTTTTTGTGTTTTAGTTGGAGAATTTAGTCCATTTATATTTAACGTATTTATTGATAGGTATGTACTTATTGCTATTTTGTTAACTGTTTCCTGGGTGTTTTAGTAGTTCCTTGCTGTTCCTTTTTTCCCCTCTTTTTCTCTTCCTTGTGGTGATGGCTTTCTTTAGTATTATATGTATAGATTCCTTTCTTATTTTCTTTTATGTATTCACTATAAGTTTTTGGTTTGTGGTTATGGTGAGATTCACATATAACATCCTGTCTGTTTTAGATTGATAGCAACGTAAATTTAAATACATTGGAAACTTTACATTTTACTTCCTCTATGTTTTATATTTTGATGTAACATTTTACATCGTTTTATTTTATGCCTCCTTTCATTACTGTAGTTCCAGTTAATTTTGCTACCTTTGGCTTTTTAATACTTGCTTAATAAGTGATTTTTCCAATACCTCCACTATATATTCACATTCTTCCAGTGAGATTTTTTACTTTCATGTGTTTTCTTGTTATTAATTAGGATCATTCCTTACCAGCTTAATGAATTCCCTTTAAAATTTCTGGTATGTCGGTTTAGTGGTGATGAATTTCTTTAGCTTCTGCTTATATGGAAAACTTTTTTTTAAAGATTTTATTTATTTATTTTTAGAGAGGGAAGGGAGGGAGAGAAAGAGAGAGAGAGAGAGAAAGAGCAATGTGCAGTTGCTGGGGGCTGTGGCCTGCAACCAGGCATGTACCCTGACTGGGAATCGAACCTGCGACACTTTGGTTTGCAGCCTGTGCTCAATCCACTGAGCTACGCAAGTCAGGGCGGAAAACTCTTTTTAAAAAAATATTTTATTTATGTTTAAACAAAATTTTGTTTTTATTTTAATTATATTTTATTAATTATACTATAATAGTTGTCCTGATTTTTCCCATTTTGCCCCCCTCCACCCAGCAATCCCCACTCCCTCAAGCAATTACCCCATAATCATTCACGTTCATGAGTCATGTGTATAAGTTCTTTGGCTACTCCATTTCCTATACTGTATTTTACATCCCCATGGCTATTCTGTAACTACCTATTTGTACTTCTTAATCCCCTCACTTCTTCACCCATTTGGCCACACTCTCCTCCCATCTGGCAACCATAAAAACACTCTTTATATCCATGATTCTGTCTCTGTCCTTCTATGCTTAGTTTGTTTTTAAACTCAAGTGTGGAGAAATATGTGCCAGGAGCCAGCCCAGCCCTGCTGTCTGACACAGTCACAGAGGGAGCTTCGAGTCCGCACAGCAGACACGGCAGGGGAAAGTACCTGGCACTCCTCTGCTTAATAATTGGATTACTACCCATGCTTAGGGTCTATGTGATTTACCTTGGAACCGCGACAGATGGCAATTCCACAGAAGAAATACAGTTCTTTGGAAATAAGCAAGAAAATGACAGCTCACTGGAAAGTGACTCCCCACCAGTCCTCCTGGGTTAGGGACTTCAAAGAATGGGAATGGAAAAGACTCCTAGGTTTACTCCCTACAAAAGCCCCTATACCCACCCTTATTACACAATTTCTTAAAACCAGGGCTCTAGGAACTAGAAATAGATTCAGAAAACACATTTGGTCAGCATTGTACCAGTATCCATCCATGGTCTGTTCCCCTTCTAACTCCTAGGCCCACTGATACCCCTTTACCCTATACCGGAATCTATCATAAAGGGACAGGATGGGTAAATGTAAATGGATATTGGAAAGATTATTATACACTCCCCTTCTATGAGGCACTTAAGTGATCAGGGCCCCCATGGTGTTTGTTGCCAAAAAAAGGTCAGACATCAAAGATGGAAACAAATAATAGAAATGCACTGAGGTGAATGGCAGGTAGCTGAATGGACTGAGCAACACAAAGATTATTACTTGCATGGAAAGACAGGGCTCTGGTGCTGAAGTGAGAAGTGAGAGACAGGTACTAACCACATTGACCACGAAAGCCTTCCCCATGGCCTTTGCCAGTGAGCTAAAATAATCCTGCGCCCATCTACGTGCCCAGCTTGTGGCTTTGGAATATATAGATTAAAATTCAGTTAAGCTTTAGGAAATTAAGGTGTTATGTAACATGGTAAAATGTGTTATTAATTAATTGCAAAGTTAGGAGCTAAAAGCTTGCACAATAATATGCAATGGACAGCTACTTCCTATTATGTCTGTGTCATATTTTCTGCAGAACAATGACAAAGCAAATATGCCCTGAAAACCTCATTTTTTGATTGCTTTCACATATGCCACATGTACACACCCAACTGTATAAAAATGAAGAACTCAAGAGCCCAGCAGAGATGCCTGGCTGTTGAGTTTGAAACTGCACCTCTCATGTCATTCCTGCACCGATGCTGTCCCTCCACTGGGAATCCCTGGACTTGCTGGAGCTGGACTCTGGCAGGTATGTATTTGTTGCCATTTTATTGTTCATAATTTTGATCTTCTTCTTATCCTTAAATAAGTCCTTTTAACATTTCATGTAATGATGTTTTGGTGATAATGAAGTCCTTTAGTATTTTCTAATCCAGAAAGCTCTTTATCTGCCCTTTGATTATAAATGATAGCTTTGTTGAGTAGGGCAATCATGGCTGTAGGTCATTGCTTTTCATGACTTTTGAATATTTCTTGCCAATCCCTTCTAGCTTGCAAGGTCTTGGAGTGAGCCTCTTTGTATCCATCTTGTTTGGGACTCTCTGTGCTTCCTGGACTTGTGTGTCTACTTTATTCACCAAATTAGGGAAGTTTTTCATTATTTTTCAAATAGATTTCCAATTTCTAGCTCTTTCTCTTCTCTTTCTGGAACCCCTTATGATATCAATGTTGGACCCCTTGAAGTTGTCCCAGAGACTGTTTATACTATCCTCATTTTTTAAATTATTTTTTCTTCTTCTTGTTTTGATTGGTTGTTTTTTTGCTTCCTTATATTCCAAATCATTGATTTGATTCTTAGCTTCCCCCACTCAACTGTTGTTTCTCTGTAAATTGTTCTTTATTTCAATTAATGTATCCTTTGTTTCTGACTTGATCTTTTTAATGCTGTTGAGATCCTCAATAAGTTCCTTGAGCATTCCTATAACCAGTGTTTTGAACTCTGCATGTGATAGATTGATTATCTATTTAGTTTAGCTCTTTTTTTCAGAGTTTTGATCTGTTCTTTCATTTGGGCCATAATTCTTTGTCTCCTCATTTTGGCAGCCTCCCTGTGTTTGTTTCTATGTATTAGGTAGAGCTGCTTTGACTTTGTGTCTTGGTAGTGTGGCCTAATGTAGTAGGTATCCTGTAGGATCCAGTGGCACAGCATTTGCTATCACTCAAGCTGGGTACTCAAGGTGTGCCCTTCATGTGGGCTGAGTACACCTTCCTCTTGTAGTTACACCTTTGTTGCTGTTGGAAGATCAATGAGAGGGATTTATCCAGGCCAGTAAGCCATAAGGATTGGCTGTGCCAATCTCCACAAACCTCCACCCTCCTTGGAGGATCAGCTATGCAGAGGCAGGGTAGTGGTTCCCTGATGTGGTCGATAGCTGTCCAATGGGTGAGCAGGCCCTGAAGTTTCTTGGGTGGTGCAGGTGAAGGTCATCCCTCATGTGTACTTTGCCTGGGCCACCCTGCTTGAGCTATAAAGCAATCTGAGATGGCTGCATCTTTTGCTGGGCTTGGAGATTCTCAGGCACAGCCAAGTTGTAAATGTAGGCTGGCTGCTGCTAGTGCTGGGTCTGGGACTCACTAAGGCCAGCTGTTGCTTCTGTGAGAAGATTTAGGAAGTTGTGAAGCTAGAGTCAAGACCTGCCATTCATATGGAAAAGCATCTTGGTGAGCCTGTAAATTGGGTGGGGAAGAGTCTCTGGAGATTTCTGAGGTGGATCAAACAGTGTTAGTCATGTTGATGGAGTCTCAGATATGGCACCAACTTTCCAGATCTATGGCTCTGTGGCTGGAGGGTTTAGAAAAGGGACGATCGCCTCTGCTTGCCTTGAAACTTAAACACTTCAGTTTCTCCCAGTATGCCACTGGTGCCTTTCAAGCTGCTACTTTGGTGCTAGAGCTCAGAGGGAGTGAGTCTAAGTAGGTTAGTCTGTGTTTGGGTTAAGAGGAACTGCTTGAGGCTCCAGAAGTTTCTTCCACCAAATCAATCCCTGCTAGTTTTTGCTGCCAGAAGTCATGGAGACTTACCTTCCTGGCACTGGAACCCTAGGTTGAGGGGCATGCTATAGGGCTGGGACTCCTTGTTCCTGGGATATCCCTCTTGAATTTTTATTCACCACACATGTGTGAGGGAGCAGCCTGTTCTGCGTCTTTGCTCCTCCTACCAGTCTGGATGGATATGGGTTCTTTAATTCCATAGTTGTCAGACTTCCATTCTACTTGATTTCTGATGGTTCTGCATGATGGCTCTTCTATACTTTAGTTGTAATTTTGATGTGGTTTTGTGAAGGGGTGAGCCATGTCTGCCTATGCTGCCATCTTGATTGAAAGTCTATTTACTTATTTTTAGAGAGAACGGAAGGGAGGGAGAATGAGGAGAGAAACCTCAATATGCAAGACAAACATTTCTTGGTTGCCTCTCCCATGTCCCAAATTGGGGCACACACCCCAAGTATGTGCCCAAATTTGAAATTGAAACAGTGACACTTCCATTTGTAGGTCAACCCCTAACCCACTAAGTTACACGGATCAGGGTGTGATCTGGAAAACTCTTAATCTCTTTTTCAATTTTGAATAATCATTTTTCAGGGTAGAGAATTCCTGGTTGGAAGTCATTTTTTCCCTTTACCCCTTGAATATTCATGGCACTGTGTTCTAGCTTGTAAAGTTTTTGCTGAAAAATCTGCTGAAAGCCTTATGACCTTTCTCTCATATGTAACAAGTTGTTTTTTTCTTGCTACATTTATGATTCTTCTTTATTTTTAATTTTTGCTATTTTAATTATAATGTGCTATGGTGTGGATCTCTTATGGTTGATCATATTCAGAATCCTCTGGGCTTCTTAGAGCTAAATGTCTGTTTCATTCTCTAGGTTAGGGCCATTTTCAGCTATTATTTTTTCAAATAAATTTTCTGGCTCTTTCTCTCTACTTTTTCTTCTTCCGGGACCTCTGTAAAGTGAATGTCATTTTGCTTGATGTTATCTCAAAAGGCCCTCAAGTTCTCTTCATTTTTTCCTTTTTACTGCTCCATCTGATAAGTTCCATCCTTTTGTATACAGCGTATTGATCCATTCTTATACTCCACCCGGTGTACTGCTGAACCCCTCTAATGTATTTTTTATTTATTGTGTTCTTCAGCTCTGTAACTTCTGTTTAGAACTTCTTATATTTTCTATCTTTTTGTTGAAGATCTGACTCTGTTTATCTAGTCTCCTCCCGAGTTTTGTGAGCATCTTTATGAGCATTATTTTAAACCCTTTATTAAGTGGCTTATCTCCATTTTATTAATGTATTTTTCTAAGGTTTGTCTTGTTCTTTTATTTGAAACATATTCCTTTGTTTCCTCATTTTATTTGACTCTCTGTGTTTGTTTCTATGTATTAGGGAATTCAACTACCTCTCCTAGTCTTAAACAAACAACCTTGTGTAGGAAATGTCATGTAAGGCCCACAAGCCCCATCTCACCTTTCTACTACAGCTAGATACTCAAGGAGTATCGCCTGCGTGGGCTGTGCCTACCCACTTTATGTGGCAAGGCCACAGCTGTGGTGCTGGGGTGGGTGGAGCTCTTGCCCAGCCTGACTGTGATGCCTGGCAGGGGTGGACAGTGCTCTCAGTGGGGCAACCTGCCAGCTCCAGCAGGTTAGAGAAGAGGTCCAAAATGGCTACTATGCATGCTGGCGTAGCATGGTAGCATGAAATCACAAAAATGGTGCCTGCTGGTATCTGTCTCCCAGGAGAGTCCTGACAGTTTCCTGCCTTTCTGGCACACTCCTTAAGATTGGTGAGTCTCCTTCACATATGTCTTAGGTAGTTTTCAAACTGGTATTTTATGCTCAGGCCCATGGTGAGTGAGTCTGAGCATGAGCCCTTTGAGAGTGGGTTCTCTATCCCATTGTATGGTTTTCTTGGATGTAATCCTTATTGGTTTTCAAAGCCAAGTGTTTTGGATTCACCTCTCTTGCTCAGGATCTAAGGGTTGGGGTGCCTAATGTGGAGCCAAAACCCTTCACTCCTTAGGGAAAAGTTCCATATTTTAAGATCCCTCCATAGTATGGATCTCTGTGCCTGGAGGTGACTGGAGTGACTTTTTTTTTTTTTTTTTCAAAACTGTTTCTGCTTCTCCTACTTGTCTTGATGCTGCCTTTTTAGCCTTTGTTATAGAAGTTCAGTTCATCCAGCTTTCAGGTCTTTTGCATAGGAAATTACTCCATATGTATTCAATAGTTCTAGATTCGTTGTGTCCATGGGAGGGAGGAGGTGAGTTCAGGATCTTCCTACTTCTGTCATGTGGAACCTTCTTGCAATTCATTTTTGTGTACATCATTTCATTTTATCCTAACCACAACCCCAGCAATGAGGCAGAGAAGAAACTGTTATTTGGAGATTTGGAGAGGATAAATCACCTATTCCAAGGATAAGAGCTCATAGTGAGGGAGTACAACTAAGTGGTTCTTATTTCTTTCAGGAACTAGTCTATGTCCAACTTATCATTTCTTGCTACTTCCTGACGTTTTTGCACACATTTTTCTATTTCATTTTTGTTAATTTTACAAAAGCAATAGTGTTTTTATGCTACAATTTGTTTGATCCCCTAGGTCCAAACAGTTCGAAAAGGTCTGAAAAAGAATATTCAGACCAAAGTTATCTCATCTTTGGAGTAAAAAAAAATTCCTTTAGGATCACATAAATCTAGAAGGCTGAAGAGCTCTGTGTGCTGTGGCAAACTGTTTGGGAAAAATATCACCTGTGATAACTTGGAAGGCATATATGTGCCTAGGACCCTGTATATCTAGCAGAAATGAGGATCGCTGCGATTATATTGATCATTATGGGCTGTTTTGAGAAAAATATTATAGTAAAAAAATAAAGCAAGATTTGGCTAATTACAAAGCAGAGAACCAAGAGAGTGGATACATTCTAGATATAAGGGCCTTACAGGTCAACTACTTCAGAGAACAGTGAATAGTAGAATTTAAGACTGTAAAGGCTTTATTGAAAAAAACTAGTAATGTTTCTCACTGAAACACAATAACTCAGATTAAAAGTTGTATTTACACTAAACTCTATTGTTTTATAATAATGTAACCATTAAATTGCTGTACAAAGAGAAAGGGAGAGAAAGAGGGAGAAAAAAAGACATGGGGTGAAGAAGCTATGAGAAAAATAAGACAGGTTTGAAAACTATGTCTTAGAAGGAATTTTGGATATGATTATTGGCATTTAAAACTCACTGCAAGTGTCTTCTGGCTACAAAGTTTTTGAGGGAATCTACGGCAAGAAAAAAAAGGGATGAACCAGTTCTAAGTTTGGGACTGTTTAGAGACCTTAAAATAACATTGGGCAGGATGGAAATGGGTTGCAAGAGCTGCACAGGCTACAAATGTTCATTTCAGACATGACCTTGGAGGTTAATGGACAAAGAAGAATTTTTCAGAAGGTAGTGTCTGTGGCCATGGAAACTAATGGACAAAAGAGTACCTTCAGGAGAGCAAAATCAGTGTGTAAGTAAGAGACTTCCACAACTCCCAGGGCTGCCCATTAGTATTATTTTTATTTCTTTTTTGCCTTGACAAGCAATTGCTATGTGCCTTACATTAGTCCCTACTTTGAAGGGGAGATTTTATAATAATTATCCTGGTCTCTTATTTTTAATCATATAGTGGATATTTATATGAGAGTGGGTGGATAACTTGATATTTAGTTCTTAAGTTACTGTTTTTATAAAGGTCCTGGCTGCTAGACTGCAAAGAACCACCTTTGGATCTGATCGAAAGATTGTGCATCAAGGGGAGAGCCTGCCTTTTGAACTGATGCAATGACTGCATGGTGCTTTGAATATACCTTTTATAGGGAGCTGAGCATGTCTGTTATACGTGTTCTATAGATAAGAAGAGGTATAACATTGATATTTGACAAGAGGGGTACACCATGGCTGAATTGCTGTGTGTCACCAATTTCAATTTTCCTATCTCTTGGTAACAGACAGACTACTTTTCCCACTCCTGCTTTGTGTGGCCATATGATTGAGGTTTGGCCAATGCAATGCCCCCAAAGTTGTGTCTGCCTCTTCTAGCATAGACCTCTAACACAATCATTTAGCACTTTACTTGTCATTTGGCTAGGAGAAAACACGTGGAAGTTCTAGGTAAGGGGTTGGCAAACTATAGCCTGTGGGTCCAGTCCAATCTACCACCAATTTTTGTAAATTAAATTTTATTGGGACACAGTCATGCTCACTTGTGTAGGTACTGCCTATAGCTTTTCCCCCTTAACAACAGAAGATTTGAGTGATTGACTATTTAGGGCACCAAAGGCTAAAATATTTACTAGCTTTCCAATAAAAGTTTGCCAACTCTTATTTTAGGGGATGGTGGATGGAAGGATTCTGGATTGCTACATGACTTCATGGTAGACAATTCACTTTATACCTGATTAGATATTACTAGAATAAATTCTATTGTGTTAAGAATTGAGATTTTTGAGATTTAACTATGCAGCAGTTAGAATTACTTTAATATGCAATGACTGAGATTTAAATGTGGAAGAGCCTGTAGGTCTAATGACCAAAGTTTCAATGTGAGATTCATGCCTATAAGCAGTAAAAATGTCCCAAACTTTTCAAAATGATACTTTGAAAAGAAGTTTAAGTCCAAAAAGAAAGGGAGATTAATGCATTCTTCTGATAAAATTCTGCTTATACTTGTATTCTAAGGATTAATTTTTTTAGGGTATACAACTGTCTTATGGTTTACACTGTTTGTTATCACAAGAAATTAGTGTGTAAAATACATACTCCAGCTATATTTTAAATTTTTGTTTTTATAGTGTGCTTAGTCCCAGACTCTTAGGCTAAGAGTGCAAGCTCTCTTTTGCTATTAAATGGCCACAGCAGAGGACCTGTGTGTCTGATAGCTTTTAGTGAGCTACCCTCACTTTATTCGGAAAGTGAACATTTCTAGAAAATGTTAAGAAATATAATCACGATCCTTAACAAATCAACTCTACATTAATTATTAGCTTTGGAAAACACCAATAGAAGCCAAATATGTAAAGCATATCTTTAGGTAGCTTTATACAAGGCCCATGGCTGACCCAGTACCTGCTGGCTTCACTAGCCTCGCGTGGCTCCTATGGCACCAAGCTAATGGCAGACTCCTGAAAACCTAAGCTTCTAGCTCATCCCAGTACTGGATGGCTCCCATGGTTCCAGGTAGCTTCTGGAGCCCCAGTTTCCAAATCAGCTCCTCAAACAGGTTCCCAGATGCAGAAATTCTCAACAAAATCTAGTAATCCAAATTTAACAGCATATTAAAAGTACCATACATGTTGATCAAGTGAGTTTCATCCCTGGGATGCAAGGATGGTTCAGCATGCACAAATGAATAAATGTGATATACCACATAAATGGAATGAAAGATAAAAATCATATGATCATCTCAATAGGTGCAGAAAAAGCATTTGGAAAAATTCTGCGATGTTTCATAATTAAACTCTTAATAAATTGGGTATAGAAGGAATATACTTCAACATAATAAAGACTATATATGAAAAACTCACAGTTAACATCATATTCATGGTGAAAGGTTGAAAGTTTTTCAGCTGAAGATCAGGAAGAAGACAAAGGTGCTTATTCACATCACTCTTATTCAATATATCACTGGAAGTCCAAGCCAGAGCAATAAGGCAAGATAAGAAATAAAATATAGCTGAATCAGAAAGGAAGAAAAAATTGTATTTGTAGATGATATGATCTTATATATAGAAAATTCTAAAGACCCTTTCAAAAAACTTATAATTCATAAAAGAATTCAATAAAGTTGTAGGATATAAAATATAAAAATCACTTACATTTTTATATACTAATAATGAACTATCTAAAAAAGAAATTAAGAAAAAATAATAAAATACTTAGAAATCAATTTGACCAAGGACATAAAAAATGTGTATACTGAAAATGACATGACAATCATGAAAAAAGTCAAAGAAGACACAAATAAATAAAAAGATATTCTGTTCTCATGAATTGGAGGATTAATATTGTGAAAAATGTTCATACTATTCAAAGGCATCTAAAGATAATGGAATTTTTCATAGAAATAGAAAAAACAGTTTTAAAATTCACATGGAACCACAAATGACTGAATAGCCAAAGCAATACTGGGAAAGAAGAACAAAACTGGAGATATCACATGTCCTCATTTCAAACTTTATTGTAAAGCCATAGTAGCCTAAACAGTATGGTACTGACATAAAAACAGACACATAGACCCATAGAACAGATTAGAGATCCTATAAATAAATCCATGTATACATGGTCCACTAATATTTGACAAGGGAGCCAAGAATACTCAATGGCAAAAAGAAAGTCTCTTCAATAATGGTGTTGGGAAAACTAGTCACATGCAAATAATAAAATTGGAAACTTATCTTAAAACACTCACAAACATTAACTCAAAATGGATTAAAGACTCAGTGTAAGAACTAACATAGTAAAACTACTAGAAGAATATGTAGGGGAAAAGTTGCTTGACATTTGTCTTGACAATGGTTTTCAGTTATGATACCAAAAGCATATGCAAAAAAGTAAAAATTAACAAATGAGACCACATCAAACTAAAAAGCTTCTGCAGAGCAAAAGAAACAATCAGAAAATAAAAGAACAACCTATGGAATAGGAGAAAATATTTGCAAATCACATATCTAATAAAGGGCTACTATCCAAATTATATAAGAAATTCATACAGCTCAGTGGCCAAGAAAAAGCCAAATATAAAATGGACAGAAGACTTGAATAAATATGTTTCTAAAGAAGACATACTAATGGCCAATAGGTACATGAAGAGGTGTGCAACATCACTAATTATCAGGGAAATGCCAATCAAAACCACAGTGAGATATCATCTCACACCTGTTATAATGGCTATTATCAAAAAGACAAGCAAGACAGCAAGTGTTGGCAAGTTGTGGAAAAAAGGGAAACCCTGTGTTTAGTTGGTAGGAATGCAAATTGGCATTGTACAGCCACTATGGAAACCAGTATGGAGGTTCCATGAGAAATTAAAGTTGGAGCTACCATATGATCCAGGAATCCCACTTTTGGGTACACTTGTACAGCTGAAGGAAATAATATCACTATCTTAAGGAGATATCTGCACCCCAATGTTCACTGCAGCATTATTTATTATAATCAAAATGTAGAAAGAACCTACTGTCCTTTGATAGAGGGATGAATGAAGAAATGTGTTACATGTGTATATTACATGCACAATGGAAAATTATTAGGCCATGAGAAAAAAGGAAATGCTGCCATTTGTGACAACATGGATGGACCTTGAGGGCATTATGCTAGGTAAAATAAATCAGATAAAGTTAGATACTGTCTGTTCTCACTTATATGTGGAATTTTAAAAAGCTGAACTCAAAGAAATAGAAAGTTAGACTGGTGGTTGCCAGAAGCTGGGGGTTGAAAGTAGGATGAAAGAAGTGTGGATATATTGGTCAAAGGTACAGATTTCCAGCTATAATATGAGTAAGTTCAAGGTATCCAATGTGCAGTATGGTGACTATAATGAACAAGTGTATTATATACTTAAAAGTTGTTAAGAGAGTAAATCCTGAGTTTTGTGACCACACACAAAAATGGTACTTACTTGAGGTGATGGATGTGTTAACTCACCTTATGGTGGTAATCATTTTGCAATATATGTGTGTATCAAATTATCATGGTGTACACCTTAAACTTAGATATGTTATATATCAGTAGCATCTTAATAAATATGGGAAAAAAAGAGAAAGATTTACAACTCAACAAAGGAAGTTTGCACACTGCAACCTCTCTAATAAACTCTGAGATTATAATAACTGCCCCCACTTACATTTGGCAAGAGATAAGTTCCAAGACCCCCAGAGGATGATGAAACCATGGATAGTACCAAGTAAAATATATATATACCAGGTTTTTCCTATACATACAAACCTATGATAAAGCTTAATATGTAAATTAGGCACAGTAAAAGATTAACAATAATAATAAAATAGAACAGTTATAACAATATACTATAATAAAATTATGAGAATGTGGTTGTTCTTCCTCTCTCTGTCAAAATATCTCATTGTACTATAGGTACAGGGTGGATACATTGGACAGAAGCTTAATTCACATCCTAGGTGGGACACCTAGGTGGGATGAAGTGGGACAGCATGTTTCATCATGCTATTCAAAATCAATTGTAATTTAAAACTCATGAATTGTTTATTTATGGAATTTTCCATTAAATATTTTTGGACTGTAATTGACTGCAGGTAACTGAAACCTTGGAAAATGAAACCACAGTTAAGGGGGAAATGTTGTATTAGACTATGTAATCAACAGAGGTTTGCCCAGGAATATTGTAATGTGAAGGGAGAGAGCCCAGGCCTGGAAATCTAGGAGTGGAATTGCAGGCTGTTCTTACTGAGCAGTGTGACCTTCAATAGCTCATAAACTTTTCTGGACCTCAGTTTCCTCATTGATACATACTATATTCTTCAAAGTTCTTTTCACCTCATTTGGATAAAGCGTCTGTGTTGCTTATTGTTCCTTTTTTTCACCTTTTTTTCTTACTGTTGTTCAAGTACAGTTGTCTCCATTTCCTGCCTGCCCATCTTCCCCACTCCAGCCATCCCCACCTTGCTTATTATTCCTAAGCTCCTTAGCCTAAATTAAAAGTGAAATTCATTAAGTGCCTTGTTAAAACTATAGTTATGAATTTTTCAGTTGTTCCTTTAAACATGCTGTTCCGGTTGTATCTAGAGATAAAAGGCAGCTGTCTACTACCTGTTTTTTCACTATGTCTTAACAGCTAAATAGTAACTTGAGGGCCTAGTTTTATCTGCTTTTTTTTCACCTTGTTTTCTTATCTAATTAGGGAAGTTTCTAGGGCTCTATTCCTTCCTCCAGATAAACACTATTTCTTAAGACACGCTTGGGCCTATTCAGAACTATTGAATACTATATTGCAAATGTCAATTATTGTTTACTGGTCTTGCCTCAAAAACAATAGGTTGGTGTTATGTAAATGAGCCAAAAATGGCTTTGTGTATTGGCCCCAAAGTTGTTTGTTTCTTTACTACAAGTTGAAATCCATTAGCTCAAAAGTCCAACAGAGTCAAACCCAAATTTTTGCACTTCTAATTATTTTTAAAAATAGCTCAAACAAAATTTAGCCATTTAGAGACTGGCTTTGTATACTGTAGTTTACAGTATACAACTTATTCGACAACTGTTACTGATTTAGATGAGGGCCCCATGCAGTTATAAGACCCCATGCTGCTATGGCCTTTCAAAGCTCTCTGACCCAGAGACTCCCCACCTTGCTGAGTGCTGCTGAGTGACATCACCCAGACATAATCTTCCTCTTCAATGCCCCTGTCACCAGGCAGTTCCCTAGCCTTCCTCCTCTTCTGACTAGCCACCTCCAACCCCCAAACCCCACCCCAACTATAGCTTCTGTACAGACTCGTGCTGTGAGGGACAATCTTCTCTCGTCCGACCCTATCTAAGCACTACCCAGTGAAGCTGGTTGTGGTGAGTGACTCTTGTGATCCTTTCCTTTTCCTTGATCAGCCCCAAATTCCTCTACCTCTTGACAGTTGGGGTTGTTGATTATGACTCTGTTGGGAAATGGCAGCCCCTCGGATTGACTGACACCCCACGGGATATAAATCTGAGCCTCCCTTGACAGCCTTATTTAAAGTTCACACTGCAGTTGCTCTTTACATAATCATTCTGTTTTTTTTTTCTCTTGGTATTAATAATCCTACTTATAAATTTGTGAATTATCTCTCTGTCTCACTAGAAGATAAGCTCCATGAAGAAGGAAATTTTCCTGTCTTGTCTTTCCAGGGCCTAGCATACCTTTTCCAACTAGAATACATCAGTAAATATTTGTTAAATGAATGAATGTATGAATGATTATCCCTATTAAAACCTGTGTGAGTTTTTCCCCACATTTCATGGTAGACAACTTGGTTCAGCTAACTCTTTTATGGGCATCAATTTATAATCCAGCGTTTATAACCTAACCCCAAAAAATGATTATCTCAAAAATTTGTTAACCATGTATTTATTAACTGTTGTTTTTGGGAAGTCTATTAGATTTAAAAATATACACATACAAATAGGAGAAGCATATTATATTAGTAATATGGTCTCAGCTACAATGAATGGAATACCCACTAAAAGTGCCTTAGACATTGAGATTTGTTTTCCTTCCATAACAAGGAGCTAAGACATAGCCCATCCCAGTGCTTGATTAGTGCTCAGTGATGTCAGAACATTTTTATAAACTTCTGCTTTATGGTCACAAAATTGTGGCAGCAACTACAAACTTCATGTTCTCAGAATGCATCCTCCTAAGCATGGGGTGCCATGTCCATTCTTAGAACATGCACTGACAGGAGGGGATGTTATTCTAAGTTTACCTTAATCTGCCTTATCCTCTGCAATGGGAGAGTCTTTCTGAAGAGCAAGGGATCTTTACAACATTCTTACTTAATTATAACTTGCTAGTCAAGAAAAAGGAGAATACTTTTGGGTAGGCAACTGATAACACCTGCTGCATATAATGCATTGAGTCTCTAGTCTCCAAATTTTTATTTCTCCCTATTTTTTGCTGATTTTACTTTATTAGTTAAAACTTTCTTGGATCTAATATTAAAAAATACTTGAATTTTAAAAGTATCTGGCTATATATCAATCATTCAATCAATTAATTTTTAAGTATTTACTGAGCACTTAAAATGGGCTCTGCATTTTGATAAATTCTGTTTCCTACAGACTAGGGTCTGATGGTATAAAAACACAAAATAAGAAACAAAATGCAATATGAAGATTCTACCCCTCACTCTCAGTTGAGAAATGCATCCCTTTTTTTCTGAGACTGTGATTAGAGCTCACCTAAGTTTTCAAATAATGATTAATTTTGTGTGTGGGGTGTTTCTGCCACAGGACCATACCTGGTAGGGGACTGTTCTTTTATGGTACCATGCTTATGATCTGGGATTTATAAAAGAAAAAGGGATCTAGAAGTGACAGAAAGCTTGTCTTGTTTCTGTGACTTCTCCTGAAAAGCTGCATGTTTATTTAGAGCAGAAACAAACACCTGTGGAGCTACTGGAACTGGGACAAATCATGTGGTTGTGACCAAAAAGAATCAACAAGTTTAAGACCCTGTGACCTGGGGTCTTTGGGGCAAATTTACTCAATGGCCTGTTTCAGTTTCAGTTTTTGTTTTTGTGCCATGCGGGTGATCAGCAACCCCATTTTGCCCTGCCATGGCTTGCATGAATCACTGCCAGTGATACCTGACTGCCTCTATAGGTTTTAATGGTGTTATCAGGAGTCCATACTCTTATTTGCCTTTTGAGATGCTGAGTCTTTAAGGAATTAGAATTAGACTCAGTTCCCCTTAGTGTGTAAAAAAAAATCTAGCGCTTTGCTACCCAAAGTGTCATTCATTGACTGGTAACATTGGCATCACCTGGGAAATTTGCTAGAAATGCAAATCCTCAGGCTCTACCCCAGACTCACTGATTCAGAATCTGCATTTTAATAGAATCCACAGGTGATTCTTACACACATTGCAATTTGAGAAGCATGGGTTTAGTAAACTTCCGCCATGGTTATTGTTATTGTTGTCGTCGTCATCATTATCATTGTTAAATGTGACCAGTCGCAGATGGCATGGTTAGCTAAAAGCAGACAAGCAGGCCAACACTCAAACACGGATACTCTTTCTGGTTATCTCACATCTTTCCCAGCAGGAAAGTTTCCATCTCAGTAAGAAAATCCTATTGAGAACTTGAAGAAAGGGTCCTTTATTAGAAGGGCAGTGTGAAAAGGGGCTCCAAAGGTCCTGAGCATGACTCTGAATCAGATAGATGTACCCAGGAACTTCACTTTACAATATATAAATTTTTGAGCTCTACCTTAAATCTCCTGTTTCAGAATCTTCTCTGTGTGGTCTTAGAATGTAGACTTTTCAGTAATTCCAGAAATTCTTGTGCAACCATCATGGCACAGGTCACATAGTAGCATTGGGACCAGAAGTTTTGGTTCCACTTTTTCCATTTGATGCTGGAATTTTCACTTCCACACTTCTGACTCCTTGTCATAGACCTCAGATTACACATTTTTACTATTAGGGGAATTACTGGAAATGTAAATATAACTGGAATGTTTATGTGGCCTCCTGAACTCTTACTATCTTGGCCAGGTCTAATATTCTTCTATTTTCACTTTCTTCTTTGTATCCTGTGTGGAATGGTGGGAAGAACCCCAGACCAGGTCCTGGTTGCAGCTATCTCATGGTTTGAAATAATTTTGGTCTTGAAGTTTTATTTCACAAAAGAGGTCTGAAGACAAAAAAGATACTGCTGATTGTGGGCAAGCTGTTAAACCTTTCTGGTTTCCTCAACTATAGAATAACAGTGTTGAAATGAAGTTTTTATTATCCCCTAAAAATCCATATGGGATTCCAGGAAGACCAGGTCCATTTTCTCATCTTCAACAATCTAGTTGGCTTCTAAGTCCAATGCTGACATTACTGAGTATGAATAACCCCATCAGCAGGTTGAAGTAGGCCTTTTCTGCCTATGGAGAGTCTCGTGTACATTAATATTTGCTTGGTAAGGATGACATTTGGAATACATTTTGATTAATTGTCCTGAAAATAAGCTATTTTTTCATACCAGCTGGAGTCTCTTGGAGCCTCCATTTGTTTTAGGATATAGAGAGGCAAGGCATTATTTTTCACTCTTGTCACTGAGAAATCACTTTCTCTCAAAGGTTTTCAGCAGAATCTCTGTTTATTTAGAAATTCCAAGTAATTTCCTTAGCATTTGAGAAACATAATTGATCATCATATGGAGCATATATTAGAGTCAAAATGGTAGTAATTCAGTTTTGCATATTTTAAAAACTTACTGGGCTCTGTGAGATGAGAGCATATCATTTAAAAAGGAAACTTAAATCATCAAGAAAGTTCATAGAGTCATATGGATGTCACAGCTTGGCCATAGAAATGCCAAGTACGACCTGGAAATGAGTCTTTGGCTAATATCAGCTCTAAAATGCAAACTGAACAGGAAGCCATAGCAGAATGAGATGGAAAGCCAGGGTGGGGCAATCAATTGCTAATGTACCTCAGGAAAAGGAGATGGGCTGGAAAAGCTGGTGGGTACTCCCCCAGGTCTCTGTCGTACTACTCATAGAGTTCTTCCCATTCCTTGAATCTTACACAGCTTTCAGGAGTATTGTCATTTCACAGATAAGGTCTGAGGAGCCAAAATGATGGTGTCCTGCAGTAAGGTCAGGAAATACAGATGCATATTTGCCTAACTGTCATAGTAGAATATTCACAGAGAAGTTATCTATGGCTTACCACAGTGCTGTTTAAAAAGAGCAAGAATGAATTTTCCAATACAATGGCTTTCAGATGTTTTAAAAAATTACCAAAGTATTTTTAATGTTTCTCTAATAGATTTTTTTTTAGTGATGGAATCCCAATATATACAACCAAGTTGCTTCTGGTGAACTAGGGAAGTGTTGGGAACTGCCCTGCCTGGTATCAGAAGCTGTAACCCCTGCCTAGGCTAAGGCTAAGGGAATGCCCTTGGAACCGTAAGCCAGCAAGGAGACAAGCTTATCTCCCTGACAGGAGTGCCACTTCTGCTCCTTCATACCTCACCCTGCCTGGACCCCAATGCTTGGTCAATTAGCCAATGACAGGTAAGATTCCCCAAGGGGGGAACGATCTAAGACAGGCATGATCACGTGGGAGGCCCCCAAAAGAAGGACTTTGGGGGCTACAGCAAAAGGGAGTGATGGACTCTCACCCTTTGGCTTTGACAAAGCCTGAGTCCTCCTGCTCTGCAAGAAAATCTCTTAATCTCTTGCCTGCCTTACTTCCCTTGCTCCACCTAAGCCTGAAACAATGACAGGGTGGTGCTGCCCTGTGATCAGTCGGGGATTCCCCCGGTGATCAGGCCTAAGAAAGAACATGTAAATTCCTGTGAAACCATCTTTGTTTAGAATGCTCTCAGTTGAATGAGAAGGGTCTGAGGAGGAAGTTAGTTTGTTCCTTAAAGTCTTATAGCTCTTTGACCCTGACTCAAAATAGACCTTCAGAGTTCCTTGTTACCTATCATTTGATCCTTACTTCCTCACAATGAGTAATGTGCTTTACCTGAATTCTTATGCAAAACGAACCCAATAAAAGCCGGTTTGGATGGTAAATCAGCGCGCCCCCCACTAGAGGGGGTGACCGTTCTGTCCCTACTTCTCCGCAGAAACTGGTCTGTCTCTGTGCATGTTTTTTCTTGCGTTTTGATGAGCCATCCCCAGCGTTCCGTGATCACTGCTGGCCGGTGACCCATGCTTCAGGGAAGGGACTGTTCATCTTTTTGGTCATCTCTTATTTTCCCCTCAAATCTTTATCTTTCATGTAGTTCCAGTGACACAAACACAGTCTATGAACACTGCTCTATTATATCATCTTTGGAAAATTTGCTATATAAGTTTGAACTGTCAATGATATCTTCCTTCAGCCTTAGACAATTTTTAATTATATATATATATATATATATATATATATATATATATATAGGTTTCATTATCCTAGGGAAAGAATATTCCCATTTTTCAAAACTCAGTTTATATATATATTTTTTTCCTTGGGGCATCCTTTGCTGGTCCTACAAGGCCAATTTAAAGGCCTCCTCTCGTGTCCTCCTATAGTGCTTTTTAGGAGCCTACCTGTATCCGTGTGTAAGCCGCCCAGATATGGGAAATTGCATGATTAGCTATTCCAGTCACAGCTTCTTGTTTCCAGAGAGATAATGAAGGCTGTGCAATGAAAGTTTGTTTTCAGGTAAAATTTCAGGTAGAAAATGCCCTTTACCAATGAAAAAGGGATTTAGGCATTCCTCTCATGTCCACAGAAGAATAAATCTATGTTGTTGAGACTCATTAGCCACTAAGTGGGAAGACATTGGAAAAAGACAGAGAGCTGCAGCATCTTACAGCCAATCCTGGGCTGCCAAGTATAGAAGGCAGCTGTAGGGGAGAGAGCCAAAATTTTCCAAAGGAGTCATTTGATAATAATTCAGTATTTAAAGATTATATTTTGGGAATACTTATTAGCAAAGGCACAGCTTTTTTGGATGAGTCAGAAGAAACTAGAAGCAGGAAGCAGGCATCCCTATGTAGAGAATGGGAGTGGGGAGGGGAAATAGAGACATAGGACATAGAGATGGGGACCTTAGCCATCTCCAAGTTGTATTGCCTTAGCCACATAGCTTAAGCATATCTGCCATATCTCAAAGAGCTGAGACAGTAAAAGGGTTCTTGAAGCCACTCTACCTCATTGAGAAGTCATCATTTAAAATATGTGTGGTGGACAGTATATATTGGTACACAGAAACTGGATCTGTGAGAGGATGGCAAGTCAAATTGAGAAGAGCTGACAGGGTACTGACATTTCCTGGTATGTATATAGAGTTTTATGTTTCCTGTGTATATATATGTCCCCCAAATGAAAATCTTAACTGACTTTTCAACTCCTACTTGATTTCTTATTCACTCTATTTTTAAAAATATTTTATTGTTTATGCTATTACAGTTGTCTCAATTTTTCTCCCTTTGTCTCCCTCCGTTTAGCCCACCCCCATTCTCAGGCAATCACCACACAGTGGTCTTATTTACATTAGAAACACATTTTGCACTGAATAAATAAGTGTTGAAAGAGTTTCATGGAGAATTTTGTTTCTAGGCTCCATTTAGAGCATGAGGAAGACTTGCCTACAGACCTGAGTCCCTGAGAAATGCAATATTCCACATTCAGAGCTAGAAATCTAGGACTTTTCTATTTTGGTTAGAAATGTCTCTTTCTTAAATCTCTTTACTTTCTCTTCAGTCAAATGACCAGCATTAGCAGTTGTCTAGAGTGGGGAAAACTAGGTCATTAGTACACCTTACTCTCTTCATGAGACTTCTGTCAGTGTGGGCTCTGTGCTATATGATTACTATTCACATTGCTGTACTTTACTGTTACCCCTCTTCCTTTCCCTCTAGTCTATGTGGTCCTAGACAGCAGGGATTAGGCTCTATTCATAGCTGTCCCTTCACCTTTAGCACATATTTTGGCTCATGGAAAGTGTTCAATAAATGTTTGTTGAACAAATGATTTGTCTAAAACAAATATGGTGAGAAAGTATTTTAAAAATATTAATTGGTATGTTTTTATTATTGATATATATTTTTCACCCCATGGCTTTTCCCTTTCCCTACATAGCCAAGTGTGCTGTATTGGTTGCCTTCACCTATTAGAAAATGGAGTAACTTGCATAAACAAGTGAAAATAAACCTGACTCACTATTTTGCCTTCTGAACTTCAAAACGTCTATATCCAGGAAAGGAGGAAGACAAGAGGCCTCAATACATAAAAATTGATGGTGAAGAAAATTCTCATGAGAAAGAGCCTCGTTTCCCTCCCCGCATCCCTGAGGTTAGAAAGGATCCTCTGGGATGGAGAGAAGAAAAGAGACGAGAGCATGGGAAAGCCAAAAGTCTGTGGGAACAGGAAACAGGAGTCTGAACCTGGATGGATGCTGTGGGCAAGAGCAGTGCTAGGATCCAGATACCACTTAGCTGTCCTTGAGTAACCTCCACCCACGTTCTACAAAGGAACCATATTTTTCTGTACTTCCTGTATGTGCTCAGTGAGGTTCTCCTTCAGAAAAACCAGATCACCCATCTGTGGCACAATCTGTTGTTATGCCATCTGAGTTACAAACGCAGAGTGAAAGCCAAATCCCTTCCAGTAGCCTGGGAGGTCCTGATGGCCATACCCATATTACTTCTCAGACCCTATGTCATGTAGCCTTCCCTTTGCTCCCTGCACAGCAATCATACTGACTTCCTTGACCTTCTTTGAGACCCCAGGCATGCTGCCATGTTAAGGCCTTTGTACTAGCTGTTTCTCCTGGGATTCCTATGGAAGCTTTAGGTCCGTCCTAATTGTGCCTAGCCATTGGGAAGATATATAGGACATTTGAGAATCTGGATTGTCAGGGAGTAAATTAGTTGAATTTCAGATCAACTTTCAATGTAACAGAAGGCACAATTTTATAGTTTGAGAGGCCTTGAACATCAAGGAATTGGCTCACTTTAGTTCCTCAGAAGATACTAGGGAGAAACACTCACAGTAGATTTGCAACCATCCAGACCAAGTGTAATTGGCATTGCTCAGATTTTGCTTAAACAAGTATTCAGCTTTGATTTCAACACTTGAAAAATAATGTGGAATAGGTCTAGAGAAGAGAAACCTGACATTTTCTAACATTTTAAATTGTTACTTGTACTATTTCAGTTACAAAAAATTCCCCAAAAGAAACTAACCAAAAAAGAATGTGGATTTTTAGTCTGACAGATTGCAGTTTGAGTATAGTCAATGTCTCCTTTAGCTGTGTAGTCTTGGGAATTCAAACATGCTAATATTAAGTATACCAAAATATATGATATTATAAAATATAACAGTAAAATGAACACTTTCAGTTGTGCAACAGGAGGGTTGTGTTTCAGACTATTTGATACACTATCAAAAATGAAAGTTGGATTATTAAAAAATTTTCTAAGTTTCTGTCTTTTTCAATTTACAAAATAGAGATAATGACCTTTGACCAATAAGATTGCTGTGAAGATTAGATGAGCTAGTCTATGTGAAAACAGAAAGTAGAGCACATACTTAGGAGTGGTCTTACCCACTGCCCATATTCTCATGGCCAATTCACTCAAGCTGCCACACCGTTACTTCTGCCCAGCCCACCTATGCAACCAAAACTCATCAAGAGCAGTCATAGAGCCTCTTCATTGCCAGCATTAATTTCAGGACAGCCTTTTCTCTTTTCCTTCCTTTAAGACCCATCTGCCATTGTTTGTGCAATGCTACTTGCTCTTAGTGTTCCTCCTACTGTTCTGATTAGTCCTGCTCATTCTACTTCTCAATCTTTTCTTTCTTTGCTCACCCCTTAAATGCCAGTGTCTCCCCAGGCATTTGTCTGTAGCCTCTTTTTTCTTTTCTTTAGACAGCCTTCCTGGGTGATTTATTCACTTGATGTTTAAATTACTACTTTGAGCTGGTAATACAAACCTCTGTTGCTAGCCACATATTTCTTTTGAGCTCCAAATTCATCAATCAACTTCCTACTGGTAATTTCCACTAAATGTCTGCAATATCTCCAAAACAAAAATGATTATCATATATCCATTCTGTATATATTGATTTGGTACTTGTAATGTGTGCTCTTGTCATTTTTTCCAACCCCATGTCCAGTCTATTCTGCAATTAGCACTCTGCCTTAGAGTTAAATGGCACCATGGAGTCCCCCAAATCCATTGTGTTCCCATATGTCCCATTTATTTCACTTGAACATCTCTATGAGGTAGTCTCTGTTCCTCCTAAACATCTTTTTACAAGGGCCAGTTACCAAGTCATACCTCTCTCCTGATATTTTCTGATCCTTCCCATTTTTCTGTGTGCTCTTCTATCTTTCTGGCTCTCCCAACCTCTTGCCCTTTTCTTAGGCACAAAATTTGCACCCTTTCCAAGCTATTGAAAAATGTATGGACACTAACCAGTGTGGCCTTTTTCCTAGTGATATCCTTCCACTTTCCCCATCATTTATGGGAGTCTTGGGCTTTGGCACACTTCCCTCAGGGTACAGCTGGTATAGCAGGCATACAAGAGAAAATGGAAAACAGATATTTAAGTTTCTAAGTGTGCTTTTGAACAACTTATCCCTTAAGTAGAAAGAAAATTATTTGAAGCTGCAAAAGTCAAAGTTTGTTACAAACAATACATTTGGGAAGAATGTACGGTGATTTCAGAGTCAGATTCCTGCTCTAATTTATGCAGAGTAATGGGCTAATGAAAGGAGATGAAGAAGAATGAACTGTTAGTGAGTTCTTTGTGCCCTCCCTCTCCTCCTCCAGCCCTTGGACAATTCTATGTAAATTCAGCGATCTCAGGTCAGAGGTGAAGGTGCTTGATTTCTGGGTGTGGCTCTGAAAAAAAAACAAATAAGGCTGTAGCAGCCTCTGCAAAGTATCAGAGAGTGAGGTGCTACCAGAATTATCTAGACACAGAGGGCTGGAGGCCGTCCACAGTTGGCAAAAGCTACCAAATGGCCACAAAGCATCTAAAAGTGCATGAACAAGGCCTGGCAGAACTGAAGGGATTTTGCAATTTGGGTGAGAGGGCTTGGATGGTGAGAAAAACTGACCTAGACTATGATCATTAGCCAGTGTGGTGAGGGGACAATTTTTTTTTATTTTAATCATTGTTCAAGTACAGTTTTCTCCCCCCTACTCCCATTCCAGCCCACCCACCCAACCCTCCCCCCTTCCCCCCATTCCCCCCCACTCCTAGTTTTTGTCCATGTGTCCTCCAAATTTGTTCCTGTAAACCCTACCCATTCCCCCCTGAAATTCCCTCTTCTCTCCCGAGAGGGGACAATTTTTAAGAGCCAGGTGATTCTCCTATGCCATGAGGTGACACAGGCACTTTGGGGGAAGGAAGGGACTGAGTGGGAGAGTGCTGGGCTCCTCTCAGGCAACAGTTATAAGATACTTTCTTATTGCTAGTTTTCCTTTAAGCCCAAGCCATCACCAAAATTGTGTTGAAAGTTTCAGGTGGAGAAGATAAACACAGAGGTTGTATCTGGGAGAGAGGATTTAAAAAAAAGAAGGGATGTTTGGAGGCAACTCAGCAGTCAGTGACCTGTAGGAGGAGTAGGAGAAGCAGCATGGGGCTAAACACCTGACTGAGGTGGAAAGGGACTTGGAGAAAGTATAAACAGTGTTATGGAAGGTGTGTAATAAGGATTCTTATTAAAGAATCTGAGGATTCCCACAAACACCTGAAGATAGAGAATTCTTCATATTTACCAGGTTTGGTAAATTAGACTTCAGACTGCCTGAGTGGTTCAAAAGTCATTAGAATTTACATATTAAAATAAAGGTGACCTCCTGCTAACACTTAAAATGAAGCAGTACAATTAGGTTTCTGAAGTTCTTTTTCTGTTTTTAAAACTATAATTTTACAAATATACTTTTAGTCTGTCCCTTCCACTGTTTTTTTTTTCAGCTCCTTTAAAAGAAGACTAATGAAGAGTCTGCTTGATTGACTTAAAAGTTTGAGGGGACAAACGTGGAAACTATTGGCTTACTTGAGATTGGGAACAGGGTACAATTTGTATTAATCTGTACTATAGATAAATGTGGGTGATATGAAAATTATGTTATGCTTTCCAATCCTCCACATTTTCCAACTTAATTTAGAACTGGAGAAATAAAATGGCAATTCTTAACCTTTTTAGAGTTAAAAATGCCCAATATGTACATTTGTGTCATATCATGACCTATCCTACCAATCCTGGTCTCAAAGATACTGCATAGCATAGATATGACTTAAGTTAAGTAATTTAAAAGGAACTCTTTTTGAGAGGTCACTGAAAATTGTTGGCACAAGTGTCTGAAAATTTGGCTGTTCTTTGTGTCTGGTACCATCTTTTTCACTAGTTGGGCAAGAAGCTTGGGTTTGTTCTTGTACATCTTTCCTTTAATGTTCAGCTTTTTTCCTACTTGACTACTTTGGGTAGAAAAAGTTCTGATTTGTTTGAGTATTCTCATTGTGGAGAGAAGGATTCTAAAGTGAAAAGAACTTTTATTACTTTTTCATGGCAATTAATTGCAAACTAGGCTCAAGTCTTTGGAGAAAATAAGAAATTATTTATATTATTAGAAATAAAAAATATGTAGCAATGTTCCTTAACACTTACTTTTCAATATTTATTTCTGGTATTTCATATGTGACTGTGCAGATTAGCAAACTCCTTCATGGCTTTACAGATGTAACCTTGAAAGTGTAACACTAGGACCAAGGTAAATGTCATTGCACATTAATCTTATCAGTATCCAATTGTACAAACCAGATTTTCATCAGGCTCCAATGCAAAAAAAATGGTACGAGGTTATAAAGCATTGGCTTGCAATCAGGGTAATATAGTCATTTTTAGCCAACTACTTATATTACTTTAATCTATAGATATGCGAGGTCTATTTCAGAAGGTATCCAGCCATGTAAATTGAAAAATAGAAACATTTATTGAAGAAGATACAAGATACAAGAAACATTGTATGTAGGACAATGACCCCTCAGTCCCCTTCAAAATAAGTAACTTGGGACCTCACACAGTTCTCCCAGTTGCCATCAGCTGACCTGACATATTTTCCTAAATATCACATAGAAGGTATGAAGTTATGGGGTCCTATCTTTGTGGCACTGTAACCCTGCACTGCATGGTCTAGTGTGGGGCTGTGACCCCTCTTTCCCAAGATACCTGTCCCAAATTTTTATCCACCACACATGGATGAGGGCCAGCCTGTTGTGTGTCTCTGCATTTACAAAAACCAGTCTGGATGAACATGGTTTTTATTTTAATTTGATAGTTGTTAGACTTCTATTCAACTTGATCTCTGAGAGTTCTGAATGATGATTGTTCTCTAGTTATAATTTTGATGTGGTTGTGTGACCTGGTGAGCCATGGTTACCTATGTCTTCATCTTGACTGGAAGTCTCAGATGTACTTTTATTTCTTTTATCTAATTTTAGCTTATAAAGTTGGTACTATTACAAATAAAAACAAAATCTGAAGATCGTTTGTTTTTTCCCTATTCTTTGTGTTTTACTTTCTAGTCATTAGAAAATATAATATTACCCAACAGTGAGGGTAGGAAGCAGGCACAATTAAGTCTTTTAGAAAGCAATGTATATTGATATTTTTACATTGTTCATACTATTTGATACAGTGAAATTACTTTTATAAGTTTATCACCCTAAGTAATAATTTGAAAAATGATTCTTGAAAATGATTATGAAAGTGATTTTCATAATCATGTTATTTACAACATAAGAAACTTACAAGCAATCTCAATGTTGATCTATAGTGGAAAGGCTACTTGAACTATAGGACAATCATTTCACGAAATACTACATCACCACCTAAAATAAAATATAGAATATAGAAAAATACTTATGATACTGTATAAAAACAGCAGGATGAAAATTATATAAGGTGTGCAAGCAGAGATCAGCTAAAAAATAAACCCCAAATCTATGCATAAGTTCTGTAAAAAGCCATTTTATTGATTGTTGGATGGTAAGATCAGAAATCTTAAAATATTTTCCCCATTTTACATATTTTTCAAATTTTCTAGGAAAAGAGAAATTTAAAGCATTAAATATTAGTAAGTAAATGATGGAATAACTGGTTTACAGCCTTTGGGTTTAACAGATACATAGGAATTGGGGAAGAAGGGACCTATTCCATCCTTGGTGGGTAAAGGACTATCTGAAGACACCACCAGGAAGAATGGATAAGCTGTTTTGTTTTTTTAAGTATATTTTATTGATTATGCTATTACAGTTGTCCCATTTTTTCTCCCTTTATTCCCCTCTGCCATGCACACTCCCTCTCACCAGCATCACCCACTCCCCTCTTAGCTCATATCCATGGGTTATACATAGAAGCTCTTTGGCTTTTTCATTTCCTATACTATTCTTAACCTCCTCTGTCTATTTTGTGCCTACCAATTATGTTTCTTATTCCCTGTACCTTTTCTTCCATTTTTCCCCCTCCCCCTCCAAACTGATAACCCTCCATGTGATCACCATTTCTGTGATTCTGTTCCTCTTCTAGTTGTTTGCTTAGTATGTTTTTTTTTTAGGTTCAGTTGTTGGTAGTTATGAGGTTGTTGTCATTTTATTGTTCATGTTTTTGATCATTTTCATTTCTTAGATAAGCCCCTTTAACATTTCATATAATAAGGGCTCCATGATGATGAACTCTTTTAACTTGACCTTATCCAGGAAGCACTCTATCTGCCCTTCCATTCTAAATGATAGCTTTGCTGGATAGAGTAATCTTCGATGTAGGTCCTTCCCTTTCATGACTCTGAATAGTTGTTCCCAGCCCCTTCTTGCCTGCAAGGTTTCTTTTGAGAAATGAGCTGATAGTCTAATGGGAACTCCTTTGTAGGTAACTGTCTCCTTTTCTCTTGCTGCTTTTAAGATTCTCTCATCTTTCATTTTGGGTAATGTAGTTGTCATGTGCCTTGGACTGTGCTTCCTTGGGTCCAACTTCTTTTGGACTCTCTGAGCTTCCTGGACTTTCTGGACTGCCAGAGTGGGGAAGTTCTTCATTATTTTTTCAAATAAGTTTTCAATTTCTTGCTCGTCCTCTTCTCTTTCTGGCACCCCTATAATTTGAATGTTGGAACGTTTTGTTGTCCCAGAGGTTCCTAAGCCTCTCCTCATTTTTTTTGAATTATTATTTCTTCATTCTGTTCCAGTTGAATGTTTATTTCTTCCTTCTAGTCCAAATCATTGATTTGAGTCCTAGTTTCCTTCTTTTCACTGTTGGTTCCCTGTAATTTCTCTTAATTTCACTTTTCATAGCCTTCACTTGTTCTTCTACTTTGTGACCATACTCAACCATTTCTGTGTGTATCTTGATTACCAGTGTTTTGAACTATGCATCTGATAGATTGACTATCTCTTCATTGCTTAGTTCTATTTTTGGAGTTTTTATCTGTTCTTCCATTTGGGTTATATATTTTTTAGTCTCATTGTACCTGTCACATTGTAAGGGGCAGAGTCTTATTCACTAGAGCCCAGATCCCATGACACTTCGTTGCAGCACTGTATATGGGGGATGGGTCAGAGAGGGAACAATGCTGCTTGCTTGGCTCTCTGCCAGCGTTCAGTCACTTCCCCAGCTACCCACAAGTAAATTGAGCCTTTCTGGTGCTGATTCCCAGGTGGGTGGGTGTGTGTACATTCTAGGACCCTGTGGGTCTCTCCAATAACCTCTCCTATGTGGCTGGGAGTTTCTCCTACTTCCACAATCCCTGCAGATTTTTACAGCCAGAGGCTTTGAGGTTTGATTTCCCTATGCTGAAACCCTGGGTTGCGTGGTCTGTCTTGCTCCCCAGTTTTTCCTCCCAGTTTATCTGCATGCAAACTTCTTGGTCCACCAGCCCCTGCCTTGCCAACCCTGGTCTGCTAGCCATCACCTCACCCACCTGATTCTCCACCTGCTGCCTTGCTACATGTCCTCTCCACCCTGGCTCCTCCAGTCTCCATCTCTGCCCCTCCTACTAGTCTGAATGAATATTTCTTCTTCTACTCCTTGGTTGTTGGACTTTTATGCAGTTTGATTTTCTGGCTGTTTTGGTTTTTTGTTTTGTTTTGTTTTTAAATTTGTTGTTGTCCTTGTTTTGGTTGTGCGAGGAGGCAAAGTGTATCTATTTAAGCCTCTATCTTGACCAGAAGTCGAATAAACTTTTTTACAAATAATAAAGCCCCCACACATTTATTGGTTTCCCAGTCTTTGCAATCCATTGGATTGTTCAATTGTGACTTTAAAATTTGTTTTAACAAAAGAAACATTTTGTTTAGAAGAAATGTCATACAGGAGCAGAACAGATGGAAACAGAGTTAGGGAATGCCTGAACTACTCACACTAGTTTGAGGGAACCATAATAAATATTTTTGAGTGACTTTTAAATATAAACTCCTTATACATGTTCTCTTTATAACTTACAACAATGCTTTAGATTAAGTATTTTTAAGTCTATTTTACAGATTGGAGACCTGAGACTTATGAACATAACAAGAGTTGCTGCAGGTCACACATCTCAATGCCTAGAATTTGAGCCAGTTCCTGTGTGATTCCAAAACCTATGCTTTTACCACCATGTCATGTTGCCATTCATGGGTTTATAGAAAAACATAGAAACTACTCTATTTTCACAATACAATGTCCTTAGAAATAGCAGGCAGGAATTTGACAACTGTGTAGATATGCCTGGTTTTCTTCCTTACTTATCTACCTCTTGCAATACTCATAAAATTAAGAAATGCAAGAATCTAGCCATGTCGAAGACTGGATATATGATTGATAATCTGTTAGGCCTAAGAAGCATTTCTACCCACTGAAGCTGATCTAGGGTAGATTAATAGAAATCAGGAACATGGTGAGGTGTTTTGGGTATTCTTGCCTGAAAGATGCAGTGCCTCTGTAGACTTGGAAGAAAGTCACTCCTTCCTGCAGGTGGGTTGCTTTTTGAGGTGACCAGGGATATTTCACACTTTTTTTCCTCCTTCCCTTTCTCTGCTTTTTCTAGATTTCTTTGGAGACCTTAGCCTAATAATGTAATATGGTCAATGGGGAAGCAGAAAACATGGCACTTGGAAAGAAAGGCAGGTACCAGGCAAAGATGAAGATTAGAAGCATTCTTGGGATTCTTGTTTGTTCTGCACTGTTTGTGAAAGAAAAAAATTAAAGGCTACTTCTGGAGTTCTATCCACAAGTGGATAACAATGAGCACCAAAGAGAAGCTTCCCTATTCCTTGCTAGCCAATATCACCTCCCCTCATACTCCTACACCCCCATTCTCCAAATAACCTAGTAGGAGTTAAAACAGTATCATTTATATTTTAAAGCACTTGAAGACAAACAAAAAAGCCAAAGAAACCGTGTTGTTCATATAACAAAAGACAAAATAAAACTGTAATAAAAACATAAAAATCAGAAAACATAAAATAAGCCCATATAATTAGTACCAGATTATCAATTTTGATAAGTGAGATGAATGAGTTAAAATCCTATAAAAATACAAATACTCTCACATTGGGTCAAAACACAAAATCAAACTATACTCTGTAGAAAGTGAAAAGTAAGGTCAGGAGCTGCTACTTGGACCCTATTCACTGGGTTCTCAGAAGATCTCAAACATGTGGGCTAAGAAACTCCTAATTGCTGTTTCTTTGTATCCCAGTTCTAACTAGAGGAATCTGTCTCATGTAAACAAATCTCTTCATACCAATCTATTAATCTGCAGTGTGAAATATCAGCCAAATAGTCTGTCTGGACTCTCATATAGGTCTAACCCACACATTCTCTTCCTCCCATAGCTACAATTTCCTGAGTGGCTACTGTAGCCAGACTAGATGTATATTTACTCCATTTGGTTCTCAAACAACACCATGAAGTAGATATGATGAGTATTTTTATTTTACAGATGGGAAATTAAAGGAACTCAATGTTTGTATGAGTTACCTCAAGTCACATGGTGCACAGGTGGTGAGGCAGGCAGCTTAGCAATGATCTACTCAAAGCAAGAGAAGTTGGTTAAATGATTCTGATGTTTAATGGCACCAAGCTCTCAGAGCCTGGTGTTGTCTTTCACTAAAGTAGACACCTCATAGTTGGTCTGACAGGACCCTGTTCTCTGGGAAAAGCCTGGAAGCAATCTTCTATACTGTTTCCCTTTTCCCCAATTCACTTCGGAGTGACATGTTCTATAAATAAGTTAGTACCTTCAATCAGGATTCAGGCACCTCATACAGGCCTGGGTGCATTCCTTCTTTTTAAGGTGACTTTGCTATTGCTGCACAACATGTAGGTGCTGATTCATGGTTTAACTCTCACAAAACAGTCTCACTTCTCTCATTTCAGTCTGCTAATTAATGGGCCTATGTTGATTTGGAGGGAGGTCTCTCAAAACATACCCAAGGGCTCTGTCCTTGACCAAGTAGTAGTGAAAATTTTTTAATGACTTGAATGAGAATGTAAGGAGAATATGGATAAGATTTGTGGATGACATAATTTGGAAGCAAAAGGTAATATATTGGCTACTAAAACCAGGATTAAAATATCTTAGTAGCCTGGGACAATGCGATAGATTTATTTATTCAAGTATTTATTTAAAAAAATATATTGGGTGTCTATTACATGCCAGGAAATAAAAGGGAATTCAGTAGTAAGGCAAGCAGGTAGTGACCCTGACTTTATGGAGTTATGGGTATTTCAGAACAGATGAAATTTAATAAGAATAAGTATAAAGAATTTTACTTAGGTCTAAATTTTACTTAGGTCAAAAACAAAGTGAAAAAAACCCATGCCTCACTCATCTCCAATAGCACAAAGTAAAATGATGGAGCTGTGGCTTAAAAGTGCCAGGAAAAAGATTTTTGGTTGACATTAGGCTTTATATAAATCAACAGTGGGAGATAGTATAAAAAGCTGATATACTCTAGTTTCATTAATAGAAATATAACATCTCAAAGAAAGGAGGTTTTACTGTCATTACAGCACATGATAACCAGCTCACTCCTGAAGCATTGTTTTGACTTTCCTATAGCACGCGTTAACATTTTCAAACTTAACGAGGTCCTGAAGACAGCAATAAAAATGGTGAAGAAAGCTTTACAGCACACCACAAGAGGAAAGGGGAAAAGAGACAGGGGTGTTCATCCTGGAGAAGTTTACAGGTTACATGAGGGTATCTTCAAATATGTGAAAGCCTGTAAGAGAAGGCAGATTTGCTCTGAATGACTAGTTCTCTGTGGAAGGATTAGGTTATTGAGCAGCCAAGGGCCAGTGTCTATGCCTGAGCCATCGAATAGGTAAAGACCAGTGGGTGACTAAATCCATTCTCATTTTAGACTTGTACAGGGGAAAAGAAATACAAGCCTTAAAAAATCATGTTTTACTGGCATTTTTGAAGGATTATATCCAAGAGAATAGATTGACATTAATGTTCCGTTTTACTTCCAGAATGATAAATTGCAAACTTTACAGTTTGGGTTTCCTGTGGAGAACCTGGGTTCCTGCCAAATAAACAACTATACAATACACAGATTTTCATTTTGGTTGGCTCACTTGACCAAGTTATATTTCACTCTGGTGTAATGACAAGTCTGGCTTCTTAACAATTCCTTTCATTCAGTATGGCATAAAAATTGTGCATTTGGCTCTTTAATTTGGCTTTCGCAAATGAGATTCACAATGAGGAAGGATGGCTTAAGAGAATATTTTGTGCTTTCAACCTAGAATTAAATGCCAATTAGGGTGATCTCAGAAGAACTGCAGTGCTAACTATGGCAGTAAAATGATCCTATAGGAATGGAGTAATTAATGTTCAACATTTGGCTCTATATGCTCATCATTCTCTACCATATCAGATGCTAATCTGGTAAAAATAAATATTATGAGCTACAGACAAAAACCATATCCCCCTTTTGATTTTCTGTAAAATATTCTTTTAAGGCCAAGATGTAGCTATGAGAGGCTACCTCTTACATGAAATAAACTCAAATATCTAAAAAGCCATGTTGTGTGACACCCATCTTTTACAGAAATCCAGACGTACAAAGGCTTAGATATATTGGGCTTTACAAAAACACTTTCTTTAGATGTTACACAGTTCTTCAAATAAGTAAGATTTAAGAACTAAGGACTTCAAATTAATTATTTAGGGTGTGTTAGCCAATACATACTTTTATAGACTTACTCTTATTTTCATTTTTAATAATAATAAATACTGTTTCTAGATACAGTTGCTATATTTTAAAATGTGATCTGGTAAGACTGTTTTTAAATTTGGAAATAATGAATCATATTATTATAAATTCAATTGCAATAATAGCAATAACAATTATTAATGCTATTCAGGGCTAGGTATGAATGATGGCATTTATATGGTGTGCACATTTATATGGTGTGTCTCACTTTCCAAAATTTATTTTTTTATCTGATCCTATAAAGATTATACCTTGAGATTTGTTTTATATTATCATTATCTATACTTTATTTATGAGGAAACTTGTAAGGTTAAGATTCAGAGAGGTTATACAACTGTTCAAGGTGTGCTTAAAAACTTGCACAGGTGGTATTTAATTCGGATTCCAAAATACAAATTCTATGTTTATTCTATTCTGACAAGCCACAAGAGATCACATCTTGAAAGAGGCATTCAGATTGCTGAGGCACCTGAAAGGAACATTGCAAGTATCAGCTCTCACTGGGAAAAATGCCATTAAAAGAGAGCAAGGTCATAGAGTCCACACCATAGAGAAGAGGACATGCTAACTACAGTGGTGTTTGTAAGAATTGGAAGAATATGTTTTCATCAATAACAACAGGATGGAAGGCTACATTCTTTTGTTGAGAATCTCATAAACTGTACTCATAGGGAGAGTCTGAGTTTACAGATCTTGAAACTGAAAAGTATTGGGATAGGAACTCAGTTTTTTGTTAAACTGCATGACTGGCCCAAACAATATAGGAGAAGGAACATCTTTGACTGCTGAGTTTGGAAGGGAAAGCTAGATGAGTGTAATCCAGACCTGTCTCATTTTTCCACCTTGGGAGCCAGCCTCCCCATGAAGCCTGTGTCTTGATGTTCTCCTCTAGACTGCAAGTTTCTCTATGGAGATTTACAGATGCTTGCATCATACATGGGTTTTGGAGATGCAGGTACCACGTGTGGAATTTTATGGTTGGAGGCACCATACATGGAGACTACTGATGACAGGTCTGTAATCCTGCCTAGTTCTGAGGCTTGCCCTATTTATGGAAGCCATGTTCTTCAATATCACCTGTACCAATAATAAAGGGAATATTTAACCCTGCCTCCCATGTGCTTTACACTTTCATTTTATATCAGTGCTGGTGATAAACTGAAGGACGTGATATTTATTGGGCTCTCTCAATTTCCAACACTTAGGTTAGCTGTGGGCTGGGTCCCCAAACTTTGCTCTCTCTTTTGACTATAGGTGTTCTCAACCATAGTTAGCAATTATGCTGCATTTTAGTGTTGAAGAGTGTGAGCTCTGGAGCCAGAGTGCAATTTTCTCATGAGCTGACAATGGGACTAAAACTAGTCCCTGCCTCACAGGGTTGGAATGCGTAACTTAATGCCTGTGAAGCATTTAGAACAACACCTAGGACATAGTAAGCAACAAAATGTTAAAAGTCATTTGATAAATCCATACTGGTACCAGGCAATATTCAGGGCGTAAATAATGGGCTGTGACAAAGGCATTTTTCATTCTTGAAGAAACATCCCAACTGAACAACATTAGCACTGTTGGATACAATTGGCAGCTTGTTATTTAATACTGTGGTTAAGGCAAATCATGCTTCAAATAAAGCTTTGTTATTCACATATTTCATGTTTTCTTCAATATTTGTTTTTGCTTCTAAACCAATTATTTTTTGCTTTCTGAAACTAATGCTATACATGTACAAATGCTTATAGCTAAATTTTCAAAGTATTTCTCACCACCCATCCCATGTACTAGAAAGGAAATCTATATTTAGCAGTGGATAAAGCTTT
Organism: Phyllostomus discolor; assembly: GCF_004126475.2. Classification (NCBI taxonomy): domain Eukaryota; kingdom Metazoa; phylum Chordata; class Mammalia; order Chiroptera; family Phyllostomidae; genus Phyllostomus; species Phyllostomus discolor. The sequence continues at coordinate 148,575,882 of NC_040906.2, forward strand.
TTGTGGAGTTGCCAGGATAAAATGACAAATTCAGGAGCTGTTAAGAAGAGTTAGGGATCTCTATCGATGGAAATCCAAGATTTTGTGAAAAATAAGTGTTTATTATTATTATTCAATTGTAAAATAATAATTGAATGAAAAGTTACATAATTTAACAAAATTCAGGAAGACACTTTCAAAATAAAATACTTGACAGAGAGAACACAAATGTCCACTGTCAGATGTTTGAAATTATCTAAAATGAGAGAAACTAATCAATTAAATATACTTCTTAAAAGCAAAGTGGTAAAATGCGAGATTACAAATGTTAGTGGGAGCCAGACCAGGCTGCAGAGAAAGAAAGAAGCCATGGTCTTTAAGAAGTCAGGCCTCCGATCACACTCCTGGAGAGTGGTTAATGAATGTAGTGGACAGGGAAGCTAAAAGGTCACTATGGGAGCCCAAACTCTTCAACACTTCCTGGCTCACAAAAACAATTTGAAGAATGAACAAACGTTTTAATGAGCCAAACAGTGAAACCAATTTTTATGCCTTATCCTTGACCTTGTCTAAACATTTAAAATTTATCACTTGAAGCAGAAACCATCATACAGTCTAGAAAAACCTACAGGCAGTTCAAGCAATCAACTTATCTACCACTTATACTTAATCTTGAGATTGAAAACAGTAGAAGGAAGATAGTACCTAGGGATTTATCCATTTTTCTTTTATCTGTCCTTCTTGATCCAGTTTAAAATTTTTTCTCATATATTCCATGCATAAGCTGAGACTGAAAAAATCACCACTGATATTAAATATCTTTTCATGCACTTATTGGTGCATATACTTTCATATGTAAATTATCTGTTTAAATCCTTTCATAAACTTTCATTTGTAAATTATTTGTTTAAATCCTTTGTCCATTTTTATTGAGTTGGAGTCTTCTCTTTATTGAGTTGTTAAAGTTCTTTATAAATCCTGAATATAAGACCTTTGTCAGACATGCACATTATGAATATTTTTCTCCCAATCTATGGCTTGCCAAATCTGTACAAGGGTGGGCAAAAGTAGGTTTACAATTGTATTGTATTAATAGTAGAATGATTAATAAATCAAAAATAATACAATAAGTATTAATAACACAAGAATAATCTCTGTGTTTCATGTACTCACATAGTATACCTACTCTCTACATGTCTGTGTGTATATTTCTACATATCAGCATTTGCGTATATTTATGAGTATACACGTGTGTGTGGTGTGTGTTTTGTGTGTATGTGTTTATATAGTTCTTTTACTATGATGTTGGTAGCATTTTGGAAGATGGCAGTAAATAAATGAATAATTGATGTGCTTTGTTCAAAGTCTTTAACTGATTCTTCACCTTTGCTCTCTAAGTGCTCCTTCCATCTTATTTAGAGCATATGTCACATTATATTATAGTGATTTGCTTACATATTTTCTGGACTGTTGTCTCACTGAGGGTTAGATTAAGTTTTCATCTTCGTAATCCCATGACTAGATAGATGCTGGCAATTATTGTGTACAAAAAATTGTAAAAGGGACACTACTTACCTTGGGAGAAGTTGGGGTTGTGATATTGCTCTCCAGGACTCCTCTCTTAGTCTTTAGTGTATACTTTTGGAAAATTCAACTGGAAATACAGTGAGCTTTACACTAGATCAGGGTCTGCAAACTGTCTATAAAGGGGAAGAAAATAAATATTTATAGTTTTGAGGATGATATGGTCTCTGCCACAATTCTGTGACTTTGATTTTGTAGTGTGAAAGCAGCTATTGATGATACATAAATGAATGGATGTAGCTCTGTTCAAATAAAGCCTCATTCATTATAGTGTTGTAGGTCAATTATACCTAAATGAAAAAAAAAACATATTTACAAAATAAGCAGTGTGTTGAGTTTAGCCCACAGGTTATAGTTTACTTATCCCTAAATCAGAGGAACCTTGGGTGTATTTAGGTATGAATGGTGTTTTAGGTGCTTCACCTCTGGCAGATACTTGGTTTAACTACTCCTGTAGTCCTCCTATATGCAGTGGTAGGAATGTATTTTCCCCATATATTCTGCAACGATTAAGCTATGTGGCAGTCATGAGAATGTGTCTCTTAGGTCTATCTCCAACTGCAGAGTACTGTTGACCAATAGTCTCACCAATAAATACAATAAAAATGTAAAAAGAAAAAAATTAATAAGGAACAAAAAATAGTCCTAGATGCTGCACTCTGAAATATACCCCCACATTGCTTCCAATGGACTGATTCCAAACAATGACTGAACACAGCAGAGACAGCAAGGCACACCAGTGCCTCGGGGATGTGGGACTCTACTGACCCATAACCCCCCCTTAAGAATTCCCTGACAGTCTTGCTGAACTTACAAGTGCACTGCACTTCTACCCAACCTTCCTTCCATATCCCCTTTGCTCCCATTGAAGTTTGATGACTCTCCCACCCTTTCCAGCTCCATCTCCATTTGCTCTCACAGTTATGTGCCTGAATCTGGCATTTGCTTTTTTTGAGTGCCTAAACTAACACACTGATTATTTATTTTGTATTTTGCAGACTCAAATATCAAGGAACATGTTGACATTGGCTATCACTTCATCAAGAGAATATGAGTGAAAGCAACAGTGGAGAAGAAATGTCAAAAAAGTCTTTGAAAATTAAAAATGGATAGTGGAATGATAATTGATTTAGTAAAGCAGAGGAAGTTCCCAACTGTCTGCAGATAGAATTTATTAAGATGATCAAGTTGCCAGTCAACACAGAACCCTGGAAATCATAAGACTTGGAGGTGAGTGGAAGGTTGAAATTCAGATATGAGGAAATAATACCAAAAAGTCTCTGGCCACAGGAAACGCCAAGTGATGTGGAAGGTGGGGGTGAACTAATGGACTCAAGGGGGTTAAGGGAGGGTCTGCACACTGAATCATGAGACTTCCAGACCCTGTTATTTGCTTTGCTCCCAGACCATTAGCTGCCAGACATTAATCAGAAGACTAGATAAGGCTAGAGAACTTTCTTGGCCCTACAAGGATACTGATATTTGAAGATTATGTAGTTGAAAGCTGGTTTGATGCCCTTTACTCTACAGACATTTAAAAGTTCTGCCCATTTGGCTAGAGTTTCCAGTTCTCTTTTCCATGCCTTAGTTGTAAATAAGACCTGACAGACAAGAATCATCCAACACTTTGAGTAAACTACTCACATGAATGGCAGAGACAACATCAACTAACCATTTAAATAAACAGAGGAAATCATAGGAAACAGAAAAATTAGAGAACAGAAGAAACTTTATAAATAAAGAAAAGATTTTGCTTCTGTGAAACAAGGACAGGTTAATATAGAAAAGGAATAATCAGAATACAAGAGAAAATTCTTGGTATTTAATAACATGATGCATTCCTTTCAAACAAACAAATAGATAAACAAATAAACAAAAAATCAAAAGAAGGAGTGGGATATAATGTCAAGGAAATTACCTAGAAAATGATGAAAAGAAAGATGACCAGGTTTTTGAGTATATGACTAATTGGAATTTTGGAAAGGGAGAGCAGACAAAATTATATGTAGGGAATTATCTAAGAAGTGACATGTGGTATTTCCAATAACAAAAGGACAGATTCTAACAAAGAGAATACAGAGATTATACAACCTAGATCATGAAACTTCAGAAGACAGTGGAACAATACTCTCAAGGTGTCATGCCAAAGTATTCTCCTTAAAACTTCCAACTGATTATGACACCCTTGTTTAAATTTTTCCAATCATTTCCCAGTAAGAGGGCTTAAGGTCTATGATCCTTGGGATGGTGTATCAGATCATCCACAGTCTAAATCCAGGTGTCTTTACCATGTTTCTCATTATGTGTTAAATACTTAAAAAACTGAGGTTATTATAGAAGTCAAGTTATTTATTCAATATTTCCCTGAACATCTTGCTCATGTCCATATCTTTAACCTCACTTTAAGTCTGAGTGAAAGGCACAGAGTGTCACAGACCCTTTCTCATATTCAATTCCCAGTTCAAATGTTACTTCCTCCTTGAAGCCTTCAAGTTCAGCAATGTCCTTTCTTCAGTAAGAGAACAAGGATATAAGGATCAGTTAAATGAAAATAGGTCAGCATTTGGAATTTGTGCCCCTTCTCTAACCAAATTAAGTAGGATTAATCATTCTGCCATGCTCCTGAGTTCCTTGAGAGCAGCATCCATGTTTAATTAGTCTTTGCATTCCAGTATCTAGCTTCATGTCTGTGTAATTAATACTCAGTAAATAGCCCTTAAGTTAAAATGGATTAATAAACATTATAATCTGAAAAACAAAACAAAACAGTCACAGTAGGCCTTAGAGAGCATGTCTGAAATTTTCCCAACAGGTCTACTAGTAGTTGCTTGGTAGATGAATATTAAAATTCCCTGAGCTGTGAACATCACATTTTCCTTACCTATCAGACAAATGTGCTACATCAACCAACTGGGGTGGGGTTAAGGATGTACATCACTTCTAATAGATGAACCCTGATTCCCTTCAGCATAGGTTTCTAGAGATATGACCATATTCTGCCCTAGTCTTTCTCATTCTCCCAGGAAAGTCGCTATTAAAAAGGAAAGTAGGACATGATATAAGGATGAGATTAGTTCAATGAAAATAGGGTCAGCTTGTGAAATTTTATACAAACTATGTATTTTATAAAAACAATGTAATTTTCTTCTGTTTGGCATAGCTATAATTCTAACATCATAGGTATCATAGAATTTATAAGAAATAGGTACATTTATTTTTGGGCAGTGTTCTGAAATTTCAAATGATAGGAAACATGCCAACTTCTAACATGAATACACTTTTATAAGAATGCAACTGAAAATAAATTTAGTCTTATAAATCCAGAATAAAAAACAGGGGCTATTTTCTTCAAATGTTGAATAGCACCATATTTGAGAAAAGGCAATTAATTTAAAGCATTAAGGGAAAATTGATGGTATGGTTAATGGAATCTAGAAGATTACAGCTTTTAGTGACATGTTAGACAAGCATATTTAAACAATTTAAAAGTACTTCCCCCCACCCCCCACGGGACCACTTATGTCTAGTTCCTGAATTGTCAGAGTCTTAAATTTGTTTCACCTTTTTGAAGCAATGTGGCTTTATTGTGATGAGTGAAATGTATATTTTCTAATGCACCTGGAAAACAGCCCTCAGCAGCACACACAAAGGATCTTGTGATGATGTCTATTGCATTTTATTAATCTGAACTTCATTTCAGAAGGTGAGACTTTGACTAAGTAGCCAGGACACCAGAAATGAGGTTTCCAAGTGACTGTGTGTGTGTGTGTGTGTGTGTGTGCACGCACACGCATGTGTATTTTAAATCATGGAATGTGTGACCTATATCCTGTTTTATGCAAGTACCATGTCACCTGAAATGACAGAAGAATGGTACTGAGCTGCTGGAGTAGATCCAGACAAGAGTGAAGGTGGAAGAAATACCTTCTCAGCTGGAACAAAGTGTGCATGAGATAGTGAGAATTTCAGCATCAAGTGTCCAAAGATTGTAATGTGTGAGCCCTAGGACTAAGCTTTACTGGGCAAGTTAGTATAGTTCCATAAGGACAAATACTTCTGTCCTGCAGGAGGTAACAGGTGGCTTCCAGGAGGTGGATGTGCTCCTACACAATCTGACATGGAAATTTGAATAAAGGTTGGACTGCTTCTGGAGAAGGAGATCCTCCAAAATAGATCCAAATTATTGCCTTGTTCTGTCAGTTTATGGACTACCCTGCCCCTATACTGTCATCACACATCTGGAAAACTGTAAATAACCTCTCAACCGTGTTTTCATACTTCCATTTTTGTGCCTCACAATCTATTCTTCCCATAGTAATCAGTGGGAAATTCTTAAAAACAAATATCAGTGGGATATTCTTAAAAACAAATAAAATCATGCTACTTTCATGTTTAAAATCCTCCAATGTCTTCCCATTTCACTGAGGATAAAATCCAAATTCCTTGCAATGAGTGGTCTTCAAGACCTCACATGCCTTGGTCATTACCTCTCTGACATCATCTTCTGTCACTCTCTCCTCTGACCACCAAGACTTTCTTGGAGTTTCTTCCTAGAGCTTTGAAATTTGCTTTTGTCTCTGCCTGGAACATTCTGTTTGAAAGCCTTTCTGTATTTGGATCCTTCCTCTTTCTTGTCATTTAGGTCTTAGCTTAAATATCTTGATCCAATCTAAATCACACTCCTCCTTCCACCATATTTGCTTTTTAATTTTTTATAACATCTATCATAATTTCTATACATCTATCTATCTATCTGGTTGTCATTTTAGTGCCTGCCCCTAAGGTTGTGGAATTATCTATCAAACTATCCTTAGCTTTCAAACACTGCTAACCTCATAGTGGACACTCAATGCTGATTATTAATTGTGTGTATGGGACATTTCACAGGATAATACATGCATCCTATGGATGCCTGACCACTCCCCAAAAATCCCATCCATACTCAGTGATTTCATGAAATGAGCAGCCCTTGGAGCTTCTCCTCAAGTTAGTCTAACTTAACAATTCTCTCTCTCTCTTTCTGTCTCTCTAGCTCTCTTGTCTTGACCAGAGTTATTACACTACCTACACTACACTCTGTGGATAGAAGTCCTGCTCTTCCCCCATCAGATGAGGCTGACTCAGTGTTCTTGGTGACCATGATGTCACCCTTTCATGGGCAGGGTGACATCAAATATTCATTTGGAGTGGTGAGACCTGTCTTCTTTTCTGTTTCCTGGCTAAACCAATCCTCTTCCTCCCTGCTGGGTTTTGAAGGACAGGGAGGTGAGTATATGTTTTTTATGTGGATATCATTTGGTTAGACCAAAAAAATAAACCCAAAACAAAAGCCAAAAACCCCTGCTCTTTGTTCACTTTCTGAACTCTGGCATTGACCAGAAGTTTGATACCAGGTGTTTTTATAATATTTCTCAGATCCTTTTTACTAATGCTTCTCTAGGGTAAGATCCCAGGGGAAATGAGACACCTCGTGTCTCTGGCTGAGGTGGAGGCTTTAGCACAGGGTTTGAAACATTTCCTGTTGAGTGATTGATGATGTATTCAGAGGAAGAGTTGGTATTATTTGATACTGATATTTATCAACTCATAGAGGATGTCTACTACTCAGCACCTTAAGAAATCAAATGCTAAACCCTGTAGCAGGAAATACAGCCCACTATAAAAGGGGCCAATTAAAGTAGAGACATATGGAAGGTCAGGAGCTCAGGCATCCCTCTGCTGTCATGAGACCATTTAAATTCTTTTCCTTCTTCCTTTTCTGAAACCTATAATGAGGATAGCAGGGAAGCAATCACTAAAAATGCTTAGATATTGATATTACTGGATTACTTTTGGAGGTGTAGATGCATTTAATTTTCTAATATAACATTTTTTGAATTAACATTTGGAAATTATTCCTGTGCATGCTTTAAAAGTGGTAACTTTTATATTTTGTAATGTTTGTTTGCTTGATGCTTTTATGGCCATAGTAAGATATTTCTTTTTTATTGTTATTATTATAGTAACTGTTTGTGATAGGCTTTCCCCTGCAAAGCTATCCTTTGCACACTGCTTGGTGATGTTTTTACTGTTTTTGTATAATGAGAGAGTGTGTATGTGCAAAGACACCTGTTTCTGACATCTTTCTGTGCCAAGTACTTTTCTTCATTTTAGCTTATCATATACCATTCTTTAACTTGTATTTATACAGTTGTTGTTGGGAATCACATTTAGGCTACTTTTAGGTTTAAAATAATTAAAATTTACCAAGTTGGTGGCAAAATTATTTTTCCCAAAGTTAGGGACCATGGTAATTTTTCACCACTGAAAGGTTTAATTCCTGATCATTAATCTCTAGATTCAAAAATAAAATGAAAAAAAAAAAAAAGCTAGTTAAGCATCAGAACCAGCTTGAAGGTTGACAATGAAGAAAGAAGACAGCAGAGTGTTGTTTAGTACCTAAAAGACATTGGAGTTGAGGCTTGCCTTGCTCTTCTAGGAGGAACATGATAATGCCAGAGTTTGGTCAACTTGTTCCAGGTCACCTAACAAAAGTGGGTCTCCTTAGATGTGTATAGCATGCCTCCCCTGACTCCCCTTTTTAGTGACTTCATAAATGTGGTAGCATTAAATATCTCTGTATAGTGGATGCTCAGTTCCTGACCTGGCAATGAGACACTTATCAGTGTAAAGGAATTATTGATGCAAAATGAAAATATGCCCCATGACTACATAGGTACTGAGAGTCAGAGCTGAAATTTGAACTTAAGAGTGTTTGATTCTAATGCCATATTTTTTGTCCCCTATCCCCCACTGCGTCTCTAATAATGTAACTGAAATGCCGAAATGTCTGCTTGCCGTGACTGAAGGAATGAATGATGGCCATGGAGAGAGACCAGGCAGCAACTGAAGGGATTTGTGGGCTGCTGCTATTATAGTTTTTCAGATGCTGATTTCTTTGCAGTGTTTTAGATTTCTGAGATAGATAGCAGCTGGGAGGTTCTGGCAAAGTGCACAGTCTTCATTCTTAGCTCTGGCTTGCTGCAAATGATTTCTGTCTACTCACCTGCCATATGAGATGACCTGAGGAATGTATACCCTTCAAAAATATTTTTGTCTCCTTTCTTTACATTCTAGAAAAGAACTGGAATAAGTCATCCATTATGCTTCCTATCACATGGACTCCAATCTGACCCTGCTCAATTATTAGAGTTAGGGGGTCTTCCAAATGAAAAGCATTAGCCAGCTTTTTTTTTCTTGTATCAGACTGGCAAAAGGGAATGGAAATGGATAGGTAATTAATAGGAGTTGAGAAGGGGTTGTGTCTTTGCTTTTTCTAACAAAGTCTTCATCCCTCTGTTGGGCAGCCTCATGATGTGTCGATGAGGATTTCATCTTGTCCTTGGTGCACACTGGGGTGCCTTTCCAGGGGAGCTTGGAATAAGAGGGGAGAGCAGTAAAGGCATCTGTGCACAAAAAAGGAGTTGAGATGAAACTCAGAGAGGCCTCTAAGTGGCTGCTTGGACATACTCACTACAGCTTTCATGAGCAGAGCCAGGGGTCCAATCTATTTACATATTTTTTTTTATTTCTTTGGTGAAAGGCAGAGAAGGGTTAGCAGATATGTTGGCTGTAGTTCCTGGGAAAGCCCAGCCTGAGGCAAAAGTTTTGAGTGCTAAAATTTTACTAAGGAGTGTAATTCCAGGGATAGGAATAAGAAAGGAGAGGAGAGAGTCAAGGAGCAGGGGAGAGCCAATACAAAGATGCATTATTATCTAATTTACCACTGCTAAGTGTACCCAATTGTTTGATTCCATGGGTCAGTTATCCAAGAAGCCACAAAAATGCATCTGAAGATAGTTTGCCCAGAGTGAAAAATACTGGGAATATTTTTTTGGTTAAAGAGTCACTCTGTGGGGTGCTAACTAATCCTCCTGCCCTCTTTCCCAGGTTGTACTGGCTCCATCAGATGGGTTCCTACAGTTTCCTATTCCTTGATTTCAACATAAAAGTCCAAGATAGAATAAAACATTCAAATGGGCCTGACCTGAGGCACTGTCGGGTTTTGCTTGTATGAAGTTGGCTCTGCAGCAGTAGTGAGGCTGAAGGGATATGTAAAGTGGTGCCTAAAAGTGCAAAACACACAGTCCATGCCTCGTGCTAATCTTTAACTCTGCCCATGACCTCCATTACTACAGTTATTACAAGGGTAACAAACCAACTGGTAGTTTCCACTGCTGTAGCTGGTTGCAAGCTTACTGTTGATATTCATTGTCTTCCCTTCCATCCACCCATTCTAGATTCCCCTCAATATCTGCCAGCACTTTGACTAGTCTATATTTCTTTATTTTTTTTCTTTGCACATTCTCATTATTTCATTTGTAGTGGCCTGAACCTTTAGTTGTCTTGTCCTTGCTAAGCTATGGTTGCTGTACTTGTACATTCATTGTTATCACTGAGCACAGATGCCCCACGAGATGGACCAGTGAATCTCATGGCTCCACTGTGTAGTAGCAACCCTTGTTTCTTATGGTAATAAGGGCCAATTACACTCTTCAGTTTAGAAACTTTTTTCTTTGCTGTTGGTCCATGGCATCAATACCCCAAGATTAAAGTCATAGCTTTAAGTTATAACTTTCAAGTTCATAAGAACTTCCACTGGGACCTATGGTGGAAATATTTTTCCTGGGAACCAGACCTATAACCAGTAGAGCTGAAGTTCTTGGGAATAGGAAAGCACATACTTACAGCAACAGTGAAAAGGGCCAATCCTTTCTTTAAATTCAGTTTTTTATTTAAGTATAGTTGGTATACAATGTTACACTGGCTGTATTAGTGTCAGGTGCACAATATAGTGATTTGACATTTTTATTCCTTACAGTGTGGTCACCCACTAATTCTAGTAATCATCTGTCATTGCGTAAACTTATTACAATATTACTGACTGTATTCTTGTTCGCCTTTCCACCCATCCCACCACTCTCTCCCTTCTGGTAGCCATACTTTTGGTCTCTGCTTCAATGAGTCTGTTTTTGTTTGTTTTGTTTTTAGATTCCACATGTAAGTGACACCATATGGTATTTACCTTTCTCTAATGGACTTATTTCACTTAGCATAATACCCTCTAGATCTATCCATGTTTTCTCAAATGGCAAGACTTTATTCATTTTTATTTTTGCATAATATTCCATTGCATATGTATATGTATACACACACACATATATATGGCTAGATAAATAAGATGTGGTATATATATCTAGTTATCTATTCATCTATCAATGAACAACAAGGTTGCTTTCATACCTTGGCTATTGTAAATAATGCTGCAATTAACAAAGGGGTGCACATATCTTTTCAAATTAGTGTTCTCATTTCCTGTGGATAAATACTCAGAAGTAGAATTGATGCATTGTATGGTAGTCATATTTTTATTTTTTTGAGGAATCTTTGTACTATTTTCTATTGGGGCTGCACCGGTTTGCAGTCCCACCAACAGTGCATGAGGGTTGCCTTTTGTCCACATTTGCATGAACACATTATTTGTTGACTTTTTAATAATAACCATTCTGACTGGCATGAAGGGGTATATCATTGTGGTTTTGATATTCTTTTCTCATGCTGAGACCCTTTTCATGGAAGGGGCCAATCTTATATCTACCCTTTCGTTCTAATTCACATAGTGTAGCTACTGGAGACTAGCGCCACCTATTGGCCATTATTTTAATTTATTAACCTCATTCTGGAGAACAGCTTCCCAATCCTACAGAATGTATTTCCAAAGTGATAACTATTCTGTTTCAACCCCTGCTGGTCAGTGAAATGAGGATAAAGTGCATTGCAAATCAGGCAGCACAACCTCTGGATTCAAAACAGCTGCTTTAAAGTGCCGTACCGTAAAGTTCACCTTTATTGTGAGGCTTCTTTCCTGAGACAGTGGTCAGTGCCTCACAGAACCCACCTGGGGGACAACTTTGGCCTTGTCCCTGGGGAAGGCATCATCACTGATGATGTAATTCTCCCATGCAGTCTCAGCAGCTTGCAGAACGTCACATCAGTTAGGTATCCTGAGTGTTTGTGCTCATGTCCAGAAGGAGCTGGCCCTAAAGTCACTGGTTACTTTTTCTAAAGGGGATACCAGATAAAAGTTGCATTATATTTATGTACATTACCCAGTCTAGAGAAAGTAAGAATTGGGAGAAGGGAGAAAGCTTAGTGGGTAAAAAAACTACATTCTGAAGTGAAAGACCTTTGTGTGGGTTTAAATTCAGGTTCTTAAGTTCTCCAAACTTCAATTTCCTAATCAATAAACTAGGGATGATAACAGCATCCATCTAATGTTGTTGTTAGGGTTGAGCAAGATCAGCTATGTAAGAGGAGAGCTTAGCACTCAACAGATTTTAAGTGCTCAGCAAACATTTATTAGGCACTTACTATTTCCCAGGTCTGCAGATAAATGACTGACCCCTGGCCTCAAGGAACTTGATCATTATCCAGAAAACAGACGGACAAATGAGTAGCAGGTGCAGTGAGACAATTATAAGGGGAGACCTACAGTACTTGCGGTGGGTGGCAACTTGGGATCCATGAAGCCTCACCTACCTCCTGAAGGATGAGCAGAGTTTCTAGGTAAAGGAGATGAAGAAGGGGTATTTTGAGCACAGGAAATATTAGGTGTTTCACATCATTTTTATAGGGAACGTAACTCACTCTAAGTGTGGCACCTCCACTTTGAAAATGTTAATTTAACCAAAATCAATTAAGCAACAATGTAGCTATGCTGTGTCCTAAGAGTAGTGAGGGGGTGTGGAGAGAATAATTTTAATGAGACCTAATCCCACCAGATCAGCATCTGGTTCAATGTCTTCACTCAGCATCCTTCCACCTTTGAAAATTGATATGATCTTTTTGGCACTTCCTTGTCTTTTTTCCTTAGTTCCTCTGCCCACCTCCTGGATATTCCATCCCCTTCTGCTGCATCTCTGGTTCTAGTTTATTTTTTCCTGTCTCACCCCTCACCCTTCATTCTTTCCTTTGGTGTAATCCCAAACCCTTCAGCTTTAGTATCAGCTCATCTCCAGCAACTTTGATCTCACTCCTCAGCTACTTGTCAGCAGCTCCCTTGTTGTCACTTGACATGTTTCTATCTCCAAGGGTTAGGTCTTTTCAGAAGTAGATTTTGAGTACAATAGTTTAAGAAGTGGATTTGGTAGGTGACCCCAGGAAGCTCTGAGTGGAGTGAGCAAGTGACACAGGGAAGAAAAGTCAATAAAGAAAGCAGGAATGAGCAAAATACCTCTGTGGCAAGTAGGGCTTAATCCTGCTGGAAATGACCTTGTAGAACAAGTCCCAGAGTCATCTCCTGAGGGGTGAAGAAACAAGTATTTCTACAGCAATTCCCTCCTGCCATTGCTAGAGGGCCACCTATAGGATCTTAACTCTCTGGTACCTGTGGCTACTAGAAGGAGCCCCCAGCCAGTGGAAGGAAGCTATGTATGCAGAGTGCAGGGAGGGTGGGTCCGAAGGTCACTGACAGCATCCACTGCTCTAGACTTTCATCCTCTAGCCTTTTATTCTTGCCTCCACTCTCCTGCCTCCCTTACACCAAATCTATGGTTGTTGCAACCACCACACTGACCCATTTAACCACAAATGTCTGTACAACTTGGGAACTGAAGGCTTAATGCACAGATGTTACCTTTGCAATGTCTCTGCATTGGACCCCAGAGCCTCTGCAGGGGCTCTGTCCGGCCCCTCCCTGCACTTACTGGGACCCTTGTCAGTCCTCATCACCTCTCACTGGACTCCAGCAGTAGCCTCCTAATTAGTCTCTCTGCTCCCAGTCTCTCCATGCTCCACTTCATCTTACATCCTGTTGACAGAGTGATTGATGTTCTTAAAGCAGCTCACCCTTGCATTCTGCCCAACCCCCAGCCCATTAAAAACAAACAAACAAAAATCTTCTGGATGTGTGGGGTTACTGCTCAGCCAGACATTTCAGATTCTTGAAAATATGGGTTATATCTACATTTATACTTCATTTTCTCAGTGTTTCTTTAAAAGTTACATACATTCCCTACCACTCCCTGCTTCCTGAACTGGCTCTGCATTTCCCCATCTGCACATCTCTGTTCCCTGTCTGAAATGTCAGCTCCACTTCCCCCCTCCCCTCTGTTGAAATTGTAACTGTTTTGTTTTCCCAGTTTCCCTCAAATGGCAGCTTCTCCATGAGGTTCTCCTGTGCTTTCCCTTCTTTGTCTCTTGTGGTATTCTGTCTTTTCTTCACGGCCCTTCCCAAATTGTGCTGTCACCTATGCTATTATTGCCTTGCTATGTTATAAAGCCCTAGAGGAAGAAAGGAACTAGCACACGGTGCTTTGCACACAGAAAATATTTCTTGAATGTATACATATTTATTTAACTTTATTGCTAGAAGTTATACTTTGAAGTTCTATAGATTCAGTTTGTCAATAAATATGAAATACACACAAATGAAATATGTTCCACTCAGGTGAAAGACACACAATGGGCATTAAAGCATTAAGCTGGAGTCATGACATTATTAAATATGCTACAGATTCCAGGTGCTGTATCAACTGTGTCACAGAAATGATTAGCTCAGGGATAGGTAAACGCTAATTTGATTCTTGCAAGTTTAATTGCAGGAATTAAAACACAGAACACCTGGTAAACACAAACCTTTCTCTCCCATTTGTAGTGACCACAGTGTCTGCTCTAATCACATCCCCAAGAAAGCTCAATCCCAGACTCAAAGCCCTGGCCAGGGCAGCCCTAGGATATGAGTAGGATCTTTCTTGGCCCTCACACCCTTTTATGACCACTCTTTGGACATCCTTTATTGGAGTCACGTTCTTCCTCCATGCCTGTTTTCTGGTGTGTTAGTGCTCACGACTGGTCCTTGCTGACTGGCTCTCTGTATCTCACCAGCAACTCAACCACCCAGGTGTGTATCCCCAGCAAGCTGCTTCCCCTCAACAGAAATGTTAAAGAAGGTGTGTTGTTGCCTCTTTTTTAAAAAATTTATTGTTGTTCAGTTACAGTTGTCCCGCCTTTTTCCCCATTGCTCAACCAACCCCACCCCCCGCCACTCCAACAGTCAATCCTCCCCCAGTTGTCCATGCTCCTGAGTCCTCTATTCATGTTCCTTTGTGTGTCCCTTTCCCTTCTTTCCCCTGCTATCCCTCTCTCCCTCCCCTCTGGTCTCTGTTAGTTTGTTCTTTATTTCAATGTCTCTGGTTATATTTTGCTTGCTTATTTATTTTGTTGATTAGGTTTGTGTTGTTGAACAGGTGAGATCATATGGTATTTGTCTTTTACTGCCTGGCTTATTTCAGTTAGCATAATACTCTCCAGTTCTATCAATGCTGTTGTGAAGGGTAGGAGTTCCTTTTTTCTTTCTGCTGTATAGTATTCCATTGTGTAAATGTACTACAGTTTTTTGATCCACTCATTTATTGATGGGCACTTAGGCTGTTTCCAGCACTTGACTATTAGAAATAATACTGCTATGAACATTGGGGTGCATGGGTTCTTTTCAATTGGTGAGTCAGGATTCTTTGGGTATAGCCCTGGCAGTGGGATCTCTGGTTGTTGCCTCATGAGAAAAAGGAGGTGCTTTCTTTTCAACATCCCTTACACAGGTGTTCCTTTAAGTGTAGTACATGGACTACCTACATTGGAATCACTGTATTTGGAGGAGTAGTCACTAAAAATTCAGATTCTAAGGCTCTACTACCATAACTACAAATCAAAATCTTTGATGGTAGAATCCAGGGAAACTTTATTTGCAGAATATTCCCACTGATTTTTGTGCACACTAAAGTTAGAAAGCCACTGCTTTGAAAGTCTCTTACTTTAGGAATGGGACCACTATAGACCTGTTTCTTACCTGGCTGCTTGAGCTCTGAGATATGACCATGAGCAAGATCTGTGATAAGTTTATTGTCATTTTAAGACAATACCACAAACATTTCTAGAGGAATTTTGAAATAAAATACTTAACACTTGCAATGATGGAGAGTTAGAGTAAAAGCAGCTGGGAAGGATGAGGACAGAAAGCAAAAAAAAAAAAAAGAGAGAGATGGTGGATCAACAAATAAAAAGCCTATGTTTTTCAATGGTCATGTTACTTCCATTAACTAGTTTTGGAATCTGTTAATTCATAGTATCAACTTGGTATCACAAGCAGCCCCTTATCACCACATGAGTTAGAAATGCTTTTTTTATACAAATGACTTTGCTTTTATTCCACACATACTATGTCTTTCTTGGTCTCAAAATAAATTCTCTGTAACTACTGATGCTCAGGAGCCAGAACTGTTGCTGCTATTCAAGGAGCTGAAAGCTCTGGCTACCTTCTGCCTTCTTATGATTTCTTGTCTTGGGTTCTGCACAGATTCTGCAGACTTCCCCTTCCTCTCCTGGTACTGGTCCTGGCTTTTGTCACATTGTAAGGGTAGTCACTGTGGCAGGGTCTGATTCTTGTATATGTAGCCCATTATCATGGAACTTTCCCTTAGAAAGTTCTAGAGGTTCCAGCTCCTCCCCCACCCCAAATCCTCCTTTTCTTTAAAGACTTTTCATTTTTGGTTACCAGAAACATCTTTCATCTCCACCTCCACCAGAGATAACTTGAAGATGAAGTTGTGGGATCAGGAATGTGAGTTAAGGGAAATAATTTTAGTCTTAGGACTTGTTTGGGGAAAACATATCCCCTGCACTCGCAATTAACATTTGGAACATGTAGTTCTAGAAGAGCAATCTTTTATATTTAGCATCTGTATAGAGTTAAAACTGGTTATTTTCAACTTATCTTTGAAGATATATAATTATTTTTATGGGGAAAATATAAACTGAATCTAGAGCAAAACTTCTGAAAATTTTATATATATAAAATGAGGGGATCTTGTTAAATGCAAATTTTGATGCAGTAGGTCTGGAGAGGGACATAAGAGTCTGCAATCCTAACAAGCTCTCATGCTGCTAGTCTGCAGCCCATACTTAGAAAAGCAAAGTTTTAGACATAACATATAGATGAATTTTTGGAATGTGATCCATTATTCAGCTTGTAGTGTGGTATGATGGCATGAAAACTGGGCTCAGATTCAGAAAGGCTGGCTTCCAGTCTGGGTACTGAGGCTTGCTGTACCAACTTTGGAGTTTATAATATCTCTAGACCTCACCTATAAACTGAGGACATTACTCTGGAATGATCTCATTGGTTGCTTCTATCCCTATGACTTTATAGTTAGCTTTCTTGTCATTCATATGATAAGTGGCATCAATGGACTGAAGAATTACTACAGCTCACTAAAGAGTAAAATGACATGTTGTGAGCAAGTGTTCTTTCTTTATGGTAATCGGCAATACTAACAGCAAACTAGTAAAAATTTCTTTCTCAACATGTAATTAATTATGGACATCTTTTGACAGGAAGGAGGTGACAAAAAATATAATTTAAATTCAGGATCAACAGCTCCTTTTTCTGATTTTCTCTGAATTTTCAGTTGTACCTTCCCCCAAATTTTATAGTAACTTGATCATCAAGACATTTTTGTAGCTAGTAAGCTTTCCTTCCTCTCAGACCCCTTATTTGAAATCTGGCTTTAGCATCTTCTTCCTAAACTTAAATTCATTTTTCTGGAGGTTCTGCCTTCAGACTTTTTTTAAGCTCATATACTACCTAACCACCCAAGCAGAGGCCACCTGCTACATGACTGTAGCAACTTGCACACAGACCTCTCCCTGGATGTCCCACGCAGTCCCTCAAAACAGCACATTCAGAAGTAAATTTGTGTTTTCTCCCTCTATGCTGAATCATAACAACATTAAAAAAAAGATCATCCACATTTTCCATCACCTATTCAGTCATCTTGGCTAGAAGTGTAGGAGCCATTTAGATGATTGGAACCTGTTTTCCATAGCCAGTGAATGGCCAAATCTGGTGCATTCTGCCTTCCAAATTTCTCATACACATATCTCTTCTTTCCTCTTCTTTTCCCTTGTCACTGCCCTGCTTCAGGCTCTCATCAATCATCACCAAGACCATTTGTAATAACCTTATAGTTACTCTGAATTAAGTCAGGCCCTACCTCCCTACAGTTTCCTCCTGTCTGTAGAGTAATCATCATTAAGCTCAAATATGATTGTGTTATATTTCTTGCTAAGATTCATTCACAGTCTCCTCACCACTTACCTGGTAGAAATATCAGTGCTCCCTCTCTGGCCTCTCTCTACTTCTGTGGCATCACCTTCCTTTGCTCTTCTTTAGGCACTCCAGGCCCTGGCCACACTGAACTACTGGGGCTGTTGTTTGATTGAGAATCTCCAATCTTTTCCACTCTTCCTTACTTGGAGATCTCTAACTCTTCCCTGGTGCCCCATTCTAGAGATTTCTGGCCTGGAAAAGCTTTTCTTGATAACCTTCCTCTATCTCTGCAATGACTTTACATGTATGGTGAATAAGTAACTAAGTGTCACACAACAAATACCACTAGAATGTAAACTCATTTCAGGCAGGGGCTTTATACCATCCATCTTTATGTCCCAGCAACTAGGTCCTGTTAGTTGATAATACTAGTTGGTAAATGGTGATGAAAAGAGTGCATAAATATAAACACTTTCAAGGAGCTTCAGACCATGCTAGGACCATGGTAGGCAGGTCCATTGTATAAGAACTCCTGGCTGAGAGTCTGGTGGTTTTGTGTGGGACTGCATCAGCGTGGGTGTGAGAGAAGGGGGTATTCCTGTAAAGACATGATATAGGCTATTAGCAGCCCTGATATCAGAAGGGTAAAGAAATTTCCAATCTATAGGTTGGAAGCTTGGCTCATTTTAGAAATTAAATGACCTAGGAAGACAGAAAAGAAGGGCAGTTTCATAATAAATCAGTGGCAGAATTAAAGTAAAACTTTTGGGAACTATATCGGTACTTATGAGGAGTGTGCTGAACCATGAAGGAAAAATATTACTAAATAATACTGTGTGCTTTTAATGGGCCACATACTATGTTGGGATATTTTGTCTTATTTCATTTTTATAGTAATTCTTGGGAAAAGATAATTTTCCCATTTTACAAGTGAGTAACTTCCCCAAGATCAAATCTTTAGTAATGACTGAGCTGGGACTTAGATTAGCTTTCTAATTTATATCCAGAAGACTCTATACCAGTGAAAAGAAGGAAACCTGAGTGTTAGTTATGACACTTAACTAGCTGTGTGAACTTAACTTTTCTTTTCCACAATTTTTTCTACCTGTAAAATTCTTTGATTTAATTGTGGGTTTGATTTAATTATGGTAGGCATTTAAATGTTTGTCAAACAGATGGATGAATGAGTAAATGAATGAATGTTTGGGTACATAATTTAATACACAATTGGGTACATAATTTAACAGGGGCAAACAGGGACAAGGTACTAAAAGGCTAGGTATAGTCATTAAATGATTAAGAGATTATACCTTAAGGTTTCTAATATCCCTCATGGCTTCCCCCTTAATAGGAAGAATGGAACTTGCTGTGGCAGAAAACAATGTGCTGGTGGCTTTACCATTATTTTAAAATTTTCTCTTCAGTTTATGTGTAGATGTATGCAGTCTACATAAATCACTAGTGTAATTAACATTTCTTGTAGGGCAGGTCTAGTGGTGATAAACTCCCTTAACCCTTCTTGTAACCTCAGGTCTTTTGTCTTAAAAAACAATGTACTAATGGATGAGTGAATAAGCTATACCAGCATCTGGGTTCCAGCCAGGAGTGTTATGGTTTATGTTGAGAAGCAAAAACCATTGAATAGTTGTCATGTTCTTTCTCATATGAGCATCTGCCCATCTCTACCAAAGTGAAGCTGGTGTAGCCCCTGCTGCTGTGGTGGCTGAATGCCAACCACCAGTAAATCAAGTTTCTATGTTCTTTGGCGCTACTTAGATGTCTTCATGTCTCCTATTAATACCTCCTTACTGCTCCAGCAGTCTCCAACAGGTTTTGCATTACATTCTCCATAAGTTAAAAAGGCCTAAGACTTTCTTTTCAGGAAGGGAGAATTGAGCCTTGGATGTAACATTTTCTGGGCTGGGTTTAAACCAGCCTGGTAAATAGATTATGCAAGAAGCTTCAGAATAGTTAAGTATATTCTCCAACAAAGTGAACCCTATCCAAAGTAAACACCCCCCCCCCCCCCCACACACAAAAAGCCTATTGGTTGGAGAAATTGAATGCCATTTCTTTTTCTGAGTGTTTTACATTTTATAGGAGTGAGATGTCTTTTGTAGGGACATTTTCCTTTTTCACATTGTGTTCCATAGTAACTTAGAGCTCTTCTAGGTAGAGCCTTCAGGAACTTACAGAATTCTGTGGCTCACTAGAACAGTTTTTTTCTAATCAACATCTTGCATTGACTTAGCACAAATGGAGAAAAAGATAATTATTCAGATATTTACACATGACTTCAATGTATGACTCATAAATGAGCTTGGATATTACCATGTTTTGCACAGCTCAGGCTTGTTCCAGGGCATGGGAGGGTGGGGGTCACACTGACTAGAGCGTAAGCGGTTAGACTGTATCATCCCTAAAAATCTTCCAGCTCTGACCTGGGACTTCCTCTCCTCTATGACAGCTTATGCTTTTCTTGGTGTCAAATGTAGAAGAAACCTTCCTCAGGCTCAGACACATTTATGCACAAATTTTCAGCACCAGCTTATTTGGTTGCTCAAACACTTTTAATTAAGTAAAAAATGTAATGCAAATCCTGAGACTCTTAGAACACAGACTGAGTTTTTTTCCTTTTGGCTGGTGGGGAAAGTTTTAGAAACTGGAGGGCACTGCACCCTTGGCTAGGGAAAGACAAGCACAGGACCCAGTGGTTGCTTCCTCAGTATGTCCAAGAATGTTCCAGCATGTCAGAGGTGGGAAAGAGGAAGCTGACATAGGAAAGCAATGCCCATTTTTGGAATACCAAAGTATGTGCTGAATTTTACATGCCTGGTGAGAAAGAGTTCACTGAAAAAATTCTGAGCTGTTCACCAAGTGGGAAAATTCAGGATGACTTACACATTAGAAGATGATTGAAAGTTTATACTCTGGATAGAGACTCACTCTAAGACATATCATAATTAAAATGTCAAAGATTAAAGATGAAAAGAGAATCTTAAAAGCAGCAAGAGAAAGCAGTTCATTACATACAGGGGAGTTCCCATAGACTGTCAGCTGATTTCTCAAAAGAAATTTTGCAGACCAGAAAGGATTAGCAAGAAATATTCAAAGTCATGAAAAGCAGGGACCTACAGTCAAGATTACTCTACCCAACAAAGCTATCATTTAGAATCAGAGGGCAGATAAAGCGCTTCCCAGACAAGAAAAAACGAAAGGAGTTCATCATCACCAAACCATTATTATATGAAACATTAGAGGGACTTATTTAAGAAAAAGAAGATCAAAACTATGAACAATAAAATGGCAAAAATACTTATCCATCAACAATTGAATTTAAAAAACAAAGTAAACAAACAAGAAGAACAGAAACAGTATCATGAATATGGAGAGCATTTGATGGTTGCCAGATAGGAGAGGGCTGTGGGGGAATGGGTAAGGAGGTGAGGGAGCTTAAGAAATACAAATAGGTAGTTACAGAATGGCTATGGGGATGTAAAATACAGTATAGGAAATTGAGTAGCCAAAGAACTTATATTCATAACTCATGGACATGAACAAAGGTGTGGGGATTGCCTGAGGAAGTGGGGGGTGCTGGTCAGAGGGGGACAAAGGAAGAAAAATCAGGACAATTATAATAGCATAATCAATAACATATAATTTCAAATGACAAACAAAAAAAGAGAAAGTTTATACTCTGTTACACTCTGGTACAGCAGGCAGATTCAATAAGGTCCATTGCACACTGGTTAGATAAGACCATTCAGTTAGGTAGGAAGATCCTTGCATGTTGGGACATTCAAAGTTCTTAATCATTTTTATCACCTTTGACTGGTAGATGGCCCAAAGTTTATGGTTGTTTAAGAGCTTCAGTTATGATGAAACAAAACATTCAGTGTGATTATTGCTTAGATAAGTGCTGTTGTAAGAGGAAAATTTTCCTTTTAAAAGCATAGTGATCACCTGTATCTACTTTTTTTTAAAGCAGTTTTGAAGTCCTTCTGCTTAGTATCCAGTCTAGTTTCTCATGCACACACCTGGAAGGGGAATGCTGTTGTTGTCTCTGGTCTTGGTAGAACATGAGGAGACTAAGAAATCAATGAAGTGATTTGCTGCTAAAAAATCTTGTCCCACCATCATCATCATAGAATCTCAGAATCACAGGGTCAAAGAAATTCATGCTTAAATAGAGCCTTGAAAATCCTTTGTTCTCCCACTGCTCCCACCAGCTGAGCAGAGCTGCAGCCTCTGCTTACATTCTCAGTGACCAGCTTGAGCTCACTCATCTGAGCCTCCCCGACCTCTGTCAGCTCTGAGCACTAACACTGCACACAGCTCTGCTTGTCTGTGGCGGCAGGGCCCATCTGCCCTCCTCCTATCCACTACTTCAGGATCATGCAGGATGAATTTAATTCTTCTTTCAAAGGAAACTTTGCTCTCATCATCATCATCATCATTAAATATATGCTGTGTCAGAATTTAGTGGAAATAGATACAGTTTGCAGTGACAGAAGTCCTGGTTTTGAATTCTAGTTCTCTACTTATAAGCAGTGTGACCTTGAGTTAGGTACTTACATTTTTCTACTCTCAGTTTCAGCACCCATACAGTGGGGGTGAGAATGCCTGCATCAGAGGATTGTCTCAAGATCCCATGCAATCGCATTTGTAAAGCATGGGACTTAGTGCCCACATAGAGTGGAGCCTTGGTAAGAGACAGCTGTTATTAGTTGAAAGATGCAAACTGTGTTAGTTACAGATGCTGTGTCTAATTCGGTGATTATGTATGCCCATTCCAAAGGACTGACGTGATTATAGTCCTCTTTTATTTTTATAGTGACATAGTAAGGCATGCAGATTAGTAATAATAATTCAGTGGATTTTAGAAAATCTATGAGAGTTTCTTTTTTCTTATCAGAGGAGATTGGAATAGTGTAAAGTTTTCAATTCTGGTTTTTCCCCTTTGGCTATACTATATGCATTGACAATTAATTCCTGCATTGAAGTAGCATGCTGTCACTCAACCAGGTGTGGTAGAGCTAAGACTAAAGCAGGAAACGATGGTGAAAGAAGATCTGCTTTCCAGCCTTATCTGTACACAAAATGGTCAGACTAGACTGTGGCTGCTGTCTCCTTAATTTCTCTGCAGTGTAGTAACCCTACCAGGAATCCATTAATATTGGGTACTGCTCACATTCTTAGGTGAACAGGACACAGGAGAACCCTTTGAAAGTGTGGTCAGAATATGTGGACGACTTAGCCAATGGTGGGACAGATACAGATCTTGTTTTGCATTATCCTCTGTGCTGGTTTTTCTTTTGAACTGCATGTGTTCCTTCTACTAGCACTCCTGAAACTGTAGTTAACTGATTATGTTTAATAATAATATAAATGTATATAATTATTATTGTATATAATTATAACTATATGTACATGTACATATAGTTAGTTACTTTCTGATTATACTTCTTTTTGATTGTTGAAATATTATAAAAATGGGGGGGAAGGAAGATGGCGGCTTTACTCTAGGCAGCGTTTTTCTCGGCTTCTGTGAAGAGGAGGGAAACTTGCGGATCGGTGGAGAAACAGAGCAAGTGGACTAGATTACCGAATCACTTTTGAAAGCAGGACATCAAAAATTATTGCAATCACTGAAAAACCAGACGGTAAGGAGACTGCTTCAGGACAAAAGGGATCCAGGGATCAATGCGGGGTCTAGGGGTGTCCAGTCCCAGTGCTCCCAGGTCTGCCTCAGGGCTCCCGGGAGAGGGGAGTTGCTGCTCCCTTCCCCGGTGGTTGAGCAACTCCAGGGGAGAACATGTTGCTTGAAGGAACAGATTGGCCAGTTGGTCTGGGAAAAAATCGCCCAGGGACTATGAACATCCACCCAGAGACCTGGGAGAAGTGAGGGCCTCTAGCCAACATGACCGCCCCTGGTCAGGAAAGGCGCCAACACCCCTCGCCCAGTCGGGGTGGGGATCCATGGAAAACAAAGAGTTGTGAAGGGCTCCACTCGCACCCCATAAGGAAGCCTGACTCTCGCGCGCTGTGAACCCAGAAGGGTCGTGCGCTTTTACGATTTCCAGGGAGGGCACAGTGAATCCCAAAACATCACGGGTGCCTTCTGAGATCATAGAGCTAGAACCCTGCAGGATCCTGGAGTCCAGAAGAATGCGGCAGTGAGCTCTAGAGAGCGAGTGTGCTTGGGAGCACCCAGGGTACCTGACACTCTTGCTGAGATCTGGCTGGGAAGAGAGAGAAGCATTTCAAAGGTCCCTCGGCCAGCTGATGCCAGCAAGATCAGAAAAACTGGTCTGGCCAGTTAGAAACCAACAAGAGGTTTTTCTTATTTTGTTTTGTTTTGTTTGGTTTTTGTGGCTGTTGTTGGTTGATTGATTTTATCTTGTGTTTTAAGTGACATTTTATTTTTCAATTCTTACTATTTTTATACCTCGCAATCCCTTATGTTTCTCTTCCATTCATCCTAATATTATTCTTTCCACTCCAAATTTATCTCTCCTGCATGCCATCTTCTGCTTTTCTTTCCTTTTTTTTTAAATCTTGCAAGTTACTGTAAATTTGTATTAGCTTTTTCTCACTTTTCCGACATTTTTTATTTTAATAATATTTTGGTATTCTTTTTCTTTCTGTATAATCTTCTTTGCTTGGCTGGTTATACTGTCATTTGATAGGTTCCTCCTGGTATCTCAGTCACAATGTGCTGATAATTTACTATTCTTCATCTGTGTTCCATTAATACACCTCTCAAGGTTCTATACTCTTTACTCTTGTTGTCTAGATCTCATCAATTCTGCCATGAGACTGTCAGTTTACTATTACTGTTAATAAGACCTAGTCCATACAATTGTAAATACTACTCAATACCCCTACCTGATCTCAGCCCACCTTGCAATTTTCTGAACTATACTACTGTGGGGGTTGTCTCTATTCTTTTACACACTACTCCTATATACTAATCTTTAATTAGTACCCAACCCTACCTTAGAATCTGACCACCCACAGCCTCACAGCTTTCTAGATCCAACTAACAATCCTCTCGTCCCTGATAAGAGTCTTACCCTCTTTCCATCCTTTCTAAAATGTGGATAGTGGGGTGGAGGATCACGGTTAACACTATAAGGAGCCAAAGCATAACCCATCTCTTCTCTACAGGCTGCTAATGTAATTAACATAGTATATTGTCTTGCTGTCTTAAACCATTTCACCTTACTCCTCCAACTGATCACAGAAAAAGAGTAGGGGGAAGCTGTGAACACCAGGACACACGAAGGAGATTGCACCACTGAATCTCACAACTATTCTACCACAGAAGTTCACACCATAATTACAGGGAATCAGAACAGATCAAATTAACAAACAAGAAGAAAAAAGAAGACACCCACGAACAATGAGAAAAGAAAGAAACAACCCCCTATTGAAGGGAAACAAGGAAGCCTCAGGAAAAATGCTAAATGAAATAGAGGCAACTCAACTATCAGATAGTGAGTTCAAAACAATGATTATCAGGAAGTTCAATGAACTCACAATGAGCTATCAGAAATTAGAGGGAAACTACATCAATCTCACTGCAAACAATATAAACATGAAAAAGGAAATAGAAGCTCTCAAAAAAGGTCAAGAGGAAATGAAGAATACAATTTCTGAACTGAAGAACACAGTAGAAGGAATGAAAAGCACGATTGATGAAGCAGAAGATCGGATTAGAGAGCTGGAGGACAAAGTAGAAAACAGCATCCAGAAAGAGCAAGAAGAGGAAAAGAGGCTCAGAAAGAATGAAGAGGAATTAAGAGAAATGCAAGACAATATGAAACGTAATAATATCCGTATAATAGGGATACCAGAAGGAGAAGAAGAAGAGCAAGGGATCAAAAACCTAGTTGAACAAGTAATGAAGGAGAACTTCCCTAATTTGATGAGAGAAAAAGTCACACAAATCCAGGAAACACAGAGAGTCCCAATCAAGACGAACCCAAAGAGACCCACCCCAAGGCACATCATAGTTAAAATGACAAAATTTCAAGACAAAGAGAGAATCTTAAAGGCAGCAAGGGAGAAAAAGGAAGTAACATACAAGGGAGCCCCAATAAGGCTAACAGCTGACTTCTCAATGGAAACACTTCAAGCCAGAAGAGAATGGCAAGAAATACTCCAAGTAATGAGAACCAGAGGTCTGCAACCAAGGCTACTATATCCAGCAAGGCTCTCAATCAAGATAGAAGGCCAAATAAGAAGCTTCTCAGACAAAAGAAGTCTAAAAGAATACACCTCCACCAAACCAGCTCTGCAAGAGATTCTAAAGGGACTGCTTTAAGGAAGGGAAGGAAAAGACAGAGAGAGAGAGGAACACACATACATAAAAGACAATGAATAAGTACCTATCAATAATAACCTTAAACGTAAATGGATTAAATGCTCCAATCAAAAGACATAGAATAGCTGAATGGATAAGAAAACATGACCCACACATATGCTGCCTACAAGAGACCCACCTCAGGATAAAAGACCTACACAGGCTGAAAGTGAAGGGCTGGAAACAAATCTTCCAAGCAAATGGACAGGAAAAAAAAAGCCGGGGTAGCAATACTCATATCAGACAAAATAGACTTCCAAAAAAGGTCCATAAAGAGAGACCCAGAAGGTCACTTCATAATACTCAAGGGAAGAATCCACCAAGAAGACATAAATATTGTAAATATATGTACAGCCAATATAGGAGCACCCAAATACATAAAGAAAATCTTAGAGGACTTCAAGAAAGATATGGACAGCAACACAATTATAGTGGGAGAATTTAACACCCCACTATCAAAAATGGACAGATCTTCTAAACAAAATATCAACAAAGATATTGTGGCATTGAACAATACCCTTGATGAAATGGGCTTTACTGATATATACAGAACCCTCCATCCAAAAGAAGCTAAATATACATTCTTTTCAAATGTACACGGAACATTCTCAAAGATAGACCACATGATAGGAGACAAAACAAGCCTCAAGAATTTCAAGAAAATTGAAAACATACCAAGTATTTTCTTCAACCACAAGGGACTGAAGCTAGAAACCAACCCCAAGGAAAGAAACCCAAAACACTCAAATTCATGGAGATTAAATAGCATGCTATTAAACAGTGAAGGCGTCAAGAATGATATTAGGAAAGAAATCAAAATGTTTCTGGAAACAAATGAAAACAAACTCACAACAACCCAAAACTTATGGGACACAGCCAAGGCAGTCCTGAGAGGGAGGTTCACAGTGATACAGGCCACCTAAAAAGGTTAGAAACATTACAAACAAACAACCTAACCCTACGTCTACAAGAACTCGAGGAACAACAACAAAGGCAGCCCAGAGCAAGCAGAAGGAAGGAAATAACCAAGATCAGAGCAGAATTAAATGACATAGAGACTAAAAGCACAATTCTAAGGATCAATGAATCCAAGAGCTGCTTCTTTGAAAAGATAAACAAAATCAACAAGCCTTTAAGCAGACTCATCAAGAAAAAAAGAGAGAAGACCCAAATAAACACAATCAGAAATGAAAGAGGAGAGATTACAACAGATACCACAGAAATTCAAAGGATTGTAAGAAATTATTACAAAGAACTGTATGCCACGAAATTTGAAACCCTAGGTGAAATGGACAAATTTTAGAAAAATATAATCTTCCAAAACTCAATGAAAAAGAAGCAGAAAGCCTAAACAGACCAATAACAACAAAAGAAATTGAAGCAGTAATCAAAAAACTCCCAACAAACAAAAGCCCTGGACCAGATGGTTTCACAGGAGAATTCTACAAAGCATTTAAGGAAAAGTTAACCTCTATCCTTCACAGACTATTCCAAAAAATCCAAAAAGATGGGAGTCTCCCAAACTCTTTTTATGAGGCCAACATCATCCTAATTCCAAAACAAGATAAATACACAACAAAGAAAGAAAACTTCAGGCCAATATCACTGATGAACATTGACGCTAAAATCCTCAACAAAATACTGGCAAACCGCATCCAACAATACATTAAAAAGATCATACACCATGATCAAATGGGATTCATTCCAGGGATGCAAGGATGGTTCAATATTCCCAAGTCAGTAAATGCAATACATCACATAAAGAGAAGCAAAGACAAAAACCACATGATCATGTCAATAGATGCAGAAAAAGCATTTGATAAGGTACAGCACTCATTCATGATAAAAACACTCAGTAAAATGGGAATAGAGGGAGCATTCCTCAACATAATAAAGGCCATATATGAGAGACCTACAGCCAACATCATACTCAATGGGCAAAAATTAAAATCTTTTCCACTAAAATCAGGAACAAGACAAGGATGTCCACTTTCACCACTTCTGTTCAATATAGTACTGGAAGTTTTAACCACAGCAATCAGACAAGAAAAAGAAATAAAAGGTATCCAAATCAGAAAGGAGGAAACAAAACTGTCACTGTTTGCAGATGACATGATAGTATACATAGACAATCCTACAGACTCTACTAAAAAACTGCTTGACCTAAGGAAATGAGTTTGGCAAAACAGCAGGATACAAAGTCAATATCCAGAAATCAAAGGCATTTCTGTACACCATCAATGAAACAGCAGAAGCAGAGATCAAGGAAAAAATTCCATTTGAAATAGCAAAAAGAAAAATAAAATATCTAGGAATAAACCTAACCAAAGAGGTAAAAGACCTGTATTCACACTGACGAAAGAAATCAAGGAAGACACAAACAAATGGAAACATATACCGTGTTCATGGATTGGAAGAATTAATATCATCAAAATGTCCATACTACCCAAAGCAATTTACACATTCAATGCAATTCCCATTAAAGTACCAATGGCATATTTCACAGACATAGAACAAACACTTCAAAAATTTTTATGGAATTATAAACGACCGTGAATAGCTGTTGCAATTTTGAGAAAGAAGAGTAAAGTAGGAGGGATCACAATACCCGACACTAAACTATACTACAAGGCCACAGTAATCAAAACGGCCTGGTACTGGCATAAAAACAGGCACATGGACCAATGGAACAGAACAGAAAGCCCAGAAAGAAACCCAAGTCTCTATGGTCAATTAATATTTGACAAAGGAGGCAGCAACATAAAATGGAGTAAAAATAGCCTCTTCAACAAATGGTGTTGGGAGAACTGGACAGCCACGTGCAAAAAAATGAAACTTGAGCACCAACTTACACCATATACAAAAATAATTCAAGGTGGATAAAAGACTTAAATATAAAATGTGACACCATTTAAGTCCTAGAGGAGAACGTAGGTAGGAAAATCTCAGATGTTTCACGCAGAAACTTTTTTACTGACATGTCCCCTAGAGGAAGGGACATAAAGGAAAGAATAAACAAATGGGACCTCATCAAAATTAAAAGCTTCTGCACAGCTAAAGAAAACAGTATCAAAATTAAAAGAGAACCAACTGTATGGGAAAACATATTTGCCAATGATACCTCAGACAAGGGTTTAATCTCCAAAATACATAAAGAACTTACAAGACTGCAATCTAAGAAGACAAGGAATCCAATTAAAAAGTGGGCAAAGGACTTGAACAGACACTTCTCCAAGGAGGACATACAGAAAATCCAAAGACACATGAAATGATGTTCAATATCGCTAGCTATCAGAGAGATGCAAATTAAAACCACAATGAGATACCACTTCACACCAGACAGAATGGCCATCATAAACAAAGCAACAAACAACAAGTGTTGGAGAGGTTGTGGAGAAAAGGGATCCCTAGTGCACTGTTGGTGGGACTGCAGACTGGTACAACCACTATGGAAAGCAGTATGGAACTTCCTCAGAAAACTAAAAATGGATCTGCCTTTTGACCCTGCAATTCCACTGCTGGGACTCTACCCTAAGAATACTAAAACACCAATCCAAAAGAACCTATGCATCCCAATGTTCATAGCAGCACAATTTACAATAGCTAGATGCTGGAAGCAACCAAGATGCCCATCAGTAAATGAATGGATCAGAAAACTTTGGTACATTTACACAATGGAATTCTATGCAGCAGAAGGAAAGAAGGAGCTCATACCCTCTGCAACAGCTTGGATGCAGCTGGAAAGCATTATGCTAAGTGAAACAAGCCAGGCAGTGAAAGACAAATACCATATGATCTCACCTTTAACAGGAACCTAAACAACAAAACAAAGAAACAAGCAAAATATAACCAAAGACACTGAAATAGAGGTCAGGCTGCCAGTGCCCACAGAAGAGAGTAGAGGGAATTTCAGGGGACAGTGGGAAGGGTTCACGGGAACAAACTTAAAGGACACATGGTCATAAACTAAGGAGAGGGTGGTAATGGGAGGGCAGTGGGGAGGAGTGAGAGGGGGGGCTGGATTGGGAGGCAAAAGGAGAAAGCTGCATTTGAACAATGATTAAAATAAAATTAAAAAGAGAAATATTATAAAAATATTATCTGGAATTTTAATGATTCCATGCATTCTTCTAATATTTAGGGATATATATGCTTTTACCCAGTTACAAATAGAAGTATATACAGTGTTTTGATTTGCTCACATAAATATTTGCTATATTGTTTCATAAGTACAATTTTAATAGAAGTGTAATTATGTAATGTCTTTTACTTAACAGTCCTCCCACTGACATCTATTTAAGCTATTTTTAATGCATTTCCCTTATAAAAATTTGCGCTGTATTAATTAGGGATCTGTGATTTGTGATCAACAGGAAGTTTTCTTGAACTAGGCTGACTTTATGAAATGAATCCTGGGGCAATTCATGGAATTCAGAAAGATTTCAGTAGCCAGTCCTTTAAAAAGGGCAAGATGAGACTGAGTCTCAGCACCATTGTGGAAATTTGAAGGTTACTTCTCACATTTGCCTCATGTGCTTCCCTCCATGTATGTGTTTAATTTTCCTCTTTTGCTTTAGCCAGATTTCCTGCTTTTCTCAGTCCAAATGAAGAGAACATGGCTGCCTACAAATTCCAGAATTTTACACATTGTAGTTTGAGACATTGAAGAGAAACAACCTCTAGGTAGTTTCCTAAGGAAGGGTGGAGATGGCTACTGCTGAATCAGGTGTTCATCTCTGGACAAAACCATGTGGCCAGGCGCTGCTGTCTAGGGAAGGGTCAGGTCCTCACCCTTGGCCACAGTGGCAGTATAGGCAGGTCTACATCTACAAAAGGATGGCTCCCATGGAAAACAGATATATGTCAAGCAGTTCCCAGAAAAATGGGGTAATAAAAAATAAAATTATATGCCTAATATAGCCATATAAACATTGGTATTTACATTTTTTCATTCTTTTGATTAATCCACTTAACAAAATTAGAAGGAATGAAAATAATGGGATGAAAAGTATAACCCAACTAATTCTTTTTTAAAAAATATTTATTTTCCTTTTTTATTGAATTTATTCGAGTAGCATTTGTTAATAAAATTATATAGGTTTCAGGTGTACAATTCTATAATACATCATCTGTATATTGTATTGTGTGTTTACCCCCAGTCAAGTCTCCTTCCATCACCAACTAATAATTCTTGAGATAACTTATTAGTTTACTTTCCTCAAGCTCAATGTACCCACAGTGTTCTTTACTTTCAATACCACTCCTTCCCTGTTCTTCCTACTGACAGAGAACACATGGGTGCAGCTAGTGTCCTTGATCTAAAGAAAGCCAGTAAGGTCAGACTTTGGACCAAAATAGAGTTTGTCTGTGGCTGTTTGAAGAATTCACAAGACTACTTATTCTTCCTTTATTCCCCTGGCTGCCATTTGACCTGCCTCTCCTTTTTTCTTTTCCAAAAATTTTAACTGTATTTTTTCCTTTACCTATTTAGTCTCCCCCAACCCACAATCACCACACTGCTGTCCATGTCCATGAGTCCCTTATCTTTCTTACTCAATCCCTCCCCCACTTTTCTGTGATCCTGCTCTCTATCTGTGAGTCTGTCTCTGTTTTGCTTGTTCAGTTTGTTCATTAGATTCCACATATGAGTGAAATCATGGTATTTGTCTTTCTCAGGATGGCTTATTTCACTTAGTTCTTCAGGTCCATCCATCTGTCACAGAGGGTAAAACTTTCTTATTTTTTATGGCCAAGTAGTACTCCATGGTGTAAATGTCTCACAGTTGTTTTATCTACTTATCTGCTGATGGGTACTTAGGCTGCTTCCATATCTTGGTGATTGTAAGTAATGCTGCAATGAACATAGGGGTGCTTATGTTCTTCGGAATTAGCGTTTTGGGTTCCTTCAGATATATTTCCAGAAGTGAAATCAGTGTGACTCACCTTGCTTCTTTTCTGCTGCCATTACCTTGTTTTACTTTCTGAACTTCTTTTTCTATATGGTCTTGCTACAAAAGCAAACTATTTTCCCTCCTTCCTACTGTTTCTGAAATAAGCAAAGAAACCTTATTTTAATGACATGTTCTTACCACTGGCCACATGGGTGAAGCCAACAGGGTTGGACAAAATGACAAACAGTGGTGAGGTCTTGAAATAATATACAAATTCTGAAAGTGCTTCAGGATTCCTTTGAAGTATTAAAAACCCTTAAAAGGAATAGTTTCATCCTCTTCCCTAGGTCATCTGATTCTCTTTTTTTTAGATCACCTAACCATTTCTGTTTTTCATTATATTTTAAAGGCATTTACAATTATTCATGTATATGTTCATTGTAGAGTATTTTGAAAATATAAAAAAAGAGTGTAGCAATATTACTATTAACACTGTTCAGAGTTTTTTGCCTTGAAAATCAGACCACTCAATTATGTTTGGTTTATCTTGGTCTAATGACTCACACCAAGGCAGATTTAGTGCTGTGACCACCCCCTCTGTGTGTGCATGTGTGTGTTGTGGACCTTTTCAGAATCCACATCCTGATGGCTAATGAAGATGCTTTGGCTGTGAAAGACGTTTTCTCCTTTCACCTCCCAGAGTCCTTTCCAAGGCATTAGTCTTCTGTGCTATGCATCCTGGCTATTTCCCTTTGTCCCTTTGTCCTGCTTCCTCTGTTTGTGTTCAGTTAACTTCTTTTCCTGTTTCTTTTTTGTTTCACTCCTATCAGATCCTCCACATCCTATCTTTGTTTCATCTGCCAGCCCAAAGCAGAGGACCCAGCAGTGAACTCTGAGGCCCTACAGCACAGGTGGCAACCACAAGGCCCGTGGGCCGAATCCAGACCTCTACCTTGTTTTGTCTGACCAGGTACCTTGTTTCTACCAGAGGCAGCACCAAGCTCCTTGCACCTAGTTAAGGAGTAGTTACATTTACACAGTCCTAAAATTACATTTGGCCCTTTGAAGGTAACTGCAAGTTGATGGCCCTTGGTGAAAATGAGTTTGACATCCCTGCCCTATAGACTCTCAAAGTCTATAGGGACGAAAGGGCCTATGTCTCCAAATGACTGTATGGAACAGAGCCTTCATCGCCTTAACCCCGCTATTCACCCACAGTCCATAGTAAGGTAAAATACAAACCTTTATTTTGTAAACTACCGAGTTTTGTTATTATTGTTGCTGTTTTAACAGTTGAACTGACTAATACTTCCTCTAATAACTCCAGCCAACTTCTACTTTTTCTTTGCTTTACATTTAGTGCCCATTGCTGAATCTTTCATAAGTATCTATTTCTGCCTTGAATGGAGTCCTTCAGTTCTTAGTTCATTCCAGAGCAGAGGTGGTGGCCCACTGAACTCAGTGATGCAAACATTTACCAGCTTTTCTCATTTCACTAGGTGCTTTCTCAGTTATCACCAGGCTCTCTCTCCCATTCCCACCTTTCTAACTCCCCATTTCATTGGAGTCATCCTTCATAAAGCCAATCTGCTTAGATATCATAAGAAATACTAATACCATGACTTCTAAATGGAGAGGCAGGCATTGTTTCTTATTCTGTTTTCCATAGTTAGGAAATTTTAGCTCTTTGTCAAGTCTTTTACAGTCAGCCCACAGAAGCATATTCCTTGTCCCCCTTAACATCATAACAGTATGTTCAGCTCATTAAGTAACTTCCATGTGATAGGGGCTGTTCTTGATATACATTATCCCACTTAGTTCCCAATCATCCTGCAATGTCAATATTATCTTTATTTTACAGAGAGGCTAACTAACTTGCCTAAAATCATACAACATTACATTACAACCTGGATGGATCCAGGTCTTTCAGTACTTTATTCAACACTGTATTATTTATTTTAGCACTTAACTCTGGAATCCTTTTCATTTGTGTAGGCTCCAACAATGGCTAGGGGAAAAAAAGCCTAACAGAAATTTTTTTTAAAAGTCTGCTAACAATAGCTTTCTGAAGATACTGAAGTGCAATTATATAAAGAAAAAAAGTATTTTACATGTTTATGCTAGTCATTTCCAAGATAGCAAATAATTTAGCCCATCTATGTCTATATAACTTGCTACATGTTCCTCTTCAATTCTTTCTTATAAAAGTATTTGTGCAAGATGTCTAAAATATAATTTTTAAGAAGAATAATTCTAGATTTATAATCTGTTTGGCAGAATTCAGTAGAGTTGAAAATTTAATTGTTCTTGAAGTAGGAATGACAACTTTATGGTACAAGTGGGACCACTCACCACTCCAGAGCTCACGGCAGATATAAATAAATGCTATGGAACTTCTTCCTACTCTCTTCAGCTCTCTCCAGGCTGCCATTTGTACCAATTGATTAAGATTGGTGTGATTGTCATTTCTCTAACAAATATTTATTAGGCATTTACTGTGTGTTCAATAATGCTGTATGAGAAGAAATCAGTTTGCTCTTTGGATCATTGTCCAAATTTATTTTGTTGTTGACGTGCACCCTGAATCATTCCTACTTAATCAAGCAAGTCAGTCAGCCCCATCTCCAGCCCAGAGCTTAAATGACTTCCTAGAGCTTGAATGACTTCAGGTTTCTGTGACCTCCATCCACTGTAGCAGGAGAGCTCACCGTCCTGGGGACTGGTATGAAATAAAAATCAAGTAAATGAAAAAAAGACAGACTTAGCAGCACCCCAAAATATTTTTTCTTCATCTATTTTCTTGTATGCCTCCTCAGGTAAGTCTGAATCTGAGTGGCTGAAGTGAATCAAAAACATGAATTTCATGTGTAATTTATCATTAGAAACCTAACAACACCTGCTTCCTCATTACCTTCAGCTTCCCTCTTTTAGGAATCCTCATTCTTCAGTCACATGTCAGACTGAATATTTGCTTTAGGCTTACTACTGACAGTTTAAATAAAGTGTCAAAATACACATTTTCAGCATGTAATTGAAGCAAAGGGTGTCAGGCACCCTTTTGTCAGAGGGTGTCAGGCAATCAATCCAACTGTTCCGCATGATTGTGCAGAGCTGTGATTGTGGCAGTGGACATTTAATATCTGACCAAAGATCTTTGAGGCATGGTGAGCAGAGTCCTGCAAAATTGGTATGGATTCCTGACTGCACTATCCCCCATTTCTACCTCTCATGAAATGAAAGTGCTGGGGAAGGCCACACAGAACAATTAAACCATTATGAATAATTTCTGCTAGTATTGTTCTTTTGGGGCATGGAAGTTCCCAGGTGGGCACTGTACTAAGAAGGCAGTAGGATCTCCACAGAAAAGAGCAAATAAGTCAACCTGATGCTTTGTAAAAAGCTAGAATTCCTCCATTGGTTTCTTTACTGTTTATCTTCTCTGAATGAAGTATAAGACCAATATTGATTCTTATTCATCTATTATATAATTTGATCAGGATGAAGAAACATAATGGAGAAGTCTTTTTAAGTTAAGCTTTCCATCAAAGGCAGCTTTGATACTATACTTCAAGGTTCAAAGGTAAATGTATAGAGATGGTAGATGGACAGGGGTGACATTAATGAGAGTGTAAGTTTTCTTTATAAAATGATCCTCACCTCATACTTAGCTTGGGTACTGCTTATTACCTGAAATGAATGGGACATAAAATATTAATTTCCCTGTCTTTTTTTATCATTCCAATCACTGTACTAATATACTAATTTTCTATGAAAAAAAAAGCCTGATATCATTTTCCTTTACCTTGTCCCTGTCAACTTCTTTTCCCATCTCTCTGCTCTCTTTAATAATTGAACTTCTCTAGTGAGTTGACTGAATGTACTATCTCTATGTCTTCACCTACATTTTATTTATAAGTTTTATAACTTGAAAAATATTCATATGCATAATTTCACAATAATTTTGAAGAGGACTTATACTAATAAAGAACATCCATATTTTGTTTTCCCATTCCTCCTCTCTATCCCACACTTTTTTATCTTTTCTACTTTGAAATATTTTGATGCTTATATTTATCTAAACAGTAATTTTTTAATGATAGTCAATGATTTAGCTTCCTTATATCATTACCCTTTCCCTTCCCTTATTTCAATATGGTCATATTACTACTTTCAGTTACTTTATTACTTACTTCTGTAACTTTATATAATAAATGTGTGGTACATAGAGAATATAGTCAATAATATTATAATAACTATGTATGTTGCCAAATGGGTACCAGACCTATTGGGGGATCACTTCGTGAGTTATATAAATGTCTAACCACTATGCTATACAACTGAACTAATATAATATTTAATGTCAATTAATATTAAAAAGAAAGCCTGATATACCAAATTCATATATTTAACACTTCTACCTATGTTTGGAGATACTATTACTAGAAACTCTTTTCAAATAGCTAGCAGCAGAAAGAAAGAAGGAGCTCCTACCCTTTGTGACAGCATGGATAGAACTGGAGAGCACTATGCTAAGTGACATAAGTTAGGTGGTGAAAGACAAATATCATATGATCTTACCTGTTCAACAAACCTAATCAACAACACAAGCAAGCAAGCAAAATATAACCAGAGACATTGAAATAAAGAACAGATAGTAACTAGAGGGGAAGGGGATAATGTGGCAAAAAAGGGGAAGGGTCATCAATGAACATGTACAAAGGATCCATGGACAAAGCCAAATGGGGTAGGACTGAGAGTGGGAGGTGGGGGTAGGTGGGACAGGAGAGAGTGATGGGAGGAAAATGATAATTGTACTTGAGAAACAATAAAAAATAGCAAGAGTTTGATTGTGAAGCCCACTAAAATCTAAAATTAAATTCTGCTAGATAACTCTCATGAACAATAAGAAACTATACTTTCCCTTCTTTTTGGATTGCCTTTTAAAATAAGTTGTTTAAGAAATGAAAAAATAAATGTACATATTTTTCTTGTTCTTCAATTATAATTATAGGCTCTGTCTTTTAACTTAGCTTCCTAAGAAAGGGTGTGTGGGCATTAACTTTCTATGTCTTTTCATGTCTGGGTGTATCTTTATTGTCTTCATATTTGATTTATGTCTTTATTTTATCCCCACATTTGATTGATTAATAGTTCTGCTGGAAATTGATATTCAAATTGAAAATCCTTTCTTTCAGAACTTTGAAGATGTATGTTGTTTTCTAGCATTAACTGTTGTGAATGAGAAGATACCATTTTCATTTCATAGATGGTTTCATTTACTTGCTCCCTCTGCAGGGCAGCAGGGGCTTACTAATTAGATGGTGTTTGTGCTGATCCCCAAATACTATCATGTGGGAGACTTGCCCAGTGTTGCTGATTCACAAAAGCTGTCCTAAATTTCCTTTAAAACTGTTCATTTGGGATTTTTTTGTTGGTGGTGGTTTTTTTTTTTTTTTTTTTTTACAGATTATGCTCCTGTTTTGTCTCTGGTTGGGTTGTAAATACTTGCCTTTAGAGATTTTGTGTGACAGATTAAGAATGACCTTGGGTGGGCATATGGCTTCATACATTGACTTCTAATTAATTAATTAGTTTTCAATCTACATCTTTTAATTTCCATTATATCTATTTTTCCAAGTTTGGGGCTCTTTCCTTCCTTTCTTTTTTCCTTCACTGGTTATACCTTCTCCATGCTACCATATAGATCGCTTTTCCCTTAAGTTTTTATATGTTTAAAATTAAAATATAGTAAATGTACAATATTATATCTACCAAAAATTTGCTGAAACCTCTTGCTTGCTGAAGAACCTTCTCCTGTTCTTTTCATTCCCCATAATTAACTTATTATGCTCTTGGGAGTTAACATGAGCACCCAAGGTAAGCTGCTGCCTGGAAAGAAGAAGCACTACCACTTTGTAGAAATAAATAAAATATTGATTAAAAACAATCTCAGGGATATTTTTCCTAATGGAAAAACTGGCAATCAAAAAGGGGGCAAAGAATAAGTGTTTGAAGAAAAAAATTGTTCTAAATTACTGCTAGTAATTTCTGTGCTCATGGATAACCTCACTTATTTATTTTTTTTCTGTTCATTTTCCAAATGTGTGTCAGGTCATTTAGATGCTTACTAAATGACTAAACACATCCACTAATTCAAAAAGTGTATGGCCTTTGTAGAACATTTAGAAAATGTATAATAGTATCAAAAAATAAAAATAAAAATTGATCAGTCATAATCCCTGTTACTGTTTTGGCAATTTCCTTAAATTTAAGTATATCCATATGTATTTTTTTAAATATGATTATATGACAACTCTATCCTCTATTTTTAATTAGAATGATAAATTTAGTATTTCTATATTATTACAAATTTTACAAATTATAATTTTTGTTTTTATTATTTTAAATAGTTGCATAATATTCTATTATATGGATAGATGATAATTTATTTTGACTCACCTATTATTAGACATTTGGAAATATCTAGGTTTTTACTAGTAAAATAGTGTTTCAACAAAACTAATTATGTATTGATATTTGTCTACATTCTGATTATGGTTTTTTTAGGATAACTTTCAAAAACTTAACTCAATTGGTCATAAGCTATGAACCTCTATCAGGCCCCTAATGTGTGCTGACAAGATTTTCCAGAAACATTTCACATAATAATGAGTTTCTGACTCATCATACCCTTCCCAACTCTACTATTAACTTTAAAAACATTAATCAGTTTTGTAAGCACAAAGTACTATTCTACTCATAAATACAGTGATCCCTTACCTATCGCAGGAGTTATATGCCAGAGACCCCTGCAATATGTGAAAATCCGCGAAGTAGCGGTGTTATACTTATTTTATTATTTATATATATTTTAAGGCTTTATAAACCCTTCCCACATTCCTATAAACTTTTCCCGCTCTCTTATTAACCTTTCCCACACTCTTATAAACATTTCATATGCTCTTAAACACTTTCTGCACTCTTAAGCCTACATAATTTTAACAACATATAAAGTTCTATATGGGTACAGTACACCGCAAAATCCTGTGATATAGTGAAAAGTCCGTGATACAAAATTAGATATATATTTTTTCAAAACCTATGATACAGTGAAGCCACAATAAGTGAACCGCAATATAGTGAGGGATGACTGTATCTTTAAATTATAATATCTCATAAATAATTGATAGTTGGATATTACATTTTTATTTTTTTATTAATGGTGTTAAATTTATTTTTTAAATTGTAATACATTTAGTATTACCTCACTGTTTTCTTCTTTGTTTTTTTAAAAATTTTTACTTTTGTTTTTTCTTAGAGATTTGAAAACTTTGTATTTATTTTTAATTCCACCACCAATTATAAATGTATTTATCCACATATTTAGTACTGAAAAAAATGAATAAATATTTGAACTCCTTTTTCTCACCCTTTTAAGATAAAGAATCTTGTTTTGATCATCTTTGTTATTTTTTTAAATTCCAGCTTCTCCTTGGCCTCATCATTACAGCTTCTGTTAATGTCCCAGAGTTATTTCTTTAGAATGATAATTTAAAAATTACCATTTTTATATTATTTATCTTCTCTTTCAGGAATTATTTTAACATTTGATTTCAATTTTTGCTACCATTGCTACATCACCAACTTTAATATTATGTTTAATGATGTTATGGTTTTAGTGTTCATTGGAAGGCTTATTAAAAGCATAATTTCTGTGTTGGATTTATAATATTTATTCATATCTTAGTAAGCTTGAGAATAACTTTACTTTAAAAGTTATTCTCAAGTACTTTAAAAAAATAAGGACCTATGAGTGCTTTATACATTGTGACTACACATATGAGAACAATGTTTTGATTTCTTTATACAGATGAATAGCAAATTAGTTGGGCCTTAGATTCTTTAGTTAAAAACTTTTTCTCCTAAAAATTTTGTTAATGTTGCTTTACTGTTTCCTGACATTTAGCAATAGAAAGAACACTCTGATGTTGTTTGTACATAATTTATAGAAATTTTTCCTATACCTTTATAATTTAACAGTATTTTAGGAGATTATCTTGGTATGTATGGGTCTCTTCATCATTTTCCTAGTACTTTATATACAAATCTGCAAATTGCTTTGTTTCCAATTGTAGTGATTTTTTTCTGTAATTATACCTATACTCTCTTTTTTCTTTATTTTTATTGTTAACACTATTACAAATGTCCCCATTTTATCCCCCTTTGCCCACCACCACCCAGCCCCTGCCCTCTCTTCCTTCTGGCCATCACCAGTGTTATAATTCTCCTTTATTTCTTTTTTCTCTATGATCATTTAAATACCTTTGCTCCTTTTCTCTATTCTCTTGAAAAGGTGCTCAGGTTTGTCCTTCGAAAGCAAAGGTTATATTTTATCCTCACAGCTAAACTTCCTTTTTTCTTTCAATGTAGAGTTTCATAATGCTATTGCCATCTTGGCTTCCTTGCAGGCTTATCTCTTACAACTAATTTTCATATGAAGACATTTAAAAATCTCATCATTTCAATTTTCTTTCTTCTGAGAGGCATGCCTGCTTATTCCTGATTACTGATTTCTGATGAACCACAGGGAGCTCTTGCACCAATGCAGTTTCCAGGGACACCTTTTTCCCTAGCAGACCAGCAGAAGCTTTTGTGGGTGTCTTGGTTGCATGTTGCATTACCAATGGTTTGAATCTTATTTTGATCACTTTGAACAGGACTATTACTACCTCTTCTCTCAATTTTGAAAACAGAGTCTCTCAAACTTGGCGCTATGGACATTTGGGCTGCATGGTTCTTTGCAACAGCCCTGTCCTCTGCTGTGTAGAATGTTCAGCAGCACTCCTGGGCCCTACCCACCAGATGCCAGATGCTCCATTCCCTGAGCCCCCATCTTTCCAGACATTGCCACATGTCCCCTGGGAGCAAAATTGTACCCGGTTGAGAGCAATGGCCCTAAAGGAACTTAAAAAGTTAAACTCAAGTCAAGAAAGAAAAAACAAGATTGTGAAATACCTAAATAGGATGGAGATAAAAGTAATTCAAGTATCATGAAAAGACACACTTAAAAAGATTTTAAAGCACAACTTACATTCACAGAAACAGTCTGATGTTTCTAGGAACGGCAGAAGGCCATAAAATCTCCAAGTGGTGGATAGTTTTGTGAATAATGCCATTAGTCAGATCATTGCATGACACTAAAGACAGCAAAAGCTGAGAAGTGACAGCCAAGTCACTGTTCTCATCTTTAGTGTGGAGCTGACATGGACCTAAAAACCAAAAGGTCAATTTGTATAGATAAATCAATATTCTGTTTCAGATGATCAGTTTCAAGAGCAAGATAGCACATTTGTGTCTCCAGACACTCTGAAAATTAGGGGCTGAAGGAAAGAGATGGGTGGATGTGATTTTTAATGAGCCATCCAAGCATGATATGAGTCATTTATATCATTTGATACAATTGGTGTTTTTCTAAGCAGAAGTTTTATGTCCTCATAGCAATGTAATTTGAAGCTCACTTCATTTGAAATAGCTTTCACTGTCTGGAAAAAAGTTCATTATTTTAATTCAACCAGACATACAGGATGGCACAACTAATATGATTACATAATTTTTGGCAAGTATTTTATATTTTCTCCTTTTAAATTTAAAGGAACTGGAGAGCATTATGCTAAGTGAAATAAGCCAGGCAGTGAAAGCCAAATATAATATGATCTCACCTATAAGTGGAACCTAATCAACAAAACAAACAAGCAAGCAAAATACAACCAGAGAAACTGAAATAAAAAACAAACTGACAGTAACCAGGGGAGAGGAGGGGAGAGGGATAATAGGGGAAATTAGGGGAAGGGCCATCAAGGAGCATGTATAAAGGACACATGGACAAAGCCAAAGGGGGTAGGTTCAAGGGGGGGAGGTAGGGATGGGTGGGGTGGGGGGATGTGGTGGAGTGGAAATGGAGACAACTGTACTTGAACAAGAATAAAAAAGTTTACCTATAAAAAATAAAAATAAAAAATAATAAAAAATTTAAAGGCAATAATCTGAACAACTTAATTATGTTGTCATCTAAATAAATGTATATTTTGGAATGGGTTCAATATATGACTATGAAATGCATTTTGCCATTGTCTTCTTTACTATCTTTGTTCAGAAGGAAAATGACTAATGTCTTTGGGTAATAGCAATTACAGGAAAAGATTGTTCATGTAGCAACAGAATCCTTCATGAACAACACTCAACTTTTCCTGGTAGTCTCTTTTTTCAAAGTCTGATTTTCTTGAATGGCTTAATTTTAGATTTTGGGCAGAATAATCAAAACACTGCACATTGGTTCCAATAATAAAAGTGCCTACGTATTTGTCATCGGCCAAAAGGTACCTGGGAATGTAAAGAAACCATGAAGCTTAAAAGGCTAAAAGGGAATTTTGAGAAAACATGTTTCCCCATTTGAAACTATATTTTGAATAATGTAACTTGTTGGTATTCTTATCATGAACAAAAGCCTTTGCATTTTTGGCAGGCATTAAGAGTACAAGACAATGAACCTGAGGAAGAAATCTTTGGCCTCCCTCCCTCCTTTTTCCCTCCCTCAGGAAGTAAAGTCAGGTGATGCAGGAGTCTAAGGCATCAAATATAAAGGTTCTATTGGCTTATGCTAGTCTGTAAATTATTCTGCTCATTGACTAAAAGGTGCCTTGAATAGGCCTATTCTCCCCCTACCTCCTACCCCATGCAGCAAAGGGCTGCATCTAGCACCCTCTCTGCATTCCTCTGAGAAGGAGTTGGCCAGAAACAATAAACTCATTTTCATAGTCAATTTCTAGTCAAGTGCTGTTGAAGAGCCACACAGTCCTCTGAGCACCTGGAGAGAGGTGAAGTTTAGAGATGTCCCTATCTAGCAAATGCAGAACAACAAAAATGTCCTGTCTTCCCCTTCTGTGGTTAAAGCAGCATACCCATAAACTGGGGGCAGGGATAAGCAGGTGTTCAATAAATATCAGTAAGGGTTCCTGTTCAGGCAAGTTACACGGTTTCTCTTAGTTTATGGCTTTCAGATCCCTAGGAAGTCATGTATTATGTATGACGGTCTCTCAGACACAATCAGCATCTTCAACAGCCAAAAGTGGTCATATTTTTAATAAATAGTTCAGGCTTTTTTTATCTCAGTACTCATCTCATGAATAATGAAAACCAACCTGCCCCCCACCCTCCTGAATGCCCAGTGGCCAATTCTTCCCTAGACTTTGTCTTCATTGGTGTTTTTTTTTTCTTTCAACATGTTATGTTCTGGAAACCACTCCCCTTGCCCTTCAAAGAAGGGAACAGTTGTGGGAAGACCCAGCAGCAACATTTGTCCTCCAGATGCCTTCATTTGATGTTCAGGTTTTTGTATTCAGTTAATCTGTACATTCTGTTTGCCTTGTCACTTGTACTAAGCATCTGTGTATATCGTACAGTGAAAGAGTATTAATCCACTATCTCTATTGCTTGACTTTACATCAGTACAGTACCTGTACCTGCATGACGTCTGCATCCATGTGTCACCCTGTATTGAGAGCTCAAGCTTTCCCTTGTTTTTTGAAAGGGGTTTATGTATAAATATATTTTATACCTTTTTATTACAAGTCTTGTACTCAATGACTTTTGCCATGGCATTTTGTTCTACTTATGCTGTGGATTATGCATTATAAAGAGTTCATTTAAGCAGCAGAAAGAAAGAAGGATCTCCTACCCTTTGCAACAGCATGGATGGAACTGGAGAGCATTATGCTAAGTGAAATAAGCCAGGCAGTGAAAGACAAATACCATATGATCTTACCTATAAACAGAACCTAATCAACAAAACAAACAAGCAAGCAAAATATAACTAGAGACATTGAAGTAAAGAACAGACTGATGGTAACCCAAGGGGAGGGGGGAGGAAGTACCAGGAAAAGAATAGGAAAGGTCATCAAGGAACATGTACAAAGGACCCATGGACAGAGCCAAAGGCAGGTAGGATTGAGGGTAGGAAGTGGGAGGTGGGGGTGGGTGGGATAAGGGGAGGGGATCAAGGAAAATGGAGACAACTGTACTTGAAAAACAATATAAAATAATGTGAAAATAAAAAGTAAATATATAAATCTACTTTAAAAGAGTCCATTTAAGGAAAATTACTTGGTACAATAATTATTGTAATTAAAAGATGTAGCCTTTATTAAAATTTTATATTTTTTGAAAAAAAATAGCGAATGCACCCTGTGATGTGCCTTTGGTTTTTCAAAGGTCTTGTAATGACTGCATTAAGT
Source organism: Phyllostomus discolor (assembly GCF_004126475.2). Classification (NCBI taxonomy): domain Eukaryota; kingdom Metazoa; phylum Chordata; class Mammalia; order Chiroptera; family Phyllostomidae; genus Phyllostomus; species Phyllostomus discolor. Next base: position 148,620,138 of record NC_040906.2, read on the forward strand.
TTGCATGATTGAAAGAACATCTTTATTTCTTAAAATTGAGTACTAATTTTCTCACAATTGCTAGATTCTCATTGTAATAAAAACCACTTTTTTATTTTGTTTTCAACAGTCACCAAACATAAAAATTATTCATGAATGAAATGCACTCACTCATGAAACCTCAAGAAGATTCAAGGAGGACAGAACAGAGAGAAATGAGGAAAGGGGTGTGCTTTCATTCTTGGTGATAAATTCCCACAGACAAAAAGTCAAATCAGTGCCTAAAGGGTCTGACTGAGTCATTCTTTTTAAGTAATTTCTAGTACTATTATAACTATATTTATTAAAATACTTTTATTGATTTTATAGTCCTTTTAAAATTTTTGAATCAAAATTATACATATACATAGTTTCAAAAGCTGATTAGTTCTATGAGGTCTATAGTGAAAATCAGCTTTTTCTTCCTCACCTCTCCCCCATCTCTTCTCAATGTGGTTCAACTCTTAGCCATTCTTAGTTCTTTTAAAATTTCTTTCACAGTTTTAGAGACTTAGAAATATATTTATTTTCTAATATAGCTGAAATTGGACTTGATAGTTTTTTTTCTTTCCATTTGGCTTATTGCTTTTGTATGATATCCAGAAGAAAATAATCCATAAAGGAAGTTCACAAAACCTTTTTCTTTAATAGTTTTTATTATGAACATAACACTTGCAAAAATGTGAAAATAAAAGTGTCCCAGGTTCAATTCCCAGCCAGGGTACATGCCTGGGTTGCAGGCCATAACCCCCAGCAACCGCACATTGATGTTTTTCTCTCTCCATTTCCCTCCCTTCCCTCTCTAAAAAATAAATAAATAAAATCTTAAAAATTTTTTTAATTGTTTAAAAAAATGTGAAAATAGAAATTTATAGGTCAATACATTATCACAAAGGGACCATGTTAGAGCATCAGAAGAAGAAAATAGCACCTCACAAACCCTCTTCATGGTCCCTCTCAATTATTAACCCCCACCTGCATTGGCAGGTGCAGCCACAATTTTATTAATATTAATTAATAACTAATGCTTTTTATTAATAGTTCTCTTGCTTTTAAAAATAGTTTTACTCTCTGATCAAGCTTTCCCTAAAGTTATTGATTAGTTTTCTATAGTTTAGAACTCATATAAATAAATTATACATACTATCCTTGTATTTACTATTATGCTTGTAAGATTCATTCATGTTATTTTTGTACAGCTGTATTCATTCATTTTCATAACCATGCCACAATTGCTTTATCCATTCTGTTGAAGGACACTTGGGTAGTTTACAATTTCATCAATAATAATGTGTTACACATTTTCACATGTTTCTTAGTGCACATGTGCATGTATTTCTGTACGTGATAGATTTGTTACTTTAATAATCCCAATTCTTCACCTCTTTTTATATCTACACCCACCCCCATATGATTTTGTACTGTCCTTTCACTTTGAATCTGGATTTTGTCATGTGATTGGTTTTCACTAAAGGGATTTTAGTAACAGTAGTATAAGTAGAGGTTTTAAAAGCACTTGTGTTGTTGAGCTTCCTTACTCTTGCTTTTATGCCATCACTATGAGAATAATGCCAGTGAGCTTAAAATAAGATGATTAACATATGGCTCATGGTCCCATTGCCCAGCAGGGAGACTGCCAAACACATGGGTGAATCTTGCTGAGGCCCAAAGATAGGCCTGCTGGAGCCCAGCTACATCACCAGCTTGTAGACTTATAAGTTAAATAAATGTTTTCTGTATACCATGTAGGTTTTCTGGTTGTTTTCAAGTACTTTCATGGCAACAGATAATTAAGACAGAATTGGAACTGCCAAATTCACCCTCCTATCTACAGTGTATGAGTATATCCTCATCAACATTTGGCTGTTAATCATTTTAATTTTAGCTATTATGGTAGATGGATAGTAATATCTCATTTTGGTTTTAATTTTCATTTTTCTGATGAGAGTACCTTTCCATGTAAATCAGTCATTTGGGTGTATTTTTGTGAAGTGCCTGTTTAATCTTTCTATTAGATTGTCTTTTCCTTATTCTTTTTCATGAATTTTTAATGTATTTTGTATGAATATCAGTATAAATATAGTGAGTGGTTACACATATTGCAAATATTTTCTTCCAGTTCATGGCTGGCCTTTAAAAACTCTTAATTTTTCATAATACTTTTGTTAGGTTCTTCTATCAATAATATACTCTGAAAAGAGTTGGGAGGTGTTTCTTCTTTTTAAATTAAAAGAATACATTCAAACTTGTTTTCTTTCTTTCTTATATGCTTATAGAATTTACTGGTAAATGTATCAATGCTTAGAATATTTTTTGTAGAAAAACGTGGAGTTTTAGATCCAATTAAAATAGTAAATATAGGACTATTCAGATTCTCTGTATCTTATTGTGCCAATTTTTGTGGGTTGTTTTTTATTATAGGAGATTCTCCATTTTTTTTAACTTTTAATATTTATTGGTATAACTTGTTCACAATATCCTCTTATTATCTTTTTATTAATGCAGAATCTGTAAGAGTGCTCATTTTCATTTCTGACAGTGTTTGTTTGCATCTTCTTTCTTTCCTCTTGTGCTGTAAATGGCACGTTGATGCTGGTATGAGTGCTGTGGAGCCTGGAGCTCCGGCCACTGTCCTCCACTCCCTTTCCCCTACAGAGAAAGAGTCTCCTCCAAGAAACTTCTAAGGTTTTGCAGTTACCGAAACTTATTTTAAAAATGAGATAACTGTTGAGCTTGGGCTACGAACCAAAGTGTCGCAGGTTCGATTCCCAGCCAGGGTGCTGTTGGGAACCGCCCTGACTGGTATCAGAAGCTGAAACCCCTGCCTAGGCTAAGGCTAAGAGAACGCCCTTGGAACCGTAAGCCAGCAAGGAGACAAGGGCTTGTCTCCCTGGCAGGAATGCTGCTTCTGCTGCTGAACCCCAAAAAGCTTGGTCGGTTAGCCAAAGACGGGTAAGATTCCCCACAGGGGGAACAACCTAAGGCAGGCACGATCACTTTGGGAGGCCCCCCAAAAGAAGGACTTTGGGGGCTGCAGCAAAAGAGGGTGACGGACCCTCGCTCCTCGGCTTTGGCATAGCCTGAGTTCTCATTTGGGAGAAAATCTCCTTATTGCCTTAGTTCCCGTGCTAAGCCTGAAACAATGACAGGGTGGTGCAGCTCTGTGCTGAAAGGGCGGATTCCCCGGGTGATCAGGCCTAAGAAAGAACATGTAAATTACTGTGAAACCTTCTGTGTTTAGAATGCTCTCAGTTGAATGAGAGGGGTCCAAGGAGGAAGTTGGTTCCTCAAAGTCTTACAGCTGTTTGACCCCCACTCAATAGACCAGCAGAGTTCCTCGTTTCCTATAGTTCCTTACTTCCCCCTGTTAAGTACTGTACTTTACCTGAATTATTATGCAAAATGAGCCCAATAAAAGCATGTGTGGACGGTAAATCAGGGCCCTCCCCACTAGGGGGGGGGTGGCCATTTCCTCCCTACTTCCCCACAGAAACTAGTCTGTCTCTGTGTATGTTTGTTTCTCGCGTGTTTTTCGGCGAGCCATCCACAGCGTTCCGTGGTCACTGCTGGCCGGTGACCCACACGCAACAGGGTACATGCCTGGGTTGCAGGCCATGACCCCCAGCAACCGCACATTGATGTTTCTCTCTCTATCTCCCTCCCTTCCCTCTCTAAAAATAAATAAATAAAATCGTTTAAAAAAATGAGATAACTGAAATTCAAAGTTATCCAAGAACTCATCTTCTGCACCTTATCAAGTGCTTTTTTATCAGTATGAGTAACCTACAACTAGATTTTAAGGGAGACTGAGGGAAAATGTACAAAGTATACGGAGGTGCGCTGGCTACCAGAAGAGTGTGGTTTTCTGCTTTCTAACCAAAATCCCTTCCAGAAAACAATGCCAATGTACAGAAACTAAAAGACAGCAAACATTGTAGATGCACAAACATATTTTCTCAGACCATTACCACAATAATTGGGAGATACACAGAAAATATTTGATAGGCAGGCCCAGTTCAACACTTTTTTAAAATAAGATTTTATTTATTTATTTTTTTAGAGAGAGAAAGGGAGGCAGAGGGAGAGGAACATCAATGTGGGAGAGAAACATTGTTCAGTTGTCGCATGCCCTGGCCAGGGACTGGACCTGCATCCTAGGCATGTGCCCTGAATGGAAATAGTGCCCTGAATTGAACTAGTGACCTTCCACGTTGAGGGACAACATCCAACCAACTGAGCCACACCAATTAGGGCCCAATTCAACTCTTTTGAAAACATAATTTAAATTCCTTAGCTGATTACTTTATTATTTATTGACTGTTCAAACTCTTCCCCATATGTTCCAAAAACTTCCTAAGAAAGAGCTATTCCAAGTACCACATGTGTCCAACTACTGTGCATTTGTATCATGTTGTTCTTATATAATGGTCACAAAATGGGGCCCATTTCTGAGGGCTATAGTGTGAATGTTCAGTTTAATCTCTGTTATGTCTTCTGCCTCATTTCTGAATGTGTTTTATTTTTATCTCATACGATTCTTATAGTCACTTATGGTTGAATTATATGTTTTTCCCTACAATTATCATAAACCCATTTTATTTCTATAACTAACCTTGATATCTTTTCTCATACCATAAATACAACACAGTGTGATACAATACAATACAGTACGATATGACACAATACAGTACAATATGATACAATACAATACAATACAATACAAAACAAAACAAAACAAAACAAAACAAAACAAATGTCCTTTGATTAATACTGCCTGCTTAACAAATTGGTGAAGGCAAAATGTGGAAGAAAGTTAAAGAAGAGTAGTAACAATAGCAAAGGTATAAAGGTAAACCTTGAAAAGGAAAATGCATGCCTTTCTCTAAGACTGGCGGAAAGCTGCATTTGTCATTTTTTGTGCTCTGGTTTGAGATAGCTTCATTTGAGTGGAACTGAATTGACCGCAGACTCCATTCATTTTAACCACTATCCAACACAAATGGAAAATGGCCTTGTTACTTTTAGTAAAAGCCTCTTTTCTCTCTTGTCCTATTTCATCCAGATGACCCCATGGAAGGCCCTTTGGGGTATATTGTAACTGTTGTATTGTTATCAACACAGACTAATTCTGTGATTAACTTAGCAACAACCCATGATACCTTTGAAGATATCTAAACCTACTATAAAAGGATCTACATTTCAGGGGCCTCATGGGGACTATACCATAAAACAAAGCACTACACATAAATGTTCAATGACAAATGGTAAAATAAGGAAGCTAAAAGGTATTGCTTCCTTATTTTCCTTCATCAAGAAAGGAATGAAGTTATAAAGCAAGGGAGAAAAATCCTTTTCACTTGGAACATGTTTGCCCTACTATTTCTAATCAGTAAATAATTTTTGGGCTATGGGAAGGCAAACCATTGATATCTTTCTTTGTGCAGATTCTCTCCTTCTTTCCAATCAGGGTAACAGCTATCATTCTTTTATTTTCCCTTCCTGTTCTTCCCTGAAATCTGACACAACAATTTTTTCACACTCTATTAAAAGAGATTTCTTTCACTCAATTTGTCTGACATAAAGTTGGAGGCAAAAGCACTCTAGACAATTATAAGGATGTGATTTGCTTATCAAAGTGTTTCTCCTAACTAAGCACCTTAAAGCAGGGGAAAAAAGGATAAAACTATCTTGACTGGATTGAGTTGCACTGACTTCAGGCATCTTGCTAGAATCCTCAGGGGAAGACACTGAAAAGGCTGAGAGTTGTAAAACTGGAAAGGTTATAGTGTTGCATCAAGGGAACATGAAAGCCTTTGACATAGCTGACATTCTCAAAATTTGCAGCAACTATCTCAGGGCCAAAGGCAAACTCATCTTCTTCCTCTCAAAATATGCTCAGGTTTCCATGACCCCATCTCCCTGAATGACACCATTTTTCTCCTCATCACTCAGATGCAAAGCCTCTAACACTTCTCAAGAGCTGTGGATTCCACCTCTGAAATGTCTCTGACTTCCATCACTTTTTTATTTCCATTACTACTTCTCTAAAACTTCAAGGTTGCATAACACCTTCCCTGAGCTGTAGCTTCTAACCCTATATCTATCTGTGTTAATTGCTCCCAACTGGCCTCTCCTCACACCAATACATCTTTCACACTACCTCCATATAATTTTTCTTATTGCTATTATGCCCTGCTAGAAAACTCCCAGTGTCTAAAGTATAAACTTCTTAGCAAGCATTTGAAGCCCATTGTAATCAGTTTAAATGTGTTCACTTTTCATCTCCCCAACAGATTTTCCTGCACTAGACTATACTTTAACTTATTTCCTCCAACAGAGGTCTCTTCTTTCTGTTGAAATCATGTCTGCTAAAATCATACTCATCTTATGAGGCTCAACTCAAATGTCACCTTCTCTATGAAACATTTTCATATTCCTCCAGTTGAAGTTAGTCTTCCTTTCACAGTTCTCTCAGAGCTCTTGGAGTTACATTACAGCAGTGCTTCTCAGACTTTACTGTGCATCAGGCCCCTGGGGATCTTGTTGAAATGCAAATTCAGACTCAGTATTTCCAGTATGGAGCTGAGAGTCTGTATTTCTAATCATTTTTCAGGGAAGGCCCATGTTGTATGGATCTTGGAACTAGCTCAAGGGGCAGGGTTGTCATTTTCATCACAGGGTAGAATTTGTCACCATCCTGCCTTGTAGTGGAGTTTGCTGGAAACAGACTTCTTCCCATAAAGACTATAGGTAGGCCTTTGGTTAATACGTGTATCTTACACATTACCTAGTCTGGTGTCTTGCTGGCAATTCTAGTAAAGGATTTAGTCAATAAAGCAATTGAAATGATATCCCAAATTAAAATTAAAATTGTGGCTTATCTGAAAATTTCTTCCCCTTTATCTTTGATGGCAGAGAACACTCTCATAGTGCAGAAAGCATATAACTTGCTGGGTAGGCACTTTGGTTGCCATGTGATTTGTTGCCCTTTCATTCACACAAAGGAGTTCCTTTTTTTACAGGACAATTGTTTGATCCCCTGAGGGACATCATGTGCTGGCCTCATGCCCTCTGATACTGTTGCTATTTGTTTCTACCATAAATGCCCCAGGTTGCAATATCATTGGTGATCTGGCTTTTCCCTCTGTGAGTTTAAGGGTAATTTCATCTGTTTTTCAAAAAAAAAAGAGACACAGGCTTTGGAGGATTTATTTCCTTTGCTACCTTGTTTGTAGGCTTTAGCTTTTATGACTATGTCCCAGCTGGCAGAGCCTACTGGAATTCCTCTGGTCAGATCTGTGGGCATGGTAGGCAGCTTCTGCAATGGCTCCCTGTGATGCCTATTTTCTGGCTATTCATGTATTGTGTAATCCCCTCCCCTTGAGTATGGCTGGACTTAGTGACTTTCTTCTAATGAGTAGAATATGACAAAAATAATGAAATGTCACTTCTGAAATTAGGTTTTAAAAGATTGTGACTTCCTTCTTACTTTCATATTTTCTCTGACTTTTCTTAAATGCATACATCAGTGAAGTAAATTGCTGCGTGACAAGTAACTGAGGGGGCTCATGACAAGTAACTGAGGGGGCTCATGACAAGTAACTGAGGGCTGTTGATAAAAACTGAAAATCTGTGTTTATAGGACTGGTGTTTCAGGCTCAAGGAGGCTATTCGCTATAATCAGTCACGTATAGAAACTCAGTGTCTCCTTTATTACTTATTTGTTGACCAGTCATGGGATTTGTTATTTGATTTGGACTTGCTTAGAATATTTTTTGTACACCTCGGTTTAAGTTTCATAGATCTCAGACCTCACTGCAATACAGTTCTTGTTTCCCATTTTTATTTGGTTGGGAGCTACCATCACTGGAGTCTAACAAATGTGGGCCACACCCAGCATCAATGTGTACTTCTAATCATGGCTTCTTTATATTTTTGGCAATGGGGACCGAGCCTTGGAGTGAAAATCAGAATAAGAAGTGTTTGGAGAATAAATAGTACAGCTAAAGAGAAGAGGTATCTCGCCAATCATAGGACAAGGTCTAACTCTCAAAAGGAATGCAGATGCTATATTGAAATTGATAGACCTGCTCCTCTTCTCTTGCTTTTAGAAGCTTAGGGATTTCCTGAGAACCCAATGTTTGTGTGGGTGAGTGATCCAAAAGCACTACTGGTTTCATACTCTAGTAAATCAATGCTGCAGAGTTAAACAATGAATCTTTTTTTCCTTTTTGAGTATGGCAATAGGAGTACATCATAATAATAGAATGCTAAGTGTACCACTCTACCTTTGCCACCTATTTTTTCAATGGCAACCTCACCACAACCTGTAGATAAAGTACCATACCAACTTTATCCTCAATCTCTTGAAATCATGTGAATATAATCGCCATCAGCCAAAACAAGTTGCTACTAAGGGCTCCTCACATTGTACTCCAGACACTTTCTATAAGTTCTTCTCACAATAGCTGCTACTGCTTTCTATGTGTTAAAGTGGGAACTTAAGAGATGAGAGGTTCAACCTCATAAAGAATGCTTTTCATAGGATATGACAAAAACCAAGTACTATACTTCAAGACTGTAAGACTGGTTCAGGTGCACTGGCTTGTCCTAGCTTTGCTGCCAGTAACCTGGGTGGTCTTAAACTGGTCACTCAAACTCCCTGAGTCACTAAAATGATTTGGATGACCTTAAAAGTTTTCTCCAGGTCTCAGGAGCCTTAAATCTCTAAAGAAGTTTTGAAGGGCTTATCTGCATTCTAAACATTAGTATTCTGGAAAGTGTGGACAAATCATAAACATTTATCTCAGAGAAGAATTGATGGATATTACTCTGTGAGCACAGAAAGCCCTAGTGCAGGTTCTGGAGGAGACAGTACACATTTGAAATGTCAGCAGTTACCTGACAGCAAACCCACTAACATCTGTGACATTCTTGTTGCTGCTGGCATTGCAGCCTGCAGGGATTTTTCTATGCACTAGAGAGAGAGGACCAGTAAAATCACAAAAGGATGGTCCTTACAAATGCTTCTTTCCAAGAAACAGAATCAAACAAATGCTCATTGAAAGCAATTTGCCTCTGGAATCAATTATAAAATGGAATTAATTATAAAACACAATTATAAAATTGGGTTTACTTATTTCTGCACACATACACGAGTGAGAAAAAAATCATTAGGCATGTAGAAGGTAAGTTTTCAGGCTCTCCTAGGCTACAGAAAGTTGCAGGGAAGAACAATTAGGTAACTTGTTTTTCAAGTTTGGGCACATACAATATGGTAGAAAAATGCCTCACAGATCTTTGTAATGAAATATAATCTCTAAATTACTGATCATACTTCCTTCCTGTCTCTCAGGGTAGATTACTCTCACTAACCTTACACTTCTCTCCACTATTGAGTGAGCTCTTGGCCAGTAGGAAGGGCTCAGTCAGGAAGACATTCAACTGATCCTTGCGGGTAGAGATTGGGGAAAATGTAAAGAGTTAGTATGAAACAATTGAAGTGACAAGGTGACCATTACTATAGGAGATAACATAAAAAACCACAAGGTGGAGGTGCTGAGGTAATACGTTTTCTGAAATTCTGACCAATTTTGTCCTCTTTTTAAAATTTGGCTCTCTGGAATACCGTGTTGAAACAATTAACTATATAGCCCAAAGCAAATTTCCTTCATGATCTCTGGAAGAATTGTGTCCCAGACTAGTAGATAAGAAGTTGGCAGCTTCTCTACACTTTGGTGAGATTGGGCAAGTGTCTGTGAACCGTGAATCAGCTAAGCCACAGGGTTGTGTTAGGGGTGCCATTGTGACCCGTCTGTACAAGGGTTGGTTCACTTGAATTTTCCTTGCCCATGACACCCAGGAGCCTCCTATGAAGAATTCACACTAAGGGGAGAAAAGTTGATGCACATAAATTTGGTGCAAAGACAATGGACTAGAAGAGAGGGGAAGGTGATTTTATCTGCTGAGTGGAGACAATACCATCATCAGCCAGTTCAGCTTGAGCCCTTAGAAAAGAAGCTTTTGCAAAAGTGACAGTTAAAACTAAGTAATAATAAAAAAATTCACCTATTTTATTAATTAAATTATCTGATATATTTTTAAATCAAGACTACTTTACTTTGAAGTTCAAAATAAAATGGACAGGAAGGTACAGAGAGTTTCTGATATACCTGTTTCCCCCACATACACATCCTCCCCCATTGTCAACATTCTTTACCAGAGTGGTGCAAGTGAGGAATCTATCCTGACATATCAAATCACCCAAAGTCCACAGTTTACATTATGGTTCAGTTTACATTATTCTTGGTGTTGTACATTCTCTGGATTTGGACAAATTTTATTGACATGTATCCATCATTATGGTCTCATATGGAGTTGTTTCATTGCCTTAAACTCGGATATTTTTAAGGTGCCAGATCTTAGTGCTTCAGATTTTATGTAAAGTGACAAGAGATAAATAGAGTGTAACTAAACTAAATTGAGGCACATAGTCACAGGGCTAGACTATACAAGTGGAATAGTAAAGAAGTAGAGGAGGATGTATAACTGGTACTACTGGATAAGCATCATAGGCCAGGTCTCATGGGCTTCAACAAGAAGCCGTTAGGAATCCAAACCAGAAAGGAGGAAAATGGTGACCATCACACGGAGTCTCAAAGGACTCCAGGGACTCCTAGAGGAATTTGAGAGGGCTGAAGTCACAGAAGTGTTGTTTGGGTTATACTTGGCACAACCAGATTTTTACCATAATCAGCTATGGTTATATAAGAAAAAAGCAGATCACCCTTGTGAAAGTTTATGAACTGCTTCCTCTGTGACACCATAATCCTGTTGCTTTTTTTAGCAGGCTAATAAAACAGTTTTAATGAAACCAATAACAATGATTCCACCTACAAAAGGCTGGTAATCCTCACCTTGTGATCTAAGGCCCTGTAGTTCTGGGTTAGTGAGTAAGGGCATTAATTGGTATTATGTTAGATGCAAAGGGATTCCCGGCATTCTGTGATGGCAACAGAAGCATTATTAAGAGCCACAAATAAAATAGCAGCATAATTAAAATATAATGTAAAAGCTAAGAAGTTCAAAACTCAGCCTGATTTTCTGTTTATCCTGGGGCCTCTTGACAAGAGGAGTTCAACAAGTTTGCTTTTTGAAGAAATCTCATTTTAATGTTTTAAATTAAATACAGACTATTATTGTGGAATCAGTACAACTTTGAAGTCATAAGAACTATGCTACTTTGATTTGCTTCTTCTATGAAGATTTTTTAAAAATTGACAGATCTACATATGTTACTGGTACCAGGTTGTTCACCTAGTGCCAGTGACTTATAGGGATCCTGGTGCAATTGGAAGGGACACAGAGTCCTCTATGTGCATCATATTAGGTGCTTTTGTGAGCAACATAGTACCTACTCTTTGGTGGAATCTCATCAGGACCTTTGTTCAAGTCCCACTTGCAAATTTCACAGAATTTATTAGTCCCAATATTGAATATCTTCTTTTATGGTGTTAGTTTCATCTATTTCCTATCATAAGTGCCACACACACAGCAGCAGGGCAGGGGGAAAAGATCTTGATGCTTACCTGGCTTAAAAGTCTTGTCTTGTTTTTTATTTTATTTTATTCATTTTTTTAAAGATTTTATTTATTTATTTTTAGAGAAGGAAAGGAGGGAGAAAGAGAGAGAGAAACGTCAATGTGTGGTTGCTGGGGGCCACGGCCTGCAACCTAGGCATGTGCCCTGACTGGGAATCAAACCTGCGATGCTTTGGTTCACAGCCCGCATGCAATCCACTGAGCTTTGCCAGCCAGGGAAAGTCTTGTCTTGTTTGACATACCATGATTTATACCATTAAGTTCAGCATTCTGCATTTCCCCTCTATTTTTCAACTGAGGAATAAAATGCACAAATAAGGAATACAAATTGAAGTGTACACTCAATGAATTATATATATGTGTATGTATATACATATATATACATACACACATATACATACACACATTTGTGTAACCATTACACAGATTAAGATTTAGAAATTTTTCAGGAGGTTTCCTAATGCCCCTTACTTGTTAATACCACCATCCCAGAGGTAACCATTATTCTGACTTTTCTACACACAGAATGTATTTCTTTGTATCTAACTTACTTCTCTTAACACCACGTGAAATTTATCCAAGTTGATACATATATTAGAAGTTTTTATTGCCATGCCCTATGCCACTGCGTGAATCAACTGCATGTTACTTACTTATTCTCTGGTTGATGGATTGTCTACAGTTTATGACTTTCATGAGTAAACTTACTCTGAACATCCATGTATATATCTTTTGGTAGATATAAGCATTCACTTTTCTTGGGTATATAGCTAAGACTGGAATTGCAAGATCAGAAAACAGGCCTAGGTTTAGTTTACTAGTTACTGACAGTTTCCAAAGTGTTTGACACTTAACTGATCCCTATTCTTTCCAATATTTAGTATTTTTCTTTTTTAATTTTAAGTTTTAAAATAATTATAGACTCACAGTAAGCTGTAAAAAATCATACAGATGGGTCATGTGTACCCTTTAAACCAGTTTCTGTCCATGTTTACATGATACATAGCCATAGTATAATATCATAGTCAGGAGACTGATATTGATTCAATGTGTGCGTATAGCTCTATGCCATCTTACCGCTGTGCAACCAATACCCAGTCAAGTTACCAAATTTCTATCACCACAAAGATCTCCCTGTACTCTCTCTGTACAACCACAGCTAATCCTTTTTCTTCTGCTATCCCTAATTGTTCACACCCACTCTTCATTTCTCCATTTCTATAATTTTGTCATTTCAAGAATGTAATGCAAATAGAATCATACAGTAGCAACCTTTTGAGTTTAGCTTTATTCACAGAGGATAATGCCCCTGAGATCCACCTAACTTATTCTAAGTGTCAATAGTTGTTCCCTGTTATTGCAGAGAAGTGTTCAATGATATGACATTATCTCAGGTCCTAGAACATTTGTCCAATGGGGGAGAGAAGCTGTGGTTGCACATTATATAGTCTAACTAGATAATTTTTTAACAAAAACTTATAGAAGTCATGTCCTCACTGGTATGGCTCAGTGGGTTGGGCATCACCTTGCAAACTGAGAAGTTGCCAGTTTGATTCCCAGTAAGGGCACATGCCTGAGTTATGGGCCAGGTCCCTGGTTGAGGGCATGCAAGAGGCAACCTACAGATGTTTCTTTTGCACACTGATGTTTCTCTCCCTCTCCTCCCTCACTTTCCCTCTCTCTAAAATTAAACAAATAAAATCTTAAAAAAAAACTTATAGAAGTAATGACGAGCAAAATGATGACAATAATCAAAATCGCTTACTTGAAGAAAAATCTGTAACAAACTTCCACTGATTTGTTGCCAATGTCATCATCAAGAAATAGGAAAAATGCCCTGGCTGGTGTGGCTCAGTAGTTGAGTACTGGCCTATGAATCAAAGGGTTGCCAGTTCGATTCCCAGGCTAGGGCACATGTCTGGATTGTGGGCCAGGTCCCCAGTATGGGACATGAAAGAGGCAACCACACATTGATGTTTCCCTCTTTCCTTCCCTTCCCTTCTCTAAAAAAAAATGAATAAATAAAATCTTTAAAAAAATAGGAATAAATCTAATAGACAAGCAAATCTCTTTAATAATTTATTTTACATTTTCTAGAAATGAAGCAAAAGAATGAGTAGTGGAGAGAAATTTCCAAGTGAGATATCAGGTATGAGGTTTCTCCTTAGCTTATATTAGATTGCTGGCAAGGATAAGCAAAAACAATGTGGAAATGGCAAATTTATTAATCAGTTTGATGAAAATTGTTGTTACGTAGGTGCTTTTGATCTTTTATTTCCTTTTTGACAACAACAAAGCAATAAGGAAGGCATTATTATTGTTGCAGTTCAAAAATAAGAAAGTTGAAACACAGATTTAATAGTGAGCCCGGAAACATAGCTAGCAAGCAGAAGAGTTGGGTTACCCTCTTGGTGACATCAGCTGGGACTGTGGTCATCTGGAAAATCTAGGAGGCTGGAACATCACGAAGACTCACTCACAGCAGTACTAGTTTATGCTGCTTCTGGCTAAAAGCTCAGCTGGGACTGTCAATCAGAATATCTACATTTTCCTCTACATGGCTGCTTCATGGGGTTTGGAGTCCTAACTGTATGGTGCCAAAGGAAATATTTCAAGCATGAAGGTAGAAGGTACAGATTTTTTAAGGCTTGGTTTCTGAAACTATACAGTATTGTTTCTGCTGCATTCTGTTGGTTAAAGCTGTCACAGAGCCACCTGAGTTCCAAATGGAGGGGATATTGGGGGAGCAAAGTTTGTTGCTGCTTTTAATCCACCGTAAGTACTGACTAATTCAAATAAGAAACATGATCTAAGACAACTTCTGTTTTAATTACTCAGAACTGTTTTGGGTCCTTGCATATGACCTGATATTTGGTATTACTTCATTTTGTTTTAGCTGATAAAGTCTGATATTTAAAAAATGGAGATTCAATTAATGAATATTGATAATTTCATGAATAGAATTAATGTTTCAAAGTGTATTATTTCAAAGTTGAATTTTGGTAGACTCATAACTTCACATTTATCAGCTAAAATGTCATTAGACCTCCCTATCAGTCCATCCTCTCTTCTCTTTATGGGAACTGGAGGCCATGAAGGACTTTGTGATGTTTTAAAGCAGGACTATTAAGTATTGGAACTGATTTTCATAAAACATAGTCAGGGCTCAGTCATGCAAATAAATAGTGCTGCCCTGAGTGAATAATTATCTTGGAAGCTGTATGATTATTCCAATGACATGTTTACTTTAAAAATTCTGGAAATATTATTTTGGAATTGCTTTCAGAGTCTATAACATTCACTTTGAACATCCTGACCAGTTATCTTTTTTTGAGTGTGACTAATTTTTTAAGTGCTATAAGCCAAACAGACCTAAGTCTGATGAATGTATGGGGTGGTCAAACTAAGAATACTGGTTTTAGTGCTAAACAAAATTTAATGACAAATTAATTAGGATTGACTTTCTTTTTGCTTAAACATTAGTTTCTGATAGATATCCGCCTGCCCCCCCGCCAATTCAAGCATGTTTTCAACATTAACATTCTATTAAATGACTGCCTTTCAACATGTTTGTTGTGGGGAAAAAACCCACCTTTGGAGGTGTAAATTCTAATATATTTATTAAAAAATAGATTACTTATTTCATCATTACTTTTTATTTGAGACTTTTTAAATGTAACATTAGGAGGTAATTATTAGAACTGCAATAAAATCATTATTTTCATTTTTTCCCATTTTGCATCAATAGTCTATTATGAAGTGGTATCAGAAATAGTAGAAGAAGGCAGTTATTTTATGAAGATATTTGAATGTAAAAGAATTAAAGTGAAATATTTTGTGGAAGAACACTTTTTATAAAAAGTATTTGCAAGATTATCTAAACCTCTAATTTTTTTCTCATAGTAATCTCAATTGATTCATTTCATAATTCTAATTTCATCACTTTTGTTAAGAGGATTTTACGCTTTGATTTTTCTAAGAACTACTCACAGGATCAATAGTACCTGCACCCTATACCAATCTGTGAACACAGCTGTTGTTCAACAAATTCCTATGGAAAAAGAGATCCATACCCCTGAAAGAGTCCTTGGGAACATCACATCCCTTCCTCAGAAGGAGAAATTACCTTTCACCATAAATAGCTGTGCCACTACTGAGTTTTACAATCCCTGGGCTTTGCCCTAAGTACTTCAGCAACTCCCTACTAGCATTTCTCTGCAGGCTTCTCAGCAAAGCAAAGAATACAGTTCATTGCAATAAGCCCTACTCCAGAAGTTGTCCCTGTAATCACGAACATAGTTGTTCTTGTGTTGTCTGCAGTGTCTTGCTTTAATTAAAGTAGAAGTGTCCAACTTTTTGGCATCTCTGGGCCACATTGGAAGGAGTTGTCTTGGGCCACACATTAAATACATTGTGACACATAATCACAAAAAAAATCTCAATGTTTTAAGTAAATTTATGATTTTGTGTAAGGCTGCATTCATAGCCATCATGGGATGCATGTGGTTCATGGGCTGCAAGTTGGACACCCCTGAATTAAAGGATGAGAATTTATGAATGAGGTTAGCCTAGCAAAACTGCAATCAGAGAACCCTCTCTCTCTTTCTCTCTCAACTCATGTTCATCTGTACAGGTTTGGGCAAAAGTAGGTTTACAATAGTTGGTATGGAAAAAGACATGCAGGTTATGATTATAATAATACAAGAATAAACTGCTTCATGTACTCAAAACTGTAAACCTACTTTTGCCCATCCTTGTATATTACTCTTACAGGTAATCCAAGACAGATGTCAGAATTTTTCAGGGCTTTTCTTTTCCTTCTGGCATGAATTAACAATATCTATCTTCAATCCTATCATCACTGATATTAATGTCTTCCTGTTCAATCCAGCAAAGTTGGGGTATTAGGTATAGTAAATGGGGGTGAGTGGAGTAGGTGGTCTTTCTTCCCCCATGAAAATGTCCCAAAGATGAGAAACATTTGCAAAATTATTGGTTCTTCTTTTATTTTTAAACAAAGAATAAAATTCTTGTAAGTTGTAGTTCCTAGATTGTAAAGTATAAGGAGAAATTGTTTTTGATTTAACACATGACTTTTAATATATATAAAGACCTAACAATAGGCAAGGTTTTAAAACACTGTGTAGGATGTATGGAAGTGTACATTGAGCATTGGAAACATTTAATAAATTCCCAGTGTGTGGATTACAAATACCCAGAGCACCACTGCTTGATGTCCCCACAGGGAATCATCCCTCTTGGCTTGTCCAGTGTCACTGACAGGACACCTGTTACCCCTGAGAGCTTCCTGTTTGAAATTTCTTTCCTTATTGTTTAATTACAGTTATTCCCATTTTTCCTCATTACTCTTCCTTGCCCTATGCACCTCCTACATTCAGTCCTCCCCTCCCCCTGGCCCCGGTTGTCCTTGTTCATGGGCCTGTATACATGTTCCTTGACTTGACCTTTCCCCTTCTTCACCTCTTTTCCACCTCCCCTACCCCCTCTGGTCACTGTCAGTTTGTTCTTTATCTCCACATCTCTGGTTCTATTTTGCTCGCTTCTTTGTTTTGTTGATTAGGTTCCACTTATAGGTGAGATCATATGGTATTTGTCTTTCAAATTGTAGAGAGAAATTTCTCAGATTGCTTGACAGCATAAACACACACAGGCCTCTTCTATAGGAAGAATAGACAGGTTCCAAAAAAGGTGGGGAATAGCTGTAGAATATGCCACCAAAGTGTTGAAGATTTGTCAAGTGTCTATTCTTAAGTTTGTTAAAAAGCCAATACTCTAAAACTTCCTAGAGGTAAACCTTCCATCACTTGAACCAAGGCTCAGAGAAGCCATGATTCCTAAAACAGGGTTTACGACATCTCCTTGTGCAGATCATTGAGTACCTGCTCTCCAAATATGAAAATATACACTTTTGTGTGTATATCTGGGCATATAGACAAGAGTTCCGAGAGGAATATTATTAAAATGCAATTCCTTCTAAGCCTTCAATTGTTTATGTAAAGATTAAGTTAGTGCCAAGCTATTGTAACAAAGACTAAATCCTATAATCTTCAGATCCAAGTGAATAAGGACTTTTTCACATGCACCCATGGTCTTTATCAAAAAGAAACTTTGTTTTTAAGTAAAATGTTTTTGCTTTTTGAGAATTGTAATGAGAAAAAGGTGGAAGAAATAAAAGAGTAATGACCCAAGGCCTACTGGCAGTATTAAGCTTATTTTCCAAATAAATTAAACAAAAGCACAAAATAAAAGATTAAATTAGTAGGGACTGGAATACTTAAGTGAATTAAGCAGGAGAAAGGTAGAAGATGAAAAAAAAGGAGAGGATAGTACCTAAAAACAGGTCCTGCTCCTGTCATGTAGCCAGCAGTAATTAGCCATGGTTCTGGACTAAGCAGCCCTGCCCAAATGTGAAACCCTAGCCTCTGCAATTTCAAAACTGCCTCTGAGGGAATCTGCTGTTAAAAAGTTGTGACTGTTCAGAGATTAAAAATTCCTTTTTTGTTTCTTTAGAAGAGCAGGTAACCGCTTAGGTGGGGCTGACTTTTCTAATTTAGTTCTATCACACCACGTAAAGAGAGAAAAAAAGACAGGTGGGACCATGGTCTTTGTCCTTAAATGACTTCTATGACACCACACTTTTTTTTTAAAGGTCTCACGTATTTATTACTAAGCCAACTTCCTGGTGCAGAAAAATATTAACAAAGAGAAAAATCTCATTCTTCCAGCAATTTCCCAATAAAACACGATCAACTGTCCAGATAGTAGTGGTCTTCTCAGGGACGCGGTAAGATGCAAGCAGTCTGGACGCAGGGTAAAGACGTGAGCCACCTCTTGTGCGATTCTTCACAGACCCAGCTTGGTTCTTCTCCAGTGTCTCCTCTTGGCGTTGTAACTGATTTTATTACCAGTCTTCATCCAAATCCACTGAGGAACGGGCCGGTTCTGCTTTTGTTTCTTGGCCAGGAACCTCTTGATCCTGAAGAGCTTGTGAGAAGACATATCGAAGGAAAGCCAGCTACACGAACCTCTCAACCACTCGCACCAGTCAACCGTTGGCCCCAAGATGGCGGAGAAAGAGAAAGGACGTAGCAGGCGGAAGTACGAGTTTAAAGGCACTTCCGGGGGCGGGGTTTGGAGGCTGCACTTACGGGTCCCCACGGTTTCTGGGTGCCCTCAGTCCTCACACACTCTGGGGGAGCTGTGAGAAACTGTGCTGGTTCTTGTGAAATTGAATTCACTTTCTGTGAATTCCTTTGAACCGATCAGTGTGCCAGGGGCACCTGCTTCATGGGTGAGGGCATAGCCATTATAAGTCTAAAGCAGAAGCCCTTCCATAGGCAGAGGGATCGGAGGGGCAGCACCACACTTTATTTCAGTTTTTTAAGAACTATTTTTAGTATTTTGTGTTCATATGTAGATCAAAAATTACAGAAACTGGTAGGAAATTTTATGAAATAGCCTCTTAACAGTGAACAGTATTCATTCTTCCTTATTCACATCCATATGGGTATGGGCCTGAAGGGGAAGGGGATATTTTTAGCATAACAATACATTGCAGGATTTGCCTGCAATGCAGGTAGCACATCAAATGACACTGAATGAGGCATCTATAGACATCTGAGCAACAAACCTTTATTCAAGGTCTGTAGCTCTAACTTCAGGGAAGTATGTGAGCTGGGGTGTGTGGGCCCAGAGAGGCTGCAAGAGGATCAAGGAGGACTCTGTGCATGCTTAAAGTTCTGCGGTTATGTGGCTTGTTGTACCCGTGACTGATAGTGTGTACCTGGCTCCTAGTGGTCTTTTGCACGTATCCAGACTAGACTACATGCAGAACTGGTTAAGCCTATGTGCACTTAAGTGTTGCTGTATATAACTTTGGCCTTGAAGAGGGCCAGTTGAGCTGTCACAAGCTCTGATGTCCTCATTCCCTCAGATTTTAGCTACCAAAACTGCACTGACTTTCTTCTCTGCCCTTTGGTAAGTGAACCTTGTATGATTTACCCAAAGCTTTGTGCCTCCTCCTTTCATTAATCCAAATCTACTTCTGATCTTATTCTGGTTACCCACACATCAGAGTTTCTTTAAGAAAGGCAATGAACATTAGCAAGAGGGAAGTTGGCTTCTTGCTGCTCTGCTTTAAGACCAACATTCTTTTCCACAATAGAGCCAGGAATATATCTATCTCCCTAGCTAGGTGTGTACCAATAAATAGTTCTCCTGGATTATAAAAACTAAGGGCAATATGGAGTAGAAACCCAGAAGGCAAATTTGAGTTGTGAAAAAGCAGAAGGGGAGCAAGCTCAAAGGGGAGAAAATTCTAGGTGCCCAAAAGAGGCTGACTCTGTGAATTTAATTTATCTTGATGTCAATGGTAAGAGAATTATTTTGCATCATCTTGAAATCCCTCTATGTACTTATGTTAAGCTATAGATTATCTTTCTGGTAAGTCATCAAGAGAGTACTTCTAAAAGATATTGGAGATAAAATTAAATTAAAAAATAATAATCAGTTTTGTATACTCTACT
Source organism: Phyllostomus discolor (assembly GCF_004126475.2). Taxonomy (NCBI): domain Eukaryota; kingdom Metazoa; phylum Chordata; class Mammalia; order Chiroptera; family Phyllostomidae; genus Phyllostomus; species Phyllostomus discolor. The sequence continues at coordinate 148,640,302 of NC_040906.2, forward strand.
ACATTATTATTTCTCGGCCAAAATCACTTTTCGTAAGGTATATATTTTCAAGTGTTTTGAAGGGCCATCCATAAATATCATAATTTAGATCATGATAAAAATAGTGACCTTAGCTTTTACCCTATAAGTAAATGATACTTTTTAAAGGAGCATCTACACTGCTTAAAATAGGATCAGCAGCATTTAGCTTCATTCTTTTTTTATTTTATTTTAATCATTGTTCAAGTACAGTTTTCTCCCATTTACTCCCAATCCAGCCCACCCACCAAACCCTCCCCACTTCCCTCCCATTACCACCCACCCCCTAGTTTTTGTCCATGTGTCCTTTAAATTTGTTCCCATGAACCCTTCCCATTGGCCCCTGAAATTCCCTCTTCTCTCCCCTGTGGTCACTGTCAGCCTGTCCTCTATTTCAGTGTCTTTGGTTATATTTTGCTTGTTTCTTTGTTTTGTTGTTTAGGTTCCTGTTAAAGGTGAGATCATATGGTATTTGTCTTTCACTGCCTGGCTTGTTTCACTTAGCATAATGCTTTCCAGCTGCATCCAAGCTGTTGCAAAGGGTAGGAGCTCCTTCTTTCTTTCTGCTGCATATAATTCCATTGTGTAAATGTACCATAGTTTTTCGATCCATTCATTTACTGATGGGCATCTAGGTTGCTTCCAGCATCTAGCTACTGTAAATTGTGCTGCTATGAACACCGGGATGCAAAGGTTCTTTTCTATTGGTGTTTTAGTATTCTTAGGATGAAGTCCCAGCAGTGGAATTTCTGGGTCAAAAGGCAGATCCATTTTTAGTTTCTGAGAAAATTCCATGCTGTTTTCCATAGTGGTTGTACCAGTCTGCAGTCCCACCAACAGTGCACAAGGGTCCCCTTTTCTCCACAGCCTCTTCAACACTTGTTGTTTGTTGCTTTGTTTATGATGGCCATTCTGACTGGTGTGAAGTGGTATCTCATTGTGGTTTTAATTTGCATCTTTCTGAGAGCTAGAAATATTGAAGATCATTTCATGTGTCTTTGGATTTTCTGTATGTCCTCCTTGGAGAAGTGCCTGTTCAAGTCCTTTGCCCATTTTTTAATTGGATTCCTTGTCTTCTTAGGGTTTAGTCATGTGAGTTCTTTATATATTTTGGAGATTAAACCCTTGTCTGAGGTATCATTGGCAAATATGTTTTCCCATACAGTTGGTTCTCTTTTAATTTTGATACTGTTTTCTTTAGCTGTGCAGAAGCTTTTAATTTTGATGAGGTCCCATTTGTTTATTCTTTCCTTTATGTCCTTTCCTCTAGGGGACATGTCAGTAAAAAAGTTTCTGCGTGAAATATCTGAGATTTTCCTACCTACGTTCTCCTCTAGGACTTTAATGGTGTCACGTTTTATATTTAAGTCTTTTATCCACCTTGAATTTATTTTTGTATAAGGTGTAAGTTGGTGCCCAAATTTCATTTTTTTGCACGTGGCTGTCCAGTTCTCCCAACACCATTTGTTGAAGAGGCTATATTTATTCCATTTTATGTTGCTACCTCCTTTGTCAAATATTAATTGACTATAGATACTTGGGTTTATTTCTGGGCTCTCTGTTCTGTTCCATTGGTCCATGTGCCTGTTTTTATGCCAGTACCAGGCTGTTTTGATTACAGTGGCCTTGTAGTATAGTTTATTGTCAGGTGTTGTGATCCCTCCTACTTTACTCTTCTTTCTCAAAATTGCAGCAGCTATTCGGTGTCATTTATGATTCAATATAAATTTTTGAAGTGTTTGTTCTATGTCTGTGAAATATGCCATTGGTACTTTTATAGGAATTGCATTGAATGTGTAAATTGCTTTGGGTAGTATGGACATTTTGATATTAATTCTTCCAATCCAGGAACACGGTATATGTTTCCATTTGTTTGTGCCTTCCTTGATTTCTTTCCTCAGTGTTATGTAGTTTTCTGAATACAGGTCTTTTACCTCTTTGGTTAGGTTTATTCCTGGGTATTTTGTTTTTCTTTTTGCTATATCAAATGGGATTTTTTCTTGATTTCTGCTTCTGCTGTTTCATTGATAATGCACAGAAATGCCTTTGATTTCTGGATATTGACTTTTTAATCCCGCTGTTTTGCCAAATTTGCTTATTAGGTCAAGCAGTTTTTCGGTGGAGTCTATAAGATTTTCTGTGTACACTATCATGTCATCTGCAAACAGTGACAGTTTTGTTTCCTCCTTTCCTATCTGGATGCCTTTTCTTTCCTTTTCTTGTCTGATCACTTTGGCTAAAACTTCCAGTACTATATTGAATAGAAGTGGTGAAAGTGGACAGCCTTGTCTTGTTCCTGATCTTAGTGGAAAAGATTTTAGTTTTTGCCCATTTAGTATGATGTTGGCTGTAGGTCTCTCATATATGATCTTTATTATGTTGAGGAATGCTCCCTCTATTAGCACTTTGCTGAGTGTTTTTATCATAAGTGGGTGTTGTACCTTATCAAATGCTTTTTCCTCATCTATTGATATGATCATGTGGTTTTTGTCTTTGCTTTTGTTTATGTGATGTATTAGCTTCATTCTTTATATACATGCTTTCTGTCAGTTGTTTCCCTTTTTATAGTGACTTTTCCAGATCACCAGGGCTCATCCAATCCTTTAATGCAATGCAGTGCTCCACTTAATTTGCCATTTGACCTTCAACATGTTAAGACTTTTTGCAGACACTATTTGGAATTTTTCTCAATTAGCAGGTCCCACAAGGCTGGAGTCAAACTTTTGCTGAAAAGATAGTATTGCTCAAAATATTATTTTTGATAGTGCCCAAAGTATGAGGTCCAAAGACTAGTCTCCTACAGTATCTTATAATTATTGCTTTACCAGAAGGGATATTTGATAAGGCTTTCAAAGTGTTTATACCTCTGGCAAGCCTGGATAGTTCCCAAAGAAGGGGCAGGGAATATATATTTTTTCTGAGGCCAGTCTTGGAGGTCGTTCTTGGGGTACCTGTACTACTGCTCTCTCTCTCATATGTTAAAATTTCTTCAACAATATGGTGAGGAAATTCTTGATTATCACCAGTTTTCTCATTGTTCTTGAGAGTGACTACTTTATATCATTTTGGTATAAAGTTCTCTCTATATATTTTTAAGGGCATGAAGGATAAGCTGAATTTGTAATTTGCCAGTTTTCTACAGAGTATATACAATAGTCAATTCATTTTCTGTTGTTACTTGTTCAATACACACATGCCATTAGGTTGCAAGGTAATAAGCATATACCACCCTCAAAAAGTCATAGTCTTCTGGGAAAGACTTATGTAGGTGATATTAGAAATGTTGAAGACAAACAAATCAATGGAAAACAACCTCCTTGAACTGTGTGTGTGCATGCACGCACATATATGCATACATATCCTCCCTCATGTTCTGGGGTAGGGTTGTTTGAAGATCATATGGAAGAGAAGGACTTAGTTCTTCTGAAGAATGGATGGTGTTTCACCAGGTAAAGTTGGAGGAAAAAAAGTGGAGAGAGGAGTGTGAGCTAAAGCCAAGGATAGGAGAAGTAAGGTTCTAGAAAGAAATTATATTTTATTTATTCTCGTGATGTGAACATAACTACCTTATTATAAACTACAAAACAAAAATAAATACTATAATCAAACACACATGAAGAAGCTAATGAAATAAAAATGAAATAATTTCTTCCAACTCATACCATCTTCATGTTGAATTTCTGAGGGAAATACCATACTTTTGGACTATAAGATGCACCTAGGTTTTAGAGGAGGAAAATAGGGGGGAAAATTGAAGCAAAAAATGTGGTACAATATTTAATAACATAAATAACATAATATTTCATCAATGTAAATGTAAACAGAACTTAGCAGCATTAACAACCATTATTCCTCCCAAACTTGGAGGGGGTTGCGTCTTATAGCCTGAAAAATATGGCATATGAGCTATCTCAACAAAAATTTGGAGGAGGGATTAAACCATATGCTATGTCCTTGGAAGCCAGGCCTGGTCCAATGTTGAAAGCAAGAAGGAAGTGAAGCAATATTTATGGAGTATCTTTCTACTAGATGTTAGATCTTTGCTGACATTCATTTAATGCTTACAACAATTAATTTTATAGACTTCACGGCTATGATTCAAAATATTAACTTTATTTTTATGCTGTTAACCACAAAAACACCATCAAGTAAGCAAAAGGTGAATGGACTTCATGTGTTTATTTTAATTGAGAATCAAAGCTAAATAGGCTTTGCTTAGGCAAAGAAATAGGGAAGGAATGCTTCAGGTGAAGGGAGTTGGAGAGGCAAAAGATTGGAGAGCCATGTTTACATTACATAGGGCCATATCAATGCACATTTGACACATTTATTAATTTATCAATTCATTAACTGCACAGATATTTATTGAACTCTTACAATGTGTAAGACACACTGCCCAGGACTCTCGATATAACAGTAGCAACATAGACCAGTGATTCCTCTTCTTATAGAGCTTATATTCTTGTGGGCAAAAGCATGCAAATAAAAAAACATGAATAAAGAGAAGAAGATATCAAATAGTAGGTGCTACACACAGAACTGTAACAGACTAACAGTATAAGGAGATGGCTACTTTATATTGTATTGGATGGTTGAATGGTCAGGGAAGGTAATACATAATTCGAGATCAGAATGATAAACCAAAGCAAACCTAGAAAACAAACAAATAAACAAAACCCCAACCAACCAACCAAAAAAACAAAACAAAAACAACCACACCCAAACAAACAACCTCATCTAGCCACGTAAAAATCAGGAAAATAGAATTCTGAGCACAATGTGCCCAAGGTTAGAATTAGATTAATATGCTCAAGAAATGCAGAGAAGGCTAGGATAGCTGGAGCATAGAGAAAAACAAGAAGAGTGATATGAACTGAGGCCAGATGAGTAGGCAAGGGCCAGATCATTTATGGATTTCTGACAAGTTTGTATTTTATTCTAAGGGTAATGGGAAGCTATTGAAGCATCTTAAATTAAAAATGATCTTATATAACATTTTTAAAAATTTTAAAAGAACTCTCTGACTGTTGTGTAGAAAGTCAATCTAGAGGCTGAAGAATGTAGTCAGGACCAGCTGGAAATCATTGCTGTATGAAACAGTGTTGTCTTGGACCTATGTGGTTGCTTAGGAAGTTGTGAGAGGAAGATGGGCTCATAATTTAATCATTCATGCTAGTGAAGGCTTTATGCAAGCCTTAATGACATAAGGAGCTACAACTTGTCAAGGATTTGGAGCGCAAACATTTGTGCAGCAAGATATTTCTTATTTTCTGGTAAAGAGCTCCCTGACACCCCTGGCACATAACTTTTCAAAAACGTCAATAGCCTTTGAAGTTTCCAAAAGGGACTCATAACATTGAAATAAATTTTTATGGTATCAGTGAACAAATAATGATTAAAAACTGGGCACTGCCTTTGTAGATAGATAGTTTCATCTAGATTCATGCTGAAAGGAAATTGTGTAGCATCCATTTCCTCTACAATGTACCAAAAATATTAGAAGAAATATAAGCAACTATTAGTATTTTATGGACTAAATAATGTCACTTGACAGAAGCATAGCTTCAGTTTTCCTCCACTGCTCTGCCAAAGCCACAGAGCATTTGGATGACTGCAGAACACATACAGCAATGGAAGAAATCAATGGAAATCTAAATCTCATTATATTTTCTTTTCTTTGAAATATTCTACTATAAGCCAATGTAAGCAGCTATTATCATAGCAACATATCTCATTTTTTAATCACTATCAATTTTAAATGGTTTTAGAGTTTAAAACATGAAGAAGATGGTGACTATGTTTTACCTAGCTGTGTACAGTAGAATTTTATATCATCTCACAAACCTTTGCAGTAAAATATTCCCAATTCAGACTTGTGTAATTGTTTTACAAAGGCATTTTTGATTCCTAATTTCTTATTTGACCTTCTCAGTAAGTTGTCAGTACAACCTAGTGTGAATTGGGAAGAAGAATTTCCCCCATTACAATTAGCTTGAAGGCACTCAGGATATAGGAACTTTGGTTAGAATTATGGATGGAATAATTTGAGGGACTTAAGAGAAAGATTTTCTGAATGAATAACCATAGACAACAGGTAGGTACTGGGTACATTTTGGAGAAGTCTTAGAGAGCAGGACCTAAATAGAAGAGTATGGCATCACTTAGAGAAGGTAGTGCAAACTAGAGCCAGTAAGTTGTGGTATAAATAATGTGGATAGTTGAGCCAGAGCTATCTCAATTACCATTGTGAGGCTTTGGTATTATTTGCAGAAGAATTTCCCAATTGGTAAAGAATTAATATGTGCATTAGTTATTTTTATTTTTGAGAAGATGACAAGAAGAATATAATTGCACAGATGCCTCACTAGAGTTCGAGAGCTACTATTCTAGAGAAAACATAAACACCATCACCAATTTCAATACATAGTAGAAGACTCTGGCATCAACATATACTTGGACGCACAGCTGGACCACAGTATTTAGAAATATTGGACAAGGATTTTACTGTAGAAACTGGGTATTTAGAGGGTGGCATACAGTAAGAAAGTAAGAAATATAGCCCAGATTCTGTAAACTTTGTTAGCTTGGTTTTATCTCTCTATACCTCTTCTTATCATAAGAGTGGCAAATTCTTAAGACCCAAGGTAATGTAAACATAGGGTTACAGTGAGCTACAAAATTTACCAAGATTAGTCTGGACATAAATGTAAAATATGATGCTCTACCTAAAAATTATTTGCTCCATTTTTTCTTACAAACAGACACTGATTTTCTTCAGAAACTGGATAGCTAAGTGCTTCTGGGGAGCTGAACACATCCACAGGCTCATGGAATGAGTCCCACTTGATAGTCCAAATCAGTTGTGGTAATTCCATCCCCCTTGACAGTAATTGGTTTAGAAATAGCAAATGACCCAATTCTATTAATAAAAAGTGAAAGCTAATGCCGGAGGAACTTGAAGCTGGTGGTATACTAAAGGAAACCATAGCAACAGTAAAAAATAAATCCAGCCCCTGGTTAGATTGACTCAAGTTTCCAGGCATAATATTATTTACCTCAGTTTATAGGGTTAGACACACTATGTCTGAAAATCACAACTTTATGAAATACATAAAAATAAAGAATATAATACCCACTGTGAAGAGACAAAACAATGAACACATATAGACTAAAAAATTATCCAGATAGTGGAAATATTGGACAAGGATTTTACTGTAGAAACTGGGTTTTTAATTTAATCTTTATTGTATTATTTCCATTACCATTTAGCCCCCTTATACCCTCCCCCCTCCAGCAATTACCACACTGTTGGACAAGGATTTAAAAATATGTATGATTAATATGTTGAATGTTCAACATGTATGTAAAATATGTATGATTAATATGATGAATATGGAAAGAAAAGAAATCTGCTATAGCAGATTGGGAATTTTGGCAAAGAGATGGTAAATCTAAGAAACAGGCAAATGGAAATGCTAGAAATAAAAAAAATACAGAGATGAATAGTACTTAAGCAGGTTTATCAGTAGCTTCCTTACAGTTGAGACTAGATAAGTAAACCTGAAGAAATTACTCAAACTCAATTTAAAATAAAAAAGTGAAATAAATAAAAAAAGAACTTTTAGAGTGTGGGATAAGATCAGTTTTACAATATATAGGTGTCATTAGACATTCCAAAGGAGAAAAGAGAAAGAATGGGGCATGGTAACATATAAAGATATAATGGTTGATAATTTTCTAGGAAAATTGAAATTCATCAAACCACAGATCAAAAGAAACACACTCAAGATGAATGTAGAAAAAAGCCACTTGGACTTATTATCTTCTAACATCTAACAACCAAAGAGAAAGAGAAAATCTTGAAAACAGCTAGAAATTTAAAAACAGACATTATATACAGAGGAACAAAGAAAATAATTACAGCAGACTTCTTTCAAAATCTCTGCAATCCAAAGGACAATGAATTGACATCTTTAAAATACTAAAAACAAACAACCCTCCAAATAAAACTATGTCAACCCAAAATTCTATACCCAGCAAATAACATCTTCAGTATTGGTCATGATGTCACCACTCCTGCATAGGCACATTTTGAAACCTTTCCTGGCTGCCCCAGTTGATTTTAAGCTCTCCTTTCTCAAAATCTCTGTAACTTCAAACCTCAAATCACTTGTTAGTTGCCTGATTCTTTCCTGGAATGTTTTATTTGTGAATTGCATATGTGCAAATCTCCAAAAAGTGGAATCTTTCTGGTTTTCAGGAAGAGAAAAAAAATTCTGCCATACCCTCACATCCCTAGATAAGTGCTGGATTCCTGGTAGGGAGGTAAAATGTTTTAACCAAGCTTCTTATTTGGTTGCTTTTGACCAGGAGATGGCACATTTTTATCATGTAATAATCTGAGGGGCAAGGAGTCTGATAGCCAAAATGAAAAACGGAGGGACAGACAAGGCAGCTACTTCTTTTCTATGGCAGATGTTGCTCTTTATTTTCTTGTAAGCAGAGTGTCCCCCTGCTCCTTAACACTTCCTACTCCTCTTCTACTCTCAAAGATTCTGCTTTATTTAGTAAAATCTTTGATAAATTGGGGAAAGAACAAGAACCTTCTCTTACTGCATCCACCCCCATCAACACTGATAATTGCAGAACTGCTTTCCTTGGAGCAAGAGGATAAGGAAGGTCAGCCACAGAGAAGGCCTCCTTTTGTTGAGGATTGCTGGTGAGAATAGCAGGGAATTAAAAGGAGATACCAGGGAAAGGGAGAAAGGAGACATGAAGATTCTGGTAGTGGGAGAAATTTTGCAGCAGAGGTTAGAGATCTAAGGAGGAGAATCAAGGTTTTGCTGTGGTGTGTTCGGCAACTGTATCCCCTCTCATTGCTGACACTTACAGGGGTTTCCAAACTGCAGCCCCTGAGCCACATGCAGCCCAGGATGGCTATGAATGCAGCCCAACACAAAATCGTAAATTTACTTAAAACATATGAGATTTTTTTTGTGATTATGTGCCACAGTATATTTAATGTGTGGCCTAAGACAACTCTTCTTCCATTGTGGCCCAGAGATGTCAAAAGGTTGCACAGCTCTGCTTAGAAGTTGGAATTATTAGAAGGGAAGGGAATAGGGCAATATTGTAAAATGTTGACTCTCACCTCAAAGAGGGTGCTGGGTGCAGATGGTGGTGACCATGGGAAGCCTAACCCTCATGGATTAATTTCCATAGTGAAAAAAACAGATGTGATGCTGAATTTTGCCAAGATCTGCCAGGACGTTGCAGAAAAACACTTTAAAAATTAAACAGATGAAAACTTTATTTTGGCTTCCAAGCAGGCATTACATTCTGAGCCTGGGAGCAGATACGCTTGTTTATTTTGCTTATCATAATAGAAACTATGGACAGACCTGAAATGATTACTTTAATAGTCAAGTTGCTGGGTACAATAAATAAATAAAATATGAACAACTGTAATTGAACAACAACATAATTTAAATAAAAAAATCAAGCAGTCTCTACAATTACAAGTAATCTTTAAATGCACTGTAGTTTAAATATAAACAACAAACTTGTACTGAGACCACAGGGGCAATTGGGTATATTTTAACAAGGCTGTGCTTCCTTTTCCACCCATCTTTCTTTAATGGGCATTTTCCTTCCACAAGAAAGACCTGCCTGCCCACATTAGGTCTGCTTCTCTCCAGGTCTGAGTCCTCTACTCCTGTCCAGCAAAGCTAACCAATAAGCAGATGCTCTACATTACCTTTGATTGGCTGTAAGTGTGCTCATTCTGAAAAGATTCTCAGATCCACATTCAGAGCTTCTCCTGCCAAGACATAGCCAGACCACCTGGCAGGACCCTACTGTACCAGAGAGGCCCTTGTCAAGACTCTGCTACATAACTAGTTGAGTCAATAACTAATTTGGAATGTATTTTCTAGATTTTCTTGTACAGTATGAAGATGGCCCTGGGTGTAGTTACCTGAGTCTATTTCCAAGGGTGTGTAGGGAAATTTGTGGTAGGTTGTTTCCAAAGATTGCTACACAGTTCTCACCCTGCATGCAATTTTACAATGTGACTTACCCAGTCTTTCATCAAGAGATGGACTATATTTTGTTTCTCTTAAATCTCCCTTAAATGTTAGTAACTCACTTTGAATAACAGAATGTAGTGGAAATGATATTCTGGGATTTCTAGGCCTAGGCATTAAGAGACTTGCAGCTTTTGTTTTTGCCCTGTGAAAGCCCAGAACAACCATTTAAAGAAGTGTGACTAGGCCCTGGCTGGCGTAGCTCAGTGGATTGAGCATGGGCTGGGAACCAAAGTGTCCCAGGTTCAATTCCCAGCTAGAGTACATTCCTGGGTTGCAGGCCATAACCCCCAGCAACCGCACATTGATGTTTCTCTTCTCTCTCTCTCTCTCTCTCCCCCCCTTCCCTCCCTAAAAATAAATAAATAAAATCTTTAAAAAAAAAAGAAGTGTGACTACAGTTTTGAAGCAGGAGGCCACATCGGGAAAAGCTCTAGATGATACGATAAAGAGAAGTTCAGCCCTGTCCTTGTATCTCAGCCATCTGAGTGGAGACCCCACTGGGAAACATGGACATGAAGCCATTGAGGGTGCTCCAGCCAGCATCATGTGAAGCCTGGCCTTGACTCCATTGCAGAATCATGAGTAAATATAGTGGAACCTTGGTTCTCAAACTTAATTCATTCAGGAAAACTGTTTGAGAAACTATTGGTTTGAAAGCCAAATCTCCTCTGTCACCCGAGAGACATGTGACTGATCACACAGTTGTCAATGTGAAAGGGTTGTCAGGTTGAGAACTGAGACCTGAAGTTTTGTTACACAACTGAGACATTTTTCTGTGAACAACTTGGTTGAGAACTGAATTGTTTCAGAACCAAAAAAATTCAAGAACTGAGGTTTGACTGTAAATACTTTTTGTGTTTTTCAGTCCCGCATTTTTGGAGTGCAGCAATAAATAACCAGTACCAGGCAAACTAGCATTGTAATAATAACACTGTGATGATGGTGATAATGATAGCAGTTAACATTTATATAACAATGCCTCATATGTGCTGGTGCTGTTCTAATTACTCTGCTTAAATTACTAATTTAATTTAATTCAATTTAATTAAGTCCCCAGTCAACCATACCCCCAAGGGGTTACTATAACTTCTCTCCATTTTTTTAAGATTTTATTTATTTTTAGAGAGGGAAGGGAGGGAGATAGAGAGAGAGAGAGAAACATCAATGTACGGTTGCTGGGGGTTATGGCCTGCAACCCAGGAATGTACCCTGGCTGGGAATTGAACCTGCGACACCTTGGTTCGCAGCCCATGCTCAATCCACTGAGCTATGCCAGCCAGTGCAACTTCTCTCCATTTTAAAAGATGAGAAACCCGAGGTCCAGAGAAATTACAAAGTCACAAAGTAAATGGTAGAGATGGGAGTACAGAAACACTTTTTAGGTGCTGGGCAGTGTCTTTCCATACATTTTCTTTTTTAAGTTTCATGACAACCTGGCTTATGACATAAGAATTAGTTGCTTTGTTTTACAGAGGAGTGAATTAAGACTTAGAACCAGTAATTGAAAGAGCCAGTTTTTTAAAATTGAATTTATTGGGGTAACATTGGTTCATAAAACAATATGGATTTCAAGTGTAAAACTCAACAAAACATCATCTGCACACTGCATCTTGCCCCCATCACCCAAAGCAGTCTCTCTCTGTCTACATTTATGCTCCCCCTTTGCCGACATCCACCTACCACCCTCCCACGCTTTTCCCTCTGGCTATCACCACACTTTTATGTTTCAAAAAAAGATATGTATATGTATCTGTCAGTCTATTTCATGTATCCATGTCTCCGTTTCTATTTTGTTCATTAATTTATTTTGTTTATTATATTCCACACATAAGTGAAATCATATGGCATTTGTCTTTCTCGAACTGGCTTATTTTACTTAGCATAATAATCACCAGGTCCATTCATGCTGTCACAAAAGGTAAGATTTTCTCCTTTTTTACAGCCACACAGTATTCCATTGTATAGATGTACCATGGCTTTTTATCCACATATCCACTGATAGGCACCAGATCTTGGTTGTTGTAAAGAGTGCTGCAGTGCACATAGGGGTGCATATATTCTTTCAAATTAGTGTTTCAGGTTTCCTTGGATATATTCCCAGAAGTTGGATCACTGTGTCTGAAGGCAGTTCCACTTTTAATTTTTTGAGGAGACTCCATACTGTTTCCTACAGTGGCTGTACCAGTCTACATTTCCACCAACACTGTACAAGGGTTTCCTTTTCTCCACATCCTCTTCAACACTTGTTGTTTGTTGATTTATTGATGATAGCCATTCCAACAGGCATGAATTGATATCTCATTGGGGTTTTAATTTGCATCATTCTGATGATTAGTGAAATTGAGCATATTTTTATAAATCTATTGGCCATCTGTATGTCCTCTTTGGAAAAGTGTCTATTCAGGTCCTTTGCTCATTTTTTAATTGGCTTGTTTGTCTTCTAGGTGTTGAATTGTAGAAGAAGTTCTTTATATATTTTGGATATTAATTAACCCCTTATCAGATATATTATTGGAAAATATGTTCTCCCATTCAGTGGGTTCCCTTTTCATTTTGTTGATGGGGTCTTTCGCTGTGCAAAAGCTTTTTAGTTTGATGTAGTCCCATTCATTTATTCTTCATTCACTTCCCTTGCCCAAGGAGATATATCTGCAAAAATATTGCTAGCTAGCAAATTCTGGTATTTAAATTAACCTGATTGCCTCAGAAAATGTTTCTATGCAACAATTCATTTTACTAATATATTATCAAGAAACACCATTCATACTCGACTTACTGGGGTGATCACTTTGTAAGTTACATAAATGTCTAATCACTATGTTATACATTGAACCTAATATAATATTGTATGCCAACTGCAATTGAAAAAAAGGAATGAGGGCCTTAAACCATAACACTTACATGCTAATAACTAAATGTACTGAATATATTTAATTCTCATCTCTTAAAGACTTTGAGTGCTATTATCCTGTAACTCTCTTATTAGGTAGTATATATTCTAGAATATAATAAAGTAAAATTTCTTTAGATAAAAAGTAACATTCATTTCTATTGTTTTGATGATCATTGTATTTTTAAAATACCTTACTTTTGTTTAATGCCGTCCATTTATACGATGGAATATTATTCAACCATAAGAGGAAAGAAGTTCTGATACATGCTATAATTTGAATGAAACTTGAAAACTTGCCCAGTGAAGGAAAACAGACACAAAAAGCCACATATTGTATGACTCCACTTACATGAATGTCTGGAATAGACAAATTCACAGGGACACAGAGCAGACTGATGATTGCCAGGGGATGGGGAGAATGTTGGGAATGGGGAGTGACTACTTAAAAGGTACAAGGTCTCCTTGGGGGATGACAAAAATGTTTTGTTAACTATATAGAATTGATAGTTAAACAGCATTATGAATGCACTAAGTGACACTGAATTGTTCACTTTAAAATGGTTAATTTTATTTTGTGTGAAATTTACCTCAAGAAGAGATTGAGAAAAATTCCTGCTGGGATGTGGTTAGAATTGCAATCAATCTGCAGATCAATTTGGAGAGAATTGGTATGTTAATAATATTGAGCCTTCCAATCATGAACATGATGATATATCTCTTATACATGATATCACACAGTGTTTCAGTTCTTTCATCAGTGCTATTTAGTTTCTGAATACAGCTCATACATGTATTTTGTTAGATTTATACTTAAGTATTTTAGGCTTTTGGTGCTATCATAACTGACATTTCTTTATTTTGGTTTCTAATTACTTATTGATAGTATATTTTAATATAATTTTTTTTGCAAAGTGACCTTGTTTCTTGCAAACTTGTTAAACTCATTCATTTTGCAGATTGGGAATTTCTTATATGGGAAATCATATCATCTGTGAATAAGGACAGTTTTAGTTCTTACTATCTAATCTGTATGATTTTCATTTCTTTTTCTTGTCTACTACAAGGATTTATAATATATTATTTGCCAAATAAATACTTTGAATAAAACAATTTGTTGAACACTTGCTATGTTGATGTGCTGCATGCTGAGAATATTGAGATGAATAGCCCATGATTTTAAGAATAGTTTTCTGGATCAGTTGAGGTTCCATTACAGAAGCAGAATCAATAGGATGCACACACATCTATATTTATATCTGTTTTTATGAATATTAGAAGGGATATATTGTAGAGATTTGAGCTTATGCAATTGTGAGAGTCAAACAGTCTGTGGGAGGCTATTTTTCCTGTATCTGGAGGTACTGCCTGGAGTCAGCAAGATGTGATAGATAGATGTGAAGTGGGAAAAGCAAGGAACAGATAAGCTGTAGCCCACAAGGATGGACTGGAACTCTTGTTAGTGTCTAACTCTACCTCTAAGCCTGATGGAGGGTTGTATTGTAGATGAAGTTGGAGCTCTATATCATGGAGCTAAACAAGCTTCTGGCCCAGGGACCAGAGAATTGAAAGAAGGATCCAACAGGAACTGTGAAAGCTGCAAGAGCTGTGGCCTGGCTCCTGTCCTATACCATGCAGGTGAACCTGCAGATAAGCAACACTAAATGTGAGATGCAGTAGAGCTTCATGGTCTGCAGTGAGCTTCCAGATATAAAGACAGATTGCTGTTGCTTCAGTGCCACCTTCCAGATCTTGTCTAAAGCCTCTTGCAGCCCCAACTAACCCAGAACTATGCAAGGAAGGGAATTACAGATACATGCACTTGACCAGTCCTTAGTCATAAGACCCTGACAGTGACTACGTGAAAAAATAGGAAAAATATATTCATTTTCCTGATGAAGAAGGACATCAATGCTCTGGAAAGTCATGTCACTTCCAAGACCCCAGGCAATGCATGGAGAATGGAGTCAACCCTGTGCTCTTCCAACTGTCCTACTACCTGTAGAGACTGCCACTCCCAAAGATCATGTGACTCCCGAGTGGTATTTATGGAGATTTGATGCATTAAATTTCTAATCTTTCTTGGATGAAATTCATATTGAAATCATTGGGTTCTTTCCAGTAAATCCAGGAGGACTAGATTATTAAGTTGTGCTCAGTGAGGAGAACACTAACAAAACTTTAAAAATACTGATTTCCTTTTTTTAGAATTTCTTTTCTGATAATTGCAAAAAAACACATTTCAGGAATGATTTGTATTACCTGAGTGGACTGCTTTCTGGATAGAAATCTGTTACTTGGTCCCCTCAGTGTTTCCTCATTCCATTGTAGCTACATAATTCCCTATACATCAAAGGTCAGTTTCAAATTTCATTAAAGATTACATTGTAGTTAGAATTAAGAATGGAGGAGGTGAGAGTAGTGGGTGTATTTACCAACATAACCCTCAGTAATTGAGAGCTAAAGTCACCCAGATGGTCTAGTAAGACTTTATTTTCATTATTGAAAGATGGTAACATCAAGGACACAGTTTCTTATCGCTGCAAGTTAGGTTTAATTTAGTATCAGTTCCTGATCTCCTCTTAAAGGTTAAGTAAAAATCACTTAAGTCTCTTTATCTCTGCTTTCTTTTAAATCAAATGGGACTAATTTTTCCCTGTTATTTTTTTACAGACATAAACTGGATGTTAATAGATTTAGTGATATAACAGTCTGGATGAAACAACAAGCCACAGGTTTATAAATGCAATCTTATGTTTAATCTTGGCTTCCCATTGAGAGTTCTGCTTCTTATGAAGATAAGTCCTCAAAGCACTGAAAATCAACAGCAATCTCATCTCCAGCAATCTCACTTACTGCCACCACTACAATTGGCTTTTCATTTTTCTAGCCATATAATCAATAATTCATAAAAAAGCAGCACATTAAATGATACTGTTTTTCAAGTTTTTAAAAATACATTAGTATTTTGGCTTGTTATATGTCTAATTCATCCTACTTGAACTCTGCTTTGTGGAAAATTTCTAACACGTTGCCTAAAGCTTAAGAGTATTTTTTTTTATTGTTGTTCAAGTACAGTTGTCTGCCTTTTTTCCCTCTCCCACTCCCCCCAACCCCAGCCATCTCCACCTTCCTTCCCTGATTCCACTCCACCTTGGTTTTGTCCAAGTGTCCTTTATACTTGTTCCTGAAAACCCTTCCCCCTTCCCCCATTATCCTTTTCAACCTCCCTTCTGGTTACTGTCAGTTTGTTCTTAATTTCATTGTCTCTGGTTATATTTTGCTTGCTTGTTTTGTTGATTAGGTTCCAGTTAAAGGTGAGATCATATGGTGTTTGTCTTTCACTGCCTGGCTTATTTCACTTGCATAATGCTCTCTAGTTCCATCCATGCTGTCACAAAGGGTAGGAGCTCCTTCTTTCTTTCTGCTGCATATTCTATTGTGTAAGTGTACCATAGTTTTTTGATCCATTCTTTTACTGATGGGCACTTAGGTTGCTTCTAGCACTTGGCTATTATAAATTGTGCTGCTATGAACATTGGGGTGCATAAATTCTTTGTATTGGTATTTCAAGGTTCTTAGGATATAATCCCAGCAACGGAACTGGCGGGTCAAATGGCAGTTTCAGTTTTAGTTTTCTGAGGAAATTCCATTCTGTTTTCCACAGTGGCTGCACCAGTCTGCATTCCCACCAACAGTGCACTAGGGTTCCCTTTTCTCCACATCCTCTCCAACACTTGCTGTTTGTTGATTTATTTATGACGGCCATTCTCGTTGGTGTGAAGGGGTATCTTACTGTGGTTTTAATTTGCATCTCTCTAATGGTTAGTGATGCTGAGCATCTTTTCATATGTCTCTGGGCCCTCTGTATGTCCTCCTTGGAGAAGTGTCTGTTCAGGTCCTTAGTCCATTTTTTAATTGGGTTGTTTGTTTTCCTGGAATGGAGTCATGTGAGTTCCTTATATATTTTGGAGATTAAACCCTTGTCCAAGGTACCATTGACAAATATGTTTTCCCATACAGTTGGTTCTCTTTTCATTTTAATACTTTTTTCTTTAGTCATGCAGAACTTTTTATTTTGGTGAGATACCACTTGTTTATTCTTTCCTTTATATAATATTAGTTGCTTCTTATTTTCTTCAATCTGAAAAGTATTTCTGTACAAAGCCTTGAATATAATTTTTATTTATCCCAGGTAAAATCATAGACTTTCTTTTTGTGTTGGAAGCATCATATTGTCAAAACTGTACCCTGTCTTTATTTCTAAATAGCTAAAAAGTTATTGACATTTATTTATTTTTTTTTGGGGGGGGGATGAATTTGGGGAACTGACACATTTAGAGTAGCACAAGAGAAATCAAAAAAGAGAAATACTCTACACTGCACCTTTTGGGGTTATATTTTCAAAAAGTGGGGGTTTTTATTCTAATGCCATTGAAAATTTGGGGATTTTTGTCCTGTATCCAACTTCTCAGGGATAAAATATCCATCCTTCCGTCATTTGGCAGACACATCTGGCCCTCAGTGTCAAGGGCACAAAACTGTCATTAAAGCCACTAAAAATGTGCTCGCATGCTTCATCTCAGAAGGCAGATGCCAAGCCAGACACTTTACTTGGTACCTAAGGACCCATTTTACTGTCTGGAGAAATAACCCAACTTTCCCATACTTTTGATTCTCATCTGGACAAAAAACTATTCTTCTTAAAGAAAGGGAAAAAGAAAGCAAGAGCATGGGCAGTCAGGATGTGTTGGGAGGTGTTGTAACATTTAAACAGAGAAAATACAGGTCAGGGTTGGGGAGAGATAATGATAGGCTAATTCTTAGACATGTTCTAAGAATTGAACTCTCTGGTCTGGTGACCAATGAGTAGTAGACATTAGAAATCGAACACATTTATCATCCAACTCTTTATAAAAAACCTTCTTCACATCTGGTAGCAGTGGCAGAACTAAAGGAAGTCTGAAGAAGCTAACAAGGGTTCAAGAGTGAGGGGAAACCAAGGAGGTGTGGCCAGGCAGAAGAAAGACTTATCTTTCTGGTATCAGTGTGACTGAGCTAGAAGGCATAACTTGACATTTGAGAGATTCATGTCGAGGGACAATTAAAAGCAAAGGACAGCTATAGAGGAATGAGCAAGGATTTCAGAGGTTGAAAGAAATGGCTTCCTAGTTTTGCCTAATAGTTAGACAGAAAAAAGTTTGGAAGAAGCATTTGTGCAGAGAAAATTGGGGTTGGTGAATGTGGCAGAGAGAGATCTTTCAGTTCACTTTCTTCCACCTCTGGGTCTCTCTGATTCCCAGATTGGCTTTTATTTTCCAACTGAACACTGGTTCTGACTCTGACATTCAAAACAATAGCTATTGTTTTCTTTATCATATCACTTAATCAGCTCTCCCCATTTTTTTCATAAACACATGTGGCCAGGGCTCTGCCTCTCTTTTTAGTAATATTTCCAGTGTCTAGCAGGGTGACACACTGAGGCACTTCACAAATATTTACTGAATAACTTTATGACATCAGCAAGCTCCCTTCCAGTTACCTGCATAGAGCTAAGGGTTAGTCTTTGATGTGCCATGAATTCACATCTTACTGTGCATTCCTACTTTTTTCCCATTGTTCTGCCCTGGATTCAAATACCATCACTCTCTCATCTTTGGATTATTGCCATTGCCTTCTAGCTATTCATCTCCCTTCTGGCCTTTTCTAGCCAATTGATGTTTTATTGCCTTATTATCTTTTAAACTACCATTTTAATCATAATACTTTCCTGAACAAAGGATGACTTCTCATCACTTACTATATTTTGTCATGTATTATGCACACTTTTTTGCCCAAATTTTTGAGGGAAAAATAAGGATGCACAATATATATGGATATAATGATTACTTACCATGGGTATCATAGTGGGTATAATAATCCTGTGTATGATGCACATGAATCATGGGCACATTATACATGGCAAAATGCAGTATTTTACCATGTAAACTGCTCTAACTATTTAATTGGGCTTACTTCCCTCATTTATAAAACTGGTGATTGAGTGAGATAATCTACAAAAGTCCCATCCTGTATTCTCAACCACAAGGTTCTATTTAACCTTATGGTTTTTCAGAATGAGGAGGTTTGAGACCCTTGAAAGTGTTTGGTTCATCATCTTGAGTGAGAGAATTGGGACACATGGTCTGATGTGCTTCCCTTTGAAAAGGCATTGGTCATTGGAGAATAAGAAAACAGAAACACAATAATCTGTGTCTTCCCCTGGATGGCCCATGCTGGAATAACATAGGAAACTCCCAGCGCAGGTTGTGGCCCTATGGAGGTAGGGCCCTATGGAAGCAGATGGCACTAGTAGACATGGTTGTCCTAATAAGAATCCAAGGAAAAGCAGCCTTCTTTAGATAATGAGGATGCATTTGGCCACCATTTAGTTAACAATGTACATAATTTGAATATTATTCTGTAATTTTGGATAGTTATAGTTGGTAGCTAATAAGCAAGGATTAAGTAGTCTTCACTCTATGTTATTTTTTTAAGTTATAGAAATGTATAGAAAAATGGGAAGTGACTAAAGTTTTCTATAATTTATAGTTGAACTACATCTGATAGAGCTGTCCTAATGAGGTAGGGCATAGCTTTTGGTGAAGGGAATGGTTCACAGAAGAATTTAGAACCAAAAGGACATTTTGTGATTCATCCTGAAATATTATCCAATTAAGTATGGGAAGTATGAGTGGCCACTCTTAGTTTCTGTATTATTGTGGTCCTCAGATTTTTTAAGGCTCATCTTCAGGCTCCTAGAACTAATGACATTTGGGGAACAAGGGTTCAGGTACTATACATGATTGACATGCACCCAGCAGCACTATATTGCCACAAACTTCTTTCCCTGGAATCCCCAACATGAACTGTCTGTACCAGACCAACTGAACTACTAATTGGACCCTTGGTTTCCCTAAGCCTAGAGGGCATTCTAAATGGACGGGTGGTTTAGTGAGAGAACCACAGGAGAGGGAATCAGAAAGAAGTCTCACAGACCTGTCAGGAGCCCAAAATCAACTCTCAACTAGCATTATCATCTTGAGTAAGTCTATTATCCCCTCATAAATCTCAAGTCCCTCATTTGTCAAATCAGAAAGCAGCAGGTCTTGAGTATTAAATGATATAATGTGCAGGCAAGTCTTTTTACACTTTAAAGTAGTACATTGCTCTGAAGTATTATTCCATCGTGTACTGTTTTCCAATTTTATACATTTCCTCAGGGAAGAGACTGTATCTTCTCATTTTGTCCTTCCCGATACCTCTTTCATTCCCTCCTAGACTCTGAGGGAAGAGAGCAGAAATTATACAACTAAACAGTCATACACATCCTTATTGGTGTCTAAAATTTAAGTTTTGTGTTCCCTCCTCTTTTAATTCTCTACAGTGCTTGCTGCAGTTATTTGCCACATCTGAAAACTGAAAAAATCTTATTTTGAAAGCACATGACTAATTAGAAATGCTTTGATGGTAGGAACTTTAGATTGTAAAGCAACTTGGAAAACACAGATTTTTCTGGTATAGGATTTAGGGCCAGACACACAGCAGATTGATAGGAGGCTTAGATACTTAGCTTTATTTGGCTGCTTGTATATTGCTGCCCAGGATACATATCTTTTTAAGGCAAAGCACAGCTGAAATCATTGACAAAATGTTATGATATTTCGCTACCCTTTGCCTATTAATAATTGAACTACATGGTATGGTTTTCCATGTTTGTACACTATATTTTTAACCCTCTTAACAAATTTTAAATAATCAACAGCACAATAAGTTGTTGTTGATTATTGTTGATCATGGATTATTGTTGATTATGTTGTCCAACAGATCTCTAGAGCTTATTCTTCTTGCTTAACTAAGATATTATGCTGTTAATTAGTAAGTCCTCATTTCACCCTCCCCCTTTGCCCCAACAACCACCATTTCACTCTGATTCTATGAATGTAACTGTTTTATATACCTTGTATAAGTGAAATCATTGAGTATTTGTCTTCCTGTGACTGGATTATTTGTAGGTTCATACATGTTGTCACATATTGCAGAATTTCCATCTTTTTAACAGCAGAATAATATTCCATTATATGTATATACTTCTTCTTTATCCATTTATCTGTAAATGAATATTTGGATTACTTCCACATCTTGGCTAATGTAAATGATGCTGCAGTAAATATGGAAATGCTAAATCTCTTTGAAATCCCTGATTTCAATTATTTTGGATACTTAGAAATGGGATTGCTCAATCATATGGTAGTTTTATTTTTAATATTTCAAGGAATTTCCATACTGTTTTTCATAATGACTGAAACATTTTGCATTCTCACCAACAGTTGTACACTGTATTTTAATGGCTATGTTCCCCTGGTTCATAGGTGCTTTGCCCTTTACCTTCCAGAAGGAGGCACCAAAAGGTGCCTTTGAGTGTGTTTATAACTTAATGCTTTGTTTTTTATTTTCCTTTTGCAGCAATAGACAGACTTGACTAGAACTGTCATGTACATAGGAAAACTTTCAGTAAGAGTGAAATAATTTCCTTTCAGAATTTCTGACCAAACTTACTTAATATTAACTAAAATTGGAGGGTCATACAATATTAAAAGACAAACTTTTAAGAGCTCTGAGTGTAGGAAATCTGATCTTACAGTTTTCTTAAACAGCATGGTGATTGACAATATTAGCAGAGGGAAGAAAGAATCTCTAGCACATACCATGTGCCAGGTACTGTTCTCTGCTACCTATGTCCATTAACTCAACTCATTAACTTTTCAACATCCTTCCAGATAAGAGTAATTATGATCATATTTTATAGCTGATTAATGGAAAGGTGAAGAAACATGCCCACATGACATAGATAGTAAATGGCAAAACTGGACCATCCATCCAGACCTGTCTCCATAGCCAGTGCTGGGGCCACTAATGATTCCTATTGCAGACTCAGACCCATGTGGCAATGGAGAAGGGCTAGAAGCCTATCAGCAACTCAGCCATAGTGAGAGGATCCAAAATTGTTTGTTCTGGCACAGACCTGTGTCCCTGGAGTGAGTCTTGAGTGTTTTTGGCCATCAATCATAAATTTTAGCTTTCCCCAATCTATGCTGTACTGTCCCAGGCTCTTGAGTGAGGCTTCAGCTCAATTCTCCAACCTGCATCTTATATTCCTGAGACTGGGACTACCCTGACCAACCAGGTTTTCTGAAGCCCTAAATTTGGCTAGCTCTTGCCAGTTGTCTCGGCATGGGAGATTAGAAAGCCAGACCTTTTGCCCTCAGCCATTGACTGATACTTTGCTAGGATAGCTTAGAACATTGGCACTGGTATTTGCCTTTAACTGCCCTGGCTGCTTATGACCCACGGTCCCCATTTGACCCTAATGATTGATCAATTACCTCACTCTGACAACATCAAACAGATGAATGCCATTATAAGATCCCCTCCTATAACAGGTTTGATTTTCCAGGCCACTTATTTCCTATTTCTAACCTACCCCTTCCCTACCAGCCTGTGTCACAGCATGCTTCATGCCCTGGCCTGCCTGGGTTAGGATATAGTTCCCTTTATCAGAGCCCTATGGCATAGTATGGTCAGTTCTGTGCAGTTAATCAAGTTCCACCACCTTCACTACCAGGACCACCCTGCAAAGATGTTTAGCCTGTAATTTCTGATGTCATCTGGGCTGTTTTAGAAGCTTACCTTGCCCTGCCTCCTGGTGCCCTTACATTGCTCAGGTACCCTGACTCTCTCATCTGTTCCTTGCTTCTTCCTCATATTTTATAGCCCAGTTGGTAACATTAGTGACAATAGATTATTCAGATAAACCAATCAGAAACAACGTGTTTGATAGGTTATGAAGGACTCAGTGGATAGTGTGGCAACAAAGTATTTTTATAGTTGGAAACAAACTAAATATTTGCAAGTGAAACACATGTTAACATTTCTTTAAATTTATAATGTATTTTATAACTTTCAAAGCAATTTCTAATGTATTTTAGATTTCAGAAATGGACAAAAAGTTTTTTTTAATCATTGTTCAAGTACAGTTTTCTCCCATTTACTCCCAATCCAGCCCACCCACCCAACTCTCCCCACTTCCCTCCCATTACCACCCTCCCCTTAGTTTTTGTCCATATGTCCTTTAAATTTGTTCCCATAAACCCTTCCCATTGTCCCCTGAAATTCCCTCTTCTCTCCCTTGTGGTCACTGTCAGCCTGTCCTCTATTTCAGTGTCTTTGGTTATATTTTGCTTGTTTCTTTGTTTTGTTGTTTAGATTCCTGTTAAAGGTGAGATCATATGGTATTTGTCTTTCACTGCCTGGCTTGTTTCACTTAGCATAATGCTTTCCAGCTGCATCCAAACTGTTACAAAGGGTAGGAGCTCCTTTCTTTCTGCTGCATAGAATTCCATTGTGTAAATGTACCATAGTTTTTTGATCCATTCATTTACTGATGGGCATATAGGTTGCTTCCAGCACCTAGCTATTGTAAATTGTGGACGCAAAGTTTTTTATGCTCTTACCATCAAGCTCTTCCTTTGAATTTGGGCTCAAGCACATAACTTGCTTTGGTCAATGGGAATTTGCAAACATGATGCAAGTAGAGGCTTAAAAAGCATCTGTCCACTGGGACTTCATGCTGCTCTTTGGAGCTGCAAGACCACTGTTTGAAGAAGCCCAGGACAACCTCCTGGGGAATGAGAGGCACATGGAGCAGAGATGAAGAACTTCAGCTGAGCCCCCTAGACAACCGTCTTGCTATCTGCCAGACATGTGAGTAAAGCCATCCTGGACAATCTAGTCCCCAGCCAAGCCCCCAAAGGCTTTAGAGATGAGCTGTACCACTAGGATCAGAAGAGTCCTGGGAAAGAATTGTAATTGTTATTCAAGTCACTAAGCTTTGGTGTGGATTGTTATGCACCAAAAGCTGACCAATAGATGCATCCTATTTCATCTGACCTCCATAATTTCCCTATGGTGAGGACAGGTTAAGTTACTTCACCAATATGTTTAACTTGTAAGTAGCAGAGCCAGGGCTCGGACCTGGGTTGGCTTTCAGCTCCTATGCCAGTGCATTCTCCACTCTACCCTTCTGCTTCCCAATCTGCCAGAGGAGAATCTGATGAGATAGTATGGAATAATGTAACATAAGGGTAGGAAAAGCCTGAGAGGTAACATGAAAATACTTTCTTTTTGTACAGCTGAGGAATCTGAGGCTCAGAGAGTTTGCTTTAGTGCTCAGATCCCAGAAGGTACATAGCAGGTGTGCTGCACCCAGGTTTTCTCACTCTCATTTTCATGCTCTCTCTGCTTAATGGAGCTCTCTGCTCCAGATCCAGGCCCAACAAAATTCAGTCTTAGGCAAGATAGTGACAGCCGGTGGTGTTGTGTTGGGGACATTTTAGGCATGTGGCAAGCACATGCACATGTTTGTGGGTATGTGAGTTTGGTACAGGATGTTGTTTTTAGAACTCTCCAATAACAATAGGTAGGTAGCTAGCTGCCCCCTCACCTGCCTAAAGTCTGTCTTTAACAATGCCCCTTCTCAGAGAGATCAGGTAGCTTCCAGAAGGTTAATACTGGTGGTTTCCCCCGTTGTTTAGTAGCAGCTTTGCTTAAAAGCCTGGTACAAAGGACCTCCTGGAAAACAGCTGCCTGTGCCCAGAAAAGGAAGGGGAAATTGACCCAGATTTTAAACAAATCACACACAGGGGCACATAGAATAACAGAACTTAATTCTACCTTGGCATGGTCAGCAGGGAGCTGCTACTTCTACATTTCTGTTTTTTTTCCATCCCTACAAAGCCCTTTCTTTACCAATCTGTATATATTCAAACAGCCATTCATCAACTTTTGGGGTACAAATAAAGCACCCCAATGTTGTTCCTCTACTGGTACTGATTTACAAACCTTCCCTTTGAGGTCTAATACTTTAGAGGTATTGTTTCCATTCATTAAATGTCTCCCTTTAGAAAATTGTTCATGAAAAGGTAATCATATATGTAGACAGGAATAGTGTGTGCAGTAATGAAAGTATCCTGTGCAATCTATGAAAGACTTTTCATGCTTGTTCTGGGGGGAAGGCAAACCCATATGGGGATTGACTTAGGGAGAGGAGGGGATTGGTTTGGGTAGAAACTGGGAAAGGGAGAAAAAGTGGGAACAACTGTAATAGCTTAAACAAAGATTTCTGGTGTTCAGGAAAATGGAAAGTATAATCATTTCCTTTTCCTTACCAAATTACAACCCCCTTCTCACTCCACTTCCTGACTTTGAATTCTTCCTTTTATTAAGTAATACTAGCTGGAGAAATGGAATGTCTTATTACTGCTATTAACACATATTACATTAATGTAAAAAGTATATACAAAATTTAAATATATATTAATTTCTATTATATACAAAAGTGGGAAAACGTACTTGAATCTTATTGGCTTGTATTTTTTCTAGAGTATTTCTTTTGTGGTTCCCCTTCCTCTGTGTTGTAGGTACCTTATCTGTGTATCAGAAGTACAGCAAGAGGGAGAAGAGAAGGCATATTCTCGTGGGCCTGACCCCAGGGCACAGGCAGCAGGAGAAAAAATTCCTTTGATACCACCACAGAGGGTAGAAACAGGAAGTAAGAGTGATGGCCTGGCCTTTTAGCTCCACAGCAGCCTTTAAATCATTTGGTTGTAAATGGTGAATTCATTTAAAAAATTAAAAATTAGTAAAAACAAAAATCAGTTTTATCTATACTTCTTAGACAAGATACCACTAGTTTGGCTAAATATTATATGAAGTAAACAGATTGCCCCAGAAAAAATTCACATGCCTGCTTTCATCCAAATCTGTAAGTGGACAATAGCTTTCATTGTCATATTAGGAAAAGTGGAGAGAGAAAATAGATCTAATTTTCTGTTCTTGTCACTGCGTTGCTCAGAATCCTTGAGTAGTTTCTCAGCTTTACTCTGGATATCAAATGAAAACTTATAATCACAACTTTCAAAACTGCATTCTTGGCTTGCCTTTCTTGTCTGCTTTCATCTCCTGCTGTAGCCCCACAGGAACTCTGGGGAACTCTGTTGTGTCTGCAGCACAAAAGACCTCCCTGAAGGAGCCTGAGGTCAGATTTTATCTCCCTATTCACTGAGTGCATACTCTGGGTCACGTGCTCAACCAGCCCTAGAGTTTTTGCCCAGGTATGTAGCATGCACTGGAGTTTCTCAGTTTCTGATATGTCTCTTCCTAACCAGGGTCAGATTTGCATTCTGGAAAGATCATCCTGACAATGGTTTTGAGAATGGAAGGCTGACTAAGAGGTGACTGAGCAGAGGGTATTGGTAGGGGGAAATACAAGTAGTTGGGATGGGAAGCTAGCACTAGGGACTGTTTCTTTACATATTAGGAAGTTAGAGGAAGATGACTTAGTGCCCAATTCAACATGAAAAGTGAAGCAGACAAAGGGATGTGTCTATTTGCATTTATTCATATTAACCACTAATTGCCCAGATTTATCACTAATTGAAACATTTTATCTTTCTATTATGGCCATATTTAATAATAATTTTAAGATTTTAAAAAGCTATTCATAGTTATCAAAAACTAATTTTTAGAAGCACAAGTGTTGCCTTTAGATCATATTTAGCTACTCAGATAAAGATATAGTCATATTATTAAAATGAAAATTACTTGGAGATTGTCAATATGGAATATGGGCTATTCACAAAGTTGATATAAAAATTTGTTCCCTGCAGTTTCAGTGCATTACTTTCTCAATAAACCTCCTGATATATTTTTTCTAATTATACCCCAAAATAAACACTAGTTATACAATTGTATCATAAAATAATACAGACTTATTGTAAATATTTGGAAAGTACAGACTTTTTAAGGAAAAAAATATTAAATCACTTCTAATCCCCCTTTTCAAGGAAAGCCACTGAATTCTGAGTTTTTAGTCTTTTATTGGCATAGATATACATGTAAATGTGTGTGTGCATATATATGTGTGTGTATATATATATACACATCATTGGGATCACAGTGTATATTTTAATTTA
This sequence comes from Phyllostomus discolor, assembly GCF_004126475.2. Lineage (NCBI taxonomy): Eukaryota > Metazoa > Chordata > Mammalia > Chiroptera > Phyllostomidae > Phyllostomus > Phyllostomus discolor. The sequence goes on from NC_040906.2 coordinate 148,667,370, forward strand.
TATTCATTTTTCATTTAATGTTATATCTTAAGCATTTTCCAATGACATTAGCATTTTTTACAAAAACACAGTTACAATAAATATGTAATATTCCAACATGTGGATATGCCAGTTTTTCTGTTGATCATACTCTGGGCCAGACTGGTTTTGGTCATCCATGCCATTTCCTTTTTGTAGATACACAGGAGGATGATATTTTTTAGCCTCTCTTGAAATTATGGTTGGGCCATGTGATTGACTTTTGGCCAATGGAATCTGGGCCAGAAATATCAGGCCTAGCCCTAAAACATATTTTTTAATCTTCTTTTTCTCTTTCCTTCATTTTCTGTAGAACCAGAAGGATGCAGATATAGAGATATACTAAGGAAGGCACATCTTGGAGTCACCACTTAGAGGACAGACACACAAGAAAGCCCATCAGCCTGCATCAAATGCTGGTATAAATGAGAAAGAAGTGTTATCATGTTAAGCCTCTAGGAATCAAAGGTTGTTTCAGCAGTTACTATCATTTATGCTAATGGAAAAGCTAGAGTTTTTTCAAATTTTACTCATTTATTAATATACCAAAATGCCTGCCTTTACCAAAATATAATCTGTCTTCCTAGGATAAATTCCTTAAGATAAATCTGGGTGGAATTTCTGGATTTTGTCTAGGATGAAGAAAGCTGGAAAGAGTCTTGCTTCCATTCCAGCAATAAGATAAAGCTAGATAATATACAAAGTAATTATGTTTCTTTAAAACCTTCATGGAGCTGAAATCACAGAACAACTAACTGTCCTAAAATTTAAGAAAAGATAGGGACATCCAGAGAGAGAGGGCATGAGCACTACACCACCTCTGAAGGCAGCCCAAGAAAAACAGGGCTTTCCTACAAATGAGAGCATAGAAGCATTCAGCTACGATTTGTTCAGACTGCTAAAGGCAGTTGTGGGCTGGCACAAGACCATAGAACTCCTCGGAGCCACAGACAGAAGGGGCATTTGTGCTTGCTTCCAGGCTCTTCTCCATGCACCTTGCTGGGTGCTCATAAGAAAGAATGAGACACAGTGGGCAGCTGGAGAAAGCCTTGTTTGGCAGGGGTTGCCTGGATATGAGAGCAGCTTTCACTGCAGGAAAAGCATAAAATCCCACTTGTTTCCTTCTCCCTAAGGACTAAAAGCCTTACATCTCTGGGATAACAACAGCAAATGCTGTTACCTCCAGGGCACAGGTGAAGTCCCGCTACAGTGAAAGGGGGGTTGGGGAAAGCCTTCTACCCACCAAGGAAGGCAGGAAATCTCCCTGGGCCCAGACTTAAAGGGTAGGGTCACTGAGAAAGCCCCCCCTTGAGACCAGGGTCACAGGGTCTAATTAGACCTGAGGCTGACCCAGGACAGCAGACATTTCCTATCTCCTATCCCTTAACTACCAGGCTAATAAGCACTAAGAAGTAACAACTGCAGGCATTTTTTGCAGAAGAGATGAAACAGAGAAAGATTCTCTCAGGGGTAAAGGTGCACAAGGAAGGCCTAAAGCTGAGGGCAGAGCAGAGTTATTGGGAAAACCCTCTGGCACACTCACAATGAACACACGATCACAGAAGAGGAATTTGAAGAAGTACACTAAAAGTAACCTTACTGATAAAACCAGGTTCAATTCCTGTTTAGATTGATTCAACTATGCACATTAATGGTCTAGCAGAAGAGGCGGGAACATTTCCAAGCATGAATCCTATTGACCTCACTCTCAGGAAGTGCCTTGTTAGCAACTATAGGATTTTGCCTTTTACTCTGACCATGATGGGAAGCCACTGGAAGGCTTTTGATATTATGAATTTTAAAGATATATTTCAGGATTCTAAACTGGGCATAGATAGCAGAGAGCAAGGGTGAAATCAGGAGACCAGTTAGGAGGCTCTTACAGGAGCCCAGGTGAGAGATGTTTTCTGATTTCTGGTGATAGCTATGGAGGTTCTGAGACAAGCTTGGTTTCTGAACCTATTTTGAAGATAGAACCAATAGGATTTGATAATGCATTGACTGGGAGGTAGAGGAAAGAGAAAAATGGGAAGATGGCTCCAAGATTTATGGCCAGAGCAATTAGAAGATGGAAGTGATATTTAATAAAGTAGGGAACATTAAAGGAAGAGCAATTTGGGAAAGAGCAAAAATTTGGTTTTGACCATGTTGAATATGAGATACTTTTAAACATTACAGTGAAGCAGCAGACTAGATACATAAATTTGGAAGATGTCACAGCAATTAGATAGTATTTAAAACAGTGAGATTAGATGACATCATCTAGGGAATCATTGTGAACAGAGAAGAGACAAGGCTTAAGGACCAAACTCTGGGGCTCTTCAATGTTCAGAGAGAGGAGAAGTGAGGAGAAACCAGCAAAGGAGATTGAGAACAAATCGCCAGCAAGGTACAGCTGGTGAGGTAGGAAAATGGCCAAGAGAATGAAAGTCCCCTTGCCAAGTGAATAATGCTTCCAAGAGGGAGTGTTTGTCTGTTAAATGTTGCTGATGCAGAAGAAGATTAAAATTGTATTTTATGGCTTTAATCCTTTGTGATATTTAGGGAAAATATTCTATATTTGTTGTTTTATATATATATACTTTAAGATATATTTAACATGGAAATATTACCAGTTTTATGTACTAAATTCCATTGGATATTTTCTTTCTAGTTCTTTTGATTTTTAACATATTTCACAATCTTTTTCTTATAAAATTAGAAAATATTATGTTTTATTCTAGTTTTTATAGTTTTACTTATTATGCTTCAATCTTTGTTATTATAGTTTTAATTCCAACATCAAAGGGATATATCACAATTTGGCTAAAAATTCCTCTAATGTCAATTATTCATATTTCAAATTTTTGTTGATACAAACAAATATCATCATGAATGTCTTTACCTTTAAGTCATTTTAAAAATATCTTTTGGGTATATGCTTGCATGTAAAAATTAGGCCATAAAATTATTTATAAAATATAATATTCAAAATAGTTACTCTCTTAATCTCTCAAAGCTGGAGGCTAAGAAATTGATTCATTAATTCAACAAATATTGTTTGTGTACCTCTATGTTCATTTATACATTCCAGGAAGTATTTTAGGTGCTGCTGATATAATAAACAAACAGAAAAAAATCCATGCCTTGTTGGGACTTACATTTTAGCTAGGGGAGACAGACAATTAGTAATGATAATAATAATTAAGCAAATTATATAATTTATAATTATAATATATACTATGATAACTAGAGTGTATAATAATGATATAGTATAATATATAATAATCATAATAAATAGGTAAATTTTATGTTATGTCAGAATGTAATGTATAATATATTAGTATGTTATAGTATGCTATGGAAGAAAATAGAGCAGGGTGAGGGAGATTGAATGATGGCAAAAAGGCAGTTGTTAACAGTCTGAGATGCCAGGGTAGGCCTCACTGAGACACCATTTTTGAACAATTAGAGGAGGCAAAGAGGTGAAGGAATTAGCCAAGTGGAGGAAGGGGGCACCAGGCAGAGAAGCACACCATTTTTGGCTATCAAGAAAAGTTACAAGGCTCTATCTCTAAATACAATCACATTCTGAGGTAGTGAGAGTTAGAATTTCAACATATGCATTTTGGGGGAACACAATTCAGCCCACAAAAGACAGAAAGAAGGATCTAATTTAGTTTATGGTAATAAATTTTCATAAATTATTTTATTACAAAGATACTCATTATTACTTACTAGAGGCATCTTTATTTGGTGTCTTTTCAACTGCAAACTGTAGACATGTGAATTAAATACATAATGGAAATCAGTCATCATAATAATGGTGTGAGGTTGGGAAGGTATGTAAGGGTGAGAAGAAACTAGAAAATGTGATCATGTCCATTATTCAAATTTACTTTGGTGTGTAAGCACATAGGAAATATAAACTTCTATCCTTTATTCTAGTCACTGTAGTTCATTAAACTTTCAAATGCCATATGTCATTGCTAGTAATTGGATACAGGATATAAGTCTTTCAAACTAGTGGAATCAAAAATGGTGAGTGCACAGTACTTCATTGTATTATGATTCTCTTCCTCCTAGGCTGCACACTTTGGTATAAGACACTGTGAGTCTGTCATGATTTAGGATTTTGGTAATTGGCTTGAATGGTTGTCTGCTGGCAGTCTCTTTGTTCATTGAGGAGAAACTTTAACCTAACTTTAATAGGCCAGCAAAGTTTTTCCCTTTTACTTGTAAATAGTGATATGTTGGGAGAGATGGTAGCTAATAGGGTTCTGAACCTTCTCTTGTCCCAAGACAAGCTTGTTTGTAATTAGTTAGAAACAGTATTAAGTTGAACAGTACTAATGGAGTGTAGTCTCTCTGCAGAGCACTCTAGTGGCAAGCCAATTGTGCTACAACTCTTTGAAAATGTGGTTCTTTTTTTTAAATTAAATTTATTAGGGTAACATTGGTTAATAAGATTATATAGATTTCAAGTGTACATTCTATGTCATATGATCTGTATATTGCAGCTTGTGTTCACCTCCCAAAGTCAAATTATCCCTCATCACTGTATTTTTGATCCCCTTTACCCTTTACTACCACCCCACCTGCATTCTCTCTGGTAACTACCATACTGTTGTCTGTGCCTATGAGTTTTTGTTTGTTTGTTTGTCTTATTTGTTCATTTGAAAATGTGGTTCTTAATGAGAATTTGACCCTACTCTTGAGTGGTTTTGTTAGGAAATGAACTCTTATAATCAGGAGAATTGGTAAACTCTTTTGCAGGGTAGGAAGGGAGGCTTAATTCTATAGGTCTTCAGTCTCTTCTGGCAGAACTGAACTCAGGTATTTAAACAACTTGAAAAAAGTCCTCCAATTTTTTCACTTACTTTTAAGACTCCCCCCACCTCCAGCATCACTATCATTTCCACCAGAAACACAGGAATACAGATGTGAATTTAGTCTTCAGGTTGTCTTAGATGTCTTAGAGCCTTCTCTCCACCTTATACATTTATAAATTGAATGCCAGTGGTGCCCACGGGTTGCAAAAATAAAACACTAATCAAGTCCAAGTCTACACATGCTGCTAGACTAAAATAATTAAACAGACCATTTCTCTTCCCTTTGGAAGTTTGTGAAAAAATACATATGTCTACTCAATTATAGGAGCTAGAGCAACCCAGGAGGCTAGATAAGGCAACCTTTTTCGGGAGACTTATAAGGAGAGTGATAGATGCAGGTTTGGGGAACTTCCAGAAAATGGTAGTATTGATAAATCAAATAAAGGAGAAAACCAGCCTGGCTGAGATATGGTCTTGGGGTAATTATACATTGAATCAATTTCAGTAAAATTTCATTTTTATCCTGTCTTTGACATTTTGAGTTATCTATTTATTTAAGGAGGCAGATCACCTATGGCTGAGTCCTAAAGAGTTCTCTGAGCTGCCTGGTCTTAGATAAGACATGTCATTATTTTTGATCCTTTCCTTTGGCTTTCCCCTCTATACCTTAACCCTTGTTTCCATGAGACTGAGTTCTAGTACTCACATCAATGGTATCTCACAAATGTCCTTTCATATTTATTTGTTTACAGGATCCTCATTCCATCATAGGTTTCACTTCTGGACAGGGCCATGAGAGTCCAAGGCTCAGAATCAAAGGGGTTGCCATTCTGTTCAATTGGATTCAAAACAAAATGCCATTTCCCCCACCCATCTTGACTGACGAGATGCATACTTAAAGCCACATCCTTGGGTCCACCAGTGAGTCTGTAATTCCATTTGAAAGAGACTGGCTTATAGAGATCAGAGTTATCTTGCACAGGGGAACATTCATTGGCTGAATTTAAAAGGATCTTTTTTCTCCAAAGTTTTTTTTATTGCAAAATACACATAGAATGAAAATTATCACCTTAACCATTTTGAAGTATACAGTTTGCTTGCATTAAGTGCTTTCATATTGTTCTGCTACCGTCACCACCATCCACCTTCTGGAACTCTTTTTATCTTGCAAAACTGAAACTCTGTACCTATTAAATAATAGCTCCTCATTCAGCCAGCTCCCAGACCTTGCAGCCACTATTGTGCTTTCTGCCTCTATAAATTTGACTATTCTAAGTACCTCATATAAGAGGAAACATACAGTGTTTGTCCTTTTGTAATTGGCTTTTTCTTAGCCTAGTATTCTAAAGGTTCATATATGTAATAGTATATGTCAGAATTTCCTATCTTTTAAAGCTGAATAATATTCCATAGTATGTGTATAAAACATACATCCAATAAATGCTTAGCCATTCATTTATTGATGTGACAGGTGGGTTGCTTCCTTATTTTAGCTATTGTGAATCATGCTGCTATCATCATGGGTGTATAAATATCTCTTTGAGAACCTGCTTTCAATTCTTTTGGGTATATACCAGAAGTGGAATTGCAGGGTCACATGGTAAATCTATTTTTAATTTTTTGAGGGACTACCATACCATTTTTCACAGTGGTGTGCCATTTTACATTCTCATCAGCAGTGCACAAGTATTCCAATTTCTCCACATCCTTCCCAACATTTGCATGGTCTCTTCTGGGGCATGTACCATGTGCACTGGAGAAGATGTATATTCTGTTGTTGGGTACAGTGTTTTGTATGTCTATTAGATCTACTTAATTTATTATGTTTTTCAAGTCCTCTATCTCCTTACTTATCTTTTTGTCTGTTCTATCCATTACTGAGAGTGAGACACTGAAGTCTCCAACTATTATTGTGGAATTGTCTATTTTGTCTTTGTTTATATCGATTTCTGTGTCACATATCTGATGGCACATTATTAGGTATATAAATATTTATAATTGTTATGTCATCTTGTTGTATTGAACCTTTGCATATACATAGTGTCCTTCTTTGTCTTTTGTAAACTTTTTGACTTAAAATCTATTTTGTCTTGTATTAGTATATCTGCCTCTTTTGATTACCATTAGCATGGGTATTTATCTTTTTCCATCCTTTCACTTTCAAGCTATTTGAGTATATCTAAAGGGAGTCTCTATAGATAGTGTATTGAACAGTGTTCTTTTTAAATCCATTCTTTCAGTCTCTGTCCTTTGACAAAATTAATTAATTTATATTTAAAGTAATTAATTATATGAAGGAACTTACCTCTGTTCTTTTATTATTCATTTTCTATATGCCTTATAACATTCTTGTCCCTAATTCCTTGCATTACTGTCTTTTTTGTATTTAGCTAATTATTTATAGTGAAGTAGTTCAGTTTCCCCTTTTTCCTTTTTGTATATCTTATAACTCTTTCTTTGTGGTTATCATGGGATTACATTTAACATCCTAAAGTTATAACTCTCCAATCTGAATTTATAGCACCTTAACTTCAGTAACATACAAAAATTCTATGGAGTTCCTATATAGCTCTATCCCCAACCTTTTTAGTTACTGATTTTACAAAATTATATCTTTATACATTGTATGTCCAAAAACATAAATGAATAATTGCTTTTTGTACTGCATTTGTCTGTTAAATTAAGTAAAAAAGTGTAGAGGTAAAACCAAAGGCACAATAATACTAGCTTTTAGATGAGTGATTGTATTTTTTAAAATATTAGTGTCTTAAATCATGTAGAAAATAAAAATGGAGTTACAAACAATTTTTACAATACTAATGGCTTTTATAATGTCTTATGCATTTATTTTTACTGAGATATCTTTTTTAAACCACTTTATTGAAATATAATTGACATGTAAAAACTGTACATATTTTTTCCTTTTCACCTTAGTTTAAGGCATGCTCCTTTCTTTTGAAGTGCAGAAAAACTGTATATACTTAATGTGTACAATCCAGTGCATCAGAGAATACACCTACCATCAAGGCCATAAATGTATTCATTACCCTCTAAAGCTTCCTTCACCCATATTCATTACTATTGTTATTATTAACAACACTTAACATCTACCCTCTTAGCAAATTTTAATTATATAATACAGTATTGTAAACTATAGACATTATGCTACATAGTAGTCCTCCAGAACTTATTTATCTTGTCTAACTGAAACATTGTCCACCTTCATCATAATTTCCCCATTTCCCCTTCTTCCACCCCTGGCAATCATCATTCTACTCTGCTTCTGTGAATTTGACTATTTTAGATTCTACATATGAGGGGCATAATGTAGTGTTTGTCTTTCTTATTGTCTGGCTTATTTTATTTAGCATTGTGTCCTTAAAGTCCATCCATGTTTTCACAAATGGCAGGATTTTCTTCTCTTATATGTAATATTATATATATTATATGTAATATTTTTATCTGTTCATCTGTTGATGGACATTTAGGTAGTTTCCATATCTTGGCTATCATGGGTAATGCTGCAACAAACCTGGGAGTTTCAAAATCTTTTTTGAGAACTTGATTTCAATTCTTTTGGCTAAATACCCAGAAGTGGGATTCCTGGATCATATGATAACTCAATTTTTATATTTTTACTTTTTTTTTATTGTCATTCAAGTATAGTTGTCTCCATCTTCCCCCTACTACTCCTCACCATCTCCACCTCCCACCCTTGATCCTAGCCCCCTTTGGCTTTGTCCATGTGTTTTTTATACATGTTCCTGACAAACCTTCCCCTTTTACCCCCTATTATCCCCTCCAACCTCCCATCTGGTTACTGTCAGTTTGTTCTTAATTTCAATGTCTGTTTGAGGAAACTCCATACTGTTTTCTATAATAGTTGCACCAATTTACTTTCCCTCCAACAGTGTACCAGGGATCTCTTTGCTTCACATCCTTGCCAACACTTGTACTTAAAAAAAAAAAAAGAACTCCTTCTTCCTTTCCATTGCATAGTATTCCATTGTGTAGATGTACCACAGCTTTTTAATCCACTCATCTACTGATGGGCACTTACACTGTTTTCAAATCTTAGTTGTTGTAAACAGCACTGTTCTGCAAATTAAAACAACAATGAGATATAACCTCATCCCTGCCAAAATGGCTATCATTAATAAATCAGCAAACATGGGGGTGAATAAATTCTTTTGAATTGGTGTTTTGGGATTCTTCAGGTATATTTCCAGCAGTGGAATTGCTGGGCCAAAAGTCAGTTCCATTTTTAATTTTTTGAGGAAGTTCCATAGTGTTTCCACAGTGAGTCTGCATTCCAACCAACAGTGCAGTAGTGTTCCTTTTTTCCACATCCTTGCCAGCACTTGTTTGTTGATTTATTAATGATACCCATTTTGGCAGGAATGAAGTGATATCCCATTGTGGTTTTAATTTTCATCTCTCTGATGGCTAATGATGTTGAGCATTTTTCACATATCTGTGGGCCATCTGTATGTCCTTCTTGGAGAAGTGTCTGTTCAGGTCCTTTGCCCATTTTTAATTTGATTTTCTTCCTTATGTTGAGTTGTGTAAGTTCCTTATATGTGTTGGAGTTTAAACCCTTGCCTGATGTATCATTTACAAATATGTTCTCCCACACAATCAGTTCCCTTTTCATTTTGATGATGGGTCCTTTAGCTATGAAGTTTTTAACTTTGATATAGTCCCACTTTTATTTTTTCCTTTATTTCCCTTGCCCTGGGAGGTACATTGGTGAAAATATTGCCATACAAGTTATCTGAAATTTTACTGCCTATGTTTTCTGCTAGACTTTTTATAGTATAGTGACATATATTTAAATCTTTTACCCATTTTTAGTTTATTCTGGTGTATGGTGTAAGATGGTGATCTAGTTTATTTATTTATTTTTTTTGCATGTACCAGTCCAGTTCTCCCAACACCATTTATTGGAGAGACTGTCTTTATTCCATTGTATGTTCTTGCCTCCTTTGTCAAATATTAATTGAGCGCAAAGACATGGGTTTATTTCTGGATTCTTACCCTTTGCAATAGTATGGATGGAACTGGAGACTATTATTCTAAGTGAAATAAGGCAGCTGGTGAAAGACAAATACCATATAATCTCACTTATAAGAGCAATCTACTGAGTAAAATAAACTAATGAGTAAAATAGAAGCAGAGGCATAGAATCATGGAGCAGACTGACAGGCTGCTGTACAGTAGTAAGAGGGGAGGAAGAAGATTGGGACTGATTGAAAGAAGATGAAGGGATTAATCAAAGAACATATATGAAGGACCCATGGATATGGACAACAGTGAGGGGACCCATTATGATAGTGAGGGATGGGCAAGGGGGGGTTGAAGAGGGAAAAAGTGGGATAACTGTTTCAGCATAAACAATAACATATATATATATATATATATATATATATATATATGAATGAATAAATAAAAGCCATCCTAACAAGTATAAGTGATATCCCATTGAAGTTTTGATTTTCATATCTCTGATGACTAATGATGTTGAGCACCTTCTCATACAGCTGTTGGTCATTTGTAGGTTTTCTTCATAGAAACGACTCAAGTTTTTAGCTTACTTGTAAACCAGGCTATTATGATTATTATTTTTCTATTGTGTTTCATTAGTTTCTGATATATTTTGGATTTTAGCCCCTTATCAGATAGATGATTTACAAATATTATTTCCCATTTCATAGGTTTTCTTTTCTTTATTTCTTTACATAGCTTAGAGTAACTGTTTACTATCCTTTTATTTTAATCTACAGGATTCCCTTTAGCATTTCTTGCAGGGCATGACTAGTGGTAACAAATTCCCTCAGCTTTTGTTTCCATAAGAATGTCTTACCCTCCTTTGGCTTTGTCCATGGGTCCTTTGTACATGTTCTTTGAGGGTTGGAGATGGGGGTGAGTGGAGTGGGGGAAAGTGGTGGCAGGAAAATGGAGACAACTCTACTTGAACAATGATTAAAAATAAATAAATAAAATGACAAAAATATTTTATGTATTGACTTGAATTGACTGAGGGATATCCAGATAGCTGGTAAAACATTTCTGGGTGTGTCTGTGAGGGCGTAAAAAATGTCTTACTTTCCCCCTCACTTTTGAAAGATGGTTTTGCTGGTCATAGAATTCTTGGTTGACACTTAGAATATATCAGCCTACTACCTTCTGGCCTCCCAAATTTCTGGTAAGAAATATGCAGATGATTTTGTTGAAGATTCTTTGTATGTGACAAGATGATTCTTCTCTCTTTCTGCTTTCCAGGTTGTTTTCTTTGGCTTTTGGCAGTTTGATTATAATGTGTCTCAATTTGGGTCTTCTTGATTCATCCTTTTGGAGTTCATTGAACTTCTTAGATGTTTATATTCATGTATTTCATCAAATTTGGGAAGTTTTGGTCCATTATTCCTTCAAATAAACTCTCCACTCCTTTTGCCCATATCCTTCTGATAGTGCATTTGTCTGATGGTATCCCACGGGTCTTTTAGGCTCTGTTCACTTTCCTTCAATCGTTTTTTCTTCTGTTCTTCACACTTGATAATTTCAATTGTCCCATCTTCAAGTTCTCTGATTTTTTTGTTTCTGACTGCTCAAATCTTCCTAAATATAATTTTAAATTATAATGCTTAATTGATTTTCTTATTTATTCCAGTCTACAAGGCCTTTACCCTATCTACTACATTGACCATTTCTTACTCCCAAGTCCAAACTTCATAGTTCAATATGTTCAAGGCATATTTTAATCCTTTCTTGGAAAACTGGTATCTCTCAGTAGCACTTCCTTTACCCTTGCTCCCAAACACAAATTTTAAAAAGAAGAAGCCCACCTTGTGTCTGCTTTCCCTATCTAACTTGTTACAGTTCCTGTTTTCTAGTAGTTATTAAAAAATAAAAGTCATGTACTTTTTGTTATGTTGTGCTACTGCCTACAAGAGCCCTGTTTGACAAGGAGCTTGCAAGCACATTAAAATATTTCTGTTGGATTGAGCTGTATGTGGAAACTATCTGTGGTGAAAAATCAGATATTTGGGTTTAAAGGTGTCTTATGCTTACTTTATCTGACTGTTCCACATCCAAATGACCATACATCCCTTCTTCCAAGATATAAATCTTGACCCTTGATCTAGAATATGCTGGAGAGTGTGTACTGGATTTATCTTTCATTCTACTGTGTTTATTTAGCCTTTACATGTCCCCATACTATACAGAAAATGTAATACAGTACGAAGAGCATTCTGTTGAACAGTAAAAACTTGCTATTTTCCCCCCAAATGCAATACAGAGGATGTAAAGCAAAACTAGTCTCTCTGTGATCTTAAATTATGGGTCTTTGAACAGCACAGGACTGAAAAGCTCAGTTTAAATTATTCTGCTTGGATATTCCTCTGTGACCTTGAGATAGGACAGGGGACTGACCTTGGAAACCCAATCAAAAAAGGAAAGTATTTCTATGACTTTTAGTGTGAAAGAGGGCAGGTGTTATCTGCTACCTGATTATTTAGGGTGGAAATCCTGCTATTTTTCTGTAACAGATGTATAATCTGCATTTTAAAAAAGTATTAAAGGCTATTTACAATAAAACATTCATGGACAGGATAGGTTTAATAAAAATGCAAAACAATGCAGCTTGGCATAATGTATTTAAAGATAATTCAGCAGCCTTAATAAAAATTTTAAATGTACATTTTTTGCCTAGAAAGTTTACTTCTACGAATTTCGACTACAGCAATACTGGCATGGGTAAAATATATTATGTCCAAGAATATTCACTGTACCATTATTCACAACAGCAAACAATTAAAAGTATATTAAGTAGACACACAGGTGAATAGTTAAAGAATACAATGCAAACAATTAAAAGAATGAGGTAGATCCATATGTAGCAATATAGAAGGTTGTCTATGATTTATACTGGAGAAGAAAACAAGTTGCAGAACTTTACTTATAGGGAGAATGCAGTTGCAGAACAAATGAAGAATATGGATGTTGTATTTACATATAGATGTGTGTATGCACATGTATTAGGAAAGTTTCAGCACAATTATTACTTCTAGATAACTTTGGAGAGGAAAAATAAAGTTGAGAAAGAATCTTCACATTTTTACTTTTGTATTTTTTCAACTTTTTGTTAACTAGCATCCTCCACATTGGTAATTAAATCATTTTTTTAAAGAGTGAAAGAATGATAGTATGTTATTTAGAGAAAGAGGGAAATACTTATGTTGGAAACAAAGAATAATTATTAGAACTAAACTGTAGATTTAACTCTGAGCTACATCAAAGCCAACACACAAAAAATGAGAAAGGTAATACATTGTATAACTCTCACTGATAAAAGGAAATACATAAATATCAGGAAAAGGGGCTTTTTCCTAACACTAAATTTTGGAAGAATTTTAGTACATGGATATTTATATTAAAATATTGAATAGCATGATGAACAAGGTCCTCAATAGAAGTTTTTGAAAGTAATAGAAAAACATCATTGTTTAGGCACTTATTACACCAGTTTTGTGGCCAGCTGTATTTTCCACAGGTAGCTACACCAATATACATCCCATGGTATATGCTCTTTTATAATGTGAAGTTGGTATACTACCACTGAAAGATAGGGTCTATTATCCCTTCCCTTGAAAATGGGCAGATCTTTGTGAGTGCCTTGGCCAACAGATTGTGGTAGATATAATACTGAGCAAAGCTAAGATTATAAAAGATAGCACAACTTCTGCCTGGCTCTTCTATCATAAATCACTTATTCTAGGGAAAGCCAAACATCACACTATGGAGGATACTTAAGCAGCCTATCAAGACATGCAAGAATTGTGGAGATGAATTGAAGCCCACAGCCACTTGCTAGTACTAACATGTCACCCATGTGAATGAGTCATCTTGTTAGTGGATATTCCATTTCTAGTTGAGCCTTTGGATGACTACAGCCCAGCAAACATGTGGCTACAATATGAGTGACCCCATGTGAGAACTGTTCAGGGAGCTCTTTCTAAATTCCTGACCCACAGAAACTGTGAGGAATAATACATGATTATTGTTATTTTAAACCAGTAAGTTGTGAGATGGTTTGTTATGTATCCATAGTAAGTAATAATAATAAATCTTAATTAGAAATAAATCTATGAATATCACAGCTTAGTAGAGACATTTTCAAATAGTTATACTACTATCATTTGATTAAACATCATGTTTTCAGTTGCCTCATCCTGATACAAGAAAGAATACAAGAAACTTGGAGACAAACTGGTTAATACAATATTTATCTTGAAACACAGGTAGGAACGAGATAACCAATTTCACAACTGAGATTTGTTTGGATTATCTGAGGCATATAGATGCTCTGGGATATTGGGTGAAAGAAAAGACTCAAATGTTCTAGATACTAGAGGGAGTTAGGGGTAGGTTTGATATTAAACAGAGAAACCTAAGCCTTCTCTGCATTTCCTATTCTTGGTCAATGAATATATAATAAATATTTAAAAATTGCAAATAGACTCTAAAAACAAAGACAGTAGCAATAGACTCTATAGTAAAAAGTCTGACTCCATTTCTAATGTTTGACTACTGATAACTTTCAAGCTCCATCTCCCCCTGCCCCCACTGCCCCACATCTGGATAAGTCAGTAAGAAAGCCAGTGTGCTCCCCCTCTTGGCACAAGTAGGCTGTTCACGTCATGTAAGCCCAGCCTGAACCCCTACCCATAATAAGAACCAAGATGACTAGCTCCCACTGTCTCTCAAACTACTCAAGCTATTTTCACAGCAGTTTAACTGCCTGCCCTGTTCTCCCAGAAGCTTATGAGAAATGAGTTCTTTTATACCCTTTTAGATCATGTGAGATCATCAGACTTGACAATAGTCTTGCATAGATCCATTCTATTCCTGTCAGGTAACTAAGACACACAGCCATGCTCTAGCTGGAAATACTTGTTCATTCCTCTTTGCTCATTCAGTTGTGTTGTCTTATGATTGTGCCTTGTTCACACCTTCACCTCTGCCCTCTGCAGATTACATGTTGGGATGCACTCCATGGTGAGATCTTTATTGGCTCATACCATGTTGATTGTAGTGATTTTCCTAGTGTTAGGACATAGATGATATCATAATGATTTGAAAAATGTCAAAATATTATTGTTGGAAAAAGATACACCTATTTGTAACGCTTGTCTTTTAAATGGCCTCCAGGCGCTAGTGCAGCCACACACATTATTTTTTTCAATCTTGATGCCTTTCCTCTCTTTTCATGAACCTCTACCTCTGCCTAAAGGTAACTGTCCAAAAATAACAATAGGAATGCTCAATACAAATTTTTAAAAACCCTCATTATTATATTTGACAGGTAAGTGATTTCCTAGACATATCATTAATTCTTTATCCATTGGGTAAGTGGAGAAGATTTTATTATTTCATCTTACAGATAAAGAAGCTAATCCCACATGTTACATAGCTGTGTAACTGTAAATTCATTGCTCTTCCCACTGTTTCATGCTACATCTTTTGCTTTATCTTTCAGGATCTTTTTCTATGCTTGGGTCAACCTGAAACATCCAGCTGATAGGATAATGTGTTATCTCTCAGGCTAAATGTTTGCATAATTAACAGAAATATTGGATATGTTTGTGTAAAAGAAATTATTAGTAGTAATATATCTAGACTACCTGCATAGTAATGTCATTTCTAGGTATAAATAGTGGAAGAAGTCTCCTCAGCTTGCTGCCCCAACATTTAAAATTGAGCAGAAAGAGAAAAACAGTTAGTTACCTACAGGGAAGTTCCTATAAGACTGTCTGCTGATTTCTCAAAAGAAACTTTACAGGCTATAGGGGATTGGCAAGAAATATTCAAAGTCATGAAAAGTAGGAACTTACAGCCAAGATTGCTCTACCCAGCAAAGCTATCATTTGGAATTGAAGGGCAAATTACGAGTTTCCCAGACAAGAAAAAACTAAAGGAGTTCATTATAACCAAATGATTATTATATGAAGTGTTAAAAGGACTTATTTAAGATAAAGAAGATCCAAACTATGAACAATAAAATGCCAACTAATACATATCAATTAACAATTGAATGTTAAAAAAACAAGCTAAGCAAACAAGAAGAATAGAGACAGAATCATGGATACAGAGAGCATTTTAATGGTTGCCAGATGGGAGGATGTTGTGGGGAATGGGTAAGGAGGTGAGGGGATTAAGTACAAATAAGTACTTACAGAATAGCCATGGGGATGTAAAGTACAGTATAGGAAGTGGAGTAGCCAAAGAACTTATATGCAGCCCTGGCTGGTATAGCACAGTGGATTGAGTGTCAGCCTATAAACCACAGGACTGCTGATTCAATTTTCTGTCAGGACACATGCCTGGGTTGTGACACTGGTCTCCAGTTAGGGGTGCACAAGAGGCAACCACACATTGATATTCCCTCCCTGTCTTTCTCCCTCCCTCCCCCCTCTCTAAAAAATAAATAAATAAAATCTTTTAAAAAAAGAACGTATATGAATGACCCATGGACATTAATAATGGTGTGAGGATTGCTTTAGGGAGTGGGGGTGGTGCTGGGTGGTAGGGGGTAAAGGAGGAAAAAATTGGAACAACTAAGAGCATAATCAATAAAATATAATTAAAAATAAAATGGAGTTATTCCTGAGATTATAAATAAAAGACTATACATGGGTGGTCCTATCTTCTTCTAGACCTTTGGTGGCAAGGTGTACTATTAACTAAAGAGAGAAGCCACAGTTAAAGCCTTTATAGAATAACTTTATAGAAGGCCAGTGCTAGAAGGGACATTAGCAGCCATCCAACCCAAAGTCTCACTTAGTGTTAAGGAAGCTGAGGCCAGGAGTTGAGGGTAGAGAGCCTGCCCCAATCTCATGGTTAGCTGGCAGGAGAGCTGAGACTAGGGCCTGGGTCTCCATCCTCATGTTTTATCAGAATACTCTCAATTGACACATTGTACCTAGATCCAGAATAATTTTTTTTATTCAGGATACCTCACAAGTACCCTGTGAGGTACTTGTACAAATAGAATTTGAAAATCATAAAGATGTTAATAAAAGCCAATCTCTGCTAAGGAGAGTAAGCCTAACATTACTTCTGATAGATATGTACATTTACTTTTAAAAGCACATTCCTTAGCAGAGTGAAAGAATTTGCAAATAACAGAGTTCAGAAAGGTTCATTATCTGAATAAGAACATGGTGCACTATTTCTGAGTTTTGTCTGTGGGCAGGATGCACACATATTTCAATCAATCAATCAATCAGCAAGTGATCACTGAGCACTGTTTGTGTTCAACAGCTGTGCAAGGCCTCATGAGGGGTGCCAAGAAGTGTTCCTGCCCACTGGGAGCTTTTAGTACCTTTGGGAGGCACAACAAATGCCCACAAAATAAGAACAATTAAATACAACACTGCATGGTATTGACTCAAATTTCACAAGATGAAATTTGGATGTCTAGCTCTCCCCATCCCCATTAGTACAATCACAATTATAGTTGGATTTGATCAATGAGCAAATGGGGAAATGTCAGCAATTTCTTGCACAGGTAGCAAGGCATTGTAAGGGAACACTTCTTGGCACAGCAGGATAGTATCCCTGATGTAAATTCAGAACTAGGTCTTTTCCTAGCCTAGTCTTATATATTTGAGCTATTCTGCCTTCCCTTGAACTTACGTACTCCCCAAATCCCAACCCCACACCATAACTAAGACCCAAGCTCTCTTGCTGCATTCAAGGTCAACCTTTTCAAACATGTGAACTTGTTCTGTCTTGCACCTTGCATCTGCCTTGCTTCTTCACAGTCCTGGCCTTTCACCTCTTCTACTGACTGGACTTGCCCTTCTATTGGAGTCCCAGTACTATTCCTCTGGGACTGGGAGTGGCCTGTTCAGAAGATGTGGTTTACAACTACCCATAGGTTAGGTCTTCTCTCCACACAAGGTAACATCTGACCCAGTCAATCCTCCAGTATGTCACCAGAATGCCTACCTGTGAGCCTGAGATTTCCTTGTAACAGGCATCTGAACTATTTACTCATTTTTTCATATATTCATTTTTCAAACATTTGTTGAGGAATTACTAAATTGGGCCCTGTGCTAGATGTCAGAACTATAGAAACATTGCAACATGATTCCTGCCTCAAGGAGTTGGTTCTCAATTTAGTGTGGGAGGCAGGTATCCCAGGAAAGTGAAACATCCTAAATTAGAGCTTTGAGAGTTACAATCATAGGGTGCTTTGGAAACACAGCCATGGAATGTGGATCCAGCCTGGAAATGTGTATGTGTCAGGGGTGGGAGTGGGATAGACTCAGGGAAGGCTTCTGAGTAGAGCTGACCTAACAGATGATACCTGCTGAAATTGCTGACTGACCCTGATGGTTGTTATCTTCTCACAAGGCCCTGGAAGGCCCACACACATCTTTGTATTTGGGGATGAGTCACTTTACTCTTGTCATTGTAACTGAATTGTTTGAGTAGATGCAGCAGACAAGCCCCTATTAAATGTTAGCAAGAGGAGTAACTTTTTTGGAAGTATCTCAAAAAGTACCAAGGAATGTTAATTTGTACTGGAGCCAGCACCTGTAGGGAAGAAAAAATGAATTGAGGAGATATAGAGGTGGTGAACACATGTACTTCATTTTTGAAGAGGTAATTCATGCATGTGACAAAATACTCAAAATGTGCAAGAAGTTGTGTGATATGAAGGGAGTCTGATTCCCTCCTCCTTAGAAATCATTTGCCTTTTTTCTATGGCCCATCTGTTCACACCCTCTACTCTTCTATCACATCAGTGGACTTTTATTTGTTGGTTGTAGAGCTAGCTGATTTATATACCAAGAAAAATATCCCTTAGCTCTGATATGAGTAGCAAATATTTTCCCCATTTTGTTAGTTTTTTTTGGATTCTGCTCATGTGTTTTTGTCATGTTGCATACATTTTCTTTTATGTGCTTGAATATATTAATCTTTTATTTTATGGTTTTTACATCTTGTGTCAAGAAAGATCTCCCCTCTGAGATTATTATTTTAAATTCTATAATTTCTTCTACTTCTATGGTTTCATTTGTTTACATATAGAACTTTGTCCATATAAAATACACTTTGAGTAGGTATCTCACTTTATATCTTTTTTTAACTGAGTCTCTTTAACTCAGAGAGTGCCCAAACCCTGTTTGGTTTCCTTTCCCTTTACATGATGTCTGAAAATTACCTCCAGGAAGAAAACCCCAGAGATAGTCACGCTCCCCTCATTTCTGTCTTTTCTCCCTGGGATCATAGTTTTGTGCTGCCTATTATGCAATAACTAAAAAACAGTGGCTTTTGTGTTTTCTCTCTCACTTTTCTAGCTGTTTATAGCAAGATGTTAAATTCAGCTTTTGTTTCTCTACTACAGCGGGCAGTAGATGTTTTCAGCTTCCTTCTAACAAGCTTCCCAGAAGGCCAACTCTTACAAGCAGAATAGTGCCCTCCCATCCCCTGCCAAAGATACCCCTGTCCTATTCTCTGGAATCTGTGAATAGCAAAGGGACTTTGCATATATGATTAAGTTAAGGTTCTTCAGGTAGGAAAATTGTTTGGGATTATATGGTCAGCCCAATGTAATCACAAGAGTCCTCATAGGGAATCTGGAGTGTCAAATTTAGAAAACCATATTGATGACAGAAACAGAGGTTGGAGCAATTTGCTTTGTTAGAAGCAGGGGGCCCTGAGCTGAGTGCAGGCAGCCTCTAGACACTGGCCAAAGCAGAAACAGGTTCTTCTCTGCAGCCTCCAAAGGAACAGCCTTGCTGACACTTTGATTTTAGCCCTGAAGGACTGACTCATTTTGCACTTCTGACATCCAGAACTGTAAGATAATTAGTTTGTGTTGTTTAAAATGATGCAGTTTTTGACAACTTGTTTTAATAGAAATAAAAAACTAAGATATTCAACAATTCTCACCATGGTCAGAATTTAGTCACATGGCCACTCACTCTTTGCTAGGGAAACCTAGAAAATGTTTTTGTTTTAAATATGAGCACACTGACAGCTTATCTTAGTCCTGTCAGGCTTCTATAACAAAATAGCACAGACTGGATGGCTTATAAACAACAGAAATTTATTTGGAGGCTGTAAGTCCAAGATCAGGCTGGGTTCTGTCTAAGGCTCTCTTCTAGTTCGAAGAGTGCTGACTACTTGCTGTGTCCTCACCTGGTGAAGGGGCAGGGAGTTTTCTGGAGCCTCTTTTATAAGGGTATTAGTCCCATTCATGAGGGTTCCACCCTCATGACCTAATCCTCCCCCAAAGGTTCTACCACCTAATACTATCACCTTGGAAGTTAGGATTTCAACATATGAAATTTGGAGATAAAGAAATGTAGGTCATAACACACCTCTAATAGAATTAGGGTTCTATAACTAGAAATATTAGTGAGAAATGAACAGTCCTGCCACAGTGATATCTTTTTAGTTCTTCACTATTTTAATTATTTCAATTGTTGTAAGGTGTTTTAATATCCAGTAAGTCTACTTCCTTTCACTTCCTTTCTTTTTTAGAATTTTTCTAACTATTCCTACTTGTATGTATTATGCCATATTCTGTACTTTACAGTCAAATTTGTCTACTGAAAACTCTCCTGTTGTTATTACATTAAATTTACAGATTAACTTATGAGGGACTGACATCTTTATGATGCTGAGTTCTTCTACCTAAGCGAATGGTATGACTCTTCATTTGTGCTGACCCTGTAAGAGTCATTTTGGACTTCTGACCTCCAGAATTGTAGTATTTGTTTCTTTCTCTATGTAGATTTTAATTTCTTTTAAAAATATTTTGTTTATTTTTAGAGAGAGGGGGAGGGAGGGAGAAGGAGAGGAACAGAAATATTAATGTGTGGTTGCCTCTTGCACACCCCCTACTGGGGACCTGGCCCACAACCCAGGCATGCGCCCTGACTGGAAATCAAACTGGCAGCCCTTTGGTTCACAGGCCAGCACTCAATCCACTGAGCCACAGCAGCCAGGGCAATTTTTAATTTTTTACTTGATAAAGGCTTATCATGTTTCTTATGGAGTATACAAGAATGGTTTTTAACAGGCCAAAGTGAATAGTATGACAGTAGTATTGTATTGAATTCCTTTCCATGGGAGACCACTTGTGTGGAAATATCACTGTGAGTAGAATCACAGTTTTGTTCAAAATATAGCTCCTTGTAGACAATAACACCTGAAACTTATTCAAAGCCTATTATTACAAGTAAACGCTTTATGAGAACTGAGGTTCAATACAGCCCTATTAAAACTCTGAATAGTGAGATCAGAGCAAACTGAAATGAAGGAAAACACAACATTGTGAAACAGTGTTGAGTTTTAGATAACTCACCATGTTGGGATGGGAAACCAAGCTGGAATCTGTAACTGTCTCCAGACCTCAGTGATCCATGAAATTTATTGTCCAGAAACTACTTTCAAATTCTTAGGCTGTTAGATTAAATTGTCAGTTTATTAGCAATGCTTCAGTATTTGATACTTACTAAAAAATTCTGTATAGGTAAGAATTTTATGTTTTACGTCCTAGCCATCTTACATGGCCAACCACAAATTGTCTGGTTTCAGTAAAATAGTCAGAAGTTATACTTATGTGTCCACTCTCACTTGAATCCATAAAGAAAGAAATAACCCTAAAATGTTGATTAGGACTATTAAGCAAGGATTTCACCTCAGGTATTCTGTAATTCTTGAGAGGTTTGGGTACACAAAATTCCAGGGTATCACTCAGATGTAAACACAAATAGAAAAAAATGAGCTAGGAAGATCCTTTAAAATGATTAGCTGCTTGGAGGAGATTAGTCCTATAATTTGACTGTTTTAATTAGCATCAACAAATGGGAGAGGCAAAATGGGGTGGGACCAAGAAAGGATGCTTAGACAAATCAAGATACAAACTCTAGTTGTTTGCATCAAAAGAGTTATACTATTATGACATATTTTCCAGTTGAATTCAAAGGGCAAGTAGCACGTGCTCAAAATAGGAAAACAGCTAGAAGGGGGAAGGGTTTAGTCTGCTTTAATGTTCAGGTAAACCAAATTTTACAATTTCATAAAGAAATGTAAGCAGTATGGGAAAAAGTGGCTTCTAGCCACTCTTAATGTCAGACTTGACTGCCTATCATTCTTTAGAAGCTACATGCACTAGGCTGAAAACAGACCCAAAATATCACTGACCCAATTTTGGATGGTGTGTTAAATGTCCCATGCTTGATTCCTTCCTATAGAAGCCTCACCAAATCATCACCAAATCTGAGCTTGTACACCTACTGCTGTGGACACTCATTTCCTCCCAAGGTAGTCTACCCAATCTTTGGTGAGCTCTGGCTATTACATTCTTCTGTACATTGATCCCAAATCCATTTTGTTATAGCTTCTACCCATTATTTTTAATTCTATACCTTGAGGAAGAATGAACACATCTAATCTTGGTTCTATATAATAGTTCTTCACCTCTCTAAAACTGGCTATCATTTTCACAATGTCCTGTCTTCAGCTGGCTAAATAGCTCTAGTTCCCTCAACTACTCATAATAAGACAAGAGGTCAAATCTCTTCATCATCTCATCTCCTTTTTGTGAATGTGCTGAGTTTCTCTGTGTCACTACAAGCAATTAACTCAATAATCTGGGTATGAATTCCTAATTGTTGAACAGAGCATACTTGTAGTTGTTCTAAATCCTTGTCATCCAGAGTGTGTTCCTTGGGCTCACAGAATTACCCAGGAACTTGTTTAAAATGAAAACTCCACAGACGTATCCAGACTTTCTGAATTGGAACTTGTATTTTAACAAGATCCCAGGTGATGATGAATTTTAAAGTTTGGAAACCACTATTCTACATCAGTGGTTCTCAAATTTGACAACACATTTGAATACTAGTGTCTGCTTCCATTCTGACAGATTGCTGAGAAAAAGTGAATTCCTAAGAAGCGTCAGTATCTCTTATCTTTTCATACGAATGCTGAAACATAGGGACAGCTAAGGGATGCAGAGCCAAACTGGCATGTAATGGACCAACAGTACTGACAATTCCGAAAAAAGAAATGATTTCCATCTGCTAAGTGGTGGTACTATCTAATCTTGGCCCATTCCCTTGAAATGTAACATAAAACTCAATGACCATTAGAGTGACTTTTCTTTTTCATTGATGCAAGAATCTGTATAACAAAAGAGAAAACTCATCCCATTGAACTCAGAAGTCACAATAACAAAGATATCAAATTTTATAATCTATGAGAATTTGCTGTCTTAGGTTACTAACTTAAGGCTACAATACAATAATAATTTTGTGTTTGTTTTCTTATTCCATATGATGAACAAAAACACACTCCAACAGATGCCTGTATCTTACCCACTCTGTGGAGTCCTGAAGGCATATTTGAATCCTTTTCTGTTATAGAATTCTGAGTCAGTGTTTTGTAAAGCACTCATCTGCCATTTTTAAGGTAGTGCAAAGTGTCTAAGCTCACTTTTATGAAAATGAAATAAAATTTAAACTTTTATATAGTATCCACAAGAATTTAGATTAAAATTTACTAGCTCACTGGGAACAGAAAGAGTGCAAAATAGAAACAAAAAAGATTTTTAGAAGGCCTCTCTTGAGAAAAAGAAGAGAGAATCAAAGAAGAAAGTATTTCATCTTTCAGCTCTGCTTTTTGAATATCTTATCTGTTCAGAATAAATGAGTTGACTTATTTTATCAAATCCCACAAGGCAAATTCTCTCAGCTTCATTAGAAAAGAAAATTAGCAGGATAAATGCAATATTTTTAGTACATCAGCATCTTGTAAAAGAACTTTTATTGTTTTGTAGAAAAAAATACATGTAGCCCATGTGTCCTATT
Organism: Phyllostomus discolor; assembly: GCF_004126475.2. NCBI lineage: Eukaryota > Metazoa > Chordata > Mammalia > Chiroptera > Phyllostomidae > Phyllostomus > Phyllostomus discolor. The sequence goes on from NC_040906.2 coordinate 148,691,095, forward strand.
CAATTAATTGTTCTGGCTATTCACACTGTGAAGCATTTCTTCCCTAGGAAATGCCACACCATGTGGTGAAAAATGCACCAAACCTTCATGATCATGTGCAAAGGCATTTCCTAAGGATACAAAATATTAGGGACTTGTCTGAGGACCATATTCTTCCAAAATCTCATTCTTTCCTATCATGTGACAAATGGGAATTATGGTCATTTAATCTCTGACATAAGGCTGAGGAGAAGGCTAAAAGAGGTTTGAAAAACTCTTGCCTTGGTATCTGTATGAATCAGCATTTAGGACAATATCCAGAAGTCAGAGGACAGGGTTAGCATAGCTCCACCTTGATACCTTCTGTTCTCCTCTTCTCATAGCATCTCTCAGCCACTATTTCTGTCATGCTTTTGCTTACTCCTTCATTCATGCATTCATTCCAAAATTAATTGCTGAACACTGACTACTTGCCCAGCACAGTTCTGGCCTCTAAGGATAGGACAGAGAGCGAGATAATGGGTCTGCTTTTGTGGAGCTGAGTTATGCAGAGAAGACATACTGTTAATTAACCAAGTTACAATGAAGTGTCTAGTGCTGCCTCCCCATTTAGCTGTCATTTACCTCCATTGCCCACATTTTTTTCCACTCTCTATCTGAGAATATGGAAATTAAGGGTGAGGGGAAACCCAGGAGCAGATGAAGTGATTTTTTATGTTTACTGAACCTTGTACTTTTGGGGTATAGAGTACTCACTTTGCCATTTAATGTTAAAGATTTGTTTTGAATTTGCAAACTAACATTGCAATTAGTATTATAATATTATCTTACGAACTGTATAGCATTTTAGAGTTTACAAAGTACTTTCACAGTCCTTACTACATTGAGCTCAAAATAATACTGTGAGGTGAGTGGTCCATTTTATGGAGAAGAAAACCAAGGCTCCTGGAACTAAGTTATTCAGATTATTAGAGGCAGAGCTGAAACATGAACTCTTCTGCCTAATTTATAATAGTTATGGGCACATACTAAATTTAAACCTTTCTTTGCCTCAGTGATGCTTCATAGACCACCTGTTGTGCTAGGAAAATATTAAAAATTATAGTTTGTGTTATCTTAGTAAGTCATTACCAAGGCAGTGATTAGCTTTTGTCTTAGCTGTTTTCTGAAATTACACAGCAGGTGGCACACTAGAATATTCAAACCCAGGAATGCATTTGCCAAGAGGCTTCTCAGAAGCTCCCTGCTTTTGATTCCCTTGCCACCAGTAGTTGTAGGTGGCTGGAGAAATGCTGGAGGAGCCAAGACAGGGAGCATCAGGACAAGGCTAGGGCCTGAGATACCTACACAGGTCAGAGTGTTATGGTATAAAATGGATTAAGACTGAGAAGACAGTAAGAGAAAGTGCCCAAGTGAGAGAGTCCCATAACTGGTTACAGTGAGAGAAGTCTCAGAATGATAGACCTTTTCCCCATCCTTATTTATACCCATACATTGGGTACTGTTTCTGGAAGATACAATGACAACTTTAAAAAAAATATTTTATTGAAAAAGAAGCAGAAAACCTGAACAGACCAATAACAGTAGATGAAATTGAAGCAGTAATAAAAAAACTCCCAACACGCAAAAGTCCAGGTCCAGATGGTTTCACAGGTGAATTCTACAAAGCATTTAAGGAAAAGCTAATCCCTATCCCTCACAGACTATTCCAAAAAATCCAGAATGATAGAAGACTTCCAAATTCTTTTTATGAAGTCAGCATCATCCTAATCCCAAAACCAGATAAAGACACAACAAAGAAAGAAAACTTCAGACCAACACCACTGATGAACATAGACACTAAAATCCTCAACAAAATATTGGCAAACCACATCCATTAACAATACATTAAAAAGACCATACACCATGACCAAGTGGGATTCATCCCAGGGATGCAAGAATGGTTCAATATTCGCAAATCAGTAAATGTAATACATCACATAAACAAAAGCAAAGACAAAAGCCACATGATCATATCAATAGATGCAGAAAAAGCATTTGATAAGGTACAGCACCCATTTTTGATAAAAGCACTAAGCAAAGTGGGAATAGAGGGAGCATTCCTCAACATGATAAAGGCCATATATGAGAGACCTACAGCCAACATCATACTCAATGGGCAAAAATTAAAATCTCTTCCACTAAGATCAGGAACAAGACAAGGATGTCCACTTTCACTACTTCTATTCAATATAGTACTGGAAGTTTTAGCCACAGCAATCAGACAAGAAAAGGAAATAAAGGGCATCCAAATAGGAAAGGGGAAAACAAAACTGTCATTGTTTGCAGATGACATGATAGTGTACCTAGAAAATCCTATAGACTCTGCTAAAAAACTGCTTGACCTAATAAACGAATTTGGCAAAACAGCAGGATACAAAGTCAATATCCAGAAATCAAAGGCATTTTTGTATACCAACAATGAAACAGCAGAAACAGAAATCAGGAAAAAAATCCCATTTGAGATAGCAAAAAGAAAAATAAAATACCTAGGAATAAATCTAACAAAGGAAGTAAAAGACCTGTATTCAGAAAACTACACAACACTGAAGAAAGAAATTAAAGAAGACACAAACAAATGGAAACATATACCGTGTTCATGGGTTGGAAGAATTAACATCATCAAAATGTCCATACTACCCAAAGCAATTTACAGATTCAATGCAATACCTATTAAAGTGCCAATGGCATATTTCACAGACATAGAACAAACACTTCAAAAATTTATATGGAACCATAAACAACCCTGAATAGCTGCTGCAATTTTGAGAAAGAAAAGCAAAGTAGGAGGGATCACAATACCTGATACCAAAATGTATTACAAGGCCACTGTAATCAAAACAGCCTGGTACTGGCATAAGAACAGACAACTACACCAATGGAACAGAACAGAGAGCCCAGAAATAAACCCAAGTCTCTACGGTCAATTAACATTTGACAAAGGGGCAACAATATAAAATGGAGTAAAAACAGTCTCTTCAACAAATGGTTTTGGGAAAACTGGACAGCTATGTGCAAAAAAAAATGAAACTCGAGCACCAACTTACACCATACACAAAAATAAATTCAAGGTGGATAAAAGACTTAAATATAAGCCATGTCACCATTAAAGTCCTAGAGGAAAACATAGGCAGGAAAATCTCAGATATTTCATGCAGCAACATTTTTACTGATACATCCCCCAGAGCAAGGGACATAAAGGAAAGAATAAACAAATGGGATCTCATCAAAATAAAAAGCTTCTGCACAGCTAAAGAAAACAGTAACAAAATTAAAAGAGAACCAACTGTATGGAAAAACATATTTGCCAATGATACCTCAGACAAGGGTTTAATCTCCAAAATATATAAAGAACTTACATGACTGCACTCTAAAAGACAAGCAACCCAATTTAAAAAATGGGCAAAGGACTTGAACAGACACTTCTCCAAGGAGGACATACAGAAAATCCAGAAACACATGAAAAGATGCTCAATATCGCTAGCTATCAGAGAGATGCAAATTAAAACCACAATGAGATACCACTTTATACCAGTCAGAATGGCCATCATAAACAAAGCAACAAACAACAAGTGTTGGAGAGGTTGTGGTGAAAAGGGGACCCTAGTACACTGTTGGTGGGATTACAGACTTTGTAGAACTACTATGGAAAACAGTAGTTCTCAGAAAACTAAAAATGGATCTGCCTTTTGACCCGGCAATTCCACTGCTAGGATTATATCCTAAGAACCCTAAAACACCAATCCAAAAGAACCTATGCATCCCAATGTTCATAGCAGCACAATTTACAATAGCCAAGTGTTGGAAGCAACCTAGATGCCCATCAGTAAATGAATGGATCATAAAACTATGGTACATTTACAAAATGGAATTCTATGCAGCAGAAAGAAAGAAGGAGCTCCTACCCTTTGCAACAGCATGGATGCAACTGGAAAGTATGCTAAGCGAAATAAGCCAGACAGTGAAAGACAAATACCATATGATCTCACCTTTGACAGGAATCTAAACAGCAAAACAAAGAAACAAACAAAATATAACCAAAGACACTGAAATAAAGAACAGACTGACAGAGTTCAGAGGGGAGAGGAGAGGGAATTTCAGGGGAAAAGGGGAAGGGTTTACAGGAACGAGTATAAAGGACACATGGATAAAAACTAGGGGTGGGTGGAAATGGGAGGGAGGAGGAGAGGGCTGGGTGGGTGGGTTGGGATGGGAGTAAAAGATAGAAAATTGTACTGCAACAACAATTAAAATAAAATTTAAAAATAAATTAATTAATTAATTTAAAAAAATTATTTTATTGTTTTTCAATTATAGTTGCCTGCATTTACCCTCCTCCACTCCCCCCACCCCAGTCATCCCCACCTCCCTCTCCTGCTTCCATTCCACCCCTTGATTTTGTCCATGTGTCATTTATAATTGTTCCTGGAAACCCTTCCCCCTGTTATCCCCTCCCAGCTTCCCTCTGGTTACTGTCAGATTGTTCTTGATTTCAATGTCTCTGGTTATATTTTTCTTACTTGTTTGTTTTGTTGATTAGGTTCCTGTTAAAGGTGGGATCATATGGTATTTGTCCCACACCACCTTGCTTATTTCACTTAGCATAATGCTCTCCAGTTCCTTTTAACCTTAGAAATATGCAGAGGTGATAGTGTGCTGAAGTAGAAAACATACTGACTAAATTTAGTATCAGAACGTGCCACTAGGGCACCTGAAAAAGTTACTTAGACATCAGTGAGCCTACTCTGTTAAATGGAAAAAAAAGAGTTCCTTGTCTCTGCAGACTGTGTGAGTAATGGCTTTGTTAATGGTAGGGTCTATGCAAGTGTTAGTTACCATTATTACAATAGGTATGCAGACTGATGTTGAGCTCTGAATGCTCAAGGAAAGCTTCTGGGGAAATCCCATGGGTCATTACTCTGATATAATCTTGGAGCTCTGCTTGGCACTGTATATCCCAAAGGGAAAACATGACTGAGGATGAAATGACAAGGTCTGGAGATGGGAACATCCTGGCTAATTCTCAAAACAAATTTGACATACTCAAGATTAATTAACATTAAGAGGAGTGTTGGAACATGGCCAGCTGAAAAAACAAAACCCTAAACACAAATTTACAGCTCATAAAAAACTTCCATGTTGTGGAGTTCACATTTGTACGTTTAAAGTTGTGAGCACTTTTAAAATCAGTTTGTCTTAATTATGTGGTTGACACAAAATTCTATTGGATTCTACATGCAAAAAAAAAATGACAAACTAATTATTAGAGAGCGGCAGCAATAATCAATGTCTATGATATTTTAGTCTTTACAAGGTACTTCCTCATTTATAACATATTTGTTTGTTACAATAACATCATGGTAGAAGTAATTATTCTGTTCTATAAGTGACAGTATTGGACTCAGTGTCTTAACAGGAAGAACAAGACATTGGTAAGTCTGCAACTTGACCTGAAGAGTTTTGACTCCAAAGTTCATAAAGTTTCATAAAATGTACAGTTAATAATCAGATACCAGCCCAGCACTCAGAATATGTAGCCCCAATTCTGTCACCATCTAGAGTTGTCTCACTCACTCCCTCTCTTTTGCTAGGTTCAGTTTCTTTACCTGCAAAAGGAGTAGACTCAGTTGAACATACCTAAGTTGTCTTATTCCTTCGTAATTTAATTGGTAAAAAGAAAAAATTAATTAATCAGCTTTAAAAAATTGTATTTCAATACTGTCTGTTATAGAAAATGTATTTTCTGTTTGGATTATGGGAGGTGGGATAATGGGAACACCCAAACAAATGCCAGGACTAGTTGAGGCAAACTTCCTCACCAAGCACAAGTGTCCCAGAAAGAGTGACATGGATTACATGGACCCCCCTGCTGGATTTCGCACAGATCCACAGTGGAACAAGCTGTGGTGATGCACACAGCACACATTCCAGTCTGCTGAACCCAAAGATAGGAGGAAGCTCCATCAGGAGGGTGGGAGTTCATACCCAACTGATAAATGAAGGTTTCAGAGGAAGCTGAACCTGCTACAAATGCATCGTGCCTTTCTGAGAGGGTAGCATACTCATTAGTCATAAATAAGTCCTGTGAAATGCCTCCCACAGCCCATGTGACTATTTCAGATACTGTGCTTAGCCAAAAAAGAACAAAAAAAGAAATTTTTACCTTTTAAGCTTTTAAAATTTATTTAGCACCAGATTTAATCTCCTGATAAAAATTTTAGTATGACATCTTTAAATTTGTTCTTCCCTGACATTTCCAAGTGAGACCCAAAGATTGAAGCAAAGACTTGGACTTCTTAAGCCCCATCAACTCTTCTTTGCACTCCTTTTGCTTCCTGCTGCTGAGGACTTTCCACCTTGGAGGTCAGGCAAAGTGCTATGAGGAATCTGTGGTGGGGAAGCAGGTTTCCCCAGGCAATGGTCCAACCTGAGGCCTGCCAGCCTCATGCAACCCAAGATGGCTATGAATGTGGCCCAACACAAAATCGTAAATTTACTTAAAACACTGAGTTTTTTTGTGATTACGTGTTGTAATGTATTTAATGTGTGGCCTAAGACAATTCTTCTTCTTCCAGTATGGCTCAGAAATACCAAAATGTTGTATACCCTTGAGAGAGTCATCAGCACCTAAGCATGCAAGTTGTTGGTATGCACTTCTACAGTTGTGTAACAAATATTTATTGAACAGTCACTACAAATCAGACACTGTTCTGCACATTAGTGTGTGGAAAAAGATGATTAAAACAGTTTCTATCTCAAGAAACTCTCAGTTTGGGTAACAATAAATAGCTAGATAAAGAAATCTAGTGAGAGCAGAAAGGTTTGGCATAGGAATAAGAGAGAATAGACAACTATGCTTGAAAGCAGAGAGAATTCAGAAAGCCTTAGAGAACAGAGGCAATTGAGCTGGGAATTAAAGGAAGTGTTCACATAAAGAGAAGGGATGGGGAGAATAACCTTCCAGAAAGAAAATAAGGCATGCGCAAGGAGGGGAGGTGAAAGAACATTGTCCTTTCTGGGAGCTGTGACCTATTTTATAAGGCAGGAGCCCAGGATTTATGTGCAGAAGTGGTGGGTTATCAGCCTGGGAGGTTGAACATCAGCCAGAGAAAGTGAAGACAGCTTATGTGCTATAGTGGTGGGGGTTAAACTGTTTTTCTTTGAGCAGAGAGAGCCCTGTTTCTGGATTACTATTCTGGCAGAGATTAAAGGGAAGAGAGGCTCAAGGTAGAAAGATCTGTCAGGAAAACGTTATGTAGTTTCAAGGAAAGGAAGCGACACATGCAAGAGAGAGTCAGGAGACAGAATTAGTAGAACTTGATGGCCAGGTGGACAGACCCAATAAGCAATTACGGTCATGGGGTGTGAAAGGGGCACGGTCATACTAAAAAGGAATGGTGAACAATGTCTGCTTCTGACTGATGGGATAACAAATAACAACTGGCACTATTTGTTGGTATTGGAGCCAAGAATAATGGGTAAAGCACCTTCCCTCTCTCCCTGAGCTGGTTCTGCCTCATTGTTCAAGGGCTAGTCTGAGGTCTGTGGACTGGCAGCATCAGCATCGGCTGTTTGTGCAGCATCTCAGGCTGCACCTCTGGATACTAAATCAGGTTCTGCTTTCTAACCAGATCCCAGGTCAGCTATGTATACATTAAAGTTTGAGAAACACTGGCCCTGGGTAACTCTTGGAGTAACTAGAGAGAAATAGTATCAAGCATCAATAAACATGCTGAAGATTCAAATTGTTCATCACAATGTTGTGAAGTCAGAGAATGATGTCTCTTTTCATCCGGAAGTTTGTACCTGATGGGAATTGGGCCTAACTATCCTACTAATCTTAACTCTCTGATCTTCCTTCCACTTTATATTCTACTGCTGTTGATTGTGTACATGTGGCACTCAAAAATACTTAAAAAATCATAAAGAGACTAAAACTATTTGGGGGCAATGAAGATAATAACAAATGAATAAAAATAAACTCATCCTCATCTCTCTGGTATCTTCATGAACTGTTTATTCCTGGGATACAAGGAGCTGGTAAGTATGGCTTTAATAAGGACTGAGCTAAATTCTTCAACTTCTAGGTTAGAGAAGAGACTCACAGAGGACAGGCAGGGTCACATGGTTTGGAGGCTTGGCTGGGAGCCAGGCAGCTTCAGGCATGGAGTATGAGTCTGTCATTGTGACATCTCCTTAATGCTTCAGGAACTGTTCTTTGCTCCAGGTATGAACCTTGGTGAATGTGGCTCATGCTTCTCGTCATCTATTTTGTTGGTATGGATTTATTAAAATGGAAACTTGATGTGGACCTAGAAATCTATGGACAAATGATAATATTTAATTGAAATTATAAAGATGATTTAGGCCAATAACAGAAAAGAAGAAGGCTCTGCAAAATGCCTAAAGCACACTGAGATGAAGAACAGAATATGTTGTCTTTTCACAAGCTTGAAATAGCATTCAGCCCTACAAACAGGCTTAATTTAAGCTTTGGCATGTACCATCAACTCATGACTTTCAAAATCTGATAATATATTAGTTGCACCAAAAGCATATTAGAAGGTAGAATATATTCAATTGCTCCTGCAATGACTGGAATGACTCTATGTGTTAGAGCAGAGAAGTGGCAAAGAAGAATGAATTAACTTCAGAAATGCTAGCATGGAGCAGTCTTAACAAATCACAGATGACTTTAGTGACAATGTTATTTTTCAAGTACATAATAAATGATAGGGATATTCTGTTTGAACTTTTCCAGTTCTTATGAGCAACAGCTATGAAGAGAATTTATTTCTCAGGGACAGGACAGAGACTTTAAAATAGAAACACAACACAGGTTATAAACTACTCTGAAGGAAGGGCTATTTTACATTACAGAAGTCACTTTTTTTAGGAACATTCTGGGAGTCACTAACATAGGCCCTCCATGCTACTAGCTGTTTGGACTTAGGCAAGTTATTTTCACTCAGTTTCCTCATCTATAAAATGAGAAGCATCCTATGCAGTCTGAAAGGGTCCATCAAACCACCCTGTGGTTATTTCTCCAGTTCCTGGGTATACAATAAATAATTATGCCCATCAGCTTAAAGAATTTCTATTTTAGTTCCTTGAGCAAAGGAGTTTAAGATATCGAGAGCAAAGGTCAAATCGAAATCTCTAGACTTTCCTTTCCCCTTCCTCCCTTATCAAAACTGCAAAGATGTAAAGGAGGATGGAGGGAAGGGGTAGTGTTTGTTATCATATTTTCATTTCACCCAATTGTTTGACCTGTGTAGAAGATACAGGATTAGCAATGAATTATTTCAAGTTTAATTAGCTGGTGGCTTGAATCAGTGTTTCTCTAGATGTCATGTCTAACTAGCATAAATAGGCAAATTCTTTGATACACGTCATGTGGCTACAGATCTGGCCACCTCTAGACTCATATTTCAAACTGCATACAGCTCACTTCAGAGAGTGGGATTTAACCTTTCGAGAGGAAACCAAAGGGAAAGAGCAGAATGTTGCAGCCATAAGTATGGGGGAGTTAATTCCTCATGGTGGAAACCTTGACCAGTAGAAGATGTTGGACAGGAGAGCTCCAGACAAATAGCAGATCCCAGTAGGGATTCCCTATGGCCTGTCAAATTTGTGTATCTAGAGTGAGGGGGATAAAACCTATGTAAAAATTCAAGGACATACAACCCCTGTTTCCTCTCTCCCAGTGACTATTCTGAGTTGTGGCCTCTGCATAGCCTGCCTGAAGTCATCCTGCATGGTTAAACAGAAATGCCTGTGTCTTTCGAGCACTCATTGTGAAGCAGTGGCCCACATGATAAACAATCACCTCATCTTGTTTCTTATCCTTCCCTTCCTCACTTCCCTTTCCTTCACTCTTAGTGCCCAGGGATTGACTTGTCTCTCCTTTTATTAACATAAAGTAATTGTATTGAATGAAATACACTTTCCTTTGAGCAAATGCCTGCCTGTGGTTTTCTCTCTGAATGGGAGGCAATGACTGGTAAGTTAAGAAGAACTGAAGCTTGCATATTGTTTGATGTCTCAAGATGTTATCTTAACATAATTAATAATTATCAGCTTGCACATTTTTATCAAGATCATTCTCACTCATCTACATAATCTTTTGACTTTTTGAATGATGAAGAAACATAGATTAGAAACTGAAAGCGTGTCACAGATTGGGGGTCAGAATCATTTCAGGAGCAGAGTATTTATTTGCAGTGAGTTGGAAAGAGACTGAAGAGGAAGCACCACAACTTACAGTGGAGGAGGAGAGGGGAGCAGCACATGGTGATGCTAATGAGAGGTTTGTGTGTATTTAGGAGGAGGATGAAATAATAAGAACTTCTCATAGGAGAAGTTCTATGAGAACTTCTAGGCCACCAATATCGAGCCTTTGCCATCATGGTGCATGTTAAATAGATTTAACCTGTGCTGCTGTGTGTCTTTTAAATCTAAGTAAAGAGCTTTTCTATAGTGCTAAATCAAGAGAATGAATCTAGGAAGAGGAATCAAAGAAGATGACTCACAGAGAGATTTTCTGGTGTACCTGTAGTCACACCGCATTAATTATCATTCATTTGCTTATACCCAGAGGAACCAAGGCATGAAGCTGACCTGGCCACTCTAGGGGCAGGACTTTGGAACACCAAGACAGAAGGAATTCAGGAAGTGGGTGGTGGTGGTCACTAGCCTCAGATACAGCAGATTGTGCCATACAACCACATACAGGTAAACACAATCACAAAGTGTTTGAAGAAACTATTGATGTGTTTGGAGACAGAGACTGGAATCTCAAGAGCTCCAAATTCATAACAAAAAAAAGTCAGGAAAATTATGGGAAAGAAATAATGAGCCTCTTAATGTTGAAACATGTACCGCAGCAATCTGTATGGCTTCTGTTGCCTTCTAGGCTAATCTCAAAAAGGCAAAGAGATGGCTCCGGAAAAGTGAAGGAGCTCCGTGGGAAACAGCAATGTGGTGTCTCAAACCTCACATATGCATGTTTGACAGAGGCTCACACAGTGCACTGTGTACACTGGGATTGGGGCCTTGGTATGTGGATTTCCTTAAAGTCCTGTTTCTCTTTTATTAATGATAAGCAACAATTTGTAAAATTAAAATTGGCATCACACTTCACCAGAACCAAAGTTGCTTCTTTCAGAATCATTAAAGACCTACTTGTGAAGAACAAAGATAGTAAAAACCAAAGTAGAAAAAAATATTTTTAAGAAAAAAGAGAAAAGTTTAAATGTATCATAATTTTCTGGACTATAAGACACATCCTTCTCTCCCCAAATTTGGGAGGAAAAGGGGGTGCGTCTTATAGTCCGAATGTAGTTTACCTGGCTCACTAGGTAAGCGAGTACCTATTCCCTGTGGGGGCAGGGCGCAGCAGTGGAGCAGGGTCACAGGTTATTAAATATTTTACCACATTTTTTGCTTCAAAAATGTTTTTCCTATTTTCCTCCTTTAAAACCTAGGTGTGTCTTATAGTCCTAAATATACGGTAGATATCTTGGCTTACCTAAGGCTAGCATCAAATATCTGACAGAGAATACAAAGCATTCCTGCTCATCTCTAGTTTATTATGTTTTAATATTACTATGTAACTACCTTAATAAACATTTTTACTTTACCAGTTGGTTCCTTCCTAGTTCACCTACAGACCTCTTCCACAGAGACAGGTTCCCAGAAATAATACATATTCGGGTTACTGCCAACATATGTACAAGCCCTTTTCTAAGTGTTTATCAGCACTCAAAAGCTGTAACTCACAGATAGCCTTCTGGATGAGGCCTCAAAAACCTATTTAATCCATTTTGTAGCTAGTCTGAAAGGCTGGGTGAAACTGAAGATCACTTGGATGTTAAGCCTGAGTCCTCCAGGGAACCCCAAAACCCCTGTCTTTCTAAGGGCTTGGTAGCCAAAGCTGGGGGTGCTGGTAATGGGAGAAGGTAGGAAAGGTGGTGAGGACAGAAGGGCAGATGAGTATCTGTCATCCATGGGAAGGCTCACCAGGCATAGGACTTCCTGAAAATCTTATCAACTTAACTGCTGGTGAAGACCAAGTTTGTTCAGAAATTTTAAAAAAGGTGGTTCGGTAGGCAGATACTCTAGGCCAGGGGTGTCAAACTCATTTCCACCTGGGGCCACATCAGCTTCAAGGTTGCCTTCAAAGGGCTGAGTATAATTTTAGGACTGTATAAACGTAACTACTCTTTAACTAGGGGCTAGGAGCTCAGTGCTGCTGCCAGGTAGAAACAAGGTACTGGGCCGGATAAAACAAGGTGGAGGGTTGGATTTGGCCCTCAGAACTTGTGTTTGCCACCTGTGTTCTAGAGTAAGGAAAGCAGGGAAGTGGTGGTTTTTTTCCAGCTTTTATGAAATACCTGTCTCAATCTGACATTATTTTTAAAGACTGTCTCCTCCTCTACTGGAAAAGGAGAGTGTTCTGATATGGAAATCTGGGCTGTATTAAAATGAATAGAAAGGCAGGGAGTTATCAAGTCACATCATATTCTCCATACACATAGTTTCCATTTTCATCCATTTCCCCAAGCTCCTCAAAATTTTAGGTTCTTATTTTTGTCCTTATTTGGAAAGAGGTCACTCTTTTCCTGGATGAATATGTTACCTATAGAAAAGGACCCAATGCAGGACATTGGGAATTTGCTGTTTCTCTTCAATGAAGGAAACACATTGTATAACTTCATAGAGCCTAAGCTGAGAAAATACCATTTTATACATACATTCACATATATGTAAGTACCAAAAGAAATGTTTAAGTGTTCTCCTTTCACCCTTCATAGTGTTTGGAAAGTGTGATTTGTTTTTAGAAAAACTACATTGAGTTAACCCCAACCTACATGTAAACCAGGGTGGCACCCAACCAAGGGACTTACCACAAACTTAGTGTCCTGATGCCCTGCTGTGCAAAACAACCTATTCTCGTGGTTGGCACACAATTTAACTTCTTGAAGCTTCTTACTCACAAGAATGTTTCTATTCTATTCTAGGAAGAAAGTTTCTACTTGAGAAAATGTGATTCCCAGATAAGTATTTCTTCTTTCCTTTCATTGCTCTGATAAGGACTCCAGAGGTACAGCTCAAAAATCAATTTGACAGAGTTGTCAAATTAAACAACTTACCATTTTTGCTATGTGACATTCCTATTTTATTACTATTGTCACAAAGTTGCATCACCAACTACAGACAGGCACATGGTTCAGCTGTAAGTTGCCAGAGTTAGCAATGAGCAGAGACCTTACTGGAGGGAGGGACCAGATTTAGTAGGATGAGAATGAAAGTCATCTGTGGTTTTGATGGAATGCCCTTGTGGAGTTTCATTTATGCAGAATTCAAGAGTGGCTTTCCTCCCCCTGGCTGGCGTAGCTCAGTGGATTGAGCGTGGGCTGCGAACCAAAGCATTGCAGGTTTGATTCCCAGTCAGGGCACATGCCTGGGTTGCAGGCCATGGCCCCCAGCAACTGCACATTGATGTTTCTCTCTCTCTCTCTCTCTTTCCCCCTCCCTTCCCTCTTTAAAAAAATGCAATATATACCTTTTAAAAAAGAGTGGCTTTCTTGTAGATATGTGTCTGTGTTACTGTTTTACCATCTAAGCTTTGATAGAATCTCTTGAGGTTATTTATCAATTGATGTTCTTTTGGCCAGAGATCTGTATCGAGTAATGTTCTGCAGTTCTCAGGAGATTTAGTAACCCACAAAAGCTTTTCTATGAGGAAATGGCATAGAAAAGAATCATGTTTAAATTCTTTGGCAGTAATTTTCTATCATACACGCTCTGGTAAACACAGATCCCCATCCATGCTAATCTATTTCCTTATTGACTTGATACAAATAATTTTTAAATTAAATATTACAAATATTGTCTTAAAAATTTTGTTATATTGCATTAATGCAATCACTGAATTTATATTATAAATATTTCTATTGTCATATGTAATTTATAACAATGAAAACAATGATTAATTAGTATTCACTTAACAACACCCAAAATTTCAAATAGTTTCATTATTGTTAAGTCACCTTTAAGGATCATTTTTATGTTGATTATTATATTACTATAGCCATTAACCTGTACTTAATTTTGTATCACATAGAGCTCACAACCAAAATTTGGCAGCTAAAACCTGCTCTATGGTTCCTAGGAAAGTTAAAATCTTGTAGGAAATCAAACCTCTGTTTCCTATGTGCCTAGAGAAAAATCACCAAGTGGTTCAGGTTGGGTGCTATCTTAATTCATTATCAAAGTTGAAGGAGCACTCATTATCTATCCTCTTCTGGTTTCCATGAAGAGAGTTATTTCCCTTAATGTCCTTTATTCTGCCCTAGCCAAGCCAAGAGAATTGACTATTCTGATTAGACAGTTTGAGGAAAGAATCTGAGTGTGTCTGCTGGCGTAGTCCTTCCTGGTTCCTTTCTTGTTGCAGTGTGTCCAGCTGCAGAAAGCACACATTCTTCTCTGCTCCCCCAGGCTGTCTAACTTTCAGGGACAGCTCACTCTTTGTAAGGAGATGGGGAATAGGAGTGTCCTGAAGTGACCCTTCTCAAATCCCAACATGGGCTGAGGATTTTGAAAAATAAACAAGGAGTAGAATTTGAGGAGAAAAGTAACACTTCGAGATTAAGATTCTGGAAAAGGTCAGGCCATGTTTTTTTGTTGTAGCTTGGCAGAGGTTGGCAGCCGCAGGTGTCCATATTGTGTTGTGCTGTTTGTTTTACAACTGTGGGCAGAGTCGGAGGTTGGTGAGATGAACTTTTAACTTGTGTGACTAGGGCAAGTGAGTTTAGGTTTTAAAGTATAGGCTGTTTAATTTTGACTTGGTATTGCAAGAAAGTTGAGATGGGATTAGATCTTTCAGGTGTCGGTTGAACAAACAACATTTGCTGTATTAACAATATTTCCTAGCCAGGTCATTAGGTAGGAGCTTTAAATATCAAGGATTTAGGTTCTGCATGTTTCACAGAGCACTCATGGGGTATGACATTTCAGTGTTACCTGCCAGGTTTGAGTAGGCAGCTCTGGACTGGCTGCTAAAATTCCATTTTGCATATTAAACTGAGAGAGGACTTGGAAATCTAGGCTAAATTTGGATTAATGTGATTTATTCATAATCTTGAATTGGTTATTCCCTACCATAGTCTTTCAAACTGGCTCTGAATTTCTTAATGGCAGAATCCTTACCCTTGGCTTTAGTTTACAAAGAGCCACACTCTGGATCCAATTAAAGAAATGTGGTAGATTTTACTAATAAAATAATAAAAAGGTTTTGAAGCCCTTATTATGATAATACATATGCTATATTTTTCAACAGATAAATGAATTAATATGGTTATTTCAAACTCAGAAGCAAGAAAGATAACAAAAGAGGTCTTTTTCAAGCATTTTCTATTTCCAAGGATCAGATTTGCCTAGAAAGTAATAAGGAGTTAGAGTAATCTAAAAATAGTTTTTCAAATAGAAAAAAAAAACAAAACCCTATTCAGTCCTAGTAATGTAATAAAAGTAATAGAATAAATGAAAAAGGGATGATGAACAAGAAGAGAAAGAGCCTTAATTGAAACAGATATTAGAAGATAAGCTAGAAAATGAGACCTTGAAAACTTGTTCAGACCTGACCTATGTAAAGGGCAAAGTAAGGTGCACCCAGATCCAACTATTGCTGCAGGAACTCTTTGTTTTGCATGGTAACTGGATTGGAAAAGCTAACAGACCCCAAACAATGTGAGAGGAAGAGGAGTAACATTTCAAGCACAGACTAGAATGACTGCCTGGGGGAGCCAGTCCCCAAGAGATATCATAAAAGCCATTTTTATGTTTTCAGCTGTGGAGTCTAAACCAAGAGTGATTGGAAAACCATCCTTACTCTTTCTTGATGGCTGTCCTCTCAAGTCTTCCAAGGTTGCATATTTGCCTGCATCCCAAATCCAGGCCACTGTCCCATCACGACAAGAGGATAAGATCTGTGTACATAAAAACTCTTTAAACAGAGACTCTTAAACTACTAGAAATCCCTGAGTAAACTTTTTCCAGAAGATCTCAAAGATGAGAAAAATTAAATTCCAAAAGTTATGTGGTGGCATTTGTAGAACACAATGGATATAAGCAGAAGAAATAATGATGCAATTTATTTAACTACTTGTTTAGTATTTTGTTGTTTAAAATATATATATACATATTATCTCCATCAAGACTCTCAATACCCCATAATTTAGGATTGTTAGTTCCAGAATTATAAATGAGGGAACTGAAGTTCAGCAGGCTGTTACTTGCTAAAGAAGATTCAACTAGTAATTGAGTTGTCATCCAGAACTGAGTTATACCACTTATTTCACTCCTTTGAGTCACGCCATTCTTCCCAATTCTAACATGCATTGTTGAACCTGAGGAATGACCAATGGTGATGTAGGATCTAGGTAGTGTAGTAAGACAAAAATATTTTGAAAACTAATATTACGGAGAGTGAGTGATCAAACGAATGCCACAGTTGATACTTCAGCCTTTTAAGAAATAATTTATGAGTGACTCAGTTTTGTTTGAGGGAATAACAGACTTTTAAAGCAACAATTTTAAATGTATTTGAGCAGACTCATAAAATGGTTACATATAATAAAAACACCCCTTCTCCAGCCAGCATGAACAGTTATTATTATGAATAATTTATATTTCTCTAGGGGATTGTGCTACTTATTGCTCTTAATTATTTGTTTTTCAAGTGCAACTATAGATTCCCTGGGGAAACCTTTGAGAGGAGGAAGCTGTCATGCTGGGGGAAGCATCAGCTGATGACTCTGGTACTGGAGCTGCAGGTCTGCGGGTGACAACAATTGCCCTTCATTAGCCTGGCAGAGCTCATGGAGCAAAGTCCTTCTAAATGGGCACTTGGCATGGATAATAACTTTATCTTTTCCAAAGAAAAACTTCTTTGCAGGGAAGGTGTACAAAAATGGAAATGGAATGTTTAAAAGAAAGAAGAATCTCAAGTTGTTTATTTTTCTTCATAGTACTAAATGAAGTAATATTTTATTAAATACACTTTGGGAGAGAACAACGTGGGCACTAAAAAGAATAAGTTGGGAATCCTGATGTTTGGGTTTTGTTACAGGCTGCCATTAACCCACTAGGATTTTTGTGCTGTAGATTCTTAATTTATGATACAGTGTGGGAAGTGATTATGATGAAGAATTGGACCAAGTAGAGGAAGACTTAGTTCAATACCAGGGAGCTGGGACTGAACAAAAGACAGTCTAACTATAGAAAAAGAAATGTTCAAAGCAATTTACTCAATCTAGGTAAAGTCTACAATCTCTTTAGTTACTCTTTTTAAAACCCAGAGAAAACTGGTCAAGATGTAAAGTTTTCTAGGATGGTAGGAACAACTCAGTAGTGAGCAACTCAGATGTGCTGCTGTAGCTCTAGAGTGCTTCTTGGGGACACATGGTGGAGATGTGGTTCTGTGATGCAAAAATGTGCACCCATCTGAGTCATGGATGATCCCCAGATGGCATGCTTTTGTGCCAGTCATCTGTGGCTTCCAGGCTCTTTGTCTTTGCTAGTTCCTCACTAGTTGCTAAATATTTTTAATACTTAGTCTAGTTTGAAGTTGACTTAAGATTCACTGACCAGCTGTATGAACTTACTACTGTCGCAGAGGTTGTGCTACAGGAGCTCTACATTTTTTATCAAAATGCACATCCTGTGGTGTGCTGAACTATACCCTACCTCAGATTCTCATCTCCTGCATTCCAGGTCAGAAAGTTTGTTTCCAAAACACAGTAAAAACTTTGTCACTCTTTTTACAAATGTGTGAAAATTTTTTCACATTTATGAATATGCATAAATCAGTATTCCGATAAATAGAAAGAGTCAAGTTGATGGTTTTAAAGGGAGTAGGTAATTTGGATATAAAGCAACATGCTCCTTTGCACAAATATGGAAGTATGCAGGCAGGTTGAACTGCTACTCATACCCTTCAAATTAACAGAATTTTATGTTAATATTCTAACATGTTACTTTGTAAGAAGCACAACATGATAATATGGTCAGGAAAAGGATAGGAACTTGGCAGCAACAAACCTCTAAAATTAATTTAAATCATTAAATGAGATAAGAGTAAATTATACACTATTTCTATTTATAAACCAAACCCTACTCTGTTGATTTGCAAAGGACTGAAGAATCAGTGAGTGCATGTTTAACTATTTTATTATTTTTATTTTTCTTTTTTAAGTATATTTTATTGATTATACTATTATAGTTGTCTCATTTTTCCTCCCCTTTGCCCCCTTCTGCCCTGCACCCACCCTGCCCCCAGCAATCCCAGCCCCTTATTTCATGTCCATGGGTTGTACATGTAAGTTCTTTGGCTTCTCCATTTCCTATGCTATTCTTAACCTCCCCCTGTCTATTTTGTGCCTACCAATTATACTTCTTATTCCCTGTAACTTTTTCCCCATTCTCTCCTCTCCCCCTCCTCACTGATAACCCTCCATGTAATCTCCATTTCTGTGATTCTGTTCCTATTCCAGTTGTTTGCTTAGTTTTTGTTTTTTAGATCAGTTGTTGATATTTGTGAGTTTGTTTTTATTTTATTGTTCATAGTTTTTGATTGTCTTTTTCTTAGACAAGTTCCTTTGACATTTCATATAATAAGGGGTGGGTGATGATGAACTCCTTTCACCTGACCTTATCTAGGAAGCACTTTATCTGCCCTTCCATTCTAAGTGATAGCTTTGCTGGAAAGAGTAATCTAGGATATAGGTCTTTGCCTTTCATGCCTTTGAATACTTATTTCCAGCCCCTTCTTGCATGCTAGGTTTCTTTGGAGAAATCAGCTGATAGTCTTTTGGGCACTCCTTTGTCTCCTTTTCTCTTGCTGCTTTTAAGATTCCCCTTATTTTTTTTTAAATCTTGGGTAACTTAATTATGATGTGCCTTGATGTGCTCTTGGGTTCAACTTTTTTGGAACTCTCTGAGTTTCCCAGACTCCCTGGAAGTCTATTTCCTTTGCCAGATTAAGGAAGTTCCCCTTCATTATGTTTTCAAATAAATTTTCCACATCTTGCTCTTCCTCTTCTCCTTCTGGCACACCTATGATTTGGATGTTGGAACGTTTAAAGTTGTCCCAGAGGTTCCTAACCCTCTCCTCATTTATTTTGAATTCTTGTTTCTTCATCCTGTTCTGGTTGAATGTTTATTTCTTCCGTTTGTTCCAAATTGTTGATTTGAATCCCGCTTTCCTTCCCTTTGCTGTTGGTTCCTTGTATATTTTCCTTTATTTCACTTTGTTTAGGCTTCATTTCTTCCTTCATTTTCAACTGAACTCAGTCAATTTTGTGAGCATCCTTATTACCAGTGTTTTGAACTCTGCATCTGATAGGTTGGCTGTCTCCTCAACACTTAGTTCTTTTTCTGGAGTTTTGATTTCTTCTTTCATTTGAGTCATATTTCTTTGTGTTTGCACACCTGTTACGTTGTAAGGGGCAGAGTCTTATGTATTAGCCAGGGTGTGGCAACCTACTTCACTGGGTTGTGATGCTGTATGTGGGGGAGTAATCAGAGAGAAATCAATGCCACTTGAGTGGCTTTTACCTGCTTTCAGTTACTTCCCCTGCCTCCCACAAGTGGATTGTGCCCTTTTAGGTGCTGATTCTTTGGTAGATGGGCTTGTGTACATTCTAGAATCCCATGGGCCTTTCCAATGGACTCTGCTGTGAGGGTGGGAGTTTCTCCTGCTGCCACAGCCCCCACAGATTTTTACAGCCAGAGGTTTTGAGGCTTTATTTTCCTGCACTGGAACCCTGGGTTGCATGGTTTGTCTCACTCTCCAGTTGTTCCTCCTGGCTTATCCACACTAGAATGTGGGATATCCTGGTCTTCCAACCATGGCCTCACCCGCCCCAGTCTGCTGTCAGCTACAGCATTGCTGAGCTTCCTCTCCATCCTGGCTGCCCATCTCTGCCCCTCCCACCAGTCTGGATGAATGTTTCTTTTTTAACTCCTTGGTTGTCAGGCTTCAATGCAGTTTGATTTTCTTGCAGTTCTGGTTGCTTTTTGTTTTTATATTGGTTGTTATCCTTCTTTCGGTTGTACAAGGAAGCAAAGCATATCTACCTATGCCTCCATATTGGCTGGAACTCCCATATTTAACTATTTTAGTAGTAGAGTAGCCACAAATTAATTAACTCTAATTAACTCTAATTTTTCCTTGGCCTGGAAGAGCCAGGTCACTGGTCTACAAAGGCTAATGACTTGCAGAAGGACATTGCTCTCTAGAGACTGGCCCTGTTGTCCTCCCCTCCAGGGTGAGTATTCTGAACCAGGAGGCAGTACTTCCTTAGTTTTTAAGTGTTAGGAACAGCAGTTTGAAATTATGGGGAGGATTGGTCTATAATATTACATACGATTTTTGGAAGATCCTCACCCATTCTAATTTGTACATTTTAGGGGAAAAAAATAAATTTCAATCCAGAAATAATAAAGGAAAAACTTGAATGAAATTATGATAGTAATAGATTGGGGAACCCAGGGAAAGGCCTAATAGTAGAAGTCAAAGTGCAACCTCGGGAGGAAGCATTTAGAAGTTTGTCTCTTGGGTAGGATCGTGAAGAATATGTCTTCAGGAAAATCAGCAAAAGCTAGAAGAGGATTCTAAATCAGGAGTTGGGATCGGTGAGCACCATGCTCTCTATTTAAAGCTCAGTTCACCAGAGGAGTAATCAGAAAGACTCATTTATTCATCTCTTCCCTATCAAGTGCCTGCTATGTGCCAGGCACTATTCTGGACACTAGTTGTGACCAAAGCAGACTGAAATCTTGCTTTAATTCATCTTACATCCCAGTGGATTTCAATTAGCATATAAGGAATAGTACTGAGAGACAGTGTAACTTATTGGAATGCAAATGAACTTTGGAATCAAGTACATTCTGTTTAAATCCTGGCATCATCATTCTCTAAAACTTACTGGGATAATTCAAAAAGCTCTCTCAACTTTAATTTCCTAATCAGTAAATAGGGATAATAATAGTGTTTCACTTGGTTTAGTAACTGGTGATAATGTCTGTAAAATCCTTCCCCCAGGCCTAATACTAGGTGAGGCTCTACCGAGGGAATTTTAATTGTCATTGTTAACAGACAGAATTGTTTCAAGACAGGGAAGAGGAAGAATGAATAATCATCCTTTCCTCACCTCCCTTTTGCATTGTCCTGTTTATTATTACATTATACTTGAAGTGCTTAAAAACTAACTGATCTTGCTGCCTTTAGTTTTGCTGCCCTGAGTCCATTTCCTGCCTGGAAGCCAGGGACCGCTTGCATGCTCAATCACTCAATCAGATGGTGTCACTGCACTTTGCAGATCACCTTAGTCCTTCCTCTGAACAAGAAATAAAGTTTGAATTGTTTAGCACAATTGAAAGGTCTTGTATACACTGGCCCAGGCCTACCCTTCAGCCTCTTCTCTTACCACACATTGTCCTCCTGCCTTTGCACTGATCATTCCTGTCAAACCAAACCCTCCCCACTCCGGGTCCAGGCACATTCTTTTCCATGGAGTGCCTGCCCCTTTCACAAGCCCCTCTTCATCTTAAATTCTGAACTTTCCTCTATACTTTAGGTAACACATCCTCCAGGTCTCCTTCCTTGGCACCCAAGGCTATTTCAGACTCACCTAGAGTTTTGAACACCCTCATCTTCCTTCTGTCATGTTTCTTGCACTGTGTCTGAGCTTCTCAAACTGCATCAAGGGGTTCTGCATCAGCAAATCCACAGAGGGCACTCTGGGACATTTTAAAATTTTGAGGGTACCACAGAGACAGCTGCTGGCTATCACATGGACTACTGCATTAAGTTACTTGGACTTAGTTACTTAATAAATCAAACTATTAGATTTTACTTTAACCTACAAATACATGAAAACTTTAATTAGACACTTGTCAGGATGGGAGGGGTAGGATAAAATGGTGGCCGAACTACAACCCAGAAAAGACAGCTGACGTCAAACGAGGGCACGAGGAGAACCACCAATGATATATTGCTGCTTTGTTCAAAGAGGACCAATCTCCAACTCCCATGAAGAGAGCTGACCGGAATAAAACCCCACCATATTCCCTACTTGGACGTGACTTCCCCAGCCCCACCGGACCAGGGAACTTTGCCCAGGTGCGCAAACCCCAATGAAGCTCTATACTGCCTAATTTTGTGGATGATTAGCATTTATTCCTTGGCGGAGCCTAGGTAGACCTTTCAACACTAAAGACAAGGTATGGGAACCTTGGCCCTACAATGCAATTGGCTCTTTACTTGTCTGAGTGTCTTATTAGAATATTTTTGTGTGTTATGAAAGTCTTTGGGAATCAATGAAAAGTTTTGTCCCATTTTCTAGAAAAAACTACATGTGCTCCTGCATTTAAGAGATTCATGGGCCCTTACAGGCCATCTGTGGACCCCAGTAAGAAATCCAGCACAGGGTTTGACATCAGCTGACTGAATGATTGAACAAAAAGCTTAACCTGTCTGGTTTTACATTTGTGGGATAGTAAGGGAGAATTTGAATCCTGGAAATAGTCCTTAGGAAGGGAGAAAATGCACAGTTGTTTGCAAGAGGAAGAAAATGAAGATTTAGCTCTAAATATTGGAAATTTGGAATCTAATCAATAAAATCTCTCTTTTGGTTTCTGAACCAATTGAAGTAGACAGAAAGGGACAAGTAGGACAAAAGTATCTGTTCTATGAATGGTGTAAATGCAGTAGACAAGAAGCTGAAATTGGACTCTACTTGGGGAGGCATAGGCCTCTGGTTAATGCATGGGAAATGGGAGACATTAAGGAACAGTGGCTTTGCTGATTCATAAGACAAGAAGCAGGATTTAGATCATAAGAGACAGAGCTACCTGTGGGTGGATATTGATGATACATGCCTGCCCAGAGGAGAAATACCAACCCAGTGATGTTAATCTCTCACTGGTTTCCCTAGGTGAGTCTCTTCACCTCTTTGGTGAGGACAGGAAATAGCACACCAGGTACATTCACAGTACTTCCTTGAAAGAGTGAAAGTGTTTCTGTTATTGTTGCTGTTGTCTGTTTTGCTGTCTGTCAATAGACACATGGTCCTAAATCTCACTCAGAAGATTCCAACAGGTTTGAAGAATGCCTACATAGAAGTCAGGGAGAAAATAAATATATCTTAAGAAGAGGCTCACACAAACCCTTCTTCTTAGAGGTTTATTTTTTCTCTCTCTGTCTCTCCATATGCCTGTCTCTCTTTAGTCACCCTGTAAAAATCTCCATTTATATTAATTATGAGCTGCTGCACTACCCATTATAGCTAGTTAGCTTCCCTGCATGTCGTAAGACCAGCAGATCTCCCCAACCACCCCAACATAAGTCTGCCTCTCTGGTCTTTGCAGCACCTTGCCTTTGCTAGGTGGGTGAGAAATCATCCTATTTCAGTTATGGATGTTGTTTTTGACATTGCTACAATAGCTAAGGACCTTGCTGTTTCATGAACTGGATTTATTTATTCATTAATCTTTACCAGTAAAAGCATTCTACTTCTCACTCTGATTGCTTTTATATTTAATTTCATGAAAAAATGATGACTTCTATTTAAATTATTAGAAACATATGCTCATCTAGAATGAATTACCATTTTTCAAATAAAATCTTTCCCCTGATAATTTATTTTACTCTGTCATAAATCCCAAGGATGGGCTTTTTTCCCTGGATGGGGAACAAGAGAGAGAAAAAAGATTTTATGTGAAGTGTCAGTCTCAAAATTGTAGGTGAACAACGGGAGGCACCTCTCTTGAGAAGTCATTGGGTAAGTAGTTTATTCCTACCTAACCAATCTCACTTCACTGATTTGATTATTTAATGGGAAATTTGGGAGGGGGAGGGAGGTTATAGGAGGTTGACAGTATTCATAGAAACTGGTCTTTGCTATGTTTGAAGGCAAGATTTCTGGCTAGCATATAAACAGTATGCTGTTTCCTTACCTAATAGCTACATTTTTGGTTTTGGTATTCAATTACAGAAGGACAATCAGTAGGTATAAAATAATCTGGGATCTAGGCTTTCAGAATTAGAAATCTATAAATTGGGGAGGACAGACTGAGTTGAAGATCAATAGATGCACCTGAGCCCTCTTCATGAAAGTGACACAAAGTTGTGGGTCATTGTGGCACCAGAAATAGGAGGTGGTTCTTTGAACATCTGGACAGCTGGAGTCAAAATAAAATAGCAAAGCTAAGATGTACAGACTATTTTCAGAACCAACTAATCTAAGAAAACCATAGAAGTTGGATTTGTGAACTAGAATGGTCACAGGATCAGGCAGGGACTGTAAGTGAAAGAGACAGGCAAGCACACTGGTCAACAGCAAGAGACCTTGGGGAAAGGTGGAGGTGGCCAGGGAGCTCATGCACTGTGTGAACCCACAGTTGTTACTCAGTCTCCACTGTCGGAGTGTAAGGTTCTGACGTGAGCCGTGCAAGATCTGTCAATATTTTAAAGAAGTGATTTAAAGACCTTCATTTTACCATAGAAAGTTATTTAAAGAAGACAATGTGAGATTTCTCTAATTCCAAATGCTGTGAAGAGACTTAAATTTTTAAAACTCTGTGCAGATCAGGTGAAATATTTCTAGCACTTGAATTAGCCAATAGGCCACCAGTTCTCAGCTCTGGTATCTGATAATGAGACACCAAATTTTTTTTTGAACAAAGGAAGAGGTATTTATTCTTTTATTCATCCATTTAACATCTGTCTGTCAAGTGCCTGCTATACAGTATACTAGTCTGTGACATAGTACCAGCCTTTGTGAAACTTACTTTCTGGTCGGGAAAGCAGATGATAAATGGAAAAAGACGTAAGTAGTTAACACAATTCAGGTAGTGACAAGTATTATGGAGAATAGAAATCAAGCTAGGAGGACAGAGAAGGGTGAAGGATGTTATTTTGCCTATTATTGGCAAAGACCTCTGTAGTGGAATCTCACACAATAGAGACCCACGCAAAGCAAGGGGGCACATGGTGCACTGTGTATGAATGGGATGGGAGGTGGAAGTGGGGAGGCACCAGGCAGAGTGCAGAGGACCTGATGCAAAGCTATATACTTCAGAGTACTGTATCTGTAAAAAGGAGGTCGCGATGGTGGAGGAAAACTGAGCAAGGAAAAGAGTGGTCGGCAAGTCTGAGTCAAGGAAATAGCAAAATATCATATTACGTGGGCCATATGGAGCTACTCTTAAATGCTGCCCATCCTTCAAAGTCTGTTTCAAAGGGAGGTACTTAAAACAATGGGGCAAAATAATGATAGTTGTTGAAGCTAAGTGATGGATACATGAGTTACCAGAGAGTTTGCTGTATCTTCTGCTTTTGTGTGAGCTTGTTTTTTATTTATTTATTTTACATTCCAGAGAGAGAGGAAGGGGGGGAGAGAGAGAAACATTGATGTGAGGGAAACATTGATTGCTTCCTGCACATGCCCTGACCTGGGAGCAAACCCACAACCCAGGCATGTGCCCTGACCAGGAATCAAACCCTGGACTTACGAAATGATGCTACAACCAACTGAGCCACACCAGCCAGGGTGAGTTTGGTTGTTTTTTAAACAAAATTTTAAAAAGTTCTAGTTCAAGTTCTATATTTTCCATTCCTTTTCTACTTGTTTTTCTGAACTTCCCAAATATTATTTTTTGAATAACTAAATCAGATTATGCCTTAATTTTGTAATTTATCCATTTTCATATGTCTTTTCTTCTCAGTTAATTTGTAAGTACCTGAAAATCAGGACCATGATTCACAGTTCTTTTTTGTCTTAGCATTTAACACATTGATGAAAAGTTCACTTAGTACATTTGATGAGTGGGTTCATCAAATACTTGAGTATCTACTTTTGTCCAGTTGTGTGATAGATAAGGGTGGGGGAAGGGATCCTAAGATGTAGTTCTTGTTCTCTAAAAATTTCCATTATTCAGGTAGACACTGATATTACAAAGAAGAATGTTGACAACTAGGGTGCATGTGATAAATGGTAAAAATGGAATCTAAGGGTCGGATATTCAGAGAAAACATTGACTATTGCATGTAAAGCTGCTCTGTACAATCTTTCAGGCTTCACTTGTTACCCAGTGAAAGCTGAATAAAACAAAAGCAAATATTTTTATTTCAGTATAGTTATTTTAGTTTAATGTAATGAATTTTTAATAGTTCTTTTAGACTACACTCAATGTCTTTAAGAAAAAAAACACTAGCATCTTAGAGATATTTTTTCTATTTCTTTCTCCAACTGTTAAAACAAAATTGCTCTGGACAGGTTCAATTGTACAGAAAAACTTTATTTAAGGCTACTGTAATACAGGAGAGAGGCCAAAACTCAGTCTGAACTCAGTTCCACTGAAACAAAGAGTGGGAGGATTTTTAAGCACCTGGGTGAAAGTGAGAACAGAGGGAGGTCATGTGTTTGCTAATTGGATTTACTAAAGAAAAAGTAAATTTTCTCAGGTCTTTGTGAGTGGTGGTAGTTTTACAACTTGCAGCCAGGTGACTGCTGAAGTTAGGCTCACAGACACCAGGAAATAGGGATGCTATGTCCCCTGATGCTTACATTTCAAAAAGATGGCTCAAACCCTTGAAAAAGACATTTCTGGGTTTCAAAACTGGCAAGAGCCTTTTTACAAGGTTTACCTATATCTCAAAGAATCAGAGAAAGGATTTACAATGTTAAGCTTTCTAAAGTAAATACTATAAGAAAAGGGAAGTCAGGACCTCAAACCATGGAAACCCTGTTTGAAGTTTAGTCTAGCTGAGGGTCATCTTAGTCACCACCTTTCCCTCTCCAACATCGCACCTGGGGGTCTGGGCAGGTGTGTGACTTGTATGATCTTCTGGTGACTGGGAATATGTGGTCCTCAAATCTTCTGGTTTCTTTGTCTCCATGGTTGTGCCCCTTGTTTGCCTGGCTGCTATTCATAATGCAAGCCCTTGTGGCTGAAGTATATTCCACAGATGTGACTTGTCCAGTCTTTTTCTTGGCTCGATAAGAGTCTAAAGCTGTGGCTCTCAACCAAGGATGATCTCCCCCACCCCTCAAAAAGAGAGGATTGCGGTGAGCTGGGCAGGGATAGTATGTGAGATTAGGTCTTCCAAAAGTCCAAACATGTATTAGGACAAAATTCTTTACTTTAAGAATTTTTTTCAATGTATCTAACATTCCTTTTTTTTTCTAGGCAGGAATCTAAAGAGAGCGAATGGAATACCCATGGTTGACTCTACCTCCACCCCTCTATTTCCCTCTATGTGTCTCCCTTCTTCCTGAAACACTCTAGGACTGGCTGGAAAAGGCTTCTCTTTTACTTCTCTGGCTTGATGTCCCTATACTTCCGTAAGGCAAGATGCCTCAGGTTCCAGCCTAATGGGAGAAAAGGACAAAGTCCTTAGGGAAGACAATAACCTAAAGGAATTTGGAAAGTCTTCTTTCTGGTCTGCTCTTTAAGCATCTAATTTTGCCCTGGGAATTAAACCTCACATTTGGCCTCAGAGGGTAGAAGGCTATATAGCAATCATATTTAAGAAAACAGTTAAAATGCATTAGTTTAATATTTGCAAACTGCGATCCCTATCGCAAAGAGTCTAGTTCTGTTTTATAAATTGCTAAAGAGAGTATCCTAGTGCAGGTGAATTGTAAATTCAAAAGAAGAGTATAGTAGAGATAAGAAAGTTTCAGTACAGACTGGGTAAGAAAGGAAAGTTTTGAGGGAGATAAAAGTTTCAAGTGTATAAGATCAGGTTTCAAATCTAAAAAAAGCACTTAATTAGAGCTGGGGCATAAGAGACTCTCTCCAGAAGAGTTTAAAATTTTGGAGTTTGAGCAAATCTAGACGACATAATTTCTCAAATGTATCCCTCAGCTAGCCAGTGAATTCTAGTTTTATTCTGGAGACTCATGTGTTCCTGATATGGTAGTGTATGATGAAATTTGGTGACCAAGACCAGAACCATCACCAGGCAAAGGAAATCCCAAGTTTGAATGTTAGATGTTTTAAGACTTCAAAAAAGTCACCCTAAGTTGTAAGTTCCCTTTCTCCCTCTCCTGCTTTATCTCCCATTGACAATCACACTACACGTTCTCTTAAACTCAGCCTGTAGCTTATATATATGTTTTACATGTGTACAAGGTATATACATACCTTGTATACATGTACACACACCTTGTACATATATATGTAGAGAGAGAAACTGTATATACATATGGAGAGAGAGAGAGAGAAACTGTTTCAGAAATTTGTTTGTGGGAGACTATGGTAATATCTCCACATTGGGGTGCTGAATTTTTGTAAGATAGATAGTGGGATGAGAAACCCCAGGTTACAAATTTCCTTAAATAGTTTGTGGTCACCTCAGATCTGCACACAGAGCCTATGAAGTTTTGCATCTGTACAAACAGCCCATGATTCTGTTATTCACACCACACTTCTCTTTGAGATGCCTTTTAATGTACAGAGATCAATAAAAAATAAACTAGTACTTTCACTTAAATGTCTTCTCATAAAGGCAAGCAACACAGATAACCTTCTCCTGGAGAGATTCTATTCTAGTGCACTCATCACAGATGCCAAAGCCTTCTCTTCCTCAAATCTGCTCACATTTATTTCCCTAAAAGTTACTAATTGCCCACTGAAAAAAGAAACAGGCAGAAACAATTTTGTAAGAAGAAAACCACTTTGGAATATACAAAAAGTCAATTTGTTATTTTTCCTTAGATTGATTCCTTTTCAAGAGTTCATCTCTTGGTCTTTGAATTTCACGACTAGTGGTGGTCAGTGGGACATGTCAAGGTGGAGGCACATTTACACACAGTGAGACAGATGTGAAGGGGGGAGGGGGAAAGGGAGCTTTCTAGAAACTTTATCTTTTATTGTCATTTTTTTCTGATGGCTTTCAAAAATAACTGATCCTAAAAACTAATTTTCTCACAATTTTGTATTTTTAGACTAAACAGCATGAAGGACAATGAAGCAAATAACAAAAGCAGCAATCTTGAAAATTAATAGCTTCAGCACTGCTTACCCTTATTTGCCTTTTGAAAAGGCATGACTGATCAATGTTTTGCATGCAATGCAGACAATTTAATTATCTGAAAACTCTTAAATTATATTTCTTCTCTTTATAACTGTTGTCATAAAGTACCAGTATGTCAGAGGCAGAATTCCAATGTCATACAAGTTCAGAAAAAGTGTTTAGATTTTTCTCCTTACCTCTCTCTCTTTTTCCCCTTTGTCTCCCCATCCCTTCCCATCTTCTGTAGCTGTAATAATAGAACTTTGGCATTAATGTGAATTGGTTTTAAATGCCTGCTGTCCCAAGCATTTAGCCTTCAGTAAGTCAGTTAATTTTTATTGCTTTTTCTTGCATGATTCCTATGAGATTTAGAGATTTTTGTGAAATACATGGCATACAGCACATGTTTGTGTTCAATGAATAGTAGCTACTATCATAATCTATTTAACATTTTTTACCTACCCTATATAAGAACCCTATTTTGATAAGGATATCAAAGCACTAATTGTTTGGCATTACAAGTAGCAGATTTCATTATAGGCAAAGCCAAGGCAAGCTGAGGGTTATGACTTAAGATCTAATGCCCTGATATGATGGGGGAAGGTCTATTCAAGTACTCTTGACATATAGTTAATGTTAGTTGTCATCCATGGAAAGGATATAGGCTCAGCTGTGAAAAATTTAATCCTGTAACTGTCCATACCCCTTCTCAATTGCATAAGGAGAAGCCGTTTGGTTTAGAGAATGGACAATGGCTGACATAATGAACTTCTGTTTATGTATTTACTTTATATGCAAATGTCCATAGTCTTTGGTTCTATTCCTAGGGAGAGTGCTACTGAACAGAAATGGAGTTCTGCTGCCTGCTGCCCATGGGCAAATTCTGGAGGCAGAGGTTTGGTGAAAAAGGAAAAAAGTTTTTTATTCAAAAGCTACACAATTTTGGAAGAATGACAGGTTTCTGCATCAGAGCCTATCCCCTCCAGAACACCTAGAGAAAAACCCCACCACCCTCTGCCAAATCAGTCCAAGGCTGAGCCCAGAGTTCCTTCTCCCTTTTAAAAATACCGTCATTTGGGAAACTACAGGTGGTCACTGAGTCATCCTTCAAGCTGCTCAGCTTCCTTCCCTGTTACTGTCAGGCCCCAGGCTTTTTTTTGGAGTTTGCACCCATGGCCCATGCTGCCAGACACCACCACCACTTCCCATGCCAGGACCCCAGGGCCTGCCACTTGGCCATATGGCTTCTAGAACCCACAGATCCACAAACACTTTGGCTTGTACATCTGTGCAATGGAACCCAGAAGAGGAGAAGCACAAGTCTCTGCCCTCCCTCTGTTTAAATCTCCCAGAGCAAGTGGCTTCCATGTGCTCTGGAACAGTCCAGCTCCCCAGCCAGTCTTATCTTTTTTCCAGGCTATACTGGCAAGTCCACACCTGCACCTACCACCATATTAACCTTTAGGGACAACCATGCCTCTGTGTCCTATGGTCTCCCCTTAAGCCAGGAACTAGAAGGGGGCAGGAGGGCTTTTCCCTTATCCAAACATTTTATTAGCCTGTGCAGACTCCATGCAAGGACTTCCCCCTGCTGCATCTCTGCCCTGGGGCAGGGAATCTGTCCTCCTGTTCAGCACTAGGTTGGTTACTGGGTCAACATGACCCTGCCTGGTGCATTAGCTTGTTTACCCTTTACTGAAGGGGATGCAGCCTCTCCTGCACTGCCTCCAGGCCTCTCCCCTCTGCTCCAGGTGCCATGCCAGTATCCAGAGGAGAGATGTGAAAGACTTTCTTATCAAAAAGCTGTGCTTAAACATTACTGGGATTGAGTTAAAAAAGACTAAGATCTAACAGAATGCTTTGCTTGTCCTTTATATAGTTATTTTCCATCTTTACAGTCTTTTCCTCTGTCATCCCACAGTTAAATTTTAAGCTTTCAAAAATATTTATTTTCTTTGTAACAATGGAACTTGTTTATTTTGTGGTTATCAAGCAATATAACTGATCAGCACCCCCCTTTATGGGCAAAATAAATTATATATCACTTATTATGGGCATAGAATATTTCAGGGATAAAGGATAAGTTGTAATGGTTACAAGTTCTGGAGTCAGCTTGCTGGCACTCACATTCCAGCTGCATTATTTCCTGGTGCTGTGTCACTGAGTCTTGAGTTTTTGTCAGTAAAACAGGGTTTGTTGAAAGGATCAAGCAGTGATCTATAATACTTAATATAATGCCTGCACATAGTAGACACTAGAAAAAATGAAGGTATCATTAGGAATTCATAAGATTTTTATCTGAATTACAACTAGGTATGTTGCAATGAGCCTTCCCATATGTGCAGTTTTTATTAGTCATTCATCTAGTATATTGATTCAGAGGGCCTTTTTATTTAAGCCAGTTTTACTTGATTTCAGAATAGGACTTCTTTTGCTGCCTAAAATGTTTTATCTTTATCATCACAACTTCTCCTATTCTTATCATGATTCATGTTTGAATGAGGAAGGCAGCAAAAAATTGGCATATTTGATTTGAGACATATTTTATAAGATAAGACTATGTGGAGAGTCAAATCCTTAATTTCTGTCAAATTTAGTAAGAAAAAGCCAAGGCAGAATCTTTGGTTTTTCTTTTTGATTTTCAGTAGACTAAATAAATTGTATAGTTATAGATACCTCCTTCTGTGGTAGGGAGATAATTGAAAAGAAAATCGGTTTTGCTTTCATGTGTACATATGTGCTAAACACAAATCTTAAATTTATCATTTGAAACGGGCCATTTGAGGATAAAATAATCTCAACTATTAACTGCTCTCCTTTGTTTCTTTGGTTCAGGTGCTTACAATTTGCATTTGAAAATAAAGTCTGATTCTTACTTTGACATACTCCTACTTAATGTTACATCTTGTGCTAGTTTGGAATATATTGCAGGTCCACCTCTCCTGTGAAATTGTTCACATAGCTGATGAATGGTTCAAGGGTTGTGAAGATGCTGTGAGGCAGACTGCCATTTCCCCCAGAGGAATGACTAGGACTGTTGTGGGCTGCTCAGACACCTGGGAGGGACGATGGTTGCCAAGGACCCAGCCTGCCTCGGGGTCTGTCTGTTCTGCACTTCACCCTCAAAGTTCTCACACACTCACTCTCTTCTTCTTTTGCTTTCTATTTCTTGCTCTTTTTCTTGTGTCTTTACTCTTCTCTCGCTCTAGCTTCCTTTGCATGCTTGTGCCATTGCCTGAATTGTTTGCTCTCTTTATTTCTATGGCACCAATCTCCATGGAATCTAGCCACTCATACAAACACATTAGGATAAATATAGGCCTGTGTAGGAAGAGAAAGAACTGTCTCTCTTGCTTCCTTCCTTCCAGGATGA
The DNA here is from genome assembly GCF_004126475.2 of Phyllostomus discolor. Taxonomy (NCBI): domain Eukaryota; kingdom Metazoa; phylum Chordata; class Mammalia; order Chiroptera; family Phyllostomidae; genus Phyllostomus; species Phyllostomus discolor. The sequence continues at coordinate 148,723,575 of NC_040906.2, forward strand.
TCTATGCTTGATTAAATGAAAGAGAGAGAGGAAGATAATTATTATTCCATGAGGGCTGATGAGCAGTCCACTCTCCCTACCTGAAGTGACTGCTCCAAAAATCTGTGATGGCCTCAGGGAGACAGAATGGAATGTAGAAGGGGCTACTCACTGGCAGTGTAGACTTGAGCAAACCACCTCACCTCTAATTTTGCCAGTTGAAAACATACAGATTAGTCAGGTGATTGCTGAGGATGGCTTAACACCCAGCCTTGAGTGATTTCATGAGCTTCCCAAATGACCCAGGCTTTACAGGAAGTCTTTTTCTGGTCACACTACTCAAGGCCAGGATTATGAATAGATAGATCTAAATCACATGCTCAATAGTCTGCCAATCAAAGTATCAGTGGAGGGAGGTGGGGAGTGATGGGAGGGTGGGCTGGGATGGGAGCAAAAGATAGAAGACTGTACTTGAATGACAATTAAAATAAAATAAAATAAAGTATCAGTGGGAAGGAGTAAAGTTACTGAGCTTTTTCCTTTCTCCCTGCAGTTATGTTGCTATGGGCAACCTGGAGATGGTCCATATGGTCAAGACACCTAGAAGCATGGAGACAGGTTAGGAGACTATTTAAGTTGTCCAAGTTAGTGAAAATGGTGGCCCCAGAAGGAAGAACAGCAGTGACAATGGAGAAAGTGAATCTGGGTATAAATTCAGTAGGATATAATGATTGATTAGCAAGTGATTAAGAAAAAGGAATGATGATGGCAACTGGGTACCTTGCTAAGACACTGGCATTAACATTGGAGAACACAAAAGAACAGTAGGTTTCAGGTGAGAAATAATGAATCCAGTTCAGTTTGGACAATTGGTAGCATGTGTGGTACCTCCAAGTGGAGATCCCCAAGTAGTGGATGTGTGAGTTGGAAGCTCAAGAGAAAAGTCTAAGCTACCAATATATATTTTTGAATTATCAATATAAACATGACAATTGAAGCCATGAGTGTAGATGAAATGTCCCAGGAAGAATATAAGAAGACCATAATTCTGAGGAAGTGTTATAACCTTTAACATTTACAAGAGAAAGAGAGAAAGAAAAGGCTGAAAAACAGACTAAGAAAGAATGACCCAGGAAATAAGTGGAAAATCATGAGATGGTGGGGACATAGAAATATGTGTGTGTTGGGTGGGGGAGATAATTCAGAGAGGATGAAGTAGTCTTTAATGTCACCATGACTCTGAGAAATCAAGTAAGAGTAAAAGAGAATGGGGGCCATTTTGCAGTGAGAGAAATTGGTAGGAATTTCTCTGTATGTATCCATTTCTGTGGATGCAGAGAAACTTGGACTTGAAACTAGTCCAAGAATCAAGGTATTCTATTTTTTCTGAGAATGAGAAGAGACAATTTGAGGCAAACAAAGGCAAAGTGTTAAGCATTGAAGGTTTGATAAGTGAACAGGGTCTAAGACAGACTCTACAGCAAATGGAGGAGCTTGGTGAGGAAGAGCAGAAGTTTTACCTGTGTCACTAAGGGCTCCAATCAAATAGTAGCTTGTGATTTTCAAGTACAGCCCCCCGAGAGACCATGATTCCCTGCTATCCATTCCAAGAACTGTGCTTGTGAGTTTGCTGAGGATTGGGGTATTTTCTAGGCAAGTCAATGGAAAGATAATGGAGCAAAGGAGTTGGTAAGAAAATAGTCGATGTGACAGCATGGAGAGTGAAGAGAGAAGGCTGCTGATTGAAAAGGGAAACAATGAGAGGGGAGGTTAAAAAAGAATCTTGGTTAAGTCAGAGAGCAGCTGGAATGGGAGTACCTGAATGGAAAAGCAAAACAGGTGGGGAGTTATGAAAACAAGAGCAATTTATTGAGAAACTTTACTGATGACCTTGGGGTATACTGCCTCTTTTCTTGCTTAGTTTGCCTGATGTTATCAAATAGTTATGGTTAGCAAATCTATGATTATAAGTGGAACATTCTCACTTTTCCATAAAATGTTCAGAAAATGGTAAATATAAATATCAGCATGAGAAAAATTTTTATTTTTTAATTTATTTACTTATTTTACTGTTGTCCTATTACAGTTGTCCCAATTCCCCCCCACTGCCATTGCTCTCCACTGCCCTGCCAATACCACCTACAGTCAATCCGTACCCTGTTATCCACTTCCATGAGTTATTTATGCATGTTCCTTGACTAGACCCTTCTCCTTCTTTATCCACTTCTACTCCTCTCCCTCCCCTTTCGTCAGTGTCAGTCTGTTCCTTATTTCCATGCCTCTGGTTCTATTTTGCTCACTTGTTTTGTTCATTAGGTTCCTGTTAGAGGTGAAATCATATGGTATTTGTCTTTTGACACTGGCTTATTTCACTTAGCATAACACTTTCCAGTTGTCACGAAAAGTGGGAGTTTCTTCTTTCTTTCTGTTGCTCTGTGTAAATGTACCAGAGGTTTTTTATCCATTCATTTACTGATGGGCACTTATGTAACAGGGTGCAGCCAAGGGGGGCGCCCCAAATAGGGACTTGTAATAGGGTCCAGAAGAGCTTGGAGATAATTGGCCCCACACCACAGGGCCACACCGGCCCAGAATGTGGGCAGCTGTGGCCAATTGTGAGAGGAGCCAGAAATGGGGCTACAGAGGAAGATCGGCACTGGGATTTAAATGGAGGCATGGCAGCCATTGGACGTCTCTGTTTTTGGGACCATGCATCTGTTTAGGACTTTAGGTCTGTTTAGGACACCATGCAGCTTTGGTGTCTTGGTTGGGACCATGCAGTTTGGGTGAGAGTCAGGAACACGAGGCTTTGGAAGTGCTCCCTTTTGCCACGTGGAGGGTGCTGGAAGGACTGTGTGCATTTGTGGGGAACTTTAGTTTCTGTTATTTCAAGTGAATAATAAATTCCTTTCCTTTTCACTGGTCCCTGGTATTAAGAGACATCTTCCCTCAGGCTGAGGGCAAAATAAACCCAGTAGGTGGGGCGGAACCCCTGGAGAAAAAGGGAGGTCTTTTATATCATTCAGCCCCTGCAACCCACTCTGTTCTGTAATACTTAGGCTGTTCCCAGCTCTTCGCTATTGTAAATAATGCTGCTATTAACATAGGCTGCATAGGTTCTTTTGAATTGGTGTTTCAGGATTCTTGGGGTATTATCCCAGCAGTGGAATTGCTGGATCAAAAGGCAGTTCTATTTTTAGTTTTCTGAGAAAATTCCATACTGTTTTCCACAGTGGTGTAAACCAAAACACCATATAAGTCCTAGAACAGGGGTGTCAAACTCATTTTCACCAGGGGCCACATCAGCCTCACAGTTGCCTTCAAAGGGCTGAATGAAATTTTAGGACTATATAAATGTAACTACTCCTTAACTAGGGACAAGGAGCTTAGCACTGCCACTGGGTAGAAACAAGGTGCTTGGCTGAATAAAACAAGATGGAGGGCCAGATTCAGCCCATAGGTCTTGTGTTTGCCACCTGTGTCCTAGAGGAAAACATAGACAGTAAAATTTCAGCTATCCCATTCAGCAATATTTTCACTGATATATCTTCTAAGACAAGGCAAATAAGGGAAAGAATAAACAAATGGGACTACATAAAACTAAGAAACTTCTGCTCAGCTAAAGAAAAAACATCAACAAAATGAAAAGTAACCAACTGTATGGGAAAACATATTTGTTAATGATACCTCAGACAAGGGTTTGATCTCTAAAATATATAAAGAACTCATAAGGCTCAACACCAGGAAGGCAAACAATCCAATTAAAAATTGAGCATGAACAGACATCTCTCCAAGGAGGACATACAGAGGGCCCATAGGCATATGAAAGGATGTTCAAAATCACTACACATCAGAGAAATGAAAATTAAAACCACAGTGAGATACCACTTCACACTGGTCAGAATGGCCATCATAAACAAATCAACAAACAACAACTGCTGGTGAGGATGTGGAGAAAAGGGAACCCTATTGCACTGTTGGTGGGAAGCATGAGGAAATTGAGTACAGTGGTGTAGAGTTCAAGTTCTGAGGTTGGTTTATTGGGTTAAAATCCCGTCTTGACCCTTTTTGCTCATTTACAAAATTGGGATAAGATAGTATCTACTAAAAAAAGTAGTTAAATGACTCAACACACATACAGTATTTAGAAGAGTTTCTGGCACATAGTTGGTACCAAATATATGTTAGCTGTTATTATTATCATTATTATTAGAACTCATATTGTGCTAGGTCCAGAAAGGGCTGTGGACAATTTTGTCTAATTAGCGTATTTTAGAGATGAGGAACCTGATAAAGGTCATTGAGAAATATTGATAATCCCAAGGCAGGCAGCAGACCTGGGCCAGATCCAGGCTCTAAATTCTTAGTCATTCTCTATCTTTTTTGTGTTACGGTGTTTGGATTTTGTCTACTTATAAGGAGATATATCAGCCCATTCCTGCTCTTCAAACAGAGGAATGCTTAACACACAGAGGTGAAGCTTAGCATGTGATGAGGCATGGGCCTCTCACATGCCTTTACCATGGTGTGAGGCAGTCATGTGCACGGGTAATGCAAGTAGACCCAGAGATCTATGACAAAGTCACCAAACTGCCCCTTCCTGGGTCTTGTGTAATCTTTATGTCATAACAAAGAAACTGTACTTTTATAAGCTTTAATGCATTTTCTGTGTTCTATGAAATGCAGGCAACAACTATCCCCATTCAATTTACTGTCCTGTCTAGGTGGTGGAAGAAAAGACATAATTGAAGTCATTGATGGTATTTTAAAATCAGGAATCTGTAAACACCAATACTTTTCAGCTTTTGATTACTTACATTGGACGCAAACTGACCTGTCCAGGTTTGAAGTAATGGAGGTAATGTTAAGAAATACTGGTGATTACTTTCTCAATTCCTGTACCTCCAAATATGGTATGTACAAATTTTTCTGACTTATGGCCTCTGGGTGTCTGTTGTGACTGAATGCTCAGGCAATCCTTATTGGGATGTATGTCACCTCTAAAATTTGCCTAAGTTAATTATTGAAAAACTTAAAATGAAGCAGTGGAAATCATACAGGGTAAATCAAGCTAATGAAATTTCCAAACCAATTTTGGGTTCAGGTGGCTCAGTTTCATTCCTGTCCCTGTGGGCTCCAAATCAGAATCATGATTTGTGGTTCTCAGCTGTGACACCAGCCTTCCTACACAATGGCCAGATTTTTTTTTGCTATTGCTGTTGTTTTTTTTCTTTCTAATTGAAAGTTAAGAAAGCTATGTGAACTATTTATAATGCTGCATTTGCCATCATCTTATGCACTTCTAGTGAAGTAGTCATTAACCCTTACTGTGCAGCTGAATTACCTTGTAAGCTTTTAAAGAACAGGAATGCGGGGATAAACAGTGATGGCTGGAGACCTGATTTAGAGTGGTGGGCACACAATACAGTGTATAGATGATGAGTTGGAGAATTGTGAACTTGAAACCTATATTTTGTTAACCAGTATCATTCCAATAAATTCAATTTTTAAAAAATTATGTTTCAAAGTAAGGAAAAATTTTTTAAAAATTAAAAAACAAGGCGCTTTGGGTGTTATTTTTCAAATGTTTATAAGATGATTCAAATGTTAGGCCAGGCTGAGAACTGATGCTGTAGATCAGGTGTGTCAAACTCATTGTCACCAGGAGCCCCATCAGCCTCGTGGTTGCTGTCAAAGGGCCAAAATAATTTTAGGACTATATAAATGTAATTACTCCTTAACTATTAAGGAGTTGAAATTACATTCGGCCCTTTGAAAGTAACTGTGAGACTGATGTGTCCCCCAGTGAAAATGAGTTTGACACCCCTGCTCTAGATCTTTGCTTTTCAGACTTTCATGGTCATGTGAATTTGTTATTATCCAACTAACAATTTTTACTCTGCAGAGTGTGATCTGCAGACCAGTACCATTGACATCATATAAGAGAGTGTTAGAAAGGCAGACTCTTAGGTCCCAGCCCAGACCTGCTGAATCAGAATCTGCACTTTAACAGGCTCCCAGATGTGTTGTGTTTACTTAAAGTTTGAGAAGTATTTCTCCAAGAGTTCTATTTCCTTCTGGAGGTCATGATTTAGGCATACTGTCACCAAGTAGATGCTGTGCCTGAGTTGTGGCATCAAGATCCAACAACTAGGCTTTCCTGAGTCAAAAGTTATCAAAGGCTTTTCATATTATCAAAAGCATATAATATGAGTTTTCAAAAAAGCATGGTATAATACCACATACAGAATGATAGTTGTACAAAAGGCAAGTAAAAATACAGGAAATACATATTATTGTCTCTGAGTGTAAAAATGTGGGGGATATTTTAAATTTTATATTTATTTGTATTTTGTTAGTTTTCTATAATATACAAATATGACTATACTCAGCAAATGTAGCTATCCTTCAATGTATTTATTTTCAAGGCTTTCCTAGATTTAGGCAAAACACCTGATTTCCAAAAACAGCAAGAGACTGAGTATTTCAGATCATATAGTAATAAACTTTTTGTTAATCTTGAGGAAAATTTCAGGAAAAGAGTATCTCACCCTTACAAATAGAGAGGAAGTGACAATGCATTGGAAGCTAGTGTTAATAATGAAAATGTGATGCAGGATTACTCTATTTTCTTTTATATACTAGTGAAATGGTCAATATAGAGAATGCTTTAATTTTATCTATCTTAATTTTTCCCAAAAATGTATTTCATGGTATTTTATTAAAACATTAAAAATATCAAGAACTGTGATCTGAATGATATTGCAGCTGCTAGTGCTATCGCTGGTATTTAGCTAACTATTAATTTTAAAAAGGAGCAAAAACAGTTAGACATTGAGTTTAATAAACTGGGGAGCATGAGCCTGCTTGCTTAGTCAGGAAGCTACACCTTCACACTCCAGGGGATTATAACATTGCTACACCAAGGGGATAAACACCCTTTTCCCCTCTGATACCAGATTGTTGGGGGCACAAGGGGAGGTGCTGGACCATAGAGGACTGTCAGTCTAACTAGAGGGTGTGAACACATCCAAAACCTGCAAAAGCCAGGGAAATTAATTGGTCATTTTGGAGAAGCACCTGGTCCATCCCAAGCCCAAACTAATATAATCCCACAGGAACAAAGAAGTGTGTTTGCGCTCCCTCTCTCTCTCTCTCTCTCTCTCTCCAGCCCTGGGAACTTGTGTTCATCCTGTGCACTACAAGTTCTCTCTCCATAGCTATGTGGCCTTAGCAGCTGTGTGACTGGTGGCTGCACAAATTCCACATGCAGACTCCAGCACAGCAATGGATTGTAGCTGGGTACACACACTAAGCTAGCTGGAAACTGGACTGGACTGGACTTGAATATGGCAGAAACTCTGGACACACTGGCTTTTGTGTTGGTCTTACAGAGGACAAGATTGAACATTTTCCATGGTGAAGTGAACAGAGATAGGACATTGGGAGGTCAAGGGGGAACCCTTTTAATTTTATATCATCAATAAATTTTACCATGGAACCCTATCCTCCCATGCAGATTTCAGGAAATCTTTTTTCTTGTGATGCCTGAAGAACTCATTTTCCACAGACAACAGAAGTTATCGGTCAGAATCCCAGTAGAAATGAAATATTCAAAAAGGAAACTGAAGACTGTTTATTAAAGGATCTATTTGTAAGATGGGGTATATTTCAGGGAAACCAACATGGAATGGTACAAAACCTAAAGGTTAGAAACAATGGAGAATTGTTGTCACCTGGTGCCTGAAAAGGTGAAGGGAAGAAGTTATCAGATGGCGGAGAGACCTCCTGTATGGAGCCTCTCCTGTATACAAACTGTGGTATTTAAAAAAGGAACAAAGACAAACTATGGCAATATGGTAAAGATAATCATTTCTCCTCACTCTTTATTTCTGAATTTCAGCTGGTGTCACTTATTGGCCAAACTAACCACAGAACAGAGGCCAGGGAGACTGTCCATGCAGGTCAGCCTCTTAGAGCACCAAGCAAAATGGTTAATAGATAAATGCACATGGAAAATATTAGCAATAAATCTAAGTAGATCAATCCCTGTGTTGTGACCATTCAAGGCTGGGCAGGTTCATTGTATTTGCAGAGACAGAACAATATTCACAGAGCTGTTCGAATGTCTGGCATGCCTTTATTCATGGGTGGGTGAGCCACACACACTGCAAGCTACATGACTATCTGCATGTCTCTGTGTGGCACAGGTCATGGCCCTTGCTCCCCAGCATGGCACCCATCATGGCACCTATCCCCTCACGTGTGTCTATCATCCTCACCCCCACCAGGGAGTCCCTACCTCTTTAAGTACAAGAGGGGAACAAAGCCAGGAAACTGCAAGAACATTACATAACAGAACATAGTTCTGTGCCTGCGAGCCCACCTCATGTTATGGGAACGGTTTATCAGACCCAGTCTCAAGGCTATGAGAACACTAGTTATCAGGTCCCTCAAAGGCTATGGGAAACTGCTTCTCTTAGTTACTCAGACACCTGGGAGAGGAAGCCAGACTGCCTCCATTTACCCTACAATCCCTAATGAGTTAGAGGATAAAAAATAATGAAATACTTGGTTAATGGTTTAGAAGTCCACCCATTGCTTTGTTCCTTTCAACATTTCATCAGTAATTTGGATGATAACAGAGAAGGCATGTATAATGAATTTGAAGAAACAAATTCAAAAACATTGGATGACAGACTCAGTACAACATTAAAAAAATAATGTCTGGTTCTAATAGAAAATATTTAATAGGTATAAATTAAAGGCTATCTTTGGAGTTAGAAACACCATCTCCATGACTGTGGAAGAGATAAGACTGAGTAATACCACTTATCAGTAAGATTTTTTTAAGTGACAAAAACAGTAAGTAATCAGTGATGTAAAAAGACTTGACATACTTACCAACTAGTGTGATTTTCATTTGAATTAGAACCAAAAGGCCCAGAAATAAGAGGAATGACAGCATTACTTTATTTTGTGATATACAGACAGATAATAAACTGGATTGTGTGTGGGAAATTTATGACCAGGACTGTAAATATTTAACCTGGAGAATGAGATTTTGTTCAGGAGAGAAGTGTAGGACTGAATTCTGAGATATGTTTCCAAATGTCTGAAGGACTCCTGTGAAAGAGAGATGTGGCTAGCTTCTAGCTCGAGGGCAGGAGGTCATAGGCACAGGGAGCAGAAATCAGATTGTGTAAAGGATGATCATCTAAATAACTTATACTACCTGAAAATCAAATAAATCTACTTGTGGGATAGCAAATTTCTCATCCTATTCAAACAAAGGCTGAAGGCTACTTGCCAGAAACATTGCTAAGGAACTCAGTTGCAGAGAACTGTGATTTGCGGTGAGCTTGGAGGTGAGACCTCACCACACCTCAGGGTTATGGTGGCCCCCTGTTGTCCTGTTCTTCTCTATACCTCTGTCAACCCTGCACATTGGTGGTGTCTGCACCTTCCCTTTCCAAGAGCCAAACAGAAATACAGGCTTAAGCTATGGAGGTCTTAGGTCTTTGAAGCTGTAGAGCTGTGGTTTCCAATTCCTGTCAATGGTTTACACCTTCGGATTAAACATAAAATGCTGCAGCCACAATTCAGATTGCTTACACCAGTTACACTTTTTTTTTTAATTTTTAAAAATTTCATTTATTTATTTTTAGAGAGGGAAGGGAGGGGGAAAGAGAGAGAGAGAAACATCAATGTGCAGTTGCTGGGGGGTCATGGCCTGCAACCCAGGAATGTGCCCTGGCTGGGAATCGAACCTCTGACACTTTGGCTCCCAGTCCGCACTCAATCCACTGAGCTACACCAGCCAGGGCCAGTTACACTTTTTAAACAAAAAGGTGGCCTCAATTCCAAATGTAATAGTTAAGAACAAATTTTAACTTAGGCCTTCATTTAATTCTTATTTAATTTTTCTGTTTATAAAGGTTCAAATAAACTGAAAAGATACAAGATTTTATCTTATCTTCATAAAAATGAAAGCAAAATATCTCTGGAAATCCTACCACCCACTATGAACATTTTGGTGAACATACCTCCAGCTTTTTCTCTGAGTAGCACCATATGGCTTTCTGGAGCTACAGAAAAATAAGTGTATATAGGCAGGTTTATATTATACATGCTGTTATACCATCTGCTTTTTATATGCAACATTATGTTGTTGAAATACTTCCATGTTAGTGAATGCTTCTTAATGCTCTGTATGGATTTGAATATAATCTCTGAAAATCCATTTAAATAGAATATAGCAAAGTTTTTAGGATACATGCATTAGTTCTTTTAAAAATGGACCAGTGAGAGAATGTGGTGTCCCAGTGACAGAGTTCCAGCCCCCTTCCTGGATGACTGCAGGCCTCCAGAGGACGGGTCCATGATTATGCAGCGAGGCCGCATGGGATGTGGGGGGAAGCTGGAGCTGTGAAACTCAAGTGATAAATAATTATCTCACTCAATTTCATGAATGAAAAAAGCATTTAGTGACTCACTGCTGTGCTAAAATTTAAAAAAAAATAGTGTAGATCTTTCCTTTTCTATCTGTTACTCATATTGAGTGGATTTAATTAACTTTATATCCTTTTTAACATGCTTATTTTTAGTGTCCATCAGAATGTGTTATCTGTAGTTGTCGAAGACCTAAACATTCTGTTTCTTTATGTCTAAAAACTCTTGATAATGTTGGATATTTTGCTCCCATGCTTTGTTGTTTCAAATTGTTGGTAAATCCTCAGTGGGCCTTTATCTATAGAAATCGTGTGCCCATGGACCAGAGATATGTCCCTCCAAATAGGCTTTGCATGTAACTGTGCTAAATGTCCCAGTGATCAGTTTTTAAGTTTGTTTCTATCTCAGGGGTTTTCTATACCATGTAGGTAAACTCAAGCTGCATCTTATATGAGTACAAGCATATGGTTGCTATTGCTTACATTTCACACAGAACCCTGGCCAGGATGAAGGCACTTTTGTCATCTATTTGTGTTGGTGAAAAGAATTTTCTTCATTTCCTCTTTCACTGAGGGTTCTGGCCTTCACCGAGGAGTCTCAAAGGGGCACCCATCACTGTACTTATTCAGTGTCAAAATACTGAAGTTTTCCCCCAAATCCTGACCAAACAAGGATGTTAACTAGCAGCACTTCTGTTTACCCAGTACTGGAGGAACTAGCCAGGGCAATAATGCAAGAGAAAGAAACAGAAGGCATGTGGACTAAAAGGAAGAAGTAAAACTTTTTATTCTTAATGTGATTATTTCATGAAAAATTCAAAAGAATCTATAAACTATTATAAATAGCAGGTGAAGTTAACAATAATGCTGAATACAAGGTCAATATATAAAAATCAATTGTATTTCAATAATAGCTGCTAATGGTTGAAAAAATTAATTTATAAAAGCATCAAAACATCAAATATGTAGGAATAAATTTAATGAAATATGTGGGAAACCTCTACATTATTAAAAATAACAATGGAGAAATTAAAGAAAACCTAAAGGGGGTATAAATGGAGAGATACATATTAATGGATTGGAAGATTCAATATGAGTAAGTTGTTAATTCTTCTCAAATTCATCCATGAATTCAGTGTCACCCTAATTAAAATCATGGTAGTCTGTTTTGTTTTGTTTTATTTTGTTTTTAGTGGAAATTGGCAGGCATGATTCTAAACTGTGTGTGAGAATCCAAAGGCCCTAGAGAGCCAATACTATCTTAAATGAGAACAAATAAAAAGGTCTTCTTCCACTAGATTTTGACTTACTATAAAAGCTGTAATATTATAGTAGTTAAAACATCTTGGTGTTGGTTCAAAACTACACAATGGAACAACAGAACAGAGATCCCAGAAATAGGCCCATATATGTATGGTCATTTGGTTTACTAAAAGATGCCACTTCTATTCAGTGAGGAGAAAAGATAGTCTTTTCAGTGATACTGCTAAACAATTAGAAGCATAGGGAAAAAGAAAACTTTTGACTTCTATATGAAGTCATACACAAAAGTTAGTTTGAAGTGGATCATAGAGATATACCTGCTTAGTAGAAGCTAAAAATAAACTAAGTTCTAGAGTAAGATAGCAAACTATTTTCATGGCCTTGAGGTTGGCCATAATTCTTAACACAAGAGATACTAATTACAAAAATAAAAAAGAAGAAACAAAGAAACATACTATTTGACATTATTAAGAACGTTTTAAGTTGAAGACCATCTTTGGGACCTCAGAGAAATTACTGAATATGGGAAATCCAGGCCAGAAATTATTTGCAATATAAAGGTCTTATATATAGAATATTTGAAGAATGTGTTAAAATTAATAAAAAGATAAAGTATCAATAAAAAAATGGTAAGAGGCTTGAACTTCACAAAAGACGCAACCAATAAACATATGAAATGGCTGAAATAATTAGTCATCAGAAAAACACAAGTTTAAACAACAATGATATATTAACCCATACCCACTGGGAGAACTACAATTTTTAAAAATTCATGATCTATGTGTCAGTGAGGATGTGGAGCAACTGTAATTTTCAAATATTGCTGAAAAACTGGTTCAACCACTTTAGAAAACATTTTGACAGCATCAGCAAACCCACTCTTAGGTATATATATTCAACAGAAATTAGTAGCTTTTTTTCACTGAAAGGTACATACAAAAATACTCATAGAAGCTTCATTTTTAATAGTCAAATACTAGAAATAGCCTAAGTGTCCATCAAGAGAAGAATGGATCTCATCATAGCATATTTATACAATGGAATGCTACACAGCAAAGGAAAGGAAAAACAGGGAAACAAGAACTATTAATACATAGAGAAAGTATAAATAAAAAAACAAAATGAGTGAAAAAAGTCAGGCACAAAAGAGTATATACTGTATGATTCCATTTATATGAAGCTCAAGAACAGGAGAAACTCATCTATCTTGATAGAAATCAAAATAGTGGTTAACTGCAGAAGGCCAATGACTGGGAAGGGGCATAAGAGTAGTTTCTGAGTGGTAGAAATGTTCTATATCTTGATGTTGGTGATGGTTACATGGCTCATAGATACCTAAAAATGTATCTATCTCAGTACACAAGACTTAAAAACATTATTGTATATAAATTAGACCTCATTCAAAAGGTTTACAAATGAAAAATAAAAAATAGATACTAATTTATAAGAGAACTGGCATCTTTAGTATACCAAATTGCTGTTTTTTGTTGATTAAAAGTCACCACAAAAATTTTCTCTACACTCAAAACTTTCAAAAAAGTTATCTCTACCAACTCTGGTACTTTTCTTGACACATATTCAATCTTTGCTCCATTCTGGTTTTTGCTTGCTCCTTCCTAGAGTCTTTCTGGGGACATCATTATCCCTATGCAGTTTAAGACTATAAATATTGACCAATCCCTAATATCCTTGATCTTTGAGCAGCCTTCAGTTGTTCAGTGCTAGTGAACAACTTTCATCCTTAAAACATGCTTTATTGGGTGGGTGGGTGGGGATGGGAGTAAAGAACAGAAAACTGTACTTGAACAATGATTAAAATAAAATTAAAAAAAAACGTGCTTTGTTCTTTGACTTTTTTGACATCATTTTTCTGGGTTTCCAACTAAGCCTTTGGTTACTTATGGCCACTATTCCTCATCTAACTAATCTTAAATTGTTGGTATTTCCCAGAACTTGGCCCTTGCTTTCTCTAGATTTCTCTGAATCCTTTCTCTCTCTTTCTTGAAACTCTTCTTTGTGCTATATCTCTTGTAGATTTTTAAATACTATTTGTAAGTCTTTGATGCCCAAATTTTTAACTCTAGTTTGACTTCACTTGAGAGCTACAGATGAATAGATCTGAATTCCTATGCTTTATGCTTTATGTACAGTTGGATGTTTTACAGAACTTTCAATGCCACCTGTACAAAAATAAACTACTGATTCCATCCCACACCCTGATCTGCTCAAGTACATATTCCACCATCTATATGGTAGCTCATAACAATGACAAAAAAATAAACTATTCCTTGTCCTCTTTCCTTCCTCATATAGTATAGAAAAGAGAGACTAAAAATTTCCTAATAGATTATTTTATGTTCTGTGTTTGCTTTGTTTTGTTATTTCAAATTTGAAGTATTTTAATGTTTTTAAATATAGACTTCCTACCAGGATTTTATAGAAAAATTTATTAGATATCACTACAGATAAACAGAATTGTTCTCAAATCATAGACAGCACACACATTGCAATAAGCCTGCCTTTCATAGCCACTTTTGATATTATGCAGAAAAAAGTATTAGATGAGGCAAGTTCTATGAACAGTAGAACACCCTCCAATACTTTAACTGTAGATATATGTTTTCAGTCTTTAAGACCTTAAAGTTTTAAGAAAGCCACCATTATTAATAGAAAAAAAAGATAGTTATTTAACACCATCATATGTATATATTACACACACACTTATTTCAAAGAGTTGGGCAGATGTGAGGATTGAGGATTGGTTTTTAGCCATAATATATTTATCCTTAGGTTTAAATTCTGCATGCTAATATTGAGAGTGTTCACTATGATAATATAAATTCTTATAAAAATACTATTTACTCTAGAGTCTTCCCAAAGCAAATAAATTAGCTGATAGAACCAGTCAATTTATATTTCTGGACACAAGTCTATTTTCAGATTACAGTAATCCTCTTTGTTCTATATTTCAAAATTATGTAAAGTTGTTATTAAATTATATGTTTATAAGCACTTTAAGAGACACTGTTAAAGAGATCGATGTTATGGATTTGATCTTGGTGTAGGTCAATTAACATTGTAAAGAGTACAGCTGAATTATGTAAACCCATAGTGTAACCCTAGCTCTGTTTTACCCCTTAAATCCAGGATATGAAGAGGGTTAGTCTCTGTTTGTACTTCCAGACCTTTTATCCACCCTTGTCTACCCTGCTCTGTACCCTGAGAGGCAGTCCTTTGCTTCCTGGGTACATTGGCTCCCTATTTTCTTGATCTGCTTAAGTTCAGCTAATAGAAACCACAACTAAAAGAAGTAAGAGAAAGGTGGAGGTGGGGGGAGAGAGAGAGAGAGAGAGAGAGAGAGA
Organism: Phyllostomus discolor; assembly: GCF_004126475.2. Lineage (NCBI taxonomy): Eukaryota > Metazoa > Chordata > Mammalia > Chiroptera > Phyllostomidae > Phyllostomus > Phyllostomus discolor. The sequence continues at coordinate 148,738,630 of NC_040906.2, forward strand.
GAGAGAGAGAGAGAGAGAGAGAGGGAGAGAGATTCCTCGTGCTCCTTCCCTATCAGGCCATGAATTGGCATTTTCTGCGTTCCTCTACTGAAAGCCACAGCTCTCATCAGGAGGCCCTCTCTTACAGGCACAGCTTTCTCTTTGAAGTCTGGTGACTACTCTTTCCTTATCCCTTCATGTCAAAAGGTGCTCATCTCTGTGCCATTTGTGAACTTGGAGTGTGTACTCTGTCCACTCATGTGTTAATAGTCCCTGCATTAAACTGTCCTCAATCATGCCATTAGAGATTGCCAGCTGTTTCCTCTAAGGACCCTGCCAACACCCTGCAACCCAACACTTGCCCAAGCTTGGATCAGATATCCATCCATGTGCAATTCACCTATTTAGTGTGATGGCTGATAAAGCAGAGCCTTGATATGGGTGGGTAGGCTTCTCAGAGAAGGGGGCCGTGGTTGTGCTGACAATTAGGGTTATACAACCTTAATAGGTGGTCACTCACTTTTTAGGCTCCGCCTGCTAAAAACTATGGAGTCTTAAACTTTCCTTAGCACTGGTTTCTAATAATCAAAGAATCTATTTATTACCACTGCAAGAGGCAGTCTGTTGCAGAGGGCAGAAATTTGTGTAAGAACCCACATTACTTGATTTCTAGTCTGAGCTTTACTACAAACCAGCTGTGTGTCTTTAGACATGTCTCTTTTCCTGTTAGGGTTTCAGTTCATTAGTAAATGAACTAAAGGGATAAGGAAAGAGTAGTCACCAGACTTCAAAGAGAAAGCTGTGCCTGTAAATTAGTTGTTTTCTAAAATCTTTTCTATTTCTATGATTCTATCTCAATATATTATTCACTGCATTATACTATATATTATAGTATATTTATACTATATACTACATTATATTATATGATATGATACAGATAAGTTTCCATTTGATTTTTGTTGAAATGATAAGACTATTATAGACCAAAATTAGGCAATGAAGTTTAGGGGTTTTAAAGTGTTTTTACTTGCCCTTGTTCTTATTATATATATATATAGAAATGACTGAGAGAGGAAAATGTGCAAGAGATTAAAATAACCTGGAGTCTATTAGAAAAAAAAACTGCTAGGGCAGTTATAAAAATACCATTAGAAAATATTAATTCTTTTCCTATAATCAAAATAAAATTTGAGTTACTGTTGAGTATAACAGGATATAGAAATTTTCTGACTTCATAAATTGAATAAAAACTGGAGCATATTGACAGATCATCTGTTTCTAAAGAATTAATTGCATTTAGTTTTTAAATAAATGTTTCTTTGTTAAAATTCAGAATAAAATTTAATAAATGTATTATTACCTCATTTGTCAGTTAACTAGAATTTTTCAGGGAGTAAATGCAACAATTAAGAGCTTCAAAGTTGTAGATTCTCATCTTTTATTCTTTGCTTTTCTGAGTGCCTAGAAAAGTTTTGGTGTTTCATGTTTGTCATTTAAAAAATATTTATAGGGAAAGAATAACATTTCTTGGAATATTTATAAGCAACATATACTACATAATTATTGTTTTAGAAAACCCATTAAATCAAAACTCAAACACACAACAAAAAAAATCCTTTAGTGTTTTAAGGACTCGAAGAAACCTAAATGACTAAATTCTAATAAGTAAGGAGCCCTTCCTGGGGGACAAGAGACATGCCGTTTTTATTCCCTCCACAGCACAGTAGGAGGCAAGGGAGAAACCAGCCAAACTTCTAAAAACGTAATGCCTGCATGTGGGCTGGTGTGCTGGCTTCAGACCGGTAGCCAGGCAGAGAGGGGTTGTGGCATAAAAACTGGTGGCACCCAGGTGCACAAGACCACAGTGGGCAGACCCTGGGCGTAGGGTGGCAACAGGCAGGCCCAGTGAGGTGGTGATTGTGAAGTGAGGCACTGCACACAAGGTGGCTGGCTGACAGGGCAATCCCACATTCGTGCACAGATAAACCAGGCAAAACTGGGGAGTGAGACAGACTGTGCAACCCAGGGTCCCAGTGCCAGGAAATAAAGCCTCAAATCACCTATGGAAAACACCTGTGGGGGTTCAGGCACAGGAAGAGACTCCCAGCCTCACAGGAGAGTTTGTTGGAGAGACCCAAAGGGTCCTAGAACATACACAAGCCCACCCACACAAGAATCAGCACCAGAAGGGTCTGGTTTGCTTGGGGGAAGCAGTAGAAGGAACTGGGAGCCAACAGAGAGCAGAGCAAGCACCATTGTTCCTTCTCAGACCCTGCCCCCACATACAACATCACAACTCAGTGACTTGGTTGCCCTGCCCTAATGAACACCTAAGGCTCCAGTCATCATAAGTAACAGGTGCCACATATCCCAAATGGAAGAACAGATCAAAGCTCCAGAAAAAATACAACTAAGCACTTAAGAGATAGCCAACCTATCAGAAGCACAGTGCAAAGCATTGGTGATCAGGATGCTCACAGAATTGGTTGATTTTGGTTGCAAATTAGATGAAAAAAATGAAGGCTACACTAAGTGAAATGAAGGAAAATGCACAGGGAACTAATAGTGATGGGAAGAAAATTGGGACTCAAATCAATGGAGTGGACCAGAAGGAAGAAAGAAACAACCAAACAGAAAAGAAAGAAGAAATAAAAATTCAAAAAAATGAGAAGAGGCTTAGGCACCTCCAGGACATCTTTAAACGTTCCAGCATCCCAATTATAGGGGTATCAGAAAGGTAAGAGGAAGAGCAACAAGTGGAAAAATTATTTAAACAAATAATAAAGGAGAAATTCCCCAGTCTGGCAAAGGAAATAGACTTTCAGGAAGTCCAGGAAGCTTAGAGAGTCCCAAAGGAGTTGGGCCCAAGGAAGAACACACCAAGGAACATCATAATTATATTACCCAAGGTTAAAATGAAGGGGAGAAACCTAGAAGCAGCAAGAGATAAGGAGACAATAACCCACAAAGGAGTTCCCATCAGACTGTCAGCTGATTTCTCAAAAGAGACCTTACAGGCAAGAAGGGGCTGGAAAGAAGTATTCCAAATCATGAAAGGCAAGGACCTACATCCAAGACTGCTCTCTCCAGCAAAGCTTTCATTTAGAATGGAAGGGCAGATAAAGTGCTTCTCAGATAAGGTCAAGTTAAAGAAGTTCATCATCACCAAGCCCTTATTATATGAAATATTAAAGGGACTTATCCAAGAAAAAGAAGATCAAACACATGTATAGTAAAATGACAGCAAACTCACACTTATTAACAACCACACCTAAAACAAAAAGAAAAAGAAACTAAGCAAACAACTAGAACAGGAACAGAACCACAGAAATGAAAATCACATGGAGGGGTAGCAACAGGGGAGTGGGAGAAGGAGAGAGGGGGAAAAGAAGAAGTAGCATAGACGGTAGGTAGAAAATAGACAGGGGGAGGGCAACAATAGTATGGGAAATGTAGAAGTTAAAGAACTTATTACCCATGGACATGAACTAAAGGGGGGAATGTGGGTGGGAGAGGGTGTGCAGGGTGAGGGGAATTAAGGAGGGGAGTGGGACAACTGTAATAGCATAATCAGTAAAATATGTTTTAAAAAATTAAGTTGAATTGGGCTAGATTTATTATATGGGTCCTCTAAGCAAAGATTCTGCATTTAATGTTGGAACTTGGGAAGTTGGAAAGGGCTTTAACAGATTGAGCAGTTGGTTGGCTGAAACATGGACCAAAATTTGATGCACTGTGAGTGAATTAAAAATATTTAATGTAGGGGAGGAGATACAGAGGCTTAGGAAGATTAGAAAGTTAGCATGGTTTGGTCATTTGAGACCTACTCACCCATATTGGAAAGGGCCAATTCTTTGAGCAATAAATGTGTGGGTAGAGCCCCAGCATTCCTCACCACCAGACCCCTATAGTGGGAACTGCATGCAACTCAAAAACTGAATGCAATGATAGTAATTGCTTCTTGGGGTGGCAGGGGCCAAGTGGTGGCAGTCAGTGGTCAAAGGTTACCAAAATGGGCAACAGCATCAAAGCAGCAATTAGAATAGTCTTACTCACACAAACCTGTGGCATTGGTTTGTTAATTGTGGTGTTCCTAGAAGTGGAATAGAAAACATACTAAATTTTCTTGTGATCTGTATAAACTTAAAAGTTTTAGGTCAAATGAACAAAAACCTAACTCAAGTAATAAAAACAGTCACAGCCCCTTAATAAATTCTCATATTTGAGCCAGTTTCTAAGTTCAGAAGCCCTTGAATGAAGGGAAGCCTGGGACCCCTTATTAAAGGCCCCAGGTACATTACTAAAAATGTTAATCTCCCAAACTTCCCAAAGGGACCATCTATGGCTTTTACTTGAGTAACTGCACATTGGGGAAAATAAAATAATCAGAAATTCTAGATACTAAAGAGCCTGACTTGGAACTGACAATGATCCCAGGAGACCCAAATGTCCCTGTGGCCCTCCAGTCAGAGGAGGGCTTCCAGAGGTCAGGTGATCAATGAAGTTTTAGCTCAGGCCTGTCTCACCATGGGTCCAGTGGGTCCCCAGACTCACCGTGTCATTATTTTCCTAGTTCTAAAATACATAATTAAAATAGACATACTCACCAGGTGACAGAATGCCCACAGTGGTTTCCTGACCAATGGAATGAGGCCCATTATGGTGGGAAAATCCAAGTAGAAGCCAGTGAAACTGCCTTTACCTAGGAAAACAGTGAATCAAAAGCAATACTTGATCCCTGGGGGGAGTACAGAGATTAGTGCCACCATCAAAAACTTGAAAGAAACAGGAGTGATGATTCCCTCCACATCCCCATTCAACTCTCCTATTTGGCCTGTGCAGAAGACAGATGGATCTTGAAGATTGGCAGTGGATTGTCATAACCTTAACCAAGTAAAGGACCACGAGCAGCAGAGGTACTTGCTGAAGGCAAAGGGAATACAGAATGGGTAATAGAAGAGGGGAGTTGTAAATACCAGCTATGACCAGGTGGTGACTCCAGTGGTAGCTGCTATACCAGATGTGGTTTCATTGCTTGAGCAAATGAACACATCTCCTGACAGTGGTATGCAACTATTGATCTGGCATTTTTTTATCATCACCGTCTAAAAGGCTCAAAAGAATCAGTTTACTTTCAGCTGGCAAGGCCAATTAATAGACTTTCACTGTCCTACCTCAGAGTACCTCAACTCTCTAGCCCTGTCATAGGTAATTTAGTTTGCTGAGATGTTGGCTGCCTTTCACAAGATATTATGATGGCCCATTACACTGATGACATTATGTTGATTGGACCTAGTGTGGAAGAAGTAGCAACTAGACTCAGTGATAAGACATTTGCATGTCAGAGAATAGAAAATAAAACCAATTAAAAATCAAAGCCCTTCTACTGTAGTGAAATTTCTAGGGCCCAGTGATGTGAGGCATAATGAGATATCCCTTCTATGGGGAAGGAGAAGCTGCTGCATCCAGCCCTTCCTACAATAAGTATAAGATGGAATACCTAGTGAGCCTCTTTGGATTTTGGAGGTAACATACCCCTCATCTGAGTGTGTTATTCTGGCCTATTTACTAGTTTTGAGTAGGGCTTAGGAGAAGAAAAGACCCTGCAAGAGGTCCTGCTGCTGTGAAAGCTGCTCTGTCCCTTGGGCCATATGATCCAGTAGATCCAATCATGCTTGAGGTGTCAGTGACAGAAAGGAATACCATTAGGAGCCTTTGCCAAGACTGTGTAGGTGAATTGAAGCACAGTCCTTTGGGATTTTAGAGCAAGATCTTGTCACCACCTTCAGATAACTATCCTCCTTTTGAGAAACAATTCTTGGCCTGCTACTGGTTCCCAGTAGAGACTAAACTTTTGACCATGGGCATGTGGTAGGTAAAGAACTATGGCCAGCGAGATGCTTGCTGAAGGCAAAGGGAACACAGACTAGGTAGTAGAAGGTAGTTGTAAATACCAGCTACAATTATATGAGCAGCTATAGAAACAAAAAATTAATTGTCATGAGTATTTCCTCCTTATTTTGTTCTGAATATATTTGTGGGCATATATACATATATTAAGCAAATATCTTTGTTTTTTCTTTTATTTACTTATCATGTAATATAGAATGTATTAACTTTATGTCAATATTCAAATATTACTAATTTTACATCATAGTATTTAAGCTATGGGATATCAGGAAAAGATTAGATATGACTCAAGGATTTTACCTGCTTTTCTGGGGAAGGATTAATGCCCCTTTGGTAGTATACAAGATAGTTGTATCGTGTAAAGTATAATTATCTTCTTATCTTTATTTGGAAATTAAGTATGGTTTAAAAAATTGTGTATGTGTGCCAAGCTGAAAAGGGTTGGACCTGAGATGGTTAACTTCATGTGTCAACTTCACTGGGCTATGAGATGCCCAGGTAGCTGGTAAAATTGATCCCTGGATTTGTTTGTAAGGGTGTCTCCAGAAGAAATTAGCATTTGAATCAGTAGACTGAGTAAAGAAAATTGCTCTCAACAACGTGGGTGGACATAATCTAATCAGTTAAGGACCTGACTAGAAAATAAAGGTAGAGGAAAGATGAATTTGTACTCTGTTTGAGATAAAAAGTTTAAGACCCATCGTCTTAAACTTTTGGACTTAGACTAGAACTTGAGGTCTGATCCCCCCGCGTCAGGCCAGTAACCCATCAAACTCAAGGGTATGTAGGTATCAGGACAAAATCTGCCTACTTGGGGATATTGGCCAGGGTCAAGAAACTTAATGTTCACATACTGTTGTCAACTCCTGTGACTGTTCTTTCATTCTTTCATTCAAGAAGTTACCTGGTGCCTGCTATGTGCTGGACCCTTCTCTAGGCCCTGGGGATTCACCAGTGAAAAAGATCCAGGAGGCCCCTACCTCATGGACCTTATATACTAGCTTGAGAGAGAAAGCCAATAAGCAAATCAATAGATAAATAAATAATATATAAGATGACAAAATACTGAGAAAAATAAGACAGGAAGAAGGGATAGGGAGGCACAGAAGGCAGATTTATAGACCTTATATGAACCAGTAAGAAAAAGACAAACATTACAGAAATATAGGAAATAAACCAATATAGAGGCATAAATTGTAAGCAGGCATTTCACAGAAAAAGAAATCTGCATGCTTAATACACATACAAAAATATAACACTAGTTATCAGGAAAATAAAAATCAAAACAATGAGACACCATTTTCCAAGGTTCCATCAGATCAAATTATAGTCTGAAAATACCATGTTTTGGCAAAGCTGTGAAAAAACATGAACTCCCATCCACTTTTAGTAAGAAGTATAAAAATTGGCTCAACCTTTTTGGAAAACAGCTTGGCATAATTTACTGAAATTGAATAGATGCATACCAAACAAATCCACCCCTTGTACCAATTTCTCTGTCAGTCAGGATGAACTAGATAATTTGGGGGGTAATAACAAAGTTTTCTGTCTCACTCATGATGCATGGTCATTGTGGGTTGACTGGAGACCCGATCCTATGTCATTGTCACCTTTATTCTAGGATCCATGCTGATGGAGCAGCTGCCATGTGGAATACTTCCTGGCACTGTAGAAGAAGGGAAAGAACATTGAGCTGCTTCTCAAAGCTCCTTCCCAGAAATGTCACACATCACGTCAGCTTCCATTTCATTAGCTCAGCATGGCCATACCCTAAAAGAAGTGGGTGGTGAAGTATAATCTAAACATAAGCCTTGATAGAAAACACAAGTAGAATATAAGTGCCCAGCTTTAATGACTCTTACAGTTTATCCCTTAGAGAAAATCTTGCACATGAATGCCACCAGCCACACACAAGAATTTCAAGCAGCCCTGTTTATAAAAGCACAACATGTCCACAAACAGTAAACTGTATAAACAAATGTCTTATACTCACAAATAAAATACTAAACAGCAATGAACAAAGTGAACCACTGCTATACACATCATTGTGGTTAAATCTCAAAATGTTGAGTGGGGAAAAAAGTCATAAAAGCATGCTGTGTAATTCATTTATACAAAGTACAAAATCAGAACAGAATCAAACAACTTATTGTGTTGGAACATGTTATGTGGTAAAACTATACAGAAGAATTAGGGGATGACTAAAAATACAAGATTTTGGTTACCTCTGGGCTAGCAGGGGGTAGTAAAGAAAGGGGGAGGTCAAAGGGAAGCACACACATGGAGATTCAAAAATACAAGTTATATTCTACTTTCTTACATTGGTTGATGGTACAGGGGTATGTTATTTTACTTTAATTTTCAAATATATATATTTGTGCATGTATATATATACAGGGGCAGGCAAAAAAGGTTTGCAGTCATACTACAAATAAATAATACAGCAATTAATAAATAATAATACAAGAATAAACTTTGTTTTGTATACTCACAACTGTAACCCTACTTTTGCCAAGCCTGTATATGTGTGTGTGTTTATGTGTATGTGTGTGTGCATGTGGAGAGAGAGAGGAAGAGAGATAGAAAGAGACAAAAGACAGAGATCTCTTAGTCAGATTGGGCTGCTGTAACAAAAATACCGCAGACTCTGTGGCTTAAACAACAGAAATTTATTTTTTTACAGTTCTGAAGGCTTGAAAAATCTGAGACGAGGGTGCTGGCCAAAACAGTTCCTAGTGAGAGCCTTTTTCTTGTATGAAGCTTGCCTTCTTGCTATATCTTCATATGATGGGAAGAGAGATAATTTCTCTCCTGTCTTTTCTTATAAGGGTACTAACCTCATTTATGAGAGCTCCACCCTCATGATGTAATCACCTCCTAAAGATTCCATCTCAAAATACCATCCCAATGGGGATTAGAGTTTCATCATATGAACTTTGGTGGAACACAAACATTTAGCCCATTATACATATTTTGCAAGTATGATATGTTTCACAATAAAAAATTCACAGTAAAAAGGTCTTTTAAGTGACCTTTCCTGAACAACAGGGTGACTTGATTGTCTGCCTTTAATGGTAGCTTCTTGGACTCTCACCCAGCTAAGCACACATATCCAATGCTAATACCAAGACACTGACTTCCTCAAATGGTCACATTGAGGGGAAAGGACCAGGTGTAACTGTGATGATTGCTGGCTTTTACTGGGCTATTCATGTCAACCTAGGAGAACAGTTGGGATCCTGAAAATAATTTTCTTTCACTTGTCCTGTGCTTCAATGTGGTTTAATGGATATTTCATGTTATAAAGTGAAATGTCTGAGGAATCACTTGGAGGACATTTGGCATCTGCCCTCAAATGTAGATGATGACAAAGAGGGATGAAAACAAGAGCAGCATGAAGCACACACTGTGCAGATATCAGAATCCACTGAGTGCAAGCGAGTCTTTGCAGAGCTGGGATCCAAAGGGTCCTCTTGCCAAAAATAGGCCCTTGGAGAGCAACAATGATCTTTGAAGTCACCCAACATGCCAAGAAACCTGGGCCAATATTAAACAGGTCTTCGTTAAAGTGAAAAATCAGTACAGCCTAATGGGAAACAGAGTTTGTTAAAAAGTCAAACCAGAAGTAAAAAGGCTTGGTTTCTGTTCTCTGGTTTACTAACTGAGAAGAATGTAAAATCACAGAGTCATATACATGGAGAAACCCAGACACAGATTATACAGGGGAAACATGTAAACTTTTTGAGTCATTGATTTGACTCAGAGGCAAAGTAGAGTGGGGTATTAGAATAATTATTTGTGCAGCCCAGGTAAGTTCACCATCCTGACTAAGAAAACATCTTTTAAAAGTCTATTCCCTCTAGAATGTTGTTTATCCATATTTCATTTATATATAGTAACAAACATTACTAATAAAAACCAAGCAGAATAAGAGAATAAAGAGTAACTGGCTATGTAGATAATGAAGCCATCTATGAGGTGATGACATTTGAGCAAAGAATTGAATGACAAGGTGCTTTTTGCAATAGAAAATCACTTTGCTATCCTGTGCCTTTCATCCCACCAGTCCACTGAGTTTATAGAGTACCAAAATGATTATCAGACAGATAAGAATGTCAACACTTGGTGAATATTATCCCAAAAGTATGTGGATCGTGCAACTGTTCTTTTTGATCCTTGAGGCAATAAATTGAAATTATTGAGCATGTGCACATTTAATAAATGAATTGTATTGGCATGATCTCCTGGCAATGTTCTATCTAGCAGATAGACCGGATCATATAGCAGCAATGCTAGCCTTACCTTAAGGAGAAACACCTCCCAGGGACCCACAGCATATAGCACCACAAACTAAATTGCTATATACCAGGAATAATAATAAAGATACATCAAACAGAAAATATTGGCTTTGGGGTTTTGTCAAAATCCTGCCTTAGCTCTCCTTTGGTGTGGCCCAATAGACATAAAATTCTGCTCTTGTCTGAGCTCCCCTGTTATTTTCTTTTCTGCTTCCATTCCCAGAATACCACTGCCCATTTTAAAGCTTATTTTCTCTACTAATTTTTTTTGCCATAAGCAGAACCATTGCTGATTTCCTCTCTATTTAAGCCAGACTAAGAGCACTCTCCAGCTCATCTCTTTCCATAGCCATGTTTCAGACAGAAGCTTAATAACCCATGATGGTCCAGACACCATTCTCTTCCTTGTTCTAAAATTAAGGATGCCTCCACGGAAGATTTTTTTTTAGTGACTCGTGTGTAAAGATGCAAAATAAGGTCACAAGGGCACCCCTAATAAATTTCTTCCTCAGATGTCCTTAGAAGCAAAAAACAAGAAAATTAAGAATCATTAGTGACTAAGTTATCCAGGCCTATTCTAGTCATGAAGACTTTGGAGAGTGGCAAAATATTCCACTCCCTAAATATGCAACTTTTGTATAAGGATTATTTTGAGCTAAAGGCACTTGAAAAAAATAACAGGTTCAAGAAGGGCACTCTGACCTTCCCTTTTCTTCCAGAAAGTAGGAGATAAAACTTACATGTGAAGATGCCTTCTCTGTACCAGGAAGAAAGATTCATTGTTATCACTAGAGGGAGGAGTTAAGGCCAGGAGAAGTCCATACAAATAGATCTGGCTAAAATAATTATTTTTCAAATTAATTTATGTTTTGGTTATGCTATTACAATTGTCCCAGTTTTTCTCCCTTTGCCCCCCTCCACCTAGCACCTCCCACTCCCTCTAGTGATCCCCCCTCCTTTGTTCATGACCATGCATGAACCGTGCATGGGTCATGCACGTAAGTTCATTGACAACTCTATTTCCTATACTTGTTCTTAACATCCCCCTGACTATTCTGTAACTACCTATTTGTACTTCTTAATCCCTTTATCTTTCCCCCATTCTTCAAGTTGCCCCTCCCCACTGGCCACCATCCCAATGTTCTCCACATCTACGACTCTGTTCCTGTTCTGCTTGTTTGCTTAGTTTGTTCTTTAGATTCAATTGTTGAGAGTTATATATTTATTGCCATTTTAATGTTCATAGTTTTTATCTTCTTTTTCTTAAATGTCTCTTTAACATTTCATGTAATAATGGTTTGATGATGAACTCCTTTAGCTTTACCTTGTCTGGGGAGTACTTTATCTGCCCTTCATTCTAAATGACAGCTTTACTGGATAGAATAATCTTGGTTGTAGGTCCTTGCTTTTCATCACTTTGAATACTTCTTGCAAGTCCCTTCTAGCCTGCAAAGTTGCTTTTGAGAAATCAGCTGACAGTCTTATGAGAACTCTTTTATATGTAATTATCTATTTTTCTCTTGCCGCTCTTAAGATTCTCTCTTTATCTTTAACCTTTGGCTTTTTAATTATGATGTGTCTTGGTGTGGTCCTCTTTGCATCCATCTTGTTTGGGACTCTCTGTGCTTCCTGGACTTGTATGTCTATTTCCTTCACCAAATTAAGGAAGTTTTCTTTTATTATTTTTTCAAATAGCGTTTCCAATTACTTGTTCTTTCTATTCTCTTTCTGGCACTCTTATAATATGAATGTTGGAATGTTTGAGGTTGTCCCAGAGGCACCTTACTCTGTCCTTGATTTGGGAGGTTCATTTTACTTCTTACTGTACTGATTGAATGTCTTTTCTTTTTCATTGTGTTCTAAATCATTGATTTGATTCTTGGCTTCTTCTATTCTGCTGTTGATTCCCTGTAAATTATACTTTATTCAGTTAGTATATCCTTCATTTCTACTTGTGCCTTTTTTATGCAATTAAAGTCCCCATGAGTTCATTGATCATCCTTACAACCAATGTTTTGAACTCTGCATCTGATAGATTGCTAATCTCCATTTTATTTAGTTCTTTTTTAGTAGTTTTGTTTTGGTCTTGCATTTGGTCCATATTTCTTTGTCTCCTCATTTTTACAGCCTCCATGTGTTTGTTTCTATGTATTAGGTAGAAATGCTTTGAATCCATGTCTTGGTAGCATGGCCTAGTGCCTCAGGTGTCCTGTAGGGTCTAGTGGCACAGCCTCCCCTATCTCCCAAGCTGTGTATGCCATGTGCTCCCTCTGTGTAGGCTGAGTTCTCCCTCCTCTTATAGATGAGTTTGATTGCTGTCAGCAGGTCAATGGGAGAGATTTACCCAGTACAGGTTGTTGGTAGGACTGGCTGTGAACCCTGGCCAGCAAACACCTTCTTTTGTAGCTTGTGGAGGTGGTTGGGTGGTGCTCCAACATGGTCTGTAACTGTCCATTGTGTGTGTAAGCTTGTGATTTTCCCAGGTGTTACAAGCCAAGGTCATCCTCCACCTGTGTTCTGTCTGGGGCCCCTTGGTATAAGCTATAAAGTGATCTGCAGATGGCTGCTGCTAGAGCAGGACCTCAGGCTACTCAGCAAGTGGTATAGAGGCTGAACTCAGCTGTTGTTTGTTTCAGTGGATTTAGGAAGGTCTGAATTTGTGCCTAGCCCAGCCTTTCATATGAAAAAGCCACTATTACCACTTTGGGAGAGTTGCTTGGGTGGGCCAATAAGTTGGATGGGCAGAGCCTCAGGTAATTGTCAAGGAGGGGCTTACTGTATGTGAGTCAGGTCAATGAAACTTCAGAGAAGGTGCTGCCACACTGTGGCTCTGTGTGGGGGAGAGCTTGGAAAAGGTACAATGGCTGCTGTCTGCAGCTCTGTCTGAGAGGAAGCTGTCCCCCAGTTCTTGCCCTGATAGCAGATATTTCAGTTCCTCTTCCTTTGCCACTGGTGCCCTTCAAGCAGCTGCCCCAGTGCTGGAGCCCAGAGGGCGTGAGTCTGAGTAAGTGTGTTTGCTCAGAGGAGACTCCTGAGAGTCCCACAGTTTCTTCCACAGAGCTAACCCTACTTGTTTTTTCAGCCAGAAGTTATGAGCACTTATCTTTCTGGCACTGGAACCCTAGGCTGGGTGCTCTAGTATGAAAGGTGAAACCCCTTGCTTCCAAGATATCCCTCAGTACTATATTCACTGCACATGGGTTTGGGACCAGCCAGTTCCATGTCTCCATGTTACTGCCTCTCCTCTCTGTCCCTCCTACCTGCTGGATGAATGTGGTTTCTTTAACTCTTTAGTTGTCAGACTTTCATACAGCTCAATTTTCTGATGGTTCTGAGTGACGGTTGTTCTATATTTTAGTTGTAATTTTGCTGTGGTTGTGCCAGGATGTGAGGAGGCAAGTCACATTTACCTACGCCTCCATCTTCTAGGTAAAATATTTATTATCTTCCTTTAGCTCCTCCATATATTGTAGTTACTTTTCCACAGTTTCTTCTTTGTTCAACCTAATATAAAAGCATTTAGATTTTGACTTCTTTGGATCCTCAGTTCCTTATGAGGGCTTCTGTATCATGTAAAACTTACATTTAAAAAATTAGTAAGTTTTTCTCCTGTAAATCTGTCTTATGTCAATTTAATTCTCAGCCTCACCCAGCGATCCTAACAAGATAGGGGTAAAGTTTTACCTCCCCTACCACTTACAAAGATAGGTATTATGTAATCCTATAATTCATACTTCTTTTTATAAGGATCAAATGTTAGTTGAAGTTAGATCCATTATGTAAGCACAGTCCAAATACCAATGTTGTACTTCTCCCACACCATCCATATATGTGTGTGTGTGTGTGTGTATAAGCTGCAAATTTCCAGTCATGCTGTAGAGAGTGATCTTTTCCCAGTAGTGTTATGAGCAAATCCCTGATGCCCTTGGCAAAATTTCATGGTGATTTTCAAACAAAATGAAAGCAGAACTCTCATCCAATTAAGGAATACTATAATTAGCATTTTTTGCCTCTTTTAAAATTTGAATATTCTATTGTTTATGCTATTACAGTTGTCCCAATTTTTCTCCTTTACCCAGCTCCACCCAGTCTGCCCCCGACTCCCACAGTCAATTTCCACACTGTTGTCCACGTTCATGGGTCCTTCATATATGTTCTTTGACTAGTCCCTTCACCTTCTTTCAACTAGTCCCCACCTCTCCCTTTCCCTGTTATAGCTGTCAGTCGGTTCCATGTTTTTATGCCTCTGGTTTTATTTTGCTCATTAGTTTGTGTTGTTCATTAGATTCCCCTTATAAGTGAGATCATATGGTGTTTGTCTTTCACCAACTGGCTTATTTCACTTAGCATAATAGTCTCCATTTCCATCCATGCTGTCACAAAATGTAAGGATTCCTCCTTTTTTTACAATCATTTACCATTGTAAAATGAAGTCCACTTTGGCCTAGACAAAACATACCCAGAACTCTGTGTATATTATAGTAAATATCTGTTATTTTGACACCCAGTTTTTATTTGCCATTTTTCTATAAGTACAGTATGATTTCCTGAGAGGGACTGCTTCTCCACCACTTGCTACTTCCAGTAAAAAATTCAACCTTAGCTAAGCTAATCAAGTTGTTTTTTTTGTCTTGTTTTGTTTTGTTTTATCCCCTTGGCCATAGTGGTCAGTTCAGGGATTGCCACATAATTTAATTTAGATCAAACAAGTTCAAAAAGATTTATTTTGAGGATTTTGTTGTTTTTCTTCTTTTTCTTTCTTTTTTTTAATTGTTGTTCAAGTGCATTCTTCTAGGGAAGCCCCCAATCCAAGTCTGAGCAGGGTGGGCAGACCAGGTATACAACCATTTTTGCCCAATGTGGGACTCCACTGATGGGCAGTCTTCTCTGTGGAGCTCCCCACTGGGACTGGCTGAGAGTTTTTCAGGGCACCTTTACCTAAGGCTCTCCCTTCCTGAAGCCTGCTACTGTCTTCTTTTATTTCGTTAGTGTCCAAGATAGGATTTATGAACAGCCACAATGGAGAATTGCAATGCAAGTCCTTGAGTATCTGGAGTAAGGCCATGACATCTGCAGCTAAGAGTTATGTCTTTTTGAAAAATAACTCTTGACATGCTACAGAGCCCTGGTGAACATGGAACATTTGACAATGGGATATTAACTGACCATGCGCCTGGAATTGTACTTCATGAGCTGGATTCTGTTGAAGTCATTATGTTATAAAGGTCAGGTGGGGTCCAGAAGCAATCTATGAAATGGAAAAGGTACCTCAGAATCAAGTCCAAGTTAAGCCTGATGAGACATTAGCCCAGAAAGCTCTATTATCTACCATGGTTGCTCCAGCTCTCTACCACAGTTCACATCTATGGCAATGTATGAGGGGATCCTTTCATGTAGCCAGATAAAGAAAGAAGACCAAGCCAAAACTGTGTTTGTGAATGCATAGGCTTTCTATGTGGAGGCAAACCCAGACTGGAAGAGAAGCTGCATCAGTCACATTCAAGGCTGGCCTTAAATGATAGTGATAAAGGGGAAATCTTACAAACTGTTAGGCTTTGGATGGTGCATGGCTCATCCACTTTGTGCACAAAGAGAAGTGGTCCAAGGTAAGAATATAAAGATGTTCATGGACAGGGATGAATGGATTGGATGGCTGATCAGGTGCCTTGAAGTGTAAAGTCTGGAAAATCAGAGACATAAAGGTCTCAGGTAGAGGTATGGTGGTCTAGGTACAGGTTTCTGGAGAGAATGGGCATATGAGAGTGAAGATCTTTGTGTTATATATAAACACACATCAGGAGTCAGATACCTTGTCAGAGGCACTAAACAACCAAGTAGAAGTAGAAAAAATTACTTGGCCAGTAAATTTGGGCAACTTTGTCATTGTTCATCCCAGAAGTGGTATGATAGGCACATAAACCGAGGGACCACCATGGCAGAGATGGAGGCCACACATCAGACCCCCACTTCCTGAGATCATTCTAACAATTGCTCCTTTGACTGTCCCATCCTGACTGCAACACAAAGCAACCTGGAGTCTCTGATATGGTGGTAGTAAACCTCAAGAAGCACAGTGGGCCACTTTTTGGCAAGTTGCATGCCTTGGACCATTTCTAGCCTGCTATCTCCTCTTTTCTTTTGAGAATGTCAAGTTTGCATCACACTCTAAAGTCTTTCTCTGTTCAGTTATTTTTCCTCCCTCTTTTCTCTCTCATAGGCATTACTCCCTGATAAAGTATTAACTCTCTAATATCCATCCTAATATATGTTCTCCTGGTGAGTCAACTGATATCTAAAACAATACTATATATTGTTATATGTAAATGATTTTTGAAACACATAAATTCAACAAAATAAGTGCTTACAGATAGGTGAGGGAGTATGCCAAATGGAGCCAAAATTAAAGGAAACAAAATATAAACAATAAGAAATTGGAAGCCATGATTGGATCTAGAATTTTGTGCCACAAACAAAAATATGACTGGTTGTATCAATCCAAGTAAATGTGTCTGAGGTCTACAGGGGAAAAAAATCACAATTTACATTTCTTATTTTTCTCTTGAGAACCTGAGTTTTTCAGCTAATCTTCTAATTCTGAATGTACAGTGACAGACTCAGTTACTAGCTGACTCTAGGGTGAGCCTTTGTCAGGCAACCTCTTGCTTTTCTCTGAAGGAAAAAGGAATATTTTTTTAAAAATTTATTCATTCCCAGAGGGAGGGGAAGGGAGAGAAAAAGAGAGGGAGGAAGGATCAGTGTGTAGTTGCCCCTCAAGTGTCCCCTACTGGGGGCCTGACCCACACACAACCCAGGCATGTACACTAACTGAGAATTGAACCTGCAACCCTTTGGTTCACAGGCTGGCACTCAATCCACTAAACCACACCAGCCAGGGTGGAAAAAAACAATATTTCTTAAGTCCAGTTACCAGAACTCTCCCAAATAGTTTTCAGGGCTCCTGAATGTCATTTATATACTGGAAGGTTTCCCACTTTTTGTTTCTGAAAAGAATGTTTAGCAATCTTTTTTTAAATGATTTTATTTATTTATGTTTAGAAATAGGGGGAGAGGGAGAGAGGGAGAGAAACAACAATGTGAGAGAGAAACATTGATCAGTTGCCACTCACATGCACCCCAAGCAGGGATGAAACCCACAACCCAGGCATGTTCACCAATGGGGAATCAAACTGGCGACCCTTCATTTTACAGAAGGACACCTAACCAACTAAGCCACACTGGTCAAAGCTGTCTAACAGTCATAAACGTGGGGCTAAGCTCTGGTGTTTTCTTTCCTTCCTTTTTTTCTGAATACTCATTCCTAGCACCCAACTGTCACCTTACCCCCATCCCCTACTCCAAACAGAGATTTCCCTTATCTTTTCTGCATAATTTTGGCTACTTCCATTTGTCCTAAGCTGGGAGATCCCTGTTCTTCATTCTGAAGAGACCTTCATTCTTACCCATTTGATTAGCTTACCAAATTCCAAAGGGCTAAATTTTCTTCAGGAATCTTCCACTGTGTCCCTTTTAAAAGATTTTTAAGGCTATTCTCCCTGGACCCAAGTTGAGTATACTCTGACTTCATGTCACAAGTTTCTTTATCTGTTCCTTCTTCCTTATCCCTGGTTTATTAAAGGGGAACCAATAATACTGCAAAATTAAGAGAATTATTCAAATTTACCTACAAATCAAAGGCTTTTCTGAATTGTGTTCCCTGTGGTCAACTTGTATGATGCCTCCTGAAAAGTGACCCATTGGAAGCCAGTGAATTCTATTCAAAGTTGGTAATTCTTATCTCCAGGGTAGCTGTGGCTGCAAAAGCTATTATTGATTTGTCTGAGTTTTAGGACAAGAACATTGCCCTTTAGATAATTATGGCCTCTCTTAAATGCTTCTCTAGAAAGAAGCAATTCTAAAGACCATGGAAAGCCATCCCATTGCGAAATGATCCCTAAGAGGTATGGCTCAAGGTAGAGATACTGGACAGGTCTTTTCTTCCGAAATAGTACTTATAATATCATTTCTTAGGAACACAATGGTTCCTTTTTAAACTGAAAATGTTCCCTAGGTAGACACTAAGATAGCAGTTTATATTCCTCACTGTACATGAAAACACCCAGGGAGTTTATTAAAAAGGACAATGTTCAGACACTACCATAAGAGACTGGGTTTGAATTGGTCTGCATGGGGCCCTGGCATGACATGTCTTAAAGTCTCTCAGGGTATTCTAATGTGCAGACAAGTTGAGAATCAATGTCCTAACATCTTAATTTTCAAAGGATTCTTTCCTCAAGAGGTATTAATTGACACAAGAAGAATATAAATCAGGATAGTCTCTGATGATGCTTTCCCCTAGAAGAGAAGTTTGCTAATAGGAGGAAAGGAAACTAAAAGTTGAGTTGAAAAGTGCTAAAGATGTGTTTCTACTCCAAAATTGTACAAAGAACACCTGATTATTTCCTGACACAATCACAGTTGGATGTGTCAGCTCAACATGAACAAATTATAGCTTTTCTGAGGAAGTTGATATTTTATGTTAATTGACAAAAATTATATGATTTATAACTGATTTTAGAATTCAAAGGAGAATAATGATTTATCTGGCTCTCAGAGTGGACACATGTTGGTGGTCTGCCCAGTTTTCCTTCCACTGGTAAATTGCATACCCCTCCTTGTGGTCCTGGCATCCCGCCAAGCCAGCAGTAGAGGTGTGGGGGTGCCTCAGGCTGGTCCCTGGGTCATGTGTATTTTTCTATCCTGAATTCTCAGAAGTGAAATTACTGGGTTCTAGGGTATGCATATTTTTCATCTAAATGCTCTTCCAAATGGGTATATTGACTCACACTTTTCACTTCTTCAACACTTAATATCTCATCAAACTTAAAAAATTTCTCTTTCTAAATTTCTATCTCTCCTTTATAATTTTTATATATAAAGTATGTGAACTAGTATCTTTGATTGTTTTAATTTTTACTTCTTGGATTATTGCAATGAAGCATATTTTCAATGTTTATTGGACATCTTTTTCTATATTCTTATGTGAAGTATCTATTACTATTATTCTTTGACCACCTAAATTGTGGTTCTGAATTTAGATCAATTATCGTACTCTGGTTTCTCTTCAGATCATATAAATCTTTCACCTTTTACAGAGTTTAGATCAATTTCTTATGGAGGGCAATTTGACTATTGACCATGAATTCTTGCTTTTATCATTGGGTAACAATCACTTTTATGGAAATTAACTCCAATACACTACTTATATTATTAGACATTGTGTCAAGAACCATCATCACAGCACTGGCTAAAATTGCAAAGAAAAATAAATAAATATACAGCAACAAGGGATTGGTTAAACAATTTATGATATAATAATCATTAATCATTTATTCTATACAATGTAATATGATAGGATAGGACATAATAGTC
Source organism: Phyllostomus discolor (assembly GCF_004126475.2). Taxonomy (NCBI): domain Eukaryota; kingdom Metazoa; phylum Chordata; class Mammalia; order Chiroptera; family Phyllostomidae; genus Phyllostomus; species Phyllostomus discolor. Next base: position 148,758,246 of record NC_040906.2, read on the forward strand.
ACAATGTATAAATTTGTGTTTAAAGTAGAACATACATGTTTTCCTCTTTATAAAAGTAAATTATGAATGTAAGTATGTGTCTACCATTTTCAAGAGCCTGGACTGAAACCCAGGTTTAAAAACATGTGACAATGGTTATTATCAAGGCAAGATCTCAGATAATTTTTCTTCTTTTGGTGAGCTGTATTTTCTAAATTTTATATTAAAAATCCTGAGTAATGACTCTACTCCAGAAAGACAAACACCCCAATTAAAAAATGAGCAAAGAACCTGAACAGACACTTCTCCAAAGAAAACATAAAGAGAGCCCAGAGACATATGACAGGATGTTCAGCATTACTAGCCATCAGAGAGATGCAAATTAAAACCACACTGAGATTCCATTTTACTCTGGTGAAATGAATGGCCATGATAAACAAATCAACAAACAACTAGTACTGACAAGGTTGCAGAGAAGAGGGAACCCTACTGCACTGGTGGGAATGCAGACTGGTGCAGCTACTGTGGAAAACAGTACAGAATATCCTCAGAAAACTAAAAATGGAACTGCCTTTTGACTCAGCAATTCCATGGCTGGGACTTATACCTTAAGAATTTTGAAACACCACTTCAAAACAACCTATGCACACCAACGTTCATAGCAGCACAATTTTCAAAAGCCAAGTGCTGGAAGCAGCATAGGTGCCCATTAGCAAATGAGTGGATAAAAAAACTGTGGATAAAACACTCACACAATGGAATACTACACAGCAGAAGGAAAGAAAGAGCTCCTACCCTTTTCAACAGCATGGATGGAACTGGATAGCATTTTTAATGCTAAGTGAATAAGCCAGGTGGTGAGAGAAAAATATCACATGATTTCACCTATAAGTGGAACCTAATCAACAAAACAAACAAGCAAGCAAAATATCACCAGAGCCATTGAAATAAAGAACAAAGAGACAGTAACCAGAGGGGAGGAGGGAGAGAGATAATGGGGGAATACAGGGGAAGGTCCATCAAAGAACATGTGTAATAGACACATGGACAACTCCAAAGGGGGTAGGTTTGAGGGTGGGAGGCAGAGATGGGTGGGACAGGGGGCATGGTAGGGTAAAAATGGAAACAACTGTACTTGAACAATAAAAATAAATAAAGTGAATATGAACATAAAAATAAACCTGTATAATTTTGTAATGTGACAATATAATAAAAGTCATTTTAAACTACTGATCAGCTGAAACTTTTGTTTGGCTAAACAAAATCTGGCTATTTTAATTTTTCTTTCTTTTTTTATTTTAATCATTGTTCAAATACAGTTTTCTCCTTTTTACTCCCAATCCAGTCCCCCCTCCCACCCTCCCCACTTCCCTCCAATTACCACCCTCTCCTTAGTTTGTGACCATGTGTCCTTTAAGTTTGTTCCTGTGAACCCTTCCCACTGTCCCCTTAAATTCCCTCTACTCTTCTCTGTGGGCACTGTCAGCCTAGTCGCTATTTCAGTGTCTTTGGTTATATTTTGCTTGTTTCTTTGTTTTGTTATTTAGGTTCCTGTTAAAGGTGAGATCATATGGTATTTATCTTTCACTGCCTGGCTTGTTTCACTAAGCATGATGTTTTCCAGCTCCATCCACGCTGTTGCAAAGGGTAGGAACTCCTTCTTTCTTTCTGCTGCATAGAATTCCATTGTGTAAATGTACCATAGTTTTTGGATCCATTCATTTACTGATGGGCATCTTGGTTGCTTCCAGCATCTAGCTATTGTAAATTGTGCTGCTATGAACATTGGGATGCATAGGTTCTTTTGAATTGGTGTTTTAGTATTCTTAGGATAGAGTCCCAGCAGTGGAATTGCAGGGTCAAAAGGCATATCCATTTTTAGTTTTCTGAGGAAGTTCCATACTGCTTTCCATAGTGGTTGTACCAGTCTGCAGTCCCAACAGCAGTACACTAGGGTCCCCTTTTCTCCACAACCTCTTCAACACTTGTTGTTTGTTGCTTTGTTTATGATGGCCATTCTGTCTGGTGTGAAGTGGTATCTCATTGTGGTTTTAATTTGCATCTCTCTGATAGCTAGCGATATTGAACATCGTTTCATGTGTCTTTGGATTTTCTGTATGTCCTCCTTGGAGAAGTGTCTGTTCAAGTCCTTTGCCCACTTTTTAATTGGATTCCTTGTCTTCTTAGAGTGCAGTCTTGTAAGTTCTATATATATTTTGGAGATTAAACCCTTGTCTGAGGTATCATTGGCAAATATGTTTTCCCATACAGTTGGTTCTCTTTTAATTTTGATACTGTTTTCTTTGGCTGTGCAGAAGCTTTTAATTTTGATGAGATCCCATTTGTTTATTCTTTCCTTTATGTCCTTGCTCTAGGGGACAAGTCAGTAAAAAAGTTTCTGCGTGAAATATCTGAGATTTTCCTACCTACGTTCTTCTCTAGGACTTTAATGGTGTCACATTTTATATTTAAGTCTTTTATCCACCTTGAATTTATTTTTGTATATGGTGTAAGTTGGTGCTCAAGTTTCATTTTTTTGCACATAGCTGTCCAGTTCTCCCAACACCATTTGTTGAAGAGGCTATTTTTACTCCATTTTATGTTGCTGCCTCCTTTGTCAAATATTAGTTGACCATAGAGACTTGGGCTTATTTCTAGGCTCTCTGTTCTGTTCCATTGGTCCATGTGCCTGTTTTTATGCCAGTACCAGGCTCTTTTGATTACAGTGGCCTTGTAGTATAGTTTAGTGTCGGGTATTGTGATTCCTCCTACTTTACTCTTCTTTCTCAAAATTGCAGCAGCTATTCAGGGTCGTTTATAATCCCATATAAATTGTTGAAGTGTTTGTTCTATGTCTGTGAAATACACCATTGGTACTTTAATAGGAATTGCATTGAATGTGTAAATTGCTTTGGGTAGTATGGACATTTTGATGATATTAATTCTTCCAATCCATGAACATGGTATATATTTCCATTTGTTTGTGCCTTCCTTGATTTCTTTCTTCAGTGTTGTGTAGTTTTCTGAATACAGGTCCTTTACCTCTTTGGTTAGGTTTATTCCTAGATATTTTATTTTATTTTTTTGCTATTTCAAATGGGATTTTTTCCTTGATCTCTGTTTCTGCTGTTTCACTGTTGGTGTACAGAAATGCCTTTGATTTCTGGATATTGACTTTGTATTCTGCTGTTTTGCCAAATTCACTTATTAGGTCAAGCAGTTTTCTGGTAGAGTCTGTAGGATTTCCTATGTATACTATCATGTCATCTGCAAACAGTGACAGTTTTGTTTCCTCCTTTCCGATTTGGATGCCTTTTATTTCTTTTATTGTCTGATTGCTGTGGCTAAAACTTCCAGTACTATATTGAATAGAAGTGGTGAAAGTGGACAGCCTTGTCTTGTTCCTGATCTTAGTGGAAAAGATTTTAATTTTTGCCCATTGAGTATGATGTTGGCTGTAGGTCTCTCATATATGGCCTTTATTATGTTGAGGAATGCTCCCTCTATTCCCACTTTGCCGAGTGTTTTTATCATGAATGGGTGCTGTACCTTATCAAATGCTTTTTCTCCATCAATTGATATGATCATGTGGTTTTTGTCTTTGCTTTTGTTTATGTGATGTATTACATTTACTGCCTTGTGAATATTGAACCATCCTTGCATCCCTGGAATGAATCCCACTTGGTCATGGTGTATGATCTTTTTAATGTACTATTGGATGCGGTTTGCCAGTATCTTGTTGAGGATTTTAGCGTCAATGTTCATCAGTGATATTGGCCTGAAGTTTTCTTTCTTTGTTGTGTCTTTATCTGGTTTTGGAATTAGGATGATGTTGGCCTCATAAAAAGAGTTTGGGAGACTCCCATCTTTTTGTTTTTTTTGGAATAGTCTGTGAAAGATAGGGGTTAGCTCTTCCTTAAATGCTTTGTAGAATTCTCCTGTGAAACCATCTGGTCTAGGCTTTTGTGTGTTGGGAGTTTTTTTATTACTGCTTCAATTTTTTTGTTGTTATTGGTCTGTTCAGGCTTTCTGCTTCTTTTTCATTTAGTTTTGGAAGATTATATTTTTCTAGAAAGTTGTCCATTTCACCTAGGTTTTCAAATTTCTTGACATACAGTTCTTTGTAGTGATTTCTTACAATCCTTTGTATTTCTGTGGTATCTGTTGTAATCTCTCCTCTTTCATTTCTGATTTTGTTGATTTGGGTCTTCTCTCTTTTTTTCCTGATGAGTCTGCTTAAAGGCTTGTTGATTTTCTTTATCTTTTCAAAGAAGCAGCTCTTGGATTCATTGATCCTTAGAATTGTGCTTTTAGTCTCTATGTCATTTAATTCTGCTCTGATCTTGGTTATTTCCTTCCTTCTGCTTGCTCTGGGCTGCCTTTGTTGTTGTTCCTCAAGTTCTTGTAGATGTAGGGTTAGGTTGTTTGGTTGTAATGTTTCTAACCTTTTTAGGTGGGCCTGTATTGCTATGAACTTCCCTCTCAGGACTGCCTTGGCTGTGTCCCATAAGTTTTGGGTTGTTGTGAGTTCATTTTCATTTGTTTCCAGAAACCTTTTGATTTCTTCCCTAGTATCATTCTTGACCCATTCATTGTTTAATAGCATGCTATTTAATCTCCATGATTTTGAGTTTTTTGGGTTTTTTTCCTTGGGGTTGGCTTCTAACTTCAGTCCCTTGTGGTCTGAGAAAATGTTTGGTATGTTTTCAATTTTCTTGGAATTCTTGAGGCTTGTTTTGTCTCCTATCATGTGGTCTATGTTTGAGAATGTTCCGTGTACATTTGAAAAGAATGTATATTTAGCTTCTTTTGGATGGAGGGCTCTGTATATATCAGTAAAGCCCATTTCATCAAGGGTATTGTTCAATGCCACAATATCTTTGTTGATATTTTTTGGGAAGATCTGTCCATTTTTGATAGTGGGGTGTTAAAGTCCCCCACTATAATTGTGTTGCTGTCCATATCTTTCTTGAAGTCCTCTAAGATTTTCTTTATGTATTTCGGTGGTCCTATGTTGGGTGCATATATATTTACAATATTTATGTCTTCTTGGTGGATTCTTCCCTTGAGTATTATGAAGTGACCTTCTGGGTCTCTCTTTATGGACCTTTTTTGGAAATCTATTTTGTCTGATATGAGTATTGCTACCCGGCTTTTTTTTCCTGTCCATTTGCTTGGAAGATTTGTTTCCAGCCCTTCACTTTCAGCCTGTGTAGGTCTTTTATCCTGAGGTGGGTCTCTTGTAGACAGCAGATATGTAGGTCATTTTTTATTATCCAATCAGCTATTCTATGTCTTTTGATTGGAGCATTTAATCCATTTACATTTAAGGTTATTATTGATAGGTACTTATTCATTGTCTTTTATGTATGTGTGTTCCTCTCTCTCTGTCTTTTCCCTCCCTTCCTTAAAGCAGTCCTTTTAGAATCTCTTGCAGAGCTGGTTTGGTGGAGGTGTATTCATTTAGACTTCTTTTGTCTGGGAAGCTTCTTATTTGGCCTTCTCTCTTGATCGAGAGCCTTGCTGGATATAGTAGCCTTGGTTGCAGACCTCTGGTTCTCATTACCTGGAGTATTTGTTGCCATTCTCTTCTGGCTTGAAGTGTTTCCATTGAGAAGTCAGCTGTTAGCCTTATTGGGGCTCCCTTGTATGTTACTTCCTGTTTCTTTCTTGCTGCCTTTAAGATTCTCTCTTTGTCTTGAAATTTTGTCATTTTAATTATGATGTGTCTTGGGGTGGGCCTTTTTGGATCCCTCTTGATTGGGACTCTCTGTGTTTCCTAGATTTGTGTGACTTTTTCTCTCATCAAATTAGGGAAGTTCTCCTTCATTACTTGTTCAGCTAGGTTTTCAATCCCTTGCTCTTCTTCTTCTCCTTCTGGTATCCCTATTATATGGATATTATTACATTTCATATTGTCTTGCATTTCTCTTAATCCCTCTTCATTCTTTCTTAGCCTCTTTTCTTTTTCTTGCTCTTTCTGGATGCTGTTTTCTACTTTGTCCTCCAGCTCGCTGATCCAATCTTCTGCTTCATCAATCCTGCTTTCCATTCCTTCTACTGTGTTCTTCAGTTCAGAAATTGTATTCTTCATTTTTTCTTGACCTTTTTTGAGAGTTTCTATTTCCTTTTTCATGTTTATATAGTTTGCAGTGAGATTGATGTAGTTTCCCTCTAATTTCTGAAAGCTCATTGTGAGTTCATTGAACTTCCTGGTAATCATTGTTTTGAATTCACTATCCGATAGTTGAGTTTCATCTATTTCATTTAGTGTTTTTCCCAAGGCTTCCTCGTTTCCCTTCAATTGGGGGTTGTTTCTTTCTTTTCTCATTGTTCATGGGTGTCTTCTTTTTTCTTCTTGTTTCTTAAATTGATCTGTTCTGATTCCCTGAAATTATGGTGTGAACTTCTGTGGTAGAATATTTGTGAGATTCAGTGGTGCAATCTCTTTCGTGTATCCTGGTGTTCACAGCTTCCCCCTACTCTTTTTTGTGATCAGTTGGAGGAGTAAGGCAAAATGGTTTAAAACAGCAATACAATCTACTATGATATTTACATTAGCAGCCAGTAGAGAAGAGATGGGTTATCCTTTGGCTCCTTATAGTGTTAACCGTGATCCTCCACCCCACTATCCACGTTTTAGAAAGGATAGAAAGAAGGTAAGACTCTTATCAGGAACGAGAGGATTGTTAGTTGGATCTAGAAAGCTGTGAGGCTGTGGGAGGTCAGATTCTAAGGTAGGGTTGGACTAAAGATTAGTATATAGGAGTAGTGTGTAAAAGAATAGAGACAACCCCCACAATAGTATAGTTCAGAAAATTGCAAAGTGGGCTGAGATCAGGTAGGTGTATTGAGAAGCATTTACAATTGTATAGACTAGGTCTTACTAGCAGTAATAGTAAAGTGACAGCCTTGTGGCAGAATCGATGAGGTCTAGATAACAAGAATAAAGAGTATAGAACCTTGAGAGGTGTATTAGTGGAACACAGATGAAGGATAGTAACTTATCAACACCTTGTGACTGAAATACCAGGGGGAACCTATCAAATGACAGTATAACCAGCCAAGCAAAGAAGATTATACAGAAAGAAAAAGAATACCAAAATATTATTAAAATAAAAAATGTTGGAAAAGTGAGAAAAAGATAATACAAATTTACAGTAGCTTGCAAGATTAAAAAAAAAAGGAAAGAAAAGCAGAAGATGGAGTGCAGGAGAGACAAATTTGGAGTGGATAGAATAATATTAGGATGAATGGAAGAGAAACATAAGGGATTTCAAGATAAAAATAAGAATTGAAAAATAAAATGTCACATAAAACACAAGATAAAATCAATCAACCAACAACAGCCACAAAAAACAAACAAAACCAAACCAAACCAACCAAACAAACAAACAAAAAAAAACACCTCTTGTTGGTTTCTAACTGGCCAGACCAGTTTTTCTGATCTTGCTGGCTTCAGCTGGCTGAGGGATCTTTGAAATGCTTCTCTCTCTCCCAGCCAGATCTCAGCAAGTTTGTCAGGTACCCTGGGCACTCCTGAACACACTAGCTCTCTGGATCTCACTTCCACGTTCTTCTGGACTCCGGGGTCCTGCAGGGTTCCACCTCTGTGATCTCAGGAGGCACCCGTGATGTTTTAGGATTCACTGCGCCCTCCCTGGGAATCGTAAAAGGGTGCACCCCTCCCCCAAACTTTTGAGATTTGGGGTCTAGGATCACCCTAAGCACCTCGCCGAGACCCTTCCAGGTTCACGGGTTCAAAGCACGCGAGAGTCAGTCTTCCCAATGGTGCACCAGCCAAGCCCTTTCCAGCTCCGTGTTCCCCCCAAACCACACACTGACCGGGTGTTGGCACCTTTCCCGGCTCCCACGGTAGGGCTAGCTGGAAATTCCTGAGCCACTACTGTAGGAACGCACCAAGCACTACGTCCCTCCCGGGATCGCAGCGCACGATTCAGGCCTCCTTATGGGGTGCGAGCCGAGCGCGGCCTGGCTGTGTACTCTCCACCGATCTGCACTTCCACTGGGCTAGGGCTGCGGGTGCTCTTCCAGGCTTCCCCTGGTCCTGTCGGCTAGAGGCCCTCACTTCTCCCAGGTCTCTGGGTGGGTGTTCATAGTCCCTGGGTGATTTTTTCCCAGTCCAACTGGCCAATCTGTTCCTTCTAGCAACATGTTCTCCCCTGGAGTTGCTCACCCCCCGTATTCGGGGGAGGAAGCAGTGACTTACCTCTCCTGGGAGCCCTGAGGCAGACCCTGGAGCACCGGGCGGGCCTGGGGTCTGCACACTCCGAGACCCCGCGCTGATCCCTGGTCCCCTTTTGCCCTGAAGCAGTTTCCTTGCCGTCTGGTTTTTTCAGTGAGTGCAATAATTTTTGATGTCCTGCTTTCAAAAGTGATTCAGTAACCTAGTCCACTTGCTCTATTTCTCCACCAATCCGCGAGTTTCCCCCCCTCTTCACAGAAGCCGAGAAAAATGCTGCCTAGAGTAAAGCCGCCATCTTCCCTATTTTAATTTTTCTCCTCAGTGTTTGTCCTTTTAAATATGATAATCATGCCTTTGTACTGCAATTTGCATTGAAAATTTGCCTAAAGACCATTTGCATCACGATGCTATAATCTATGGACATGGTAATTACAAAAGTTGAAATTATATACATTAAGAAAATGAACAATATTGAGTTCTCCTGCAACTGCTTCAATTATGCCCTAAGAGAAGTAAACAACAGTGGTCATAACCCTTTCCATGAAGCTTTTGAAAACACATTACAGTCAATTAATAATTATTGTTATGAACTGAATGAAAGAGATATGAAAACAATGTATTTCTTGATAATAACAATTTCCTCTGAGGTCTCTATTCTTACTGGGGAGCCCTTAACTGTGTTCTGAAGTGAGCTAATTTATAACCATTGTCTGAAAGAAGAAATTTCCACTGGTATACTCTTGATAAATCTTTTATTATGACTGAGCCATAGCTGGCCAGTTAGTCCAGGACTAACAAATAATGTCACTGTAGATTTATCTTGTTAACAGAAAACAATCACAACTTTTCATAAGTTATTAATGATTGTTTTTACTCAGATAACAGATAATTCTGTTTCTTTTCTACGTATTGCTCTCCTTGGGAAAATTCTTATATAAAATGTAGTTAACTCCATCCAAAGGTGCAGTGAACTATTCTATGAGTGCCATATCACAGAGTTATTTATTATATTCTGGAGACATAAATTAAATTCTAAGTGAACACATATAAAGCACTTAAAATAGTTTCTGGCACATAATATGTATTCAAAATCATGAGTATGTTCTTTTTTTTTTAGCTGAGGGAAATGGGCAAGGAAAAATGATTTGACAGGATACAGGCCTTTTTGTTATATGGATCACAGTAAAAAATTTAAGTTTCTAAACAGTGAAAATACAGCATAAGCTCTCTCTATATATAGTATATATAATATATAAATTATAATATGTATTATTTATATATAATATATATATTATTTAGCAAATGCCTCATATTTATCTCTTTGATTTTCCTCCCATCACTTTGAAACAAGTACTTGGCAGTTCTGTCTATATATAGCAGAAGGTGAACAAGTTAGAAAGAATTGTTCTGCTCCTAGTGTATATTCGAGACACTACATATACTAGTGTTTTACATTTTGGGGGCTGGTTCAGATGCCATCACCTCTAATAATTATTCCCAGGCTTTCTTTTTCTTATTAGAAATATTTTATCATACATACATGTATTGGAAATTTGTGCCTGACTTGATTGGGAATTGGAAGATCAGTGATTCCTAGAAAGAAAAAAAAAAGAAGCTAAAAATCCCTGGTGCTGAGGCCTTTATACACCTAATTCTTAGAGTATGGAAACTCTCAAGTTCCTCTAAAGGTGCCATCAGATAAATCCTGGGGGAATTGATCACAGCTTCTTCTAGAGAACATGGGAATGGGGGAGCTAGGAAATAATCCAAGCACATGTCTTCTCCTTCCAAACAGAGAAGAAGAGATGGCTGGCAAAAATCAGATGACTCTTCTAGTCAGCTCAAACCAGGAGAGGACAAGTTCCAGCCTCTCTTCTTTGGGGGATAAATGCTACTCACAGATCACTGAGATCTGGAAAATGTTGTGGAAAGCAGCTAAATGATTCCAGTGGTCCTGCCTATTTTCCACACTGGTGCACTGGAAACTGAACAGGGGCTGTGGGCTCCAGTCTGGGTCCCCAGACTGGTCCCCTGACCTGGGTAGGGAGAGCCACTGGATTGTGCCTAAGGAGTCTTCAAAGGGTGAAGTTACCTGTGCACCTCTACCCAGCACCTCAAGACTGAAGGTCTTCAGATGTTCTGCTACCTTATGGCTGTGAGTTTTGTTTCCTTTTCTATACAGCTCTGATGAAATGATCAAAGAAGAATATGTAGGTGACTCCTCAGAGAGACAATAGCATATGTTCTTGTTTATTAATTTCTAATTCTTCATCCCTCTTGCCAAGCATGGCTTACCCATCCTCCTAAACTTTCAAGTCCCTTTCTAGAGCCAGTGGTAGTTGCCATATAATAAGTTTGTCTACTTGAGATGTGAAGTTAGAGGCTCACCACTCACTGATATGCTATTATGAATTGGCACACACCTCTCTGTTCCTGCCTACCTGACAGATTCCAGGGCACTGAGGCAGATGACTTGAGTCACTTAACAGCCTAAAGTGGTTTCCAACTCTACCTTTGGGCCTGGCATTCCTGGGTGTCTCTGAGTCATGTTCCAACCATTACTCAAAGTCCCTATTCTTCCATTCTCAGCAGTGTATGCCTAAGTGTGTCTCCAGTTTCTAGGAGAAAGTAATCAGATAGTTGAATGCAATGCCTGAGAACTGTTAGTCCTAGTGTATCAGTCAGTGACAGGATCACGTGCCCTGGTAGAGGAAAGATACACAATTTAACTATCTATCACTAATTCTCTGGCTCTGTGTGGAAAGACTCCAAACTGATAAGCAAAGCTTTTGTTAAAATGAAAATTCACGGGTAGCAATTTGTCAAGAACTTTTTTTTGTAGACTTTCTCAACTTAATGTCATAAAATTTCTTTCTGCCCTGACTGGTGTGGCTCAGTGGATTGGGCATCATCCCCGCAAATTGAGGGATCGCTGGTTTGATTCCTGGTCATGGCACATGCCTAAGTTGCAGGCCTGTCCTGGTGGGGGAGGCATGTAGGAGGCAACCAATCTATTGTTGTTTCTCTGGCACATTGATATTTTTATCCTTTTCTCCCTCCCTTCCCCACTCTCTAAAAATAAATAATAAATTTAAAAATCTTAAAAAAAAAAAAACTTCTTTCTGAAATCTTCCATTTGATTCAAGTCCCTTTCTAGATTACAATTCTATTTTTGGCATGTAATTGTACTTCTAGTTTGGGTCTTGTTAGAGTGGTACCCCCAAGAATCATTGCTGCTTTTACTGGGTCTCCTTTATCACTTTTATTTAAAAATTCAGCATTTGACACCCATGGTGAAAAAGCATATTAACTCATGGTTAGGGTGATGATTTTTTTATGTAATTACAGGTAGAGTCCCACCATAGTTTCAAAATCAAGAAAGATAATCTCCTTGGTAATCATTGCCCACTCTCTACATGGTCATGAATTTAAAGAGACACAGTCTAAAAGCAAACAAACGAAAAAACTCTTCTCTTTCAAGCTCTCTTAAACTTTTAAAAGACACAGAAGTTCTTACAAAATTCTGTTCATTCTACTATTCTCTGGTACCTTCAAACTCCCAAGAAACTCTCAATTTCTTACCCCAAGAGAGTCCTCTCTATCATCCACCTGTCTTCTTAGCATCCTCTTTACTTATGCACCATGCTGAGCCACTCCCACCCCAGCTATATTTCCCCCTCCACACGTAGTATCCTGGGGTATTTTCCCCCATTGAATCAGCTGCTTAGCCTCCATGAATCTGAAGCTCCTGTTTTTGTCTTTTATCCTCAGAGAGCAGGGGATGAGCAGATTGTTAATCCTAAATATCAGTAATTTATATTCTATCATGCATATATTATCTCTAATCTCTACAACACCTTTGTTATTATTGTTCTCCTTTTTCAGGTGACAAGCTGATTGAGAGAAACAAGGTCATGTAACATGTAAATATAAGGGCATGGATTCAAGTCTTTCTGTTTGGTTCATGCTGCCTCCCAAACAGCAGGACAGTGGCATTGCCCACAGTGAAGGTCATATCCTGGTTTCCACTGCCATTTTTCCTCTTCCACAAAAATTAAATGAAAAATCCAAAATTTATATTCACAGTTTTGTTCATAAAGAAAATACTGTTGGATTAATTGAAAAAGGGAAGTAGATTTTCTTCAAAAAATTGTTAATGATAAACAGTAAGAGAAACTGAGCAAGAAAGACCCAGGTGTCTAGCCCATCTCCAGTCTAAAATCTCTAGGGGATCTTCACTCTGAGAAATGCACATGCCACCTTTTGAAAAACACTGTAGCATTCTATTTTCTGTCCCTCACATTCCTAGTGTCTGGCTTATAGTAGACATTCAAGAAATGCTCTTTGAATAGACTAAAATGTTTATTAGACATTTCTCCCAACTATAATTGCTAACTTACGACTTTTAATTTTTAAAAGATTAACCTGAATTCATTATTGTGTCTAACTTTACTTCAAAACCCATGATTTCTATTTCCTTGAACATGGTGTTACACCAGTATTACACTCATTAGTTACAATTCAATTTTTTTTCTATTCACTTGCAAACAACATGAGGAGAAAAAGAGAGATTTTCCTCAAAAGTGAGTGGATGGGACGCTAAAAAAGATGTGGGGCTTTATGTATCTGAGACAGTGAAATTTAATAAATTAAGAATAGAAAAACCAAAGAAAATGGGAAGATCCAGCATGGATAGAATTGGTTGGAAAAGAAAGAAAAGGGGTGGTAGAGAAATAAGTTTCTTGGACAGATTCCCCAAGAGTGCTATTGACTTGAGGAACAACTTGATTACTTAATAGAGCAAGTGGTAGTGATAGGAGATTGGCACAGGAGTAAAGGAAGAAAGAGGTGGAAACACACAGTCTAATCATTGGATTGGGCATCAGTCCAGGGCTTGAACTGAGCAAGTCACCACCCTGGTAAGTCTGCTGTACTAGGCATGGACATTCCAAAGGGCCTAGAGTCACGATCTTCAGAGAAAGCCTAATCTGTTACTGGATGGCTCTGTCAATAAAGTTTTTCTTACCCTGAGGTAAATGTCTCTCTCCCCATACATTTTCATTCATTTATTTTTTTTCTTCTTTCTTTTTTTGTATATTTTATTGATTATGCTATACAGTCATCACTCATTTATATTAAATCAACTTCTTGGAATGGTATGGATAATGTTCACTTCTTGCATATGACTATATATAAGATCATTATTTCTTCACCTTATTGAAGAAAATTATCTTAAGGACAAGATGGTTACTGTCAACTTGTTGACCCTCTATATTCAGCAAAAGAATGCTCTATTGTTGGTGCTATAGCAGTCTTACTGCAAACAACTAAAATAAATGCAATAACAATAATGGCAATATGAATAGTTCCTGAAAGCTTTGTCTGCATGTCAGAGTGATAACATTGTGTAATAGAAGACAGGTCTTGTTTCCCAAATCATTTTGGTACTATAATTATGTCATAGTATACTAATCCTGCTTTCAACATATTAAAATGTGATATGTATTCTCATTTTTGTTTACTTATTTTCTTTTATTGATTATGCTATTACAGTTGCCCCTCCACCCTGCACACCCTCTCCTACCCACGTTCCCCCCCTTTAGTTCATGTCCATGTGTCATAAGTTCTTTAGCTTCTACATTTCCCATACTATTCTTGCCCTCCCCCTGTCTGTTTTTCTACCTACCATCTATGCTACTTATTCTCTGTACCTTTTCCCCCTCTCTCCTCCTCCCACTCCCCTGTTGCTAACCTTCCATGTGATCTCCATTTCTGTGGTTCTGTTCCTGTTCTAGTTGTTTGCTTAGTTTGTTTTTGGTTTTGCTTTAAGTGTGGTTGTTAATAATTGTGAGTTTTCTGTCATTTTACTATACGTGTGTTTGATCTTCTTTTTCTTAGATAGGTCCCTTTAAAATCTTATATAATAAAGGCTTGGTGATGATGTACTCCTTTAATTTGACCTTATCTGAGAAGCACTTTATCTGCCCTTCCATTCTAAATGAAAGCTTTGCTGGAGAGAGCAGTCTTGGATGTAGGTCCTTGCCTTTCATGACTTGGAATACTTCTTTCCAGCCCCTTCTTGCCTGTAAGGTCTCTTTTGAGAAATCAGCTGACAGTCTGATGGGAACCCTTTTGTAGGTGACTGTCTCCTTATCTCTTGCTGCTTCTAGGATTCTCTCCTTCATTTTAATCTTGGGTAATGTAATTATGATGTGCCTTGGTGTGTTCCTCCTCAAGTCCAATTTGTTTGGGACTCTGAGCTTCCTGGACTTCCTGAAAGTCTATTTCCTTTGCCAGAATGGGGAAGTTTTCCTTTATTATTATTATTTTGTTCATATAACTTTTCCACTTGTTGCTTTTCCTCCTCTCCTTCTGGTATTCCTATAATTCAGATGTTGGAACATTTAAAGATGTCCTGGAGGTTCCTAAGCCTCTCCTCATTTTTTTTTTAATTCTATTTCCTCATTCGTTTGGTTGTTTCTTTCTTCCCTCTGGTCCACTCCATTGATTTGAGTCCCAGTATGCTTTCCATCACTATTAGTTCCCTGTGGGTTTTCCTTCATTTCACTTAGTGTAGCCTTCTTTTTTTCAACTAATGTGTGACCAAGATTAACCAATTCTGTGAGCATCCTGATCACCAATGCTTTGAACTGTGCATCTTATAGGTTGGCTATCTCTTCGTTGCTTAAAAGTATTTGCTCTGAGGCTTTGATCTGTTCTTCCATTTGTGCCATTTTTTTGTCTTGTTGCACCTGTTTCATATGAGGGGTGGAGCCCTAGGTGTTCACCAGGGCTGGTCAGCCCAGTCTCTGGGTTGTGAAACTGTCTGTGGGGGAGGGGTCCGAGAGGGAACAATGGTGCTTGCTCCGCTCTTTCTCAGATTTCAGTTCCTTCTGCCACTTCCCCCAAGCAAACTGGGCCTTTCTGGTGCTGATTCCCAGGTGGGTGGGCTTATGCACGTTCTAGGACCCTTTGGGTCTCTCCAATGAACTTTCCTATGAGGCTTGGAGTCTCTCCCACTGCCTCAACTCCCACAGGTGCTTTCAATTGGTGTTTGGGGGCTCTATTTTCCCGAGCTGTGGCCCTGGGCTGCATGGTCTGTCTCGCTCCCCGACTTTGCCTGGTTTGTCTGTGTGCTAATGCAGGACTGGTCGGTCAGCCAGCCTCCCTTTGCACCTCATTGGGTCTGCCTGCTGCCACCCTGCACCCGGGGTCTGTCACAGGGGTCCGCAAGCCTTTGCTGCAACCCCTCCCCACCCAGTAGCTAACTCTGCTCCTCCTACTGGATTGGATGAAAGTGCCTAACTCCTCGGTTGTTGGACTTCCATACAGTTCAATTTTCTGTCAGTTCTGGTTGTTGTTGTTTTTTTCTAAATTTTTGTTGTCCTTAATTTGGTTGTGCAAGGAGGCACAGTGTGTCTACCTACACCTCCATCTTGTCCGGAAGTCCTCATTTTTGTTTCTAATAGTTTATTTTTTAGGATTAAAAATTAATGTAAGGTGGCTCATTCAAACCTTTGTCATTTTGGTATGATCTGGTTCAAATATGATAAAAAAAACACTTTTTTATAATTATGCTGCCACTGTAGTTTTGAATTACCCCAGCAAGAAATATGCTAGCAATAAAAGCCAACCTCTATTGGTTTTCTAGTGAGTTTTTTACAGAAGGTTCTGTGGTGATTTTATTTAATCAACAGAAAGGAATAATTGGATTTTATTTTAATTTCTAAAATTGTGAAATACAGGATCTGGCAGAAGTAAGGCTTGCTTGAGTGTGGCTGGTAGGGTACATGAATGTCTTGCACTAGATGGACAGCAGTTTGAACATTTCACCTAAAATGTCATGTGGTGTGGTTGAGTGTGATATTTTTATGTTACAGAATCACATACATATGATTTTGTAATAAAAAAGGAGCATTCTTTGTGCCAGACCCTGTATATCACTCATGTTGAAGAGTATATATTGTGATGGCTTTTTGACATGTCAACTTGAATGAATTACATCTCCAAGAACTCTGCTTCCAGTCTCTTTCCATGTAGGGAGGGCTGCAGTGGTATTCTCTCCTGGCAGCTGGATGACAGAAGGGAGACACTGGACATTTTGTGCCATACACACTCCTTCTCTCTATTATTCAATCAAATGCTGATCTAGGCTCTACTGTGAAAGGATTCTATAGATCTAAATCCGTTGGCTTTAAGCAAACCAAAAGAGAAATTATCTTATGTGGGCCCAACTTAATCAGTTGGAATCGTATGTGTCCTTTTCTCTTTGCATCCCTCTCCCTCCCTTTTTTTTTCAGAAGTAACCATTATTCTGACTTTTGAGTTAAATTCTCTTACTTTTACTACATATGTATCTTCAAGCAATATATTGGTTAAGTTTTAAATTACTGATTAGAAAGCACAAATGTAACTGTGTAAGGAAAGGGTAATATTGTCACTATTAGATGAATATTCCCTAGAGAAGATAAGCCAAACATAGTAACTGGATTATTGTAAGAGAAACCAGTAGGTCATGAATAAACCCTGGGAAACACAACTGACATCTGAGTGCCTGATGCAGTCTTATGACAGATAGGAGTAGTATTATTCAGGTGACAGACATGTAGAAAATTGTCGTTCCCAAGATTCCTGCTAGCTAGCATTCTACCATCTTTTGAACCTGAGAACAGAAGGTCCAAGGGAGCCTGGCCCAGATTCTTGGCTTGTATTGATATATGTTAATGAAGTTTCTGCTCTCCCCTTCATGCCCTGCTATGTGGATTAGCTAAGGACACTCACCCCAGATGAATTTTCTTTGACCTACTCTGGAGAATTGTATATAGTCAACAGAAAATTTAGAAGCAGATAATATCTAGGTGCCCATGTCTGGCTTCCACCTCCCTGTGATGAGCCCTGTGTTTCTCAAAGTGAGTAAGTTACTCAACCTCTTTCCTCATGCACCCTTGTGCTTTTTTAATGGGCTCAGGATCCAACTGGTCAAGATGGCTGAAATCATGCTATAAATAATGCATAGGTAGACTCTTGACTGTTCCAACTATTGAGAAATTGTTGCATTTAGAAGAGATATTGAAAATACAGTTTATAGGGTCTGTTGATATATGAGAGGTGGGATGAGTGAGAGGGAGATATCAAGGATGACTTCAGAGTTTTTCACCTGAGCCAAATAGAATGCCATTTACTTCAGGAGAAAGAGCAAATTTGGAGTGACCTCATGGTCTAATCTGGACAGTCAGGTGATTCCCCCCAGGACTCTAAACCTTAAGCAAGTGACATACAGAGGAAGATAACATCACATTCATCATAATAGTAGTGGCAGAGCCAGACCAGATTGCTGCTGGCCACTGCTGTTCTTTCTCATGCCCAAGTCCCTGGGGTCCCCTTGATGTGGTCCAGTGTCCAAGCATGGTTTTGTAGCTTCTTATTCACTTTGTCAGCCCTCAGTAGTCTCCAGCAGCTTTTCAATGAATTCCATCTAGGCAGGTTTAGCTGCAGTTGCAATCTGGCTGACAGGACGGGTGAGCCTGCTGGGAGCATTAGTTCAGAGTCAGCTAGTGTCTCAGGACAATTGGCATCCTGCTGCTGTAGAAAACCAACCAACAAAAGCTAGCTGGAGTTTCTGTAACATAAAACATCATGCGTATGTTTAACTTAAAATAGGTTGTTTTATGGGAATACTGAGCACCATACTGATTTCTGCCCTTCAGATCTTCCATCCTTACCAGATCTCCCTGGAAACCACATTCATAAGAAACCACAATTTTGACAGTACTCTTTTTTTAAGTTCTATTTTGCTTATTATTATCAACATATAAGTGAACAACATTTTGTGCCATTTCTTGAGTTATTCAGGAAGACTCCCAGTGGCTGCCCTCAGACTGCGGTCACCCGTTCTTCTGCCCACACCCATGAATTTTTCTGTCTGGCCCTCATTTGAGCCATCTTGGGCTGATATCAACACAACACACAAAATTATACTTTTACAGTTCCTGATTTCCAAACCCTCCCACCTCCACAATTTCATTTTGTCTCAACTGTAATCTTGTGAGATTAAGTGTAAAGTCTGCATTTTACAAGAGAGGAGATTGAAACTTGGAGCCATCAGAAGACTTGTCTTGACAGTATTCTTAAATTAGATCCAATAATGAGGGTTATAAAAGTTTTTTTTAAATAATGACCCTAATTATGAACAGATTGCCACACCAAATTGCAATTCATTAAAAATATTCTTGGTGTATGCAGGAGTAAGAATCTACTTTTTAATTTCGAGATTTTATTTTTTATATCTTATTCATTACACATTTACTTAAAAACCATCTCAATTTTCTGTGTGAAATAAAGACAAGGAATATATTTATCAATCAATCTTCATGGAAGATTATCATTAAACTACACAAATACATGTAAGTCTTTCTGTTAGAGATATTTTACAGGTTACACCAAGCATAACCTTCATTATTGAAAAATTATTTCTGATCTATAATCTAAGATTGACTTGCTTTAATTTACCATAACTCTCACTTGACTTATCATTAGTAGAGATGTTGAATAGCTGGTCATCATTTTGTCAAACTCTGTAACTTATAATTTTCCATTTCATGGATTATTAACTTCATTGAGTTCCTCTGTAATAAGTAGGACTTTCCAGTGCATCTTATTTACCTGTGAATCAATACCGATTCAAGTGTTATTATCAGAGATACAGCAATTGTTAAAAAATAACAATTTCTGCTTTTACATATATATTTTGGAATATATACTTGTATATTCTGAAAATGCCTTTTTACCAAAAGGAGTTGTTTTTCCTAATTTAGACAATACTTTCTTTATGATTGCAGATAATACCCCTACCATGTCAGTACATCTTAAAAAGATATAACTTTGCTCAACACCAAGGGAGATGGTTAAAATTTTGTGAGGCGAGAATGGGAGATCTCAGAGGGCAAGACTCACTGATTTTAAATTTTGGAGAAATAGAAATAGCATAATTCCAAGTATCCTTACAGCAAAAGTGTTGGAGTAATATGGAATGAATCTCTAAGAACTCATGAAGACTCAGGATCATAGATGCTATAGACAGCTTCACCCAACACGGCACCATGGGAGATATCAAGGAAAGCAGAAGGAAAGGGAGAGAAAGAGGACCGCACATATCAATGTCACAGAGACATTGATGCCAGTGGCTCCTAGAGAGAGAGGAAGAGCAACTGTGGCAGAACCAGTGGCCCATCAGGATAGGCTAAAGGTGGGGTTCATGTCACCTACAGTCTTCATCCTAAATTCAGCCCCAGTCATCCCCCAAAATATAATTTAAAACATGCCTATTTTCAGTCCTGCAAAAGAATCACAAATATTTCTTAGTGGATTAAACTGACATAGCAATGAAATAGTATGGCCCCTTAACAAGATTATTTGAAGAGAAAGTTTTGAGGAGATAATTTATAATTATTTCTGAAATTAGCCCACTGTTTTAGATGCTACTGAACCAACTACTCCATATTTGAGTAGTCAGGCTGCTACCCCAGGCATTTTCTCTTGCTATTTAATCATCAAGATGCCTGAAGTAGTTTATTTTCCTGGCAGCATCATAGCTTTGGGAGGTAAAAATAACTACAGGGCAATTATATTTGTATTAGCATATTTTAGATATTTTTCATCTCTTCATAAAATGAAAGCAATACAGTAAATAATGCTCTTTTTGACAGTGCAGCAGCAATAATTCTCATACCTTCACAGGTAATAAATACCTAAAATTGACCACTAAAACTTAATGAGGCATAAAAGTTACCTGCTTCAAATCAGCTTGATTTCTTTTCCAAAAAACATTTAAAAACCAACATGTTGTCCCCAGATGTCCAGCTGACCACCTAGCCTTTAAATAGATGAATGGGCAGGACATCCCAGTGTAAGATTATGTTACTCATTCCACCTCTGCCATTTCACTTCTGTGGTTCTCTCATCTGAGATAACACCACCTTCCCTCTCCTCCTTACCTAACTTTTAGCCAGGCTTTAAGGCCCAGGTCCATGTTCTTCTCGAAATCTTTTCTGTTCTAGGTGTTATTAGATTCCTGCACCCATATTCCTGTAGCATATTACTACAAGGTGACTGAAGTTCATCCAGTTAACAAACATTGTTATCTATTAAGTTTCAGTCATTATGAACTGGGAATATGGAGATTTTTAAGAAAAAAATGTGATGCCTATCTTTCAGGAGCTTACTTTTGTCCCAGGTATATATATTTCTCCTATTCAAATGTAAACTCTTTAAAAAATGAAACACAAATGTAAACTTTTTTTAAAAAAGATAATATTCACATCTAATACTAATAGAGGTCCTATATCCAATCCCAAGCTTCTATATACAGATGAGAAGATATCTATATACCAGCAATCAATGAATACTAGATTTCTTAATTATATGTAGGGTCTAAAAGGAAAAAATAACTTCTCAATAAAATTTATTCAAAATTATTTGATTCTATTTTCATAGTTTCTAGCCATCAGAAGCTACATTTTCCATGTTACTCTCAGTGCATGTTTCAGCTCCTTTTATCTCTGGTGCACTCTATAATAAATTTTTATTTTTATTAAAATAAAGCAGAATGATAAAAAGCACCAAAATCTGGGACCAGACTGCCTGAATTCAACTTCTAGAATCTTACATATATGACCTCGAGTCATCTAAGTTCCCTCATCTGTAAAATGGTCATGATAAGTGTATGTAACTTACAAGATTGGTGTGAAGATGAACAAGGCTAATATAAATAAAACTACCTGTCACATGGTAAATGCCTTGGAATTTTTTATTCTTGGTCATGATAATTATTCAGGGTACTGTCAGGATGTCATCAGGTGCTGCTATTTCACTTCCACACATGAAACACTTGAACTAAAAGGGGGATATGATGTATTCTGAATTAGAGTGGACAAAATGTATGAATTTTTAAAGACAGTAAGAACTCCTAGAATTCATCAACTTTGAAATAAGCACTGAGCTGTCCTATCTTTCTACATGGAACATTCTGCTTTCAGGTTCAATGCAATGCAGTATTTGGCATTGAGAGGTGTCATGAAAAGGATAAACGAGACACAGTCTCTCCTCTCAAGTAGTTGACTGTCTGAGTTGTGCTAGATAGTGTGGAACTACCTTGTCCTCCAATCATGCTACTATAATAGATGTTAGTGGGATTTTTCTTAACGAAAATCTAAAAAGGCACACTCTCAATTCTGTGATACTTGAACTTTCCTACAGCAGTAATAATATGCAAGCAATTGGGTTGCTGGTAGAGATGGTGCATTAGAATAATGTATCAATCTAGACTCTGCTGCAGATGATATTGGATTGGCCAAAATTTGTTTTTCTCCCATAAAAATGAGACACATTTTTCACTTTCATTTCCACTCCAGCTAGTTTAACAGGAAAAGACTTCTTAAAGGGGGTAGGTAGCTTAAAGAATTTCCTTGAGAGCCAGAAAAGTAATTTTGTAGCTACATGACCAGTAAAAAGAATAGATAAGAGAAACACCCAACGTGACACCCTGTTCTGGTGGAAATGCCACTGCTATCATGTTACACAGCTTGACACCTATGATGTAGAGACTGGGCATTAAAACCACCAATGTTGCTGCCTTCAAGGGCCAAACCCCTTTGCTAACATACTTGCAAGAGGATCCAAAAGCCACATGTATAGCCACTTCCTCACTTTCACAACTTTTCCTTTTAAGTCTTGCAGAGCTGTATGTGCTTAGCAAAACCAAAGCCATCCCCAAAACACTACTTTCAAGAGAATTTTCTTCCTTGTTCTTGTTCTCCTCTTCCTTCTTCTCCTTCTCCTTGTCCTCCTCTACCTCTTCATCCCCTTCCTTCTTATTTAGTTTCTATCATTTCAGTTTAGGAATGCAGCAGAAAAGGGTTAAAGCAAATGTTGAGAGACAATTCACAGTATCTTCTGTCCACCTCTTTTTCTACTCCACATTCCTTTTCCCAAATTTGATCTTCTAAATAGTGAAATAGCAACTACAGTTGCTCCCCCTTAGTATAATGCAACTATTTTTCTTACAAATAAAAATGCTCTTATCCTCTCTTCAAAAAGGGAGATCTGAAGTCTGAATGGGTGGTATTCATTTCTCCTTTAAGCTAGTTAAAATCCTTCCCTGGTTTCTGTAACATGGAATAAATAGTAAAGTTAATCACTTTACCAGATGATGGGGAAAAGGAAGAAGAAAAACAAATAGTAAATAATATCAATAAACATGGTTAGCCACTACAGTCCTCTTATCTGCAGCTGGCCATGATATTTTACATGATATTCATAACCATTTTTCGGCACTCCATTCCATGTTCCCCTTGCCCTCAGCCAAAATTGCAGCTGGTTTAGATTATTTATCTGGTAGGGTGACTCAGGTATGCATCTTGGTAGTTGTATCAGGTAGGGTTATTGTAGTTTCCACTAACTACCGCTGGGCACAGCAACACCAGGAGGCAACTCAGCCAATGTCTTTAAGTTCATGTCTTATGATCTCTGCTCCACTGTTCAAGCAAAATTATTTCCCTTTGATAATCAAGATCTTCATCTCTAACCAGTTAACAAGATCCCATGTTTTTATTTTCACTTTGTGCTTATTTTTCTGGTACTAAAAATCTTAAAGTGACTATGTATCACTACCAACTTCCATTTTAGTGTATCCCCTGATGGAAACACCCCTCCCTAAATACTACAGTATCTAATCAAGTGCAGTCCAAGGTTGTAGGGAATGGAAGTAAATTTTTTCAAGGTTTTATTTATTTATTTTTAGAAATAAGGGAAGGGAGGAAGAAAAACATCAATGTGTGGTGTCTCTCACATGCCCCCTACCAGGGACATGACCTGCAACCCAGGCCTATACCCTGACTGGGAATTGAACTGGTGACCCTTTGCTTCATAGTCCAGTGCTCAATCCAGCACCAGCCATGGCTGAAGTAAAAATTTTTTAGCAGGTCACTAGGCATAATGGTGAGGGGTACCAATGCCACTTCTACATCCTTGGTTTGTAGATGCCATACAATTTGTCCCTAGAGAAAACCAACACCTTAACTTGCTTGCTGTCTCAGAGTAAAGAATGCATCCCCCAGGAGAGTGCCAAGTAGTGTGCTGGTTTAAGAACTAGCACTTGGGAAAAGAAGTCCCTGAATTGTAACTTTACTAATCTGGGTGGTATAAATACTCCACCATGTCTAACATTATTGAACAGAATTGGGAAGAGATGTTCAGTAACACAACATTATATAGAATTTCACCATAAAGCTACAATAAATATAGCCTCAAGAGCACAGGTAATGGCCAAATTCAATAGAATAATTAGAAAGTAATGAATTTTGAGTATGGATTATTTTTGGTTTTCACATCATTTATTTAATTTAAAGTTTATATAATTTAATTATTAATAATGGTTGTATTTAAAACTGGCTTATAAAATTTCTCAACACTTAAAATTGGCTCCCACAAACTGGCATGAGCTGAGCTCCAGCGCACCAGTGAGAACATCTTAACACTTGTGCAACCCAGATGCCTCACAGCTGTTGCCTGAGTTCTCAATAGTAAGTCTTCCATTCCTATAAAGGTAGCTGTTCCAGTGTGTGCCATGAGCATTTGGTTATTGCTTACTGCTTTCGCTAAAAAAAGGGACTTTCTTGATCTGAATCAATATTATGTGAAATACTATAGGAGTAAAAAATATGTAAATAAAAGTTTGTTGCATAGTTTTGGTGAGAGACCCAGGGTGGGAAAAGGGAAGGCAAATTTATATCCAGAATGACTCTAGTGCTAATTAGCCAATCCTGACGCCTTTGTGTCATAAGCAACTCTTCTTTGGAAGGCCATAAAATTAGGTTGAGGGGAATGTGGAAAATGCAGTAAGTGTAAATGCACTGGGACTATGAGATACCTGCTTGTGCAATGCACTGATTTTTTGAAACTGCTCAAGACCTACCTTGTATACATTATTTCTATTTTATGAGGGAGTGTTGTTGAACATACTCAACTTTACAGATGATGTTAGGAATAACATAGTTTGATAAGGCAGTTCAGGCTTAAGTCCATTTGCTATCTCAAAATAAGGTGCTCAGCAGCGGTCCAGAGTCTGTCTATTCTCCGTCAAAGAGAGAATAGATATTTGCTGGAAAAGGCATGGATTTGCTCTACAGTTCCATGAGTCTGTGTTATGATTCTCTTTTTAGGGCTTTCTAGAGCAATGAAATCTGGCATAAACACTTTTCTTGGGCTGTTTGGGCTGTTATAACAGAATACCATAGACTAGGTGGCTTATAAACTCTTATTTCTTACAGTTCTGGAGGCTGGTAAGTCCAAGCCATGGAGTTACAGATCTAGCATCTGATGAGACCCCACTTCCTGATCCACAGATGGCCAAGGTAGCCTCACCTGGCAGAAGAGGTAAGGGTTCTTTCTGGGGCCTCTTTTGGTAAGAACACTAATCCCATTCATGAAGGTTCCACCCTTATCACCTAATCACCTCCCAAAAACCCACCTCCTAAGACCATTATCTTTGAATTTCAACATATGGATTTAAGGGGGACACAAATATTTGGTCCACAGTATAATCAAAATTTTTAAAGTGTCTAAAATCTTGTAATCTTGTGGCCCTGTGTATATGATAAAAATCCAGTTGATTCCATTTCAAACAATTGACGCAAATGTAATTCACAAGAAAGATATAACTTATCATATCTACAAATGGTAGAGGATTCATGCACAAATAAGTTAGTAACAAAAAGTCCATTAAAATAATTACATAGATTAATTTCTAGATCAATGAACTGTTCACTCTGAACATGAAGATTAATTTAACTGCACATTAATGATTTTTAAAGCTAATGATAGGAGGAATATAAGCATAATTTAGATCTATATACTATAGCAAAGCAGGCTTCATCAGCTATCCTAATGAAATATGTGGCAATTTTGTCCACATAAATACTTCTTGAATATCAACAGCAAGAACTTGAGCCTCACTCCTTAGTCTAAAACCAAACGAACAAGCAAACAAAACAAAATAAACTTCCAACAACAAGGGAAGAACTTGAGCCTCACTCCTTAGTCTAAAACCAAACAAACAAGCAAACAAAACAAAATAAACTTCCAAATAACAACTTCCAATAACAATTATTCTTACTCAGGTTAAAAATGTTATGTAGCAGTCACAGGAGCTGAGTCAAGTTTAGGTTACCAAGCTGAGGTCAAGCTCATGATGTGGAGACAGAAAAGTGTAATTGAGCACCAACTCCAAGCAGAGGGTGAATCTTTGGTTAGGGAAGACTTAGAAGCAAGAAGAGCCCCTCCTTCTCCCTTAACCTGAGGGGACTCACAAATCAATCTCAGCTTATGTAGCAAGCTTGGAAACTGATTTGAGAGACATAATAAAACTGTAGGAGAAATAATATGTAGTTGAAGCACCACCTCCTTTTTAAAAGCATTCGATAGGACTCCTCTACCAAGCAGTCCTCTTCTTTCTTTGTACTTGAACCATCTCAGTGATAATAAGTCTATCATTTCCCAGGCCGCTCATTGTATATTATGACAACTCTGCCTTTTAGACCCTATTTTCTTACCATGAGGTAAAGCATGCCTTCACTTGGTTCTACCCATGAGTCCTAACACTTGAGCTTCAAGGGTCAATGTTATATTTTTCCTCTATTTGGTGGCTCTTCAGTATCAGAACATAGCTATCACACCCATCTTCTTGAGGTTTTTCTTCTCCGGGCTAAAAAATAATGTCTTGTTTTCTGGAAAAAAAAAAAAAGATCTTCTTTAATATGGCATGGCTTCAAATTGTGGTAGGATAATCAATATATTTGTAACTGCTACTTTTTCCTTCTAATAATTTCTCTGATCCTCCTATAATCCCCCATTCCATATGATAGCCAGGACATTCAATGTTCTTGCCTCAGATTAAAGATGTGACAACAGAAAAGCACAGAGAAAAAGCTCTCATCCTAATTTTTAAGTTTCAAAAAGCATAATCCCTGAGAAGAGCAAAAGAAAATTTATGGTGAATAATATGATGACTTCCCCACCCCCAACACTGAGGCTGGAAAAGAATTACCAGGGTTTGAGTTGAGAAGTAATTGAGGCAGAGGACAAAGGGAGACACGAGAGGGAATAGCAATAGGGCTGAGACTGAGAAGGGCTCTACCACAGTGACTCCATAAGTGTAGGTGAAGTCAGCATCCTCAGGCCACACAGTTAGCAAGCTCCCTCCATTAGTTTTGCCAGCAGCCCTGTGGGAGGGCAGTCCACATCTGCAAGCTGTGCTTTTCTCAAGTGTCTGAGCCCATGGAGGTCATAAGAGCCCCACAGCAGGGCCATTAATCTTCTCAGTAGCTGGGAGGCCTTCCTTCAAAAGCAGAAAGCACTTTGTTCTACCTGAGAAATATCAGTAGTGCTCAGTGTCTGGCTATCTTTCTCATGGGTCACTTCTTTGTAATGCCCTGGGCATATGCAAGGCCCAGGGAAGAAGAGCACAGAGACACGAAGTAGTGAGCACATAGAGAGGAATTAGTGATAATTTTTTTTAATTTTTAGAATCTTTTTTTTATAAATAAGATCTCTTTTATTTTTAGATTGTATTTATTTATTTTTAGAGAGGGAAGGGAGGGAGATAGAGAGACAAAGAGAAACATCAATGTGCGGTTGCTGGGGGTCATGGCCTGCAACCCAGGCATGTACCCTGGCTGGGAATCGAACCTGCGACACTTTGGTTCGCAGCCTGCACTCAATCCACTGAGCTATGCCAGCCAGGGCAAAGTAGTGATAATTTTTAAGAAAAAGCCCTAGCATGTGCTTAACAGGAATCAAACAAACAAACAAACAAAAATAATTAAACTCAGCTTGACAATTGCCTTGGGCCAATTGGGCCCTTTTTAAAAAATTACAAATTTATTCACAATCCTTTTCTCTTTTTTGAATATTTTTCTGTTTACTAAAATGCTTTCCTAGGACAAGGGCAATACCACAGTTCTGGTCTACCCATGTAGCTTCCTCAATTGCAGTACTTTAAAATAAAATTCATCAGCTTAATAATAATAACATGAGTACCTAATATCAGAATAGAATTAGAAGAAAACTCAAGGGTCAAGGGACTTTCAAAAATCATTCATTTCTTAAATCTGGCATTATTTCCTCAAAGCAGAGATTTCATTACTGATATTCTAGTCATATCTTTGTTTCTTCTATTTAATTTTTTTGTTTTATTTTCTTCATCACAATTTGTGGAATACTAATAACATTTTTGCTTAAAATTAATTATGTACCTGTGAATGAGATTATAGTTTTGTCATTTAGAATTTTTGATTAATGTAATGGGATATGGAAGAGATTGGTCAAGGTATTTTTGGAATAATAAAAAATAGGGCACAGGATAAGAAAACAACTTTTCATGCCCACTTATTCACAGGCTTCCATGACCATGAGGGAGGATCAAATTGGGTAAAGGGCTAGTAAAATTTTTATGGAAGTTCTCTCTCTGTTATTAGAGCTTTTTCTAGAAAAGATGTCTGACTTTCCTGTGATGGCAGTCTTCATGAGGAAGTTGAAATTGCTGAAGATCTTTGATCCTTGTAACCAAATTATTTTTTGTAGCTTCTTACATTCATATAAGTGTGATTATGTATAAGTACATATTCCAGGTAGGGCAAAAGTAGGATCACAGTTATGAATGTGCAAAACACAGAGTTAATAAATTATTGTAATGATCATAACCTGAATGTCTTTTTCATACAAACAACTGTAAACCTACTTTTGCCATACCCTGTACAACTATTCTGATTTCTGTATATTTTATTTTTTATATAAATGCATATTTAAGATATTAGTATGTCTAGGAGTCATGTCTTTAGTGAGACGGGTTTTGGCACTGATAACAGTGAGGTATATGCCACTAAAATGACCCCCATGATCTGTTTTCAAGATCCATGATCTTGAAAAATCACCTCCCCTTGTGTATGGGCTAGACTGAGTAACTTTCTTATAACAAATAAACTAGTGTAAAAATGAAGTTTTCACTTCCAAAATTAGGTTATATATTTTTAAAAATTTCCTCTGGCTTCTGTCTTGCACATCCTCTGTCACTAGTCTTTGCTGTCTTTCAAAGCCTCTGCTCTGAGGGATACTGGCTGTCCTGTTTGGAGTAGTTCTATGGAGAGGTCTATGTGGCAAGGAACCAATGTCTCCAGCCAACACTGAGCCAGGACTAAGACCCACAGTCCAAAAGCATTCAAGAAAATGAATCCTGCCAAGCAGCACATGGGTGAAATGGGAATGGATTCCCTGCTATCCGAGCTTTGAGCTGGCTGACACTTTGATTGCAGCCGTGTGAGCAACCCTGAATCAGAGGACTCAGAAGGCTGTGCCAAGGTTCCTGACCCACCACACACAGTAAGTGTGTGGTGATAACAGCTGCACACTAATTTTTGGAGTAATTTGTTATGTGGTGATAAATAATACAAATCGGCGCTATATTTCTATTAGCAATGACTATTTAAAAAACTTTTTTGTTAATCACTTCATATTGTTAACTCATACTAAGTTATAGTCTGCTAAAACTACTCAACTTTTTAATTCAGTCTCTTCCACTTCAAAGTGTGAGAGATATTTATAATAGAGGTATCTGGATTAAGATTGCTTAGACTCATGTCCCAGCTTACCACTCAATAGTTGGGTATTCTTAAAAAACTATTTCACTGCTCTGGGCTATACTATTTGCATCTGTAAAATGGGAATAATAATACCCACAGACTCCCTACCCCAACACACGTACACATCCTGAATTCTTTGATATCATGGCCAACCTCAATGACAGTATGATGTGGGAAAGATCCAGTGATACTGTTTAATCTAATCTTGTTGCTCTACAGATAAGATAAAATACAGATTATTGATCTTCCTAGAAACTCTGTGAATAAATCCCTGGGAAGCTTGACACTGTTCATTAAACGTATGGAAAATCATATTTTGGCAATCATAAAGTATCGGAAAAATATAAGAATTACTTTCATGCCATATTATTTATTTGTCTAGATCACATAAGTAAGAATAAAATAGTTTAAAATAATTTTTAAAAGATTTTTCTTCAGGTTCCTTTAGTATTAGTCCCACTTTTAATATTTTACAAAGTCTGTCCTGAAGGTATCCAGCCATGTAATATGAAAAATAGAGACATTTATTGAAGAAGATACAAGATACAAGAGACATTGCACACAGGACAAGGACACCTCAGTCTGCTTCAAAGTACATACCTCGGACCTCACACAATTCTTCCAGCTGCCATCAGCTGCCCTGTTGTATTTTCCTGAATCTCATCATTGGTCTGAAATCTCTTCCAATTGAAAGGTGATTTTAAGTTTGGGAAAATCCAGAAGTTGCAGGGTGCCAAATCTGTTCAAAATCATAGGCGGGGCTGAGTCACCTGGGTGATTCAATATTTTGCAAAAAAACTCTGCACAAGACATAGTGCATGGGCACATGCATTGTCATGATGAAGCTGCCAACCACCAGTGGCCCAAAGCTGTGGCCTTCTGAATCATTCGAATAGTTTCTGCAGAGGAATGTTCAAGCTTAATGCAAAATTTGATGCAGAGTCTTTGTTGTACTCACTCAATCATTTTGAATGCATCGGCCACACAGTACACATGCTCACTCAAGGGTGTCTAGAACAGTGATGAGACAGTGAAATTCTCATTGTTCATGCATGCACATTACAGTCCACTCTCCTTGGCTGCCAGGTTACATTGATGTCATGCAAACTGTTACTATACTAACAATGTCTGGATTTGTTCTAGACCAATCTTGTCTAGATTTTACTGCAATTTTGTGCAATATGTCTGTGTTATATTCCTCCCTGCACTGTTCTATGAACTCTAGAAGGTCAGGGAGAGTTCTGTATATACTGGAGCTCAATGAAAGGTTTTTTAAAAATTAAATTTATTGGGGTAACATTGGTTAATAAGATTATATAGGTGTCAGGTATACATTTCTATGACACGTGATCTGCAAATCACATTGCGCTCCCACCACCCACGACAAGTAATAACAAGTGTTGGAGGGATTGTGGAGAAAAAGAAAGGCTCATTCACTACTGGTGGGAATGTAAAGTTGTACAGCCACTATGGAAAACAGTATGTGGGTTCCTCAAAAAATTAAGAATAGAGTTACCATATGACCCAGCAACCCCTCTTCTAGGTATCAACCTGAAAAGTCTGAAAACACTTATTTGCAAAGACATATATGCACTCCTACATTCATTGCAGCATTATTCATGGTGGTCAAGACATGAAAATAGCTTAAGTGTCCTATGATAGATGATTAGATGATTCATAAAGAAAATGTATAAATATACAGTGTAATACTACTCAGCCATAAGAAAAGATGAAATACTGCTATCTGCAACAACATGGATGGACCTTGAGCTTATCAATGAAAGTTTTCTGTGTATTGATTTATATATTGCTTTGATTATATAATTGAAGTTAATAAAGATAAAAATGAGTAATAGGATTAACCACCCAGGAAGCATTTATCTCTTGATTATTTAAAAAACACTCCCACCCTTACTTTTTGAAATTTCTCTGTCCAGTAGAAAATAGGAGCTCTCTGATGTGAATGTGTGTGTATATGTGTGCATAAATCAAGCCCAAAGCCTGTTTGG
This sequence comes from Phyllostomus discolor, assembly GCF_004126475.2. NCBI lineage: Eukaryota > Metazoa > Chordata > Mammalia > Chiroptera > Phyllostomidae > Phyllostomus > Phyllostomus discolor. The sequence goes on from NC_040906.2 coordinate 148,789,130, forward strand.
ACTAATGCATCAGTAAGACTACCATCTTAAAGAAAAGAATATGTGCATAAGTTTAAGTAGTAAAAAATTCACATAGGCATTTGCTCACCCAAATGAACATCTGTTTGAAATGTGGCTAGGCGATATTTTCACATGGAGGAAGCTTCCTGAGCCCTTGCCTAATGAAGACTACCACAATCCACCTCCTTTCCTCCCAACCTCCCTCACCACCCACTCCACATGTGCATTTCAGGAGGAAAAATGTGAAGGACCAATGACATTGTATAGGCACACCATGTATTCCTCTCAATCAATAATCTTCCTCGGCAAGTTTGCATGATCTCACCCAACAAATACTGAATATTTGAAACTACCAATTACAAGTTAAAAAAGTAGTTTCCTGTGTTGCTGTCAGATTTTTTCATATTACATTCCACAGTATACTTGCTCCCTTCTGTAGTCTCCCTCTCCTTTTCCTATCTCCCTCTCTCTCTCTCTCTCTCTCTCTCTCTCTCTCTCTCTCTCTCTCTCTCTCGCACACACACACACACACACACACACACACTGCTTGCATAACATTGGTTGAAATTTACAACCCAGAAATACCAAGATACAGTGCCTGGTAAAGCAGAGTGGCTAACAGTATTATCCAACAGGCCAGTGAGAGAAAGAAAGCTGAGTTGCCAACTTGTTTTCAGCACTGCCTTGCCCTAGAGGAATTACTTGGCTTTACTTGATTAAATTTGGGTGTGACAGGACAGTCCCTTCAAAAGAAAACCTGCTCCAAGTCACTACATTATGGTGCATTTTTGTGATCAATGTAAGCGATTTCAGAACCAGGGATTTCTGTCACACACAATGGTCTGATCAAATTAAGGTAAATGAATATATTGTGACTTTATATATTAAGTTTAATCAGAGGCATGGAATTGCACATATGACATATATTTATGTCAGAAGTGGCCGTCTCTGTTTATATAACCCAGTCATTCCTGGATCCCCAAGAAGGACAGTCAAGTGTATTATAATAAAGTAGAGAACCTAGGAAAGAAATCAGTAAAAAGGCATCAAACAAAGGAGGAAGAAATGGGACAGAAGTAAAGGAGACCAGCTGGGAAGGCAACAGAAGGGATGAATGAGTTAAAAAAGAGAAAAAAAAACATAACAGGGCAGAATGGGAAAAAAAGCTTTCTTCTCAACTCTTGTAAATAGTCTATAACTCATACTTGCATCTTTGGCCTTCACAATAAACCCATTTGATAGGAATTTTTGTTCATCTGCTCATTGATTCAAATATTTATTTAAAACCTACTCTGTGCCAGGCCTTGTTCCTGTGTTCTCAGAATAAAACAGTGGACAACAGAGATTTAGCTTTTTCTATTACATAAAATATTTTAGTATGGAGTGATAATAACAATAGCAACAAAGAAAAAAATTAAGTAAATAAGACAGATTTTAGAGATGAATATCAGAGTTTATATTAATTTCTGATTGCTGCTATAATAAATTATCACAAATTCAGTGGCTTAAAGCAATACAAATTTATTCTCTCACAGTTATGGAAGTCAGAAATCTACAATGGACTGTCATGGCTGAGTTCCTTCTGGAGGCTGTAGGAGGAAATCCATTTCTTTGCCTTTTCCAGTTTCTAAAGACTGCTAGCATTTCTTCGCTCAGGGCCTTGCATTAATTAGTTTCTGCCATCATATCTCCATCTCTGATGCTGACTTTCCTGTTTCCCTCTTCTAAGAACTGTTGTGATTACATTGGGCCCACTTGGATAACCCAGAATTATTTCAAAATCCTTAACTCAATCACATTTACCAAGTCTCTTTTGTCACACAAGATAACACATTCACAAATTCCAGGGATTAGAATAGGGGCTATTAAGGCTATTAGAATAGACTTAAGTGAATTGTTCAACTTCCTGTGTCTGGTTAAAATTTCCAGTCTTCTGAATCCAAATGCACTGATCCTTCTTTTTTACCATGGCTGAACCCCCTCGCCCTCTGCCCATCCTCTGTCTGCTGAAGACAGAGTCCATTTTTATCTTCTTTGATATTTTCTACATTTTTAGCTACCCTCTTTTACTCATGGAGTATTCTGAAGCTAATGAGAATAAACCAAATTTATTCAAATATAACAGTACCTGACAACAGGTTAATATATCTATTCATTCAACAAATATTTACTGAGTGGCACTTATACGCCAAATGCAGAACTGGAGTGGAAAATAAAACAAATGCCCTTGCCTTGTTGGAACTTTTCTTCTTGTGGGAGAGTTAGATTAAATTATCTAACACATAGATAATTATGCATTCTAATAAAGTGGTAAGCAAGAAATGAAAAGGGTGTGATGACAGGTTATAACTTGAAAATCTAATTAGACAGGAAGGTGAGGAATGGACTTTCTCTGGGAGAAACACTGAAGTGTAGAGAGAAGGATGAGTCAGGAGCCTTGCATGTGAAGAGAGTGTGGGCAGAGAAAGGTACGTCTGCAAGTGAATGAGTGAGGGCACTTTTACAGGCAGGGCAAATGCAAAGGCTCTGAGACACAAAAGACCTTGATAGTTTGGGTAATTATTTTAAAATTTGTGTGACCGGAGAATAATGAGTTGGGTGGTGGGTGGTCTCAGATAAGATAAGCCTGACAGGTAGGTGGAGTGTAGGTCATGCAGGCTGCAGACCATGGGAAAAAGTTTGGATTTTATTTTAAAGTGCATTGGGAAGTAACTGAAGGACTTTAAGGTGAGAGGAAAGTGATGTAATCATATTTATGCTTTTAAAAGATGACTTAGGCTGTTGTGAGAACAGATTATAAAAGAACCAAGGTGAAAGCTAAGGGACAATTAAGGGAGCTGCTGTACTGAAGAGGGAGAAGATGGTCTTCTGGAGCAGAGGTGGGCCAGGAGGGAGGTGGAAAGTGGAAAGATACAAGGTTTATTTTGGGGTAAGAGTAACAAGATTTGATGAGGGATGAGATATGGGTAGTGATGGCAAGTACAAATCAAGTTGGATTCCCAGGTTGCAAGCTTGAGAATCTAGGTAGATGGTAGAACTATTTATTGAGATGGCAAAGACTAGAAGAGAAATGGCATTAGGACAGACCGTCATTAAATTTCTTTTTATATCCCTTAAGTTTGAGATTCTTTTTGTGAAATTGCAATTGAAAATATCAACTAGGCAGTTGGATAAATGAGTCTATAGGTCAGAGGAGAGGGAGACCCAAATTTAGAACTTATCACCATAGAGACAGTATTGAAAACTATGGGAATGGATGAGATCAACTAGGGAGGGAGTGTGGAAGCAGAGAATGAAAGGGCTTAGGAGCAAACCCTAGAAAATGCAAACCTTTACAGTTGAAGAAGATTCAGGGGGAAAGGAGGTTGAGCATCAGGTCACAGATGTAGGAGAAAATCAGAGAAGCATGGTGCCAACAAAGCCAAGAAAAGAGTGTTTCAAGAAAATTGGTTAATTGTGTCCACTACAGGGACCATTATTTTGGCAACAAAAGGTATCCTTAAGGAGAGCATTTTAAACTCCACATCAGATAAGTACAGATTACATGGTGGTGGTTGTTTTTTTAATTAGAAAAGATGTTTGATTTTTTTATTCTTTTCCCCCATAACATATGTAGCAATCATTCAACAGACATTTGGATTGAATTCAGAAATAGGATCAGTTATTTGCAAAATAGCTAAGAGCATGTGTAAATACAGAATTCACTGGAGAACTTGCGGTGTTTATTTGTGACAAAAAGAGTCATATTTCTGAAATACATTTCTTTTTTTTCTTTGTTATTTGAATTGTTGTTCAAGTACAGTTTTCTGTCTTTTACTCCCAACCCAGCCCACTCCCACAGCCCTCCCTACCTCCCTCCCATTTCCACCCCCCCTAATTTTTGTCCATGTGCCCTTTATACTTGTTCCTGTAAACCCTTCCCCTTTTCCCCTGAAATTCCCTCCCCTCTCCCCTCTGGTCTCTGTCAGCCTGCTCTCTATTTCAGTGTCTTTGGTTATATTTTGCTTGTTTGTTAAGAGGAGATATTTTACTTTCCTTCTGAAAAAGCAAAAAGCTGCCCTGACTGCCAGAACCTGATGCTCACAACCAGGCCGTGCTGTGTTCTTGTTGGACACAAACTCACAGAACACCAGACACAATCACTCCAACACCACAACAAAGTAAGTTAAAACAAAGTTACCACACAACCTATGAAATATCAAACACCTCTGTTCTTGGACACAATGAGTGACTGCAACTTCTTTACCAACTACAGCTTTATCCCTATTTTAATGTCTTCCTCATAGATCAGATTGATTCAAGTACTCAATCAAAGAATTGCTCCTGCTTTTTGACCACACCCAATCCAGAGTGAGCTCTTGCTACCTTCCCCAGATTGCCCTTCCCCTGTTAACCTCCCCCAAACTATCCACCCAAAGCCTATATCCCATAGTTTCTTCCTAATACCCTCTTACTGAGGGGCCTCATGATTCCCCCACAGCAAGTATTCTTCTCCAGGGAAAGCTGGCTGCAAGGAGTGGTCTTTGGCTAAAGGGCTTGACATTTCTAGTCTCTTAAAAAACTAGCAATCCGTATTTGATAAACATGTGTAACTAGGTTAATGAAAATGCTAAATTAACCAGAACTTCTCATTTTCCAATCATTCTAGATGTATTATATCTATTAATATACAAAGGTCATTTATTATTGCTTCTGAAATATTTGTATTCTTACCTATGTAAGATCCTGCTTTCATTAAGACCTCAAATACCTCTCAAGACCTTTATTTTGTTCACTGTTTCTTGCATAGTACAGCTGATAATTCCTTTTTTCGCATCTCACGTGCTATCAGCCTATCACTGGTGATGTTAACCTTGATCACTCAGTTAAGTGCATCTGTCAGGTTTTTTCATTGAGAAGTTACTAATTTTTCCCTTCCATGCTATATTCTTTGGAAGCAGGTCATGAAATCCCACTCAGACTAAATGTGAGGGAAATTAAATTCTGTATACTAGGGGTGGAGAGTAGGGAGGAAGTATCTACATATATTATTTGAAAGTTTTTTGCATGGAAGATCTGTTCCTTCTTCCCTGTTTATTTATTCATGTATGTATTTATATCTGGAGGGACACTTGGATATTTACTTTGTTCTTTGGGTTAAAATACAATACAGTATTTATTTTGTTGCTTAAATTGTTCTGGCTTTATACATTGGTAGCTCATCAATTGACTCTTGTGCCCTTTCCATATGTCCTAATCCTTTTTACTTTGTAAAGCACTTTCTTATTTTATGGCACTATACAATTCTCCAGTTCATCTTGTACTTTTCCTGTTTCAGCCCAGGATCAGCCACTTCTCCAAGAAGCTGTGGTTGTTTTTAGTAGAGAGTAGTATTTAGATACCAAGACTTGGATCCTGGGTATGCTCATTGCCACTGGGTTGTCACTGCTTCTAGACCCTTTAGCAGACAGTAAGAAATACTTGCATGCATTCTAAGCTTTGTATATACATATATATATATATATATATAATTATTTCTAATCCATCTATCTATATACATATTAAACACAAATTTATACATCAGTCCAAGACTCAGATTCAGTAGCACAGGGTGCATCCTAAACTCTCCCATGTTTATTTGTACAACTTTCTTTGATATTGGGAAAATTGGGTATTATTATCTATGATTTATATACTTATTTATTAAATGCTTGTATATGTATATATTTTAACCTGTATCCCTGTGAGAAATAAATTTTCCAACTAGAGTATGATCCAGTTCTTTTTGTGCTTTGCCTTAGAGTAGGTAGTCAAAACACTGTTTTCCAAAGTTACTTAGGGCATATCCATTTCTCCCATCTCTTCAGTAAGGTTATGCTATGTATCTGTAATATATTTAGATACTTTTAGTCATAGTCTCCATTCTTCTTAGATCCCCAGACACTCCAGTTGATATGTTTTTAATGCATACATTAAAGTTCACATTATATGATGTACAGTTCTTTAGACTTTGACAAATACGTAGAGTAATATACCTATCACCCCAGTTACATACATTAGATTACTTGGTATGGTAAGCATATGTTTAACTTTATAACAAAATGCCAAACTGTCTTCTAAAGTGATTATACTATTTTATACTCTCAGTAACCATAAATGAGAGTTCTTCTGAAAATTTTATAGTTTCATGTTTTACATTTAAATCTGACTTATTTTTTAATTAATTATTGTATAAACTGTGAGGTTTAGATTTAGTTTCTTTTTCTCTGCATAGGAATGACCACTTGCTCCAATACCATTGTTAGAAGGATTATCTTTTTCTACTGAATTGTTTTTATACCTTTGAAAATGATCAAATGTTCATATTTGCATGGTTCTTTATCTGGGCTGTATACTACATTCCATCAGTCTGTGTGTCTATCCTAACACCAGTGTCATGTGGTCTTGACTACTGCAGCTTGATAATGTCTTAAAATTATTAGAAGAGTAATTCTTCTAATATTCTTCTTTATTTAAAGATTTTATTTATCTTTTAGAGAGAGGGGAAAGGGGACAAAAACAGGGAGAGAAACATCAATGTGTGAGAGAAACATCACTTTGTTGACTCTCACATCACATGCCTCCAACTGGGGATCTGGCCAGAAACCCAGGCATTTGCCTTGACCAGGAATTGAACTGGTGATCTTGCAGTTTGCAGCCTGGTGTTCAACCCACTGAGCCACACTGTTGCGCGTGGGTCACCAGCCAGCAGTGACCACGGAACGCTGTGGATGGCTCGCCGAAAAACACCCGAGAAACAAACACATGCACAGAGACAAACTAGTTTCTGTGGGGAAGTAGGGACGAAATGGCCACCCCCCCTAGTGGGGAGCGCGCTGATTTACAGTCCATACCTGCTTTTATTGGGCTCATTTTGCATAATAATTCAGGTAAAGTACAGTACTTATCAGGGGGAAGTAAGGAACTATAGAAAACAAGGAACTCTGCTGGTCTATTGAGTGGGGGTCAAAGAGCTGTAAGACTTTGAGGAACCAACTTCCTCCTTGGACCCCTCTCATTCAACTGAGAGCATTCTAAACAAAGAAGGTTTCACAGTAATTTACATGTTCTTTCTTAGGCCTGATCACCCAGGGAATCTGCCCCTTTTCAGCACAGAGCTGCACCACCCTGTCATTGTTTCAGGCTTAGCACAGGAACTAAGGCAATAAGGAGATTTTCTCCCAGATGATGAGAACTCAGGCTATGTCAAAGCCGAGGAGCGAGGGTCCATCACCCCCTTTTGCTGCAGCCCCCCAAATCCTTCTTTTGGGGGGCCTCCCAAAGTGATCATGCCTGTCTTAGGTCGTTCCCCCCATGGGGAATCTTACCCGTCTTTGGCTAACCGACCAAGCTTTTTGGGGTTCAGTTATGAATAAAGCAGCAGAAGCAGCATTCCTGTCAGGGAGATAAGCTTTTGTCTCCTTGCTGGCTTACGGTTCCAAGGGCGTTCCCTTAGCCTAGGCCGGGGTTTCAGCTTCTGATACCAGTCAGGGCGGTTTCCAACACCACACCAGCCAGGGCTAACATTGTTCTTCTTATTCAAAATGACTTTGCAGTATTAAGAACTGAATGTTTGTGTTCCTGCTCAAATTCATATATTGAAACTCTAATTTCCAGTGTGATGACAGGAGTTGGGGCTTCTGGGAGGTAGTTAGGGTTTGATGAAGTCATGAGGTTGGAGCCCCCATGATGAGATTAGGGTCCTTATGGGATGGAGACTAGAGCTCTCTCTCTGCCCTGTGAAGACACAGCAAAAAGGTGACCATCTACAAGCCAGAAAGAGGCTTCTCACCAGACACTGAATCTGCTGGCATCTTAATCTTGGACTTCCCTGTCCCCAGAACTATGAGAAATAAACATTTCTGGTTTAAGTCACTCAGTCTATGATGTTTTAGTATAGCAGTCCAAACTTTAGATAATCAGGTTGAAGAAATTTCCTTCTATTTCTAGTTTGATGAATTTTGAAATCATGTATGCATGTTCAGTTTGTCTCCTCACATGGTCAAGACAGACAGGATCTCTTTGGGTCACTTGTCCCTGTGCTGTAGCCTGGAAATTCTCCAGCCACTTATTTAAAGTAATCAGAAGGCTAACTTTGTTTCTCTCTCCTAAATATTATATATTTTGTCCAGTTTTCTAATTTATTGAGATAGGAGGGTAAATCATATTCCTGTGCTCTGTCCTGGCTAGAGGTGGAAATCATTATCTTCTTGTTTTAATTTACAATTTGTTTTTAGTAAGTTCGAACTTTCCTCTTAATTGATATTTGTTATTCCTCCTTTGTCAATTATCTATTATGAATCATTTGCTCATTTGTCTATGAAAGTATTTATCTTTCTGTGTCAATTTACACGGTACATTAAGTACAAAAGAGCCAGCTTCTTAAAAGATAATAGAAGAAATTTAGTCAACATTCACTCTTTTTAGAACCTTTCTGTATCCTTAGCACATTTTACTCACTGCCTATCCTCTCCTTAGATATCTATCTCTACTTTAAATATTTATTTCTTTTTCTTTCTTCCTATTGTGAATATTGTGTTGTTGATAAATATTTATGTGTTTCCCTCCTCATTTCTTTAAGGGAGACATAGGCCTTGACTACTATTCAAGGAGAGCCAATCAAAATCTCTGAAGAGTAGGTTTATGTATGGACATTCAGAGTGATGTTTGCTCTCTCTTTTCCGAGATTAACACTGAGAACAATGAAATCCTGAAAGTGTTAGATTTTATTTTTTCATCTCCACGAAAAAGAAAACATGCATGACATTAAAAAGAGCACTTGGAAACCATACAAAAGGTAAAGAAAGAGAAAAAGAATCTTAATGACATCATTTGAACCCTTGACTACAGCAATGCCTAACATCCACCTTCTCATCAGTATGTCAATAATGCATTCCATCCTATATTTCAGCCACTTTGACTAGAATTTCTATTACTTACATACAAATTCTAGATGGTTAGGTTTCTGAACTTGACTGTGACCATTCTACCACAATATCAGTGCAGCTCATCTCTCTACCCATGGCTTTAGGTACCTTAGAGAGTGTACTTAATAATGATTGGCCTTGAATTAAAGATCAAGTAGAAAGGAAACCTGCCACTTTGTTCTGCATTTTAGATTAACCTATCACTATTACCACATTTGGAGTACATGTAGATCAACTGAGATGGGTTCAAGACTCATGGAAGGAGATCTTATACATTTCTAAACATATAAAAAATTGTTTCTGACTTCCAGCATAGAATAAAGAACTCACACTCTGGTGGATTTTTATATATGATCGATTGTTTCATCTGATGACTTTGTTGTCACTGTGAAAGTTTAGCATACCATGTACCTTAGTTAAAGAGGAAACTATTTTATTGATTTTGCCTGTGCTCACCAGTTCTCACCCAAACAACTCTTTCAGTTTTTTTATGATACACCTTCAGTCAAAAATTCGGATTCTTGTTGGTTGAACAATAACCCCTATCAAGACTTCTTGAATTCACACATTTAAAAAGATGCTTTTAAAATCAGAATTATACATTATCTATAATAATAAGTGATAAGACTACATGTGCCTTTATTACTCAATACATTAAAATATTCCTGTGAACATTTAAAACATATACAACTGTCACATTTTTGGATTTCAGTAAGAAAGTATACTTTAACTCTTCATATTATTTATTTTTCCAGCTCTTGAATATCTCAGGTTCATGGGAAATAGATTTTTTTCTTTGACTGAAATAAAAATAAGCCATTTCAAGTCATGGGAGGGTGTATAAGAGAAAAAACAGACCCCTTTCATTCTATTTTCTGTCCACTATTTATTTGCTTTTCTGGTTTTTTAGAGAAAGCCTCCCAGTCTCCTATACCTTTACATTTTTAAGTTCTCCCTGAAAAAAAAATTTCTAAGAAGGTTCTATTTCCCAAAAAATACCGGTGACAAACACTATGCCACATCAGATTTAAAAAAAAATTGGATGATAATGTTTTGTCTTCTAAAGTTACTCACATAAGAAAATACAAGTCTGTCCAAGAGTATTTCCCCACCTCTCCAAAAAACTCTGAGGTGCATGAATGGCAAACAACAGAGTGAAAGACAGAACATTTAAAAAAGAAAGAAAGAAAGAAGAAAGAAAGAAAGAAAGAAAGAAAGAAAGAAAGAAAGAAAGAAAGAAAGAAAGAAAGAAAGAAAGAAAGAAGGAAAGGAAGGAAGGAAGGAAGGAAGGAAGGAAGGAAGGAAGGAAGGAAGGAAGGAAGAAAACTTAATTAGGAGGTGTACTTGCTTTATCATGGAAATCATTTGACCTTTAGAATGAAGCATAAAATCTGAGTTGTAAACAAAGAATGATGAAAATTATGAAATTTTGAGGAAAGAAAAGACAAGAGGAAAGAAACATGGACAAGTGATACAACAAGAGTAAGCAGCTGGTTATCACAGAAGTTATACTTAAATTGGGGTCCCAGTTAGGACTGGCTTCATGAACGAGTGACCTATCCAGGTGCACAGGGCCAATGCTCAGAAGGACCCCATGCTTGGTTAATGCTTTGTCTTGAAATTCTCAGTACTTATTGAACAAGGATCCATGCACTTTCACTTTGTACTGAGTTACACAAATCATATAGGTGATCCTTAACCCAGTTCAATCCTCCCAGGCCTTCTTCTGACTTGTCTCATCTCTCAATTCCACAATTCTCATTTTCTAGCACCAACAAAGGAGTGAAACTGGCTTTCTCATTTACAGACATCTTATAGTTACAATCAGATTCCACTTGCAACTTAGGTATTCCACTTCATTGTTTCTGCTCCTCTATCTGTTTTACACAAATGGAAATCTGCCTTTTCTCTGATCCAAAAAAACATGCCCTTGAAACATTCTACTCAAGCCATCGATTCTGTTCTTTAAAAATCAACCTTGATGATATTTTTGAGACCTGTGTGTGCAAAGCATTGTGTTCTGCACCATGGTGAACAGAGGACAAGGGGCAGAAACTCCTCCCAAGGGAATTCTCAAACTAAGGATGAAGGCAGACATGACACAAATAAGGGAGTGATGGACATTTGGAAAGGTGAGGAAGGGGGACTGGTGGGCAGACGAAGAAGGGGTCAATGTGGGCTGAATCCAGAGTCAAAATGATAATAATGGCATCATGGTTTGTGAGAGATGCTCCAAACTCTCTCACGGATAGAGTGCTTAGTACTCCTGAGCTCTAAAACAAAAACAACCTACTTCACAGGGTGAGATTTAAATGCTGTAGAGAATGCTTGAAAAATGCCTGGCCTAATGATTACTACATTGTAAGTCCTAGAAAATAAATATTTGTGTCAATAATTATTTTTGTAAAAGTGACTGTTGCATTCTCATAAAATGGAAAAAGGACTGAAAACCCAACAGCTCACTATCTGACCAGGCCATCCCAGTGTCTAGAGCAATGTATGGCCCTGATTAAACACAGTAGGCCCTGGTTTCGGTCCTGGTTCTGCCATGCTTTCGTGTGTGATCTTGGGAAATTGTCATACCTCACTAAAATTCTAGTATCTTATCTGTCCAAAAAGATACTTAGGTTAAATTATTCCTTAATGTCTTGCCAACTTCAAACTTTGATTCAGTAAAGGTTACTTTTTTCCTTTTATTTTTTTGTGTTAAATAATTGTTAATTTTTTAATTAAAAATCTTCAGAGGTAACTGTTATTAAAGTTTGCTAAGTATACATTTTGAATTTTTCTAAAATGTAAGTTGCAGAATCATATATACACCATGATTTCATTGCATAATATTATATATACATATATAAAATTTAGCAAATTATTTTTTCTTTATACATTTTTACATCTAATCCATTCTTTTTAATGACTGAATAGCATTTAAGTTTCTCTCACCCTCTCTCTGTCTCTCTCTTGTTCCCTCTCCCCTAATCCCATACATAAAAACTTAGGTTATTTCCAACTTCTTATTATAAAAAATGTAGTGACCATCTTTACACATTTGTTTGCAAATATTGAATGTTTCAACGGGTGAAATTTCTAAATATTTAAATGGTTGATAAAATGCTTATAAACATTTAACAAAGTTATTAGATATTATCAAATTTTTCTCCATAACATTGTGCCAATTTATGTTTTAATCAACATGGAATCTGCCCATTTTTCCCACACCTTCCGGAGCAGTAACTACTTTCAATGTTAACATTTTGCCCATATGTGGGGCACAAAAAGTTTCACTGCTGTTTTAATTTAAGCTTTTGACTATCAATGAAGTGGAACTTTTGTATTAGTTATTTCATTTCCTCTTCAGTGAACTTTCTATTTATATATTTGGTCATTTGTCAATTAGGATATATCCTTTTTCTTATTAATTAACAGAACCTTTAAAAATATATTATCCTTTATGTGTATTGCCAATATTTCTCTCAGTGTGTCACTTGTCTTTCAATTGATTTACAGAATATTTTACCATCCAGATACTTTCAATATCTTGCAGCCACATCTGTTAAACATTTCTATATGGTTCTGAGTCTTGTATAGTGTTTGGAAAAGCCTTCCCAAATCAGGATTAGACAAATATATTTTGTCTATTATTATTTGTTACTTTATAATTTTGCTTTTTATGTTTTGACAATTATTCTATCTGGAATTTATTTTTCTGTATGGTTTGAAATTCAAATATAACCCCATTTCCTTCTAAATGAAAATCTTATTGAATGAGCCATCCTGTTTTCCTCGATTTGAGATGTCACCTATATTACATGTTAAATTCCAATCTGTACTTTAGTTTCCTTCTGGGTCCTATTCTGTGAATAGTGTTAAACTGTAGAACAACTGTGTGCAGTGGTTCTGCATACAGTGGCCCTGAAACACTAATTTTATGAGGGATGCAGGACACGGGAGCATGAACTCAGCTATGGACATGACATCAGTCTAGAGGGCTATGCTGGGAGTGAGGTGGGGAAGGGCAGGCATATGTCCGTGAGGAGTCTAACCCAGTTCATCCTCACTCTCACAGCTCCTCACCTGTGGGAAGAAGTCATCTACACCACCAGTCTTACACAATGATTGCCAACTGAGCTGGGCCAATCTCTGCCTTTTGGAACCAAATCTTGCCTCTTGTGCAATCAAAGGAATTTGGAAATGAAAAAGTCAGAGTCACTAGAACTTGTGCCCAGCTGATGTGGCATCAGGAGACAGACCAAAAATGAGACTGGGTGTGGCTAATGCACTGTAGAATATAATAATGATGTTTTGGAAAAGAACTCTGAAATATTGCTGCTGTCAGAAAATTATCCCCTCACAGAAACTTCTGAAGGCACACTGATATCATCCTTTGGACCATATATCCATATTTTAAGGCACTTGGAACGCATGTATGAAGGATTTCTCATTATGTATATCTTAAATCTAAGTTACATTAAGGAAATCATTGCTTTAAAATTTTCTTTTAATTTGTCTTCAACATTTTAATGTTTCACTTAACTTAAGAATCCAACCAAAAATAAATTCATGACAAATTGATTAGTGTTATTGAAATAACTACCAGGGAAGCATTTGAGCTAATAAAAAGTTAATGACATTTGCCAACAAATCCATTAACCCAACTATTTAAAAAATTTATAGAGCACACCAGTGAGAATGTGGTAATCTAATCATAAACATTTAGAGAATTAGATGTCAATCCTTCAACAAGTTCTTCCAAAATAACAGTCTTCTTTCCTACTAGTCATTTAAAGTTGTTTTAAGTTTCAAAATCTTGATCTCTGAAAAAATGTGATCTATGTATAATGACAATATGTAGTATAGAAATTCTGTGTCTATGAAAATGAGTTATTTTCCTATACTTGAGTCCCTTCATCAAATGCTTTCTTGTAAACTTCTAACTGATATGCATAGGGGGCATCTTCAGTTTTTCCACAGAGAACTTCCTTAGAGTGTGCTTAACTGATATAGCAGTTATGGGATTGGGAGGTGGGGAGATTTTAGGAAGTTATGGTTATGTTTTACATATGGTTACAATGATGAATTTCAGCTGATATTTGGTCATATGATAAATAACTGGGTATTATATCTTGCCTTGGGAACTAAAAGTTACAAAGGTCTCCACTGAGTCAGTCTGAAACAAAACTCCTGAATGAATTTTCATACTTTATTTGTATTTCCAAAATATAATAATAGGGTGCTATGGGAAATATTAACAAATTTTAGCCATGGGCCTTTGAGAACAAGAAAGGATCATTCATTATGTGTTTCTGGTGGCAAATGGCCTAGCATAGTACCCAATATCCAGGCCAGGGTGGAGTTGAGCAGATGAGCCTTAGGGAGACCCACATGTTCATGTGTGACATCTGAAATCTCAGAGGACACAGCTGTAGTCTTTCCCTTCTCTCCTGTCACCTCAACCAAAGAATGAACAAATTTTCATGAATTATGATTATTCCCTTTAATATCATCCTAATTTTTTTCCTTCTTCCCTTGGTCCTCACATTTTGTTTTGTTATTAAAATTGTTTGAGTTTGCCTTTTCCTAAACTTGTCATCCTTCAGAAGTACAAGTATTTACAGTCCATATACTTGTCTCTGTGTTTTTCTTTGGCTTCCATCTCTACATAGCTAAACATTTTTATCATGGCTCAGTAACTCCACAGAAATGGGTAATTTGTAATAAGTACCCATAAATGGGTAATTTGCTACCTTAAGGTCTCCATGTGTGGTCAGTAGAAAACAGCCTTCAGGACATATGCCTGGTTGCCATCATTGGAAAATGCCTTATCTTCTTAAATGTCACTATACCAAAAGACATTGTAATGAAACTTAAGCAGAAGTTTTGTGTTTATTTTCTAGAGTTTTCCTTCATATAGAATGCTAGATGATACAATATTTTTTCTATTTCATTTAGTCATCTAACTCTGTATTCTTGTAAGTTTGGTGATTTTCAAAGTAGATTATCTAATAGAGTCTACATTTCTACATTGATAATCTATGGGGTTCTAGGTATCTAGATGAAAAGATCAATTTGCTTTCCCCCCAAATTGTAGACATACTGCAACAAATGACCAAAAAGCATGTATGAAACTAACTAAATGCTTCCTGAACACTGAGGAAGATGGTTATTTTATGTCAAATGACTCACACTAACTCTTAATTCACAAGGTATATTTTAGAAAGTTCTGTAATTGTTTTTCCGTTTCCAGCAATTCTCTGTAATATTCACGAGGATGCTACTTGACAGCATGATGAGTTGAGAGTGAGAAAAAGAACAAATGAAAAACATCTGTCACAGGCTTATGTAGCCATCACGACCAATTTCAATATTGCTGACAAGCCCTGTGGGGTCATCGAAAGGTTCTTGCACTGTCCCTAGTGTCCACTACCTCCATTGCCTTTAGCTTTTTCCATTCAGAGCTGTTACCTAAGTCATACTATTCTGTATAAACTTCCTGGTCCTCACTGATATTTTTCCCTGTGTGATCTTCCATATCCTTTATTGTCTTACATTTTGGAATTTATTTCTTTCTATTTGTCCCATTAAGTAGCTGATATTTATTGAGTACTAAATGTGTGGTAGGAACTACTATAATTTTAATTTTTGATTCCCATAGTGATCCTAGAAAGTATGAAGTATTAAGATGCCATTTGTATATTTAAAAAATAAGGAAAAGAGATGCTAGGACTCTAACCTAGCACTCTAGTGCCAGAGTCTGGTGTCAAAGTCCATGTTTTTTTAATGACAATGTCATACTGCTTCCTCAAGAATTATCTTCAAAAACATGTTCATTTCTACTTGCCAATTTAGCTTTGTGAGTCAAGCTCCATAACAGACAGTTGATGATACATTGGAGACAGAGTGTTTGAAATTCTGGTGAGTGCCAGAAGGTGAAGGATACTGTCATAAGTTATGAAAATGTCAGGCATTCATAACTACAGAAAAATTTCCCTAGGAGATACCATTTGAATCTCAGGCACTGAATCAACTGTTGTTTGTTCTCAATAAAAATAGAATTCTCTCTTAAGTAAAGAGGTAACATTATTGACTAAATATCTATTAACTATATTTTCATCACAATCTTAAATAAAAACTAAGTCCACTGATATTTCATCAGCACCCAATACAGTGCCTAATATATAGTAAGCTTGCAATAAAAATGTATTAAATGAATGCCAAAAATAGAGAGAGAGCAGATTTTAAAGAAACACAACTGCTCAGGCATAGTTTTAATAATTTTACCATTGGACTCAAACATTATCAATCACTGATTTTTCTAAATCCATCTACTCTCTATATATTAAAACAACACTTACCATTTCATCTTGGACTTTGCCTATTCATAGCTTCTAAATGGTTATCCACCTCTTGCCCTGCTGGCATTTTGAAAAATTTGGTTACAAAGTAATGTTAAAGAATATGTTTTTATTTTTGACTTAGATAAGTATTGTTGTCTTTTTAAATACCAGTTATTTCTCAATGAGAGCTTTGTTTTCTAACTGGTACTTCTGTTTCTTTTTCAAAAAGCAGAACTTTTTTTAGTCTTTTATGCTGTGGCTTTACCAAACACTTCCATGGATGTTGGAAAGTTTTGTAAAATACAATCCCACTTCCATCTGATATATTTCCTGCTATACTTCCATCTGTTATATTTCTTCAACTTCATTTTTTTCTTTGTAAGTCAGTTCTTTTTGGAAAACCTGTTCATCTGTCCCTCTTTCCAGATATGGTACTTCAGGATGTTGCCAAGTTTCTTTTGTATAGAATATAAATATTTCTCATAAACATCAAAGGCAAAGATCACTAATTTGTTATACCTGAGGATTTAACAAAGGATTGATATTAGTTTATTTCTCTGGGATACATTTGATCAAAAAATAACCACCTTTGGAGTTCTGGCCAAGGTGGAGGCATAGGTAGAAACCCTTTGCTTCCTCATGCAACCAAAAGGAGGATAACAACCAATCTAAAATCAATAAAAAACAAGAAGTGCCAGAAAACCAAACTGCATAGAACTCCAACAACCATGGAGTTAAAGAAATAGTCAAACAGAACAACCAGACCAGTAAGAACCTCTTGCAAGGCGGTGGACTGCTCTGGTAGGATTGGCAATGACTGGCAGGCTGTGAGGGTGTGGCTGACTTAAGGGGAAACTAAAACTCAGAGCTGACTGTGCACTGCAGTGGTTGCCTCAGTGGGAGAAACTCCCATTCTCACAAGAGAGTTCATTGGAAAGTGGGCTAGAGAGGAGCAGGGGAGCTGCATTGTTCCCTCTCTGGCCCCTCCCCCACAGGCAGCACCACAGCACAGCAAGGAGGTCTGCCCTGCCCTAGTGAATACCTAAGGCCCCGCCCCATTACAACTTAACAGGTGCTCTGAACAAAGAAATAGGGCAAATATGAAAGAACAGAGCGAAACCTCAAAAAAACAGCTAAGTGATGAGGAGATGGCCAACCTATCTGATGGAGAATTTAAAGCCTTGGTAATCAAAATCCTCACAGAACTGATTGAGCTTAGTTGAAAAATGAAAGAACAAATGAAAGTACCCAAAATGAAATAAAGCAAAATATTCAGGGAACCAACAGTGACAGGAAGGAAACCAGGGCTCAAATCAATGACTTAGAACAAAAGGAAGAAATAAACATCCAACTGGAACAAAATGAAGAAATAAGAATTCAAAAAAATGAAGGGAGACTTTTGAACCTCTGGGACAACTTGAAACATTCCAATATCCAAATTATAGGGGTGCCAGGAGGAGAAGAACAGCAGCGAGAAATTGAAATCTTATTTGAACAAATAATGAAGGAAAACTTCCCCAATCTGCAAAAGAAATAGACTTCCAAGAAGTCCAGGAACCCCAGAGAGTCCCAAAGAAGTTGGACCCAAAGAGGAGCACACCAAGGCACATCAACATTAAGTTATCCAAGATTAAAGACAAAGAGATAATCTTAAAAGCAGCAAGAGGAAAGGAAAGAGTTATCTACAAAGGAGTGCCCATAAGGCTATTAGCTGATTTCTCAAAAGAAACCTAACAGGCAAGAAGGGGTTGGAAAGAAGTATTTGAAGTCATGAAAGACAAGGACCTACATCTAAGAATACTCTATCCAGCAAAGCTATCATTTAGAATGGAAGGGCAAAACAAGTGCTTCCCAGATAAGGTCAAGTTAAAGGAGTTCACCATCATCAAGCCCTTATTATATGAAATATTAAAGGGACTTATCTAAGAACAAGAAGATCAAAACTATGAACAGTAAAATGACAACAAACTCAAAACTATCAATAAATGAATCTTTAAAAAGAAAGAAAGAAAAACAATGAAAACAAAAACTAAGTAAACAACTAGAACAGGAACAGAATCACAGAAATGGAGATCACATGGAGAGTTTTCAGTGGAAAGGGGGGAATGAGGAATAGGAGGGAAAAGGTACAGGGAAAAAGAAGCATAATTGGTAGGCATTGAATAGAAGGGGAGAGGTCAAAAATGGCATAAGAAACAGAGAACTCAAAATACTTATATGTACAACCCATGGACATGAACTAAGGGGGGGGGTTGCTGAAGGGATGGGAGGTGCACAGTGGAGGAGGGGGGTAAGGGGGGGGAATTGGGAAAACTGTAATAGCATAATCAACAAAATATACATTTAAAAACAAATAACCATTTTATGGTGGTGAGAAAACGACAGATATGTGCAAAAAAGGAAACACTAGACCACCTCCTTACACCACACACAAAAATAAACACAAAATACATTAAAGACTTAAATACAATAGAGTACAACATAAAATACAGATGATGTATTATAGAATTGTACACCTGAAACCTATATAATTTGATTAACCAATGTCACCTGAATAAATTCAATAAAAAAGAAATACTAACACAAAGGCTTAAGAAGTTTAAAAAATACATGAAAAGAACATTAACATATTAAAGGGAGAAACAGACAATTCCAAAATCATAGAAGATTTAAATACCTTTCTTTGCATAGAACAACCATACTAAAAATAAATTAATAGAGACACAAATTTAAACAACATTTCCACCACCTTAATCTCAATTATTTTATTACTGCCTCTCTTCTACATTCATTTCTATTCAGTAAGTACTCTGCTTAAGCATAAAATACTCTTATAGTGGAAAATATTAAATATTCCTATAATTGTTAATCTACATGATATAGTCATGTTCCTTTCCCCATTTTGACTATTCAATATTTGTGTTTTAGCTATTATTCTTTTTTCCCTTAACTGGCCTATTTTTTATTGAAATGTTTTAAGGAAACAGCTTTTATTGTCCTGAATTGTCTGTTTATTTTCTTCTTTTAAAATAATTTTTTCCTTTATTTTACTTTTAATTTGTCACAGTTTTTCCAATTTATTGAATTGACTTATTAGCATCTTATTTTTTCTTATTTTCTACTAAGCAAATTTAGTGTTTCTCATCATTTATAGTCTTTCATGTCTTTACTTACTCTTTTTTCTCTAGAATTGTTTTGGCTATGAATTTTTTCTTAGCCAGTAAAGTTTTTATTTTAACATACTTTCAGGTTTATAGAAAAGTTGCAAAGATAATGCAATTTCAAATCTCACATCCATTTTTCCCTGTTGTTAACAACTTGCTTTAGTGTGGTTAAATTGTAACAACTAATAAGCAAGGACTTTATTACTATCTAAAGCTGATACTTTATTCAGATTTCCTTGATTTTTCCCAAATGTCCTTTCTCTGTCCCAGAAATCCATCTAGGACACCACATTACTTTTAGTCATCATGTCTCCTTAGGCTCCTCTAGACTATGACAATTTCTCTGGCTTTTCTTATTTTTGAATGCACTGACATTTTTTATGATATTGGCCAACTTGGGATTTTTGTAATTTCTGATAATCAGACCAAGGTAATGTGTTTTAGGGAGGAAGGCAGCACAGCAATGAACATATATCAAATGGTCACAGAAGCCAAGTGAAAGAGCTTCCAACGGACAAAGCTGAAACAATTTGATCAGCAAAATCCACAACATAGTATTATTGAATTGTAACCAAAATCTAAAATAAATATACATGTGTCCATACTTACATAAAGAAATCATTGATTTGAGTAGTCAATAAAATGAAATGGTAGATAATTTTTTCATGTAAAAGAATTCTGAATAATTTATGTAGATACTCTTTTTTTCTAAGAGGTGGAGCGTAACTCCTTATTCCTTAAGGGTTACCAGGGCTACACCTGGTAACTTCCTTCTAAAGAATACTAAATTTTCAGTTTATGAGGTGGGTTTTTGTTTTTATTCTGTGTTTCTCTGTGTGCTTTTCTAAAGAAGGAGAGATTCACAACCAAGTTGCCACCATGATTCTACTGGAAGATGCTCCTAAAAATTATGAATGAGGTGACAAATAAAACTTGGTTTATTCCAAATCATCTTCCTTTTGAGCCAGCTTCAGCCCCATGTTGGTGGAATATTTAGGTTCTCCCATTCTTCTCACATATCTCTGCGGGTTTTTCCCTCCATTTTACCAGAATCCTTTAATTTAAAAAAAAGAAGAAAATGTCCTTTGATAATAAACATAATGACAAAATAAAATAATGATTTTTATCATATAACTCATAGTTTTAAGGGAATCTGTAAATGCTTAGTTCTATATCTAAAGAGTTCAAACCACGTGTGATAGACATGCTGAT
The DNA here is from genome assembly GCF_004126475.2 of Phyllostomus discolor. Lineage (NCBI taxonomy): Eukaryota > Metazoa > Chordata > Mammalia > Chiroptera > Phyllostomidae > Phyllostomus > Phyllostomus discolor. The sequence continues at coordinate 148,809,785 of NC_040906.2, forward strand.
TTTCAGTTACACTCCAACTGTAAAAACAGGGTGACCTCTACTATATTCATCATGATAGAGTCAATTTTCTCAATTATATTTAGTCAGAGCATCACCACTTCCCTTAACAAGCCTTTTAGCTGCAGAGTCTAGTACAATATTCCAGAACATATATTGAAGGTGATATCATATTATTTGTCATAATAAAAATCCAAGTTATACAACCTTAAGAACACATGAACTACTTTATGACATTGTGTATTACTGACATCTAAGTTGTCAGGTGCTAAGTAGATACAGAAAAGAAGGTGACTGACTGAATCACTGAAGGCTGCCAAATGACATTAGCAGTCAGGTGGAATCTAGTGGGACATATAATTTTAGAGTCCAGGAAAAAAAGAACCTGTTTTACAATGTTGCAGGCTGGCTGCATTTTTGTAAGGTCACTGTGGTAGGATTTCATATGCAAGAATATGTTTAACCTGCCACACTGATCAGAAAATTGAATAGGGGTATTTAAACTTAAAGTAGCAAAAAGTAATGGCAGTATTTGTCTTTAGTGATTAAATTTCCCCAGCTTAATGTAATTCTCTGTGATTTAAATATTACAGACGTTTCAAAATAAACCTGGAGAAAAAACAAGCTATCTTCCTTTTCACACAAATTGTGATTAGATTTAACATATCAAAAGGCCAATAGGTACTCCAAAATAACTGTAGCATAGAATAATGACTGATTTCTTTCCTTGTGACAAAACTAATTTATGCTCACTGAAACCTAGCATATTCACATGGTACCATGTCAGTCTTAGGCTTTTAAGTTTTCCTCAGAGTGTGACTTCAATTGTTGTCCACCCCTTTCATCATTTGCATCAGTTGCACAGCCTGACTTCTTTGATTCACCTGTTTTTCTTCTTTAGCTTATTCTCTCACCTTTGCTAACAACTGTTGTCCTCACTGCGGTTTTGTTTTCCTGGGCAGTAACTCCCAACCAGAGAGAGGAACCTTCCTTCTTGATCTCAAGACTTTGCTCTCTCTAAGGACACTCTCTGTAAAAGCCAGCCTGTCTTCAACGTGGCCTGTAAATTTTGCCTGAACAGCGCTTAGCATCAAGCCCCTAATAAAAGTCCTCCTGTGAACCGACCCCTTACTCACCCAATCAGCCCGCATCTCTGATTAAGCTTTCAGGAACTTGGGGCCATTTTATGGATTCCCAAATCCTGTCCTGCACCCTGCCCTTGCCTTCCCCTGCTCAGGTGTCCTCACAAGTCTTTGCCCTTCACTATTTAGTGTTTCTAATAGATTTTTGGTGGAATCTTTAAATTTCCTATATAAAGAGTCATGTCATCTGCAAAAAGTGACAATTTTACTTCTTCATTGTCCTTTATTCTTAACCCCTCCTTGCCCACAAGCTAATCACAGATGCTAAAGACCTAGAGGTGAGAAAATCTTCCTTCTTACCTTCAGAGAAGTTGGGGTACAAGGATGAAAAGGAAACTACTTCTAGAATCCCAAATTACAGCCCTACCCAAACATATTTTCCCATAAAAATGTTATTTTAGATGCTTTTATAATATTATACAAATCACATGTATTCGGGACTTAGTAACTTTTCTAATTTTATTTTATTATACCTTATTTTAATTGTATTTTCTATTACCATTTATTCCCCCTATACTCTCTTCTACCTCCACACACCCTTCTCCCCCCACCCCTCAATCACCACACTGTTGTTCATGTCCATAAGATCTTTCTCTTTATTTTTCTTTTTTGCTCAATCTCTCCACCCCTCCCCCTCCCCCAGAGCTGTCAGCCTGTTCTCTATGGACCTAGTAACTCTTCACAGGTCATCATGGGGTACCCAATCAGCAAACATAACATTATTTCTGTTGGAAAATTTGTCCCATTTTCCCAGAAACGGAATTACTGATGAACATTTGGTAAATAATCTAGTCATAATTGGAGACCTTAGAAAATACATGAAAATATTTTTCCTAGCATATAGCACTCAAATTAATCTACATTCATCATTAAAGTGTTCATTTTATCCAGTTCTATTCATTTGAAAAGAAAAATGTGTTTAAAGTCCTGTCCCATTAAAATAAAGAACAGTATTATGTATTTAATACCTGTTTAATGATAGTCTTATCATTTTTTCATTGTGAAGATTGTTCAGGCTGTAAGTCTCCTTCAAAGGAATTCTCCTTACTTAAGTAGATGTTCTTTATTACTGGCTTATTTTTTAAGCCTACTTTCTTCTTCTCTGCTCTGTGCCTGTTTTATCAAATAATTGTAAGAATCTGTAGAAATATTTAAGCACAAACCGAACTTATTCTTCTTTAAAATTTTTTAAAGGAAATTATGTTTATTTTTTAAAGATTTTATTTCTCTTTAGAGAGAGGGAAAGGGAAGGAGAAACAGAGGAAGATAAACTTCTACGTGAGAGAGAAATGTCAATTAGTTGTCTCTCGCACGTACCCCAACCTGGGATCAGGCCTGCAACCTAAGCATGTGCCCTAACCGGAAATCCAACCAGCGATCTTTTGCTTTGTGGGACGATGACCAACTAACTGAGCCCCGCTGGTCAGGGTGAACTTATTCTCCTTATAACTGAAAATTTGTACCCTCTTATCAACCTTCCCCCATTTCTCCCATTCTCTAGTCCTGGGAAACTACCATAATACTCTCTGTTTTGATAAATTCAATTATTTTTTTTCAGATTTCACATGTAAATGATACCAGGCAATATTTGTCTTTCTCTATCCGGCTTACTTCATTTAACATAATGCCCTCCAGTTTCATTCATGTTGTCATAAATGGCAACATTTCTTTTTTTTTTTAAGCCTGAATAAAATTCCATATGAATATATAACATTTTCTTTATCCATTTATCCATTGATGGGCACTTAAGTTGTTTCCATATCTTGGCTATCATGAATAATGCCACAATAAATGTGGGAGTACAGATGTCTCTTCAATATCATGTTTTCATTTCATTTGGATACATACGCAGAAGCGGGATTGCTGGATCACGTGTTAGTTCTGCTTTTAATTTCTTGAGAAACTTCCACATTGTTTTTTCATAATGGTTATACCAATTTACACTCCCACCAAAAGTGTACTATGGTTTCCCTTTTATCCACATCTTCATCAACATTTTTCATCTTTTGTGTTTTTGATAATTGACATCCTAACAGATGTGAGGTGATTATCTCATTGTGCTTTTGATTTACATTTCCCTGATGATTAGTGATCATATATCTGTATGTCTTTGACAGGAGAAAACATTTTTTCAGGTCTTTCACCCATTTTTAAATTGGGTTATGTGTTTTTTTGCTTTTCAGTTGTATGAGCTCTTTATATATTTTGGATATTAATTCTTTATTGAGTATGAGATTTGCAAATATTTTTATCCAATTCCATAGGTTGCCTTTTTATTTTGCTGATCATTTCCTTTGGTGTGCACAGGACAGAGTCAAACAGAGTGGCTAATGCGGGCCTCTGTAAACAATATTCAGAGGTAAACATTGGTAATAGGGTCAATTGTCAGGAGAAAAACTGGACTGCTATGCAGAGGAAAGATTATTATTTATCTGGCACATCATTACTGGGGCTGGGATGAAGAGTCAGAGCACTTGAGAAAAATGGGATTTAGGTCAGTGACCATCTTGGGAGTGACGTGTGAAGGAGGAATTATTAAACCCATGTATAGTGGGTAAAGGAGTAACAATCAAAAAGGTTTGAAGAACCTTCTGACTTCACCATCACTCTACCCAATAATGACTCATCCTGGACTCACCTTCAGTTGTGTCATGAACTGGGCGTGAGTGGAAGAAAGTCCCCAGCAGCAATGGACCAGGGAGAAGAGAAAAGCACAGGAAAGAGAAAGCCCACCTGGCAGAACTGAGGGACAGAGTTTCAGGAAGGGCTTAAAAGGTCTTTCCTACATAAGAAATGGGTAATAATGGAGAGATCTAAAGACAACTTTAGTTTTTTATGATATACAATTTTGAATTATCTATTAGGTCTATTAAATAATAAAAGGTTGATTACAAAATACAAGAAAGGGAATTAAAAAATTTAGTAGTGTTTGTATCAATCTGGCCTCATATTGTAGACCATAACTTAATAGACAAATTGTGGTTTAAAATGTTTAACTGAGTACTTACTACACAAATTTTTTAATCAAATTACTTATTTTTAGGCTCAGGCCATACTGTAACATTGGCCTCCAGCTGATCTTGCAAAACACCAAATTGCTGCCCTCACACTTTCTTAAAAGAGGAGGAAACACAAGGGCATTAAGGAATGGACCTTTAATACTGGTCAGGATAGTCCATTTGAGCAAAGACAGAGTGTTACATCTTTGAATTCCTATTCACAAACTGGCAAGAATTAAGGTGACTTGGACAATGATCTTGGGTCAGTCACATGTCTAAAAGTTCTACTGAGACACCCTGTTGAAAAGGGTGTTTATTTTTATCACTTAAATTGTCAGATTTTGTATTCTTTTGATTGAAGGTTTTAGCACTTAATAATAACTGTATCTTTCAATGACCATAACAATTTCCCCCTGAAAAAGTGAATTTAGGCCAGACTTATGAGCTTTTCCTACATGGAATACAGGAATTGACTTTTAAAATAATAATAACTCTAGTTCTTATTATGGTAGTCCCAACTCTTACATCTCAGTCCTAGGTAATGGCAAATCAATTATTTTCCAACTATAAATTGAGCTTCTCCCTCCAAGCCCCAGCCCCTAAAATTAATAAAAATTAATACCAATGAGTTAATTTCTTTAAGTACTTTTATGAAGAAATATTATAGAAGAATTCTAAAGCAAAATCATCTTTTTTTTCTAGTGGGTAAGTTGTTTTATTTTTTCCTCACTCGAGGACATTTTTTTATTGCTTTGAGAGAGCAAGCGAAAGAGAGAAACATCAGTGTGAGAGATACATCCATGGATTGCCTTTCATACATGCCCCAACCAGGAAGATCAAACCTGTAACCCAGATTTTTTTTTTTGGGGGGGGGGGTGAGATAGAAGTTAAGGCACTGGGGCATTAAAATATTTGTTAAATATGCTACACAAATCATTTTTATGAGGTAAAAGAAACAGATACTACCTTGTCCAACCTTTTTGTTTTCATATGATTAAACTAAAGTTCAGAAACAGTCAGAACACCAGCCTTTTCTCTAAGCAAACACTTCTTGCATTATAATTACCTTCCATGGAATTATTGTTCAATTGTATTCTGAATTACAACTTTTTGAGTTGTGCCACTTTTACTACAGTATGACTAAATGGATCATGAGAACAATCCCTTCTTACCTGGTCCATTTGCATAAAAGTGATAAATGAAGCTTAGGTAATAAAAGTGATTGCTAAAAGATAAGAAGTGGCTCTACAAGCAAAAGCCTTGGGTAAAAAAGAAAAAAAGAGCCTGTGAAAGAGACAGGGAAAGTACCTTTAGAGTTCAGGAAGAGAACCAGCTGGGGTTAGAAGTCCACTGATTTCAGTGGGATGGGGGAACGGGGTCAAGAAGGAGAACTGAGGAAAACAAGTATAAAGATTGAAGAAAAAGGAAGGGAAGGAGAAGGGAAAGATTCAACAGTAACAAAAGGAGTGATGCTAAGAAAACATTTATGAATACGAAGGACTTGATTGTTTATCTATGTGTGAAAAAAAGATTCCAAATGTAAAATTACAGAAAAGAAGAGATTATTGATGAAAGGAGGTCATAGAGAAGGCAGGAGGAAATGAAACTGATACCCTAGGGAGGGATCAATGCTTGTCTAGAATAGGTAGGAAGGAGAAGACGCAGGATAAAGAAGAGGCAGGAGGAAGAAGTTCTTGCAAAAGAACCTGAGTCTCAAGACACTACTAGATAATTTGCTGAGAGGGAGTAGGGCATAAAGGGAATGGCAAACATTTGAAGCAATCACCATTTTTTTTAAAGTGGCTGCTCCTGCTTGAGTCTCAAGGTGAGATTCTCGCATTTTTGACTTGAGGGAGAGAGGGAAGAACTGAGGAGTTCTGATGTCCACACAGATAAAGCCAAGGAAATAAGAAGCAGTCTGCATTCCCAGGATTTATATACCAATTTATTGCAATCAGGATGTCAAAAATGTAACTTTGACAAAATCTGATGGTCTCAGGACCCCTGAGAACACCTCACTCCCTTGTTATACTTGTGCACATCCATGGCACGGCAGTGAAGAGAGTGAGTCGAGGAGAGAGAAAGACAGGAGAAGGCTCCAACCCAGACGCCATGCCTCTCCTACCTTGGTGCTTTCATGTCTCTACAAAACAGGCTTTCCCACTCAGAGCATTTCTGGGAAGATGGATGGATGGCTTTTGAAGATCAGAGTGCATGTGAACTAGAAACTGCTAAACCAATAAACATTTTCTAGATTTAGATTTCTTTTTTAAAAAAGGAAGTCCATCATAGGACCAACCACTGAGTCCTTTGAAAACGTAGAACAGCTTGGTCAAAAGTTAATTAAATCCTCATTGCATTTTCTGGAAGGAAAAAGAACATGAGCTGCTTTCAGAAATCCTAAATGTTAGAGGAGCCTGTGCCAAGCAAGTGTTTGAAGACTTTTCTAAAACTTGAGGTTAGCATGACATCTTTCACAAACTGTGTTAAGCATAAGTTCTAGGGCAGCACCAGCCTACAGTTATAATTCTTTATGGAACACAACCTCACAGCTGGTGAACAATTTTATGTCACCTAAAATGTTTTAGCCCCATCTAATTTTCACCCACTGAAAAACGTATTGCTGAAGGGTTTTAATTGGTATTCTTAGCAACAATAAATGTCAATTCTGAAAAAGAGAGTTTTAGACTATAATGAAAGAGATTCAAACCAAGCTGGGCTCCCACTAAAGCAGTAGAGGACACACGTTTCAACCTGAGAGGTTTAACTGAGGTCCTCAGCACTCAAAGAGGTTTTTGAGGGAAATGGAAACATGCTGTGGTAATACAGAAACATTAAGAGCTTTGAAGCATTGGGTCTATGAAAAAAAAGGCACATGAAAGGTGTCTTGCTTTTAGTTTCTTCTCTGCACCTTAAAGCTTTCTACAACTAAAGTTCTGTCTTTTCAGAAAATCATTTCCCATTGCCTGTGAATTGTTTGTGTATAATGCTCCTACACATGAAAACAATATGGCCCCAGGCTACTCCCTTCACACTGTTACCGCCTACACTGTTACCACCTACACTGTTGCCTTATGGACTTCTCATTATTCCTATGACAGAGATAGCTGACTGCCACCAACAATTTGTTCAATGCTTCAACATTACAGAGTTGTTTCCAGGAAGTGGCTGCCCAACCAAGGATTACATCTCCCAGATGCCCCTGTTTCTATGTGGAACTTAAGTCTTATTTACATCAAATAGCCTATAGTTAAATTGGTTTCATTGTATGTCATTTTGTTTAAAGTCACAGTTTCCAAGAACCTATGCACGATGTTAAGTGAGAACTTAGTGTGTCTGAAACTGAGTGTCTTCTGTCCACTCCTTGTTCTCAGACCTGCTCTTTCTGAAATGTGTAACTCAAAAATAACACCAGGTGTCCAACAAGCAAGCTTTCCCTGTACCTCACAACCTGCATCCAATCAATCACCACGTTCCCTCAGTCCTGTCTCCTTAAGAAGGAGTTGTCCTCCAGTACTTCTCTTCTATCCCCACCACTTCTGCCTCTGTGCAGCTGACACCATCTCTCACCTGTGCTACTGCAGCAGTCTCTTAACTATTCTTTCTGCCTCTATTTTCACCCCACTGTAATCTGTTCTTCATACTGACACCGAATATGCTGTGCTCTCCCTTGTATGTGGGACTCCACCTACAGTCATTTTCCTTTGCCTGAAGTGCCAGTGTCTTCACCTGGATTATGCCAGAGCTTCCTTCCAGACTAAGCTCAGATGCCATTTTTCCCTGAAATGCCTCTGCTACCCACAGGGCTACACTAGTTAGTTACCCTCTAGGTCCTTCCACATCACGCTGCCTTCCTGAACTGCAATGACCTGTTGCTTGTATGTCTGCTAACCATGGCTAAAACTTCCTTGCAAGCATGGAATGTGCCTAAATCACCTCTCAATCTCCAGGACCTGGCTCAGATTACAGCAAACACCCTATAAATGTTTGAGCAGTCCATAAGTGAACAAATAATTAATTAGAAAAATACTCTTACAATTAAAACTAAGGACATTATAACAGAAAGCCATCTTCTCTATGAAGTCTTTTATTTGATCCCAGTATGATGTGGATTTCCTAACTGAGAGGTTTTCGCTGCACAAATCTCTGCTGGAACAATGACCACATCACACATCACATGGTCTCTTTAAGGTTTGTCTCTTTGAGAAATCATAAATTCTCAGGTTGTACCAGTCTTGCATTTTGTTTTTTAATTTCTAACAGTGTTGAACAAAAAGTAAAAATTCAATAACTGACTACATTCAGTTTAAAATTGAAAATTAAATAAGCTATGGATACTCCTCCAAAGACTATCATACAATACCCCAAAGAGAAATGATGTTTTATCCAAACCATTCTGATAAATGTAGTTCAGCCTTCCTAACTCAAAACACTACTTCCATTTTCCATTACCAAAACAATGCACATCACATAGGAAACAACCAAAAACATGAATAACAGAGGCATAGAAGACACCATTTACATTCATCGTTTTCAGAGGCTAATTTTTCATGTGCCAATTAATTAAGCCTATAAAATGACTAATGTTTCCCATTGTTTGATTGTTCCAATATGTCATCATATTTTAATCCCTATGTGCTTTCCCAATTTTCAAAAACTTCAAATTACATAGATGTTCTAAAGCAAAGAGGGAGAACTTAGTTGTCTACTAAGAGGGCTATAAAATATTGCTGACAAGAAAATTAAGAAGAAAAATACTAGGAAAACATAACAAACCATGATTTAAATGCCAAACTGCTGAACTTTGGGAAAGAATGTCTGAATCCCAGTTAGGAAAAGAAGAAGAGGAAAGCAAGTAGTTTCTAAAATTCAGTCTATTTCTGTTTGAATATCAGGTCTGTGTAAGGTTAGTGCTGGGTTCCTGTAATATGACTACGTTAACAACATACTGCTTAAGACAGTTATAACTATACCCAATTTATAAAATTATATCCCAATTTTAAAATACTAAAAGAGATAAACCAATAAGAGTAAGTCTAAATTGGACTCACTATAAATGAATGATTCTTCAAAGCTCCAGAATTTAGTGCTTTTTAGTCAAATAAAACATAGGCAAGACCTTGGCTATTTGCCCAAACCAAGGACAAAGGGACAATGAGATATACATGGCTCATGAGCTGGCCGTGACTTTGTGGCTGACCTCCCACACTGCTGAAAGATGCTCTTTTCTACAGTGGCCATCACTAAATCTCAACTGACTGACCATCTCTGACATTGTGGAGTTTCTCTATCCTAGTATTTGTTTGCCTTCCCTTTGCTTTGGGTCTTCCTTGCTGTAACTAAGCTCTCTTAAATACCCTCAAGCCCTCAACCTGTTCTTATTAAGTGAGATGGCTGCATCTATCTAGCAAATTAAACGAAATGTCCACAAGGCAAAACAACCCCTTGCTCTTTGGAACACAATTCCCTCCAGCTGAACATTCATATACAAATAACAAAAATAGCTCTTGAGTTTGGTTCTAGCCGAGGGAACTGGTAAAAGGTGTGACTCTCTTTTTTGCACTAGGATTTTGGTGGTTGTTTGTGACAATACCCATTTATTGTGTGCCTGTTACATACTGTTAAATACAAGATGGAAAGATAGTTTCCATAAAATAAATTTTTTTCTAAATAAATAGAGGGGCTGGTGGATGAGGAAGCACCTAGAAGGTGTATGTAGCCCTCTTTAGAAAGGTCTGGGAAGGCTTCCTGGAGGAGGGCATGACTCACTGAGGTATTACAGAGGGATTTGGAGTTAGCCAAGTATAGAGGGGTTGGCAGGGGGTCCAAGCAATGGGAATAGTGTAGGCAGTGTAATGTACAAAGGCAGGAAAGCCTGAAATCATCTCCTAACCCAGGTAGAAGATACCTTTTTTCCTACTAATTTTTTTTCAGCCCTGAAAAACAAAGAAAGCCTTATTGAGTATAATCTCCTTATTTATCAATGTTTTATAATGATGAGTTTGAATTAATATTAAGATTCTTATTTGTTCCAGTTATTGAGCTAGATATATACTTTACACACATTTTATTTAATTGTCAAAACAAAAGTTGAGAAATCTATTCTCCTAAAGAGTAAACTAAGGTTCAGAGAGGCTAACTGGGTGGTCTGAGTAATGCAGTCTGGGAGTGACAGCCTGGGTTTAATCTGAGGTGCTGACATGAGAACCCAAAGCCATGTTGGTTATCCTGCACCAGACAGCTTACACAGTAAGCAGAGGAACAGTCATCTTTCAGGAAGCAGAGACAAAAATAAGATTCCCAAACACTTTGAGTTAATACAACCTGGGATTTCTCCTGGTGTTTTCTCCACTTCCCATGATACTAAAATGTGACTGTTTTTAGTTCCTGAAGTTCAGGACTTCAGGGCCTCGTCCCCAGTTTGCTGTGACCTAAGGATGGCTCAGTTTTAAACACTAGTCCTGCCATGAGCTTATACATATATTATCTGATCTGATTTTTAGCACTATACTATGAGGTTGACAAAGTAGGCATTAATTTTGTTGTTATCACTAGTTTGCAAATAGAGAATCTGGAGGCCAAGGGAGTATGTGCTTTGTTCAAGTCACATAGTAGTACAGTGAACACATGGTGATGCCAGAAATAGAATCCAGGCCATGCCATCCAATAGAATGAACCAAGGTCATTACTGAGAAGTCAAAATTTAAACTTCCAGCCTGCTTGCAGGGCATAACAACTGAAATAAAAAGAAAAAAAATTCCAGCTGCTGTCACCAAATCCTGAACATGCAGTAAGGTTGAAAAGAACCTGAATCCTCTGGACAGCCAGCCAACTGTGGACACTTAAGCCAGTGTGAGACGTACAGCTTATAACATGTCTGCAGGCATTGGGAGCCAAATGGGAGTGTTGGGGACATTGGCCCGGCAGTGGTGGGATGGTACTTGTATTTAGTGAAGCTCCTCTACCACTGGGCTGGAGAACTGTCACATAGATGCAAGTCAGTGTTTTAGGCTGATGCTGAGGCGGGCTGGAAGTGCAAAGAGCAGCACAGCCCTCCTTTCTCTCCTGCAGTCAAGCAGTTCAGATTTGTCTCTAAATATAAATATTCCTTTCCCCAGGTTTCAAGGACCTTTAACCAAGGAACCACAGAATTATAACCAAGGAAAGATGATACATTGGATGTAAGGCCAGACAAGTTTGTTTTCATTTTGTTTATTTCAGTGAATATAAAAAAATCAAATGGAAGTTGCTTAGAGATTCACAGAAATCCTTAAGTAGAAAATAAAACCAACACCCAGGGAACCAGTATCATATTTGTGTGTGTGTGTATGTGTATGCATGCATGCCCGCATATGAAAAACATAGAGTATCCTTCCAGAATATATACTTAATGTCAACTATCCATGATTGTTTTTTTTGGCCTGATGACACACTTATTTTTTAATTAAACTTTTTATTTTGAGATAACTGTACATTTGCATGTGGTGGCAAGAAGTAGTACAGAGAGATCCCTTGTGCCTTTATCCAGTTTCCTCCATTGAAAACATCTTGGAAAACTGTAGTACATTATCACAATCAGGATACTGACACAGAAACAGGGCACAGAACATTTCCATCAACACAGTGATCCCCAGGCTGCCCTTTTGTAGCCACATCCACTTCTCTACCACCCTCATTCCCTCCTCAACCTCTAGCAACCCACTGATCTGCTCTCCATTTCATCCATTTTGTCATTTCTAGAATGTTATATAAATGGAATGACACAGTATAAAACCCTTTGAGATGTTTTTTTTTTCCACTCAGCATAATTCTTTGACAATTCATCCAGGTTTTTTTGTTGCAGGTACCAACACTGACTGTTGAGCAGTGTTCTGTGGTATGGATGTTCTGAAGTTAGTTTAACCATTCACCTGCTAAAGGTGAATTGCAGGCTCTCTGTAGGAATCCAGATATCCCATGTTTTCAGTGTTTAGAGAGGGGTATTTTTAACAGAGCAGCTTGAAGCAGAATGTAGTAGCAACAACCACAGGGCAAATTTTCAAGAGTTTAGTTAACCTCTGCCAAACCTGAGAAAAAAATGTAGAAGAAGCCCATCGGTGGGGCTCAGGCAAAAGAATCATCCTGAGTACTGGAAATAAAAATTTCTCTGTGTCTGTAATCATCCAAAATAGTGTTTCCATGTAGGTATTCTCTCCTGCCTGCTATGATTAAAAAGTTAGCTTAACAGCAAGTCAAATTAGGCATTTCCCCCTGAAGTGTGCAATGTGAAAAGACTCTTGATGTCTGGAATTGAGAAGGATGACCTTGCATAAGCCAGCACTGATTCTTACAGGGCCCTGTGGCCTCTCTTGTGACAGCCACACCATGATAAAGTATTCCGGACCAAGGCTGAGGTGAAAGATAGGACTTAGAAAGCATCTAGAGAAAATGGGCAGTTCAGAAGAGAAGGCCTAAGAAATAATTGGGCTTGTTTTCTGATATGTGCTAAAATTGAAAACCAGAAGGTAGAAAGAACTTGCTCTCTGTAAGGAGATGGTCTTTAATCTAACAATAAATAAATATAATTTCTGTGAGAATAAAACCTATCACTTGGTCTCTACTGTAACATGAAAACTCATTGAAGGTGGAATAAAATTGTTATAGTTTGTTTCCTTTTCATTTCAGTGTATGTACACACCTCTGAATTCTTTGTAGAAAGCATGGTTGTTACACCAAAAAATACCTGTAAGTGACAGTATGTTCTTCATATTAGAAAAGTAGTTTGTTTTGGCTTTTTGTTTTGTGATTCATCTTTTTAAAATGATATCTAGAATAGTAGTACATCAAGAAAAATCTGTACCAAGCACACAAATTCAAATATTTGGAAACATCAGGAAGTGAGGAGTAGAGACCTTTGTGGAAAAATGGTAGCAAATTAATTATGCTTGCCATGCCCTAAGGTCAGTTGGGAGGGGGCATGTTGCTTGCTCTTAGCATCATTCAGAGGCAATAAATGCTCACAGGCCTAATCTTGCTACATTTTGCAATAGAAAGCCAGTGCTGGACAGTCTCTAACAGCTCTGTGATGATCACGTCTAGACAGGCAGGCAAGGGGTCACAGCTATAGTTCATTTTATAAGACTTGTATATCCAGCTGTTTTGCTTCAGTGCTCTGGCTTCTCCAGCTGTCTTAAGACGCACATCCCCCTGCTGTTCTTTAGGGGTGCACAGCACCAAGGGCCCTGCAGTGAACCTGACAAAAGCTCCCAAGCATTTTCTGCTTTCTTTTCCTTATCCTGTATCTGAGTGTTTTAAACCCTTGGTACCAATAGATAATTATAGGTTGATTGATTCAGTTAAAATACAAGACAAATTAATCTGCTTCATCTTTGAGGCATGATCATGCCTCAAACCCCCCAAAAATCATATTTCCAAAAAGAATCTTTGAGATTAAGGCAAATAGTGAGTTGTGTGGTCCATAAGGAAGCTTGCATAGAAGAACTGTCTCATAGGAAGACCCAAAGCACTCCTTAAGTTTATCGGTCATTCAACAACACATGAAAACTGCACCTTTAGCCTTCACACTGGGCCAGCTTTCTTCCTGTATATCCAAAGACACTATTGGTTAACTCACTCCCAGATACTAGACAATGACATTTACTGGGATTTACACTGCTATAAATACTAGACAGTGCATTTGTTTTCAAAGGAAAATACCTCAAGAATGTACGGCCTCTTCTCCCTAGCAGAGTACTGTATAAATGATGAAGTAAATGATTTTTCTATGCTTTAGATTCTGATTAAACTCCCATTCTTCAGAAAGAAATAAAGATTAATAAATTTAAAATATACTAAAAGTTGAAATTTAGCCTCTAGATACCAATGTACCATTCATTCATTGAGTAAGGTTGACAGGAGTCCTTTAACTGGCCAGCACCAGGCATTTTCTCCCCCAGACAGATAATAATTAATGCTTAGGCCTGGGCGTTTGGGAACCACAATCAAGGGAACTCTTCCTTTAGAATATTATTAAATGCACGCCCCCATATCTATTTGGGTATATGCAAATGTGCAGTTTAAAGAGAACAAATGTGTTTTAAATGGATATAGGTTAAACATGAGTTTAATTTGCTCAAGGCCACACAGGAAGTATTGGAATCAAGATTGGAATCCTATTCTCTTTGACTTTAATAGTAATCATTACTAATCTAGTAGTCATCAAGAAAACAAAAATGTTTCTTCCTTTCATTAATAAACAGATTGAGTATTTTCGATCAATCATTTCTCTTTGTTTATTTTGAATCATCTACAGAGTAAAATGCCCAAAGATGTCATATTACATAAGTATATTTGTTTCACATATTTATTGGATATTATGACAACCATTAAAAAACAAATAATTTAAAGCAACTGTGAAAAATAAAATACAATATTACCAGCTCAATATTCTAGTCTTTTTCTGAAACAAATTAATGACCTACCTGATATAACCATGATGACATTAAGGAGACTAAACTCGTGTGACCAAAATACAAATATTTTATCTCTGAAACTAAGCATTAGTTTTGCTTAAAAAATTTCTCCTTCACTTCATGAGCAAAAAGGTAAGGATGACCTACATTTAGAGATTATTTCCATAATTTCCTATTATGGTCTATAAATCTTGACCAAAAAATAAAAGATAAATCTTTCTGGGTACAGGTTTATTAACATTGGAAAATAGACTCAGATTCAAACAGTTCAGATGTATTACTATTGGCTGGGTAATGCTCAGGAATAATAATTTTAAATGTAAAATTCTAGTGACTTAAAACAACAAAAATTTGTTGCTCTTTTTCAGTTCAATAAGGAATAGACTCACCCTAGTCATTCAGAAACTCATGATAGAGCTTACTATCTCAAATGTCAAACAGAAAAACAAAAGACAATATTGTGTGGTGTCTCATTGCAATTAAATGTTCTGGCCCAGAAGAGATTATATTATTTCTGGCCATAATTAATTGATCACAAGGGGACCAGAGCAAGCAACACTGTCAGGAGCCCTTGTCAGGATGGGATGGGGGAACAGTGTCATTATTGACCAACAGAGTAGTTCTTTTTGTTTTTCATTTGTCCCTTCTGCTGCTTCTTTCTATAATTGCCCAAATTTTCTTATGACTTCTTTGTGCTTTACATCAAGAACAGTATTGTCTTAAGTTTATTTTATACAATATCAGTTTTCAACATCTACAATCCTGTGATTATTAGGACATACTTAGAACTATCTACTTGTCTCCTGAAGATTTCCTATGACTCTGGTAGTGAAATAAACTCTGATATAGTTTAGTTCTCTTAATAATAAAAGGTTTGTATTTTCTATCCATATAGTCACCTATGAAAAAGAAAGCAATAATATTTGGGAATTAAAAACTAAGATTTTTCACCCAGTTTTATAAGTAGGACAGGCATTTATTCCAAACTAAAGTGATATGCCATAGAAAGGATATATCCTGAATTGGCAGAAGAGTAAATAAAAGAGCTATATAAATTTGCATTATTTTACTACAGCAATTATTAGTTGTGTTAAGGTTGATCATTGATCTTTGTGTCTTACACCTCTGTCCTGATTTTGGCGGATGCTGTGGGTCTTCAGACCATATCCCCTTGAATCCTCTTTGTGTTGCTGTGTACATCACTCTGACTTCCAAAGATCAAATCTTGTAGTTTTATCGGAGGGCTATCCCCAAGCTGTTGGAACCCATTTTGCCTGCTTACATGGAGGGACAGAAATGATTCCAAATTAACAGATTAACACCACCACCTTGCCACACCTTTAACCAAAACTGTTGTTGTGAGAATATATAGTAAATACCACAGCTCCTTTGCCCTTCAGCTGTGATAATTTTGAGGTATGTGTAAATTGCCAGAGCTTGGGGTGGGAATAGGGATCAAGCTTTAGTTCTCTACTGCGGGAGGTGGCTTAATTACACATCCCTTACTGGTTCTCTGTGATTCTTGAAATCATGCCACTCCCACTGGCTACTCCCCTGTTGGTCCTTGCACCTCCCACATAAACTTCATCTACTCCACCCTTGACCCAGTGTGAAGCTTCTAATGGAGAACCCAACTAAGACAATGAACACGTGCCAATGTAAATAAGTACGGTATCTTTCAAAGTGGATGCAGTTTGGAATTAACACAAAGGAAAAAAGAATATCACCAACATGAGCTCAAAGGAATCCTGTGGGGTATGGTGGTGAGGCCTTAGCAGGAACACAGCATTCTTTAGACCTTCTCTATATGAAAGACTTGCAGACAAACACATTAAAGAAATGCTTCATTATACAACCCCCTTTCAGAGATTCACAATGTACATTAACACAGTAGCAAAGGTTCTCAGAGGTCCTGAAAAGCTGTTTAAATATCCTTTAGCTAAGAATTTCACAAATATGTTTCACCACAGAATTTTTATTTTTATTTTTCAGAAGACCCTGTAAATCATACCTTTAAAAATGCTTATCTAAACTGCATTGTAAAAGAAAATAAAATGTTCTTTCTTAAATAATCGGATTCTATTGACTTAGAATTTGAAAATATTCAACACAGACCAGACTAAAATATTATTTTTCAACAAAGAATAAATTTTTGTTTTCTTTGCTAAGCCTTAAACCAATTTCAAGTGGTTATTCTGAAGTTAGCTAAAAAAACAACAGTTTTTCAGTAAATGAGTGGATCAAAAAACTATGTACATTTACACAATGGAATTCTACACAGCAGAGAGAAAGAAGGAGCTCCTAACCTTTGCAACAGCATGGATGGAAGTGGAGAGCATTATGTTAAGTGAAATAAGTTAGGCGGTAAGGGACAAATACCATATGACCTCACCTTTAACTGGAACATAATCAACAAAAGAAAAAAGCAAACAAAATATAACCAGAGACATTGAAGTTAAGAACAATCTAACAATAGCCAGAGGGGAGGGGATAATGGGAGGAAGGGTTTTCAGGAACTACTATAAAGGATACTGCACAAAACTAAGGGGGAGGGTGGAAGCAAGGGAGGGTGGTGGATTTGGCTGGGGGGATGATAGGAGGAAAATGAAGACAACTGTAATTGAACAATAATAAAGTAATTTAAAAAATAAACACCTTCTCAAAAATATTAGTGAAGTCCATTGTTATCTAAATGGAGAATGCCAACTTCAAGGGAATTGTATCTTATTAAAGGGGACTTTTAACTTACAAATTTTAGGAAGGGAATCAGTTATTTGAAAAATTTAAACAAATATGGATTAAATGCCTACTATATGTTTGTTACAAAATATTTTCATAAATACTCTATATTGAAGATGATTTTTCATTCAGTATAGCTTTTCTATGGAAAGGAAGATAAAAATTATTGAAAAGTCTGAGATACTCAGTTATTATTGTTTCTGTGTTTTATTTATAACATTTAAATAATGAGCTCTGTCAGAAACTAAATCTGGATGAAAGGCTGCATAAAGTTGTTTTATGGAAAGTGTCAGCTAACATAAGCATCACTATCTTAAAGAGCTAAAAATTATTGATGTTATCAAGTTTATTTTTAAAAAACCATGGTTAGCAAGACTGTAATTTTTCTTTTAAATAAAACACATTTAGCAAGAACGCTGCTTGGATGGCTCAGTTGGTTGAAATGTTGTGCAGTACAACAGCAGGTTGCAGGTTCAACTCCTGGTAGGGGCATGTATGGGAGGCAGCCAATCCATATTTCTTTCTCACATCAATGTTCCTCTTTCTCTCCTCCCACCCCTCTCTCTCTAAAATCAATAAACATATTTTAAAAATTAAAAATAAAATACTAAAAAGAGGAAGAGACAGAGAAAGTAGTTTTTATCCATACCCTGGCTGCAGTTACTATATTAATTGGGAAAGCCCACTTGAGGGAGAATTATGTAGAATTTATTCAAAAGCCTCCAGGGCTCTCTTGATTTCTGACCAGTAACAGAGGTTTTATTTATGGCCTAATAAATATTAGCCAAGGATTTTCATTAGTAAAATTTATGAATTTGCTGGAATTATTTTAAGTGCATTATTCATTTTTTTCATAAACAGGATACAAAAATCTCATAAGTGCAGAAGTCTTTTACTCTTCAGAATGATATTTGAGGTTTATTCCTAAAGGTACTATATTCATTCATAACTCCAAGTGCTGATGCACAGTGCAATCTATAACGTCAGCAGAATCCAAACACTGAAAAAACCTTTCACAAAAGGGTGGTTCCATCACCTAAAAGAAAAGAGTATTCACAATGATTTGTATGACTATTTCTGTACCTAGATGATAAGAAATGCTTGCATTGCCACTGGGAGTAGGTTATAAGGAGGAATTATATAGCCCTCATCTATTTATACAAGAGCCCCCCCTCCCCAAAAAAATAATAGTAAACAACCATACTGGCTCACATAGGTTGTAAAATTTGGTTAACATAGCAAGGTGGAATTTACATGGATTTTTAAGTAAAAGCAGGAAAGAAACATTTTTTTCTCTAAAACATAGCAACACTATTTATAATAGCCATGTTTTGGAAACAGCCTAAGTGCCCATCAGTAAATGAGTGGGTCAAAAAACTGTGGTACATTTACACGGAGGAATACTACACAGCAGAGAGAAAGAAGGAACTCCTACCATTTGTGACAGCACAGATGGAACTGGAGAGTATTATGCTAAGTGAAATAAGCCAGGTGGTGAAAGACAAATATCATATAATCTCACCTATAAGAGGAACCTAATGAACAAAATTAACTAATGAGCAAAATAGAACCACAGACATGGAAATATGGGACAGACTGAAAGTGACCAGAGGGGTGGGGGGAGGAGACTAATGGTGGAAAGAAGGGGAAGAAACTAGACAAACAACATGTATGAATAACCCAGGACATGGACAACAGTGTGGGGATTGATTGTGGGAGCTAGGGATAGGATGTGCAGAGGAGGGAAAGGGGGGAAAAATTGGGATAATCATAATAAAATAACAATAAAAATGATTAAATAATTTAAAAATAAATAAAAAGACAAAATCTGAAGATGAGAAAATAGTATGGACTTGTCCTCATGTTCTTCTAAATGTATATACTGTGAGGGGATTTCTGGTCAAGATGGTGGTGTAGGTAGACTAGACATGGCTCCTTTGCACAATCACATCAAACTTACAACTAAAATATAGAACAACCATCACTCAGAACCACCAGAAATTGAGTTGAAAGGAAGTTTAACAAGTACAGCAGGGGTGTCAAACTCATTTTTACCAGGGTCCACATCAGCCTCAAGGGTGCCTTCAAAGGGTCAATATAATTCTAGGACTAAATATAACTATTCATTAGGAGTTAAATGGGAGCTCGGCACTGCTGACAGGTAGAAACAAGGTATTGGGCTGGATAAAACAAGGTGGAGGGCCAGATTCAGCCCGTGGGCCTTGTGTTTGCCACCTGTGAACTACAGAATTAAAGAAACCACATCCATCCAGAATGGTAGGAAGGGTGGAAACATGGAACTGGCTGGTCCCACACCCACATGCAGTGGATAAAAATTCAAGAGGGATATCTTGTGAGTGAGGAGTCTTAGCCCCACACCAGGCTCCCCAGCCCAGGGTTCCAGTGCCAGGAAGGTAAGTCCCCACAACTTCTGGCTGCAAAAACCATCAGGGATTGAATCGGTGGGAGAAACTGCTGGAGCCTCAAGCAATTCCTCTTAAAGAACTCACACATGGACTCATCAACTCAGACTCACTCTCTCTGAGCTCCAGACCTGGGGTGGCAGCTTGAAGGGCATCAGTGGCATAGTGGGAGAGGCAGAAGTGTCTGACATCAAGGCAAGCAGAGGCCATTGTCCCTTTTCTGAACCCTTACCCTACAGAGACATGGAGCTGGCAGGCTGCTGCCATATTTGAGACTCCATTAACTTGGCTAACATTGTTTGACCTTGCCTTGGAGATCCCCAGAGACTCTGCCCCACCCAACTTATGGGCCCACACAAGCTGCTTTTCCAATGAATGGCAAGTTTTGGCTCATGTTTCACAACTTCCTAAATCCTATCAAACAAGTAACAGTTGGCCTCAGTGAGCTCCAGACCAGGCACTAGGAGCAACCAGCCTAGTTTCACAACTTGGCTTCTCCTGGGAATCTCCAAGCCCAACACAAGTAGCAGCCTTCTCAGACTGATTTAAAGCTCAGGCAGAATGGTCCCAGGCAGAACACAGGTCGGGGCTGACCTTGGCCTGCACCACCCAGGAAACCTCAGGGTCAATGCACCCAGTGGACAGCTACAGACCACATCAGAGCACTACCACTCTGCCCCTGCACAGCTGATCCTCCAGGAAGGGTGGAAGTTAGTAGTAAGTGGTCACAGCCAGCTCTTGCAGCTGACTGGGCTGGGTAAATGCCCCCAATTGATCTGCCAATAGCAACAAAGGCTCAACTACAATTGGAGGGTATACTCAGCCCACACAAAGAGTGCACCTCAAAAACCCAGCTTGGATAATAGGGGAGGCTGTGCCACTGGACCTTATAGGACACCTGCTACATTAGGCCATGCTACCAAGACACGGAGTCAAAGCAGCTCTACCATTAGGTTTCTAATTAGGTTTGTTTCTACATAGAAACAAACAGAGGGAGGCTTCTAAAATGAGGAGACAAAGAAACATGGCCCAAATGAAAAAACAGATCAAAATTACAGAAAAAACAGCTAAATGAAATGGAGATAAGCAATCTATCAGATGCAGAGTTCAAAACACCAGTTATAAGGATGCTCAAGGAACATAAAACATGCTAAGGACCTCAGCAATATAAAAAAGATCCAGTCAGAAATGAAGGATACACTAATTGAAATAAAGAACAATTTACAGGGAGACAAGAGTAGAGTGGATGAAGTCAAGAATCAAATCAATGATATGAAACATAAGGAAACAAACAAACAAAAAAAACAATCAGAACAAGAAGAAGAAAAATAATCCCCCAAAATGAGGGTAGTGTAGGCAGCCTCTGGAACAACTCCAAGCACTGCAACATTAGCATCATAGGGGTGCCAGAAGGAGAAGAAAAGGAGCAAGAAATTAGAAATCTATTTGGAAAAAATAATGAAAGAGCTCCCTTAATTTGGTTAAGGAAATAGACATGCAAGTCAAGGAAGCACAGAGAGTCCCAATCAAGTTGGACCCAAAGAGGATCACACCAAGACACATCATAATTAAAATGCCAAAGGTTAAAGATAAAGAGATAATCTTACAAGCAGCAAGAGAAAAGCAAAGAGTTACCTGCAAAGGAGTTCCCATAAGACATCAGCTGATTTCTCAAAGGAAACTTTGCAGGCAAGGAGGGGCAGACAATAAGTACTCAAAGTGATGAAAAGCAAAGATCTACAACCAAGATTATTCTATCCAGCAAAGCTATAATTTAGCATGGAAGGGGAGATAAAATACTTCTCAAAGTAAAGCTAAAAAAATTCATCATCTCCAAACCATTATCATATGAAATGTTAAAGGGAATTATTTAAGAAAAAGAAGATCAAAACTATGAGCATTAAAAGGACAACAAACTCACCTATTAACAACTGAATCTAAAAAACCAAAACAAACTAAGCAAACAACCAGAACAGGAAAAGAACAATAGGTTTGGGGATCATGGAGAGTTATCATCTGGGAGGGAGAAGGGGGAGAATGAAGGAAATAGTGTAGGGATCAAGACACATAATTGATAGGAACAAAATAGACAGGAGGATGTTAAGGATAGTATAAGAGAGGGAAACCCAAAGAACTTACACATATAACCCATGGACATGGACTCAATGGAGGAGACTGCTAGAAGGAAAGAGGGTACAAGGTGGAGGGGAGCAAAGGAAAAAAATGGGACAATTGTAACAGAATAATCAATAAAATATAGGCAAAAACAGTAAATGCATATATTGTGACAAAAGGAACCCTATTGCAAAACACATCGTGGTGCTCTACCGGTGGAAAATTGGGCAACATTGGAAGCAGCAAGATGGCCTGAATTAAGGCATTTTATTAATTCCCCTACTTAATATTTGACTCAGCATATAGGAAGTAAAATAGAGAAAAATATTGCAGCTATGGGTGATGATCCAATGCTTATACATATTTTGAAAATATATATAAAAATTATAAGAAGTGAATTTAGTGAAAGGGGGCTGTCTTGTTTTAACCCGAATGAGGCAAACTATTCCCAGGAAGACTAAGACAAGTGATAACTTATCATTAACCACACAAAAATTAGTGATCACAGGGCTTTGACAGAGAAGTGAAGCTACCAAGTGAAGCTAGGGCTTAGACAACTTTACACGCAAGTTAAAAATCCATCAGAAAAAGAATTCATTTTGGGCTTGGTTAAATGTCCTCAGTAAGGAAGAAGAAACTTCTTAGATTTGAAGTGTCATGAATTAGCTTGCCCTTGCTATTAACTCTGGCAAAAAATAAAAAAGGGGTAAGTGTCAATTTATCACAAAGATATAAGCCAGGAGAAGACCATTTCTAGATTCATTAAATAATTACTGATACAGAAGGAAGGTGGCTGGCTGTAATCTGTATTCAAGAAAGTTGTGTTTATTGTCAGACAATTAAAGGACTTGAGAAGAAAATTAAGTGTTTTAAATCTGTAAACATGGTGTGATTTGTTTGTACATATTAGATTGAATACATTTGTAAAAGGACAAGTATTAATTATAACCTCCTTAATGCAAGTTTTAAAATCACTAGACTCACAAATAGAGTAAAAACATTTGCAAGTTGAACATAAAAGTGTAATAACAAAATAGAGATTTAATTTATAAATCAATAAATAATCCTAAAATCAAAGGTGATCTATATAATCTTTTCAGAAGTAGCATTCAGCTTACTATAGAGTGCATTTGAGTGGCTAGAAATTAATTAGAATAAATAACTCTTTAGTTTAACCCCATAAGATTACTTATCCATAGGATAGAAATGTGTGGGTTCATTTGAGCTAAAGAGCCCTAATCTAGAAGAAGTCATTAAATAAAAAAACTTAAAATATGTCTAGTTGTTAAAGAATTTTAGTTAACATATGAGATAATTTTTGTTTATCTATAGTGAGGTGCCATAAATCATGTGAACATATATGTTTGTAGATTTTTAAATTGTGTTCAATAAATAGACACAGACTACTGGAGAGCAAGCTGACAGCATGGGGTGCGGGGATGGGGAAAGGGATAAAAAAAGAGAAAGAATTCATGGACACAGACCACAGTGCAGTGATTGCAGAAGGAGAGGTGGAGGTGGAAGAGAGATGGAAGATACATGATAATGGAAAAAATACAATAAAAATAATAAAAAAATAAAATGGTATTCAAATATTTTGAGGTCTTAAAATAGATCACATGTTTGGAAAGATAGTAAACCAATTGACTGACATCAAAAATTTTAAGTTATTAAGAAAGTAAACTATAGAGAAATAAATTAAAATCATTGATTAAAAAGTGAAATATTTTATTGAAAAGTTGTTTGAGTCTTGTTCACCTGTTTGTGTATATATTTGGCCCAAAAACTTGGTAATACATGAGCTTGTTTGCATGCTGAAAGTGTCTCTTACGTAACTGTGTTTTTAAAAAATCATTCTCCTTTTCATTATAGTCTTAAACCCAACAACAAACAAAACTCTGTCACTTTAACACACACCAACAGAAAATCTTTTGTTATAAAGCAACCAAAGAGGTTGAATTTAAACTAACCAAGTTTTTCTTAAAGAAAACAATATAAATATTTTGTCTCAAAATGTATTATAAATTTGGAGATATGTACATAAAAAACCTTTAAAGTTTTTAAATGTGTTTTAAAATAATGTATGATGAGAGAAAATTTACACTTAATGTTAATTCTAAAGATCAATAATGTTTTTTTCTGCAATAAGATTAGGACAGAATGCAAAATTGAGAATTTGAGGTCATTATACATCCAAATTTTACAAAAAGTTTAATTTCTGCATATAAACTTAGTTATTAGTTATTTAAATATGATCTAACATGAGATTATAACTAAAATTAGTATTACAATTATAGTATGTTAAAAGTTATTAAATACTAGAATCTTTTATGAATTGGCTTTAGTAAAAGCCAGATAGTAATATAAGCATATGGGTTTATAACTGTTTCCGCTAGAATTTAATGGGTAAAGTTTAATATAAAATGTCTGACACTTTTTTAAAGTAATAGTTTAACAATTTAATGGAATTATCTTGATTTGGGTCATATTTCTTAAAATTCTTGAATTTTTATAACATTGGATTAATGTGTATTTGTATTTCACCAAAGAACTCTGAAACTTTGTAGTTTCCTTGCTATATTGTCTAAAATTATGATCAGAATGCTATTAACACATATTTGAAGTAAGGTTTCCATTTTGATTAATGATCTGAAAGAAGACTTCCAACACATTCTCAAGAATTCATTGCAGGGCATATGCCATTCCAAGATAACAGTTTTCTTTTAGATGCCTCTGAGGAATATTAAAGACCTCAAAACTGAAACTGGGTCAAAATAATATAAATTGGGAAAATGTTACCATGATACATTAAGTTGTTAAGAAAATCCCTTACATGACAAAACAAAAAAGATATAACTCAGAAAAGGGAGCAAAATGAGTTAAGAAATTTTCTAGGGAGACAAAATAGCAGAGTTAAAATTTATATAGACTTTTTTTGCTTTCAGGAAAGCAGAGTAAACATACTTTTCCCTATTCCTTACACTAAGCACAACTAAAACTCCTGGATATTAGATGTAAAATGAACACAGAGACACTGAAAGGTGTGCTGAAGAAGGCAGAGAGTCTGGGGAGCTCAGGAGCTGAGGAATGACATAGTGGTGAGTTTCCCGGTTCCCAAGGTTTTCTTTAGTCTCATTTGTCACAGATGTGGATCTAAAGATGCAAAAACAAACAAACAAAAAACAGAAATGCCAAAGGCATAAGCAGAAAAAATCCTCATTAAAAGTCTGCTATCTCTAGTCAAAGGACTAAGACAGTAGCAACCTAGCCACACAGAAAGCCCAAGGCCAGCAATTTCCAAACCTTTTCATCTGTCAATTAATTACTAAAATTCTGTGGCACAATAAAAATGTATTTGTGGTCAATCTGACAGAAAATAGGTATGATTTTGATTCGTTCACACTGGATGGATATTGTGTTGGTTGTTGTCACTTTTTTTAATTTGACAATCTAAGCAGGCGTGTCCAAATTTGTTGCATCTCTGGGACACACATTAAATGCATTGTGACATATAATCACAAAAAAATCTCATAATATTTTAAGTCAATTTACCATCTTGTGTTGGGCCACATTCAGTAGCCATTCTGAGCCACATGCAGCCCATGGGCCTCAGGTCATACACCCCTGAAAGGGAAAAGAGGTCAGTGCTCCCAACTAATAGTGAGGTATTACATGTGCTAACAATTCTCGTGGCACACCGGTTGAAAATCACTGCTTTAGGCTGTAAGCGTTCCACTCTAGCCAAATAGCACAGAAAGAACTGCAGCCCTATCTATTCTAGCAAAGGCCCAGGGGCAAGTTTTGACTTCCATCCTTGCAAGCTTTGACTTCCAGCCTCCCATCCTTCTATCCTTCCATCCTTCCATCCTTCCAAAGAAGTGCCCCAACTCCCCAGCTGGAGAGGCATTAGCGACCTGAAGTAGAGAGTCAGGAGGTAACAAGTATCCCACCCTCTGTGGTATCAGTAAAGATTAGATGGGGAGCCTCTCTGCACTACTGCACTCTGCTGGGCGAAGAGGCTTGGGGGAGAATTACTACTTTGCTGTCCTCCCACACGGTGGTATCAGTGGAAGCCACGGGGAAGCTGGAACTCCCGCCCTCTTTAATTTTAGTCTCTAATACTATTTTCCACTAAAAGGAACCAGGACTCCCTGAAGAAATGACTGATACTCTGTCTAAAGCAGAGATGGTACAAGGTGAGTCTGAAAAGATGGGACAAGGGGAGTTTGGAATAACTTTTGTTCTAGAAAACAAAGAACCTTTAAAAAATTGTTGAAAGGCTATGTCAAAAGGACTCACAAACAAACTCCCGCTGGACAAATTGTAACAATTTGGGCATCATATTGGGGATAGTAAAATATGATGAATCTATTTTAAAATCCACGAGTTTATATAATGCTCAAGTGAAAAAAATAAAAATTATTTAAAGTTCATTCTTTTCAAAATGTTTAACTTGTAGCTAAACAAGTCTTTAGAAGTGACTTCCAACAGTAGAAACAGAGACGAGCTAAAATGATACCACAAATAAAGCAATCACACAAATCCAAAGTAACAATATTGCACAAAATAAATGACATAAACCTTCAATAGCCAGAATGACAGCACAAAAAAAATACTATTGAAACACTGAAAAACATTAAGACACATAAAAACCAGATGTGAAATGTGATCCCAGATTTAATTTGATTCTGACAAATCGGCCTCAAGGGAATTTTGGAAGAAGAGGAAAATATGAATATGGAATTGGTATCAGATGTTATTAGAAATGTATTGTTTATTTTATTAAATTCAATGCTATTATTTTGGACATGTATGATGACAATCTGATTTTTTTAGAGGAGCACACAGAAATATTTAGGTATAGAAGTTTATATTGTTTGTAATTTGCCTTTTAAAAATCCTTTAGCTTACAATGTGATTTATATGTATCTGTCAGTTGATTTTAATTCAACCATAGTGGTGTTCAGTTGCCATAATTTGGAATATGCTCTCCAGGGGTAGTCAGCTAACATTTAATAAGAAGGCCACATACCAGCAAGAGGCAGCTACTGCCGAGTGTCCTATCTATTTTTCAAATCTCCAATGAACAATATAGGCCTTGTCAATTAGTTTTATAGATGGTAGAAATGGTTTTTTTTGTTGGTAAAACTAGTGGCATTAGGGATATATTGGCTTGGCTAAAATTGGTGTAGAGGAACTCTCTGCCTTTATATGAATATGGTATAACAAATTCAGTAATCTGAATCCCTAGCAAGGGTGCCTTAAGTATGCCCAAAAATGATACTGGGCTAGAAAGAATGTAGTTGTTCTACTTTTAATCTCCATTAATTTACTCTTGAAGGACCATGCTTGTTGAAATTCACAGATCTGACAAATTGTGATCTGATATTGAAATAGAATTACCTTCCAAATCAATTTTCATTTCTTAACAATAGATATAATTCATCATGTCTCTTGAAATGAATTGTGATACTTTAAAACCTGTTTTTCCTCTGTTGTGCTAAAATTTGATTCAAACAAGAGACTTTCCTCATAGGAGGCACATCTTATAGGAAGTAAATCTCAGAGTGGTTTGCTAATTACTCTATAATCACCTCTTTTTTTTAGATTTATGTCTCTGTTCTTTAAATCTCAGCTTATTTGAATTTACGTGCTTAAGTACCATTTTGTGAAATGTAATATTTTTTCCAAAGAAAACTTTCATTATTTTCACTTCTCACTTTTCAAAAACAAATGTAGTACAAACTTACATAAAATAACTGTTTCTATTTGGCTACTTCTTTTACATAGATGTTTTGTGAAATGAAAAATTAATTTGATAGCTTAATAGTTATTGATGACAATATAATTATAACAGGAGTTATCATGACCATTATTTTCTTTCATACTAGATGGGAAAATGATTCACTTAAGCATATAATTGCTCTATCCTAACTGGAATCATCTGTGTCTAAAAATTTAGAAATTAGTGGAAATGCCAAATTGATGGGATTCAATCCAGTTAATTTCTGTCACACTTTATATAGGCTTTGTATTAACAGGAGTTATAAACCTTTTGATGCCTGAAAAAAGCTGTAGGCACTCTCCAGAGAAAATATGTGTGCATACACTCAAAACTTTGCATCCAAAATTATGGAACTCACAACCCTTGGAAACTCATTCATATAATTATCATTATCGTTATCCCCTTTCCCCCTTCCTTCTGGTCCCTGTCAGTTTGTTCTTTATTTCCATGTCTCTAGTTCTTTTTTGCTTGTTTGTTTGTTTTGTTGATTAAGTTCCACTTATAGGTGAGATCATATGGTATTTATCTTTCACTGCCTAGCTTATGTCACTTAGCACAATACTCTCCAGTTCCATCCACGCTGTTGTGAAGGGTAGGAATTCTTTCTTTTCTTCTGCTGTGTAATATTCCATTGTGTAAATGTACCACAGTTTTTTGATCTACTCACTTACTGATGGGCACTTAGGCTGTTTCCAGCACTTGTCTATTGTAAATAATGCTGCTATGAACATAGGGGTACATAGGTTCTTCTGAATTGGTGTTTTGTGGTTCTTAGGGTATAATCGCAGCAGTGGAATTGCTGGATCAAAAGTCATTTCCACCTTTAGAATTTTTAGGAAATTCCATACTGTTTTCCACAGTGGTTGTACCAGTCTGCATTCCCACCAACAATGCACTAGGGTTCCCTTTTCTCCGAATCCTCTCCAGCACTTGTTGGCTGTTAATTTGTGATGGCCATTCTCACCAGTATGAAGCGATATCTCACTGTGGTTTTAATTTGTATCTTTCTGATGGCTAGTGATGTTCAGCACCATTTTAATCAGATATATACCTAGAAGTGGCATTGCTAGGTCATGTGGTAATTGAATTTTAAATTCTTTGAGAAACCTCCATACTGTTTTCTGTAGTGGCTATGCCAATTTATATTCCCACTAACAGAGCATAAGGATTCCCTTTTCTCCACATCATCACCAACATATGCTCTCTCTTGTCTTTTGATAATAGCCATTTTAACAGGTGTGAAGTGATATTTTGTTATGATTTTGATTTGCATTTTCCTGATGATTAGTGATGTTCAGCGTCTTTTCACATACCTGTTGGCCATTTGCTTGTCTTATTTGGAAAAAAAAATGTCCATGCAAGTTCTCTACCCACTTTAAAAATCCAATTGGGTTTTGTTTTGTTTGTCTGTTTTTTTTTTTTTTGGCAATGAAGTTATCTGAGTTCTTTATATATTCTGGATATTAATCCCTTATTGTATATATAGTTTGCAATAATTTATCTCATTTTGTAGATTGCCTCTTTATTTTTTAATTGTTTCTTTTATTGTACAGTGCTTCTAAGTTTGATGTAGTCCCACTTTTGATTTTTGCTTTCTGTTGCTTGTGCCTTTGGTATCATCTTCACAAAATAATTGCCAAACCAATGTCAAGGAACTTTTTTACCCTGTCTTTCTCTAGGAGTTTTATGGCTTTTAGGTCTTTAATTTGTTTTAAGTTAATTTTGTGACGAGCATAAGAAAAATTCAATTTCATTCTTTTGCATATAAACACCCATTTTTCCCAACACCATTTATCAGAAACATTACCTTTTCCCCACAGAGTATTCTTGACTCTCTTGTCAAATATTAGTTGGCCGTATATCCATGCATTTATTTACAAGCTCTCAATTCTTTTCCAGTGACCTACATATCTATTTTTATGCCAATATCACTGTTTTGATTACTATAGCTTTGTAGTATAGTTTAAAATCAGGAAGTGTGATGCCTTCAACCATAAAAAGTAAAGTCACTAGGATGATATACAAGTGATAAGGAGTGTATTTCAACTTTTTGATAATGAACACTTTTTCTCTAAGATTGAAAATTGTCTCCACTCTCTATTTCAACAACCGAGGTTGGCAGGACTGGACTTGGATCATGGCTGAGATGGGCTGGCACTGAAACTAAGGGAGAGCTGTTTCAGTTTTCACAGTCAACACTGAGGTCTATAGACCTGACTTTGAAGGCATACATAGGTGTGTCTTCTACCAGATTCCTGAACAAAAACAACTTTAAAAGAAATGAGAGATGTAAAAAAGTCCAGGAGGTTCTGGCACAAATTCCCCAAGGAGAGGGCTTTCAGAATCTGGAGAAAATGAGTCAGGCTGGGCAAAAGATATATGCTATATCATATGAGGATATGGCAAGACTATGAAGTCAGTTAAAAAGAAAAAATAACTTTAAGGAGGAAAAATAGAAATGTAACCCTTGGTTCATTGGGAGAACAGAATGAAGAAGCATCTCCTGAGCTCTGAATAATTTAAAAGAAAAAACTGGCCTCATAGTGGAAAAAATAATTTTTCTCATTGAAAAAAAAGTAAAAATGCAGTTTCCCATTCTTTGTATAACAAATTTTCCTATCCTTTATTTTCTTACAATCATTATGTTATGGTTAATCACTATTCTTAATCAAATCCTCTTCTATGTAAATATACACACACAGTGTGCTATTTGACACTCTATGATAAGTCTAAAAAATGTTTTAGCATCTTAATACTAATTGGGACTATAATTGAACTTATTTCTCACCTGCAGCCATCCTCTGTCTCACAATTAATATCTCTCAGCCTAGATTCACCTCCAGACACCAGCCACAAGTAAAACTAATGGAATGAATTTTCATGGCTGCTCTTTTGATTTAAAAAATTGTTTAATTTAAAGAGTAGGTCATTAATTGAATTTTTCTTAGTTATAAAGTAATGACAAATGTATACTTATGAAAGTCATTTTTTAAATACTGTTTACTTTTTTGTTTTCTACTGCATGCCAGGAGTAAAGGAACTAGCATTAGTAGTGGTTTCTGACATTTCCTTTACTCTTTGCATTGCTATTTGGGAATGAGTGTCTAAAGGTGTCTTTCAACAAATGGGGTGTTGGTTGTTCAGTTCTGTTTCACCTTTCCCTGGTGGTTATTTAGCATCTGGTGGGCCCTCCCAGTGGTGTTGGCAAGGCTCACACTCTCCAATGGCTGGAATTGTACAACCTATTACTCAGTGGCTGCCAGAGAATAAACAACTTATCATTTCCCATTCTGCTTTTGTTGCCAAATGAATGTGTTGCTCTAATATTTAATAGCCTTCACCAGCTGCTGGGTTCTGTTCTTTTCAGTGATGATTACTTAGGCTTTCCAGTTCTCATATTATTCTGCCATTTTCCCAATGGGGTGGGGGCATGGCAGAGACATTGCAAAAGAACCTCAAAACTGTTGCCTCTGAAGCCTCATTAAGCCAAAGCAGTCATATCTTTCATAGTTCCAAAACTGCAACATCTTGGCAAACCAGTCTTTTATCTAGAGTTTTCCTCCCTGGTAAATTTTAGAGCACTCTCTAGTGCCTTTATTTTATTTCCTTCCTAATTCAAATCATTGGACAAAGGTACAGTTCACTTTACACAGACAATTAGTTCCCCAATAGTGGTGTGAAAATATCTTTTTAATTAAAATATATGTTAAATTCATTAGAGATGGTTATGGCACAAAAGAAATCCATTAGAATTACTTGATAAATCAACCCTTTTGTGACCATCCTTAAATTATGTATGTGAAAAACAATATGTTCATATGTCACACGTCCATACTATTAAGTGCACCTTTGGGAGGTGTTCCTATTATGATGTGCCTTTTTTCAAAGCATTTGTACCATTTTACATTCCCACCAGCAGTATGTGAGAGTTCCAGTTCCTCCACATTCTTGACAACCTTTTAGAATGATTTATCCTTTTAGAAAATTTGTTCTGTCACCACAAACAACCACACACAAATAGCCTTTCTTCACTGATGGGATAAGTTCTATAAACGATGTTTTCAATGAATTTAAAAAAGAGCAAAATATCCATATTATTCAGAAAAACAAAAAAATGCCAGGAAAAATAGCTGTTAAGAAAATAGTTAATGGGATTAACTTCTAGAAAGTAGGCTGAAAAGTGGAAAAAATGGGACAGCATACTACTGGTATTCACTACATTGTGAAGACTACTGATTTTTTAAAACATACCATGGGTTATTTTAACAAAAAATTAAATTGAATGAATAAATCAAAGTAGTCTCAGGGTTCTTTTCACAAAAGCATATAAGTTATCCATGTTTAATTAAAATATATTACAACATGAAATCTTTATTAGTTACTTAGCATTTTGAAATTACACTGTGGATTAATCATCATAATAATTAATATATTTTGTTGCCCTTAAATCAAAAGAAGCATTGTTGCAGATAACCTGGGAAAGATAAAGTGTTTAAGAATTTCTGTTTATACCTGAACATAGTTCACTCTGAAACAATGAATAAACATTATGAAGACAAGTACTTTTTATAGTCATTAGCCACACTTCATTAATGTTTAGCTATTGAAAGGTACTGATGTAGATTAAATTTAAATAAATGACCAAGGTCAGAATTATTTATAATTTAAGACATGCAGCTTTAATTCATGTGTATTAGAGTCTCATCACTGCTGTTGTGGCTGCTTGGATTACACAGTGGATAAGTCCTGGGAAGCACTTAGTCTAACTCCTGGCACCACCATTTACTGCCTTTGTATCAACATATGGAAGGCAGCAGAAGAAAGTCTTCATTTCCTCATTTCTAAAACTAGCATTAAGATAAAACCTTCTTGTTAAGATTGTTTTGAGGAGTATGTGATGAAATTCCAAGCACAGTGCCTGGTACCTAAATACTCAATAAAGTTCAGCTGTTGTGATTACCTGGGATTCATTACTGTAAAACACTCTTAGGGCTAAGAGTTAAGAATCGTAAGGGGGTTTAATTGGAAAATGCTTGGATTTTTAAACACCCATGTCAATTAAAACAATTAATCATTAAAACCCTAAAATAACTCAGATGATTTTACAACAAGGAGAAATAGATACTGAGCTCTAGTTGACAGGTTCACTGATTCAGGCTGACAGTACTAAGTTTCTTTTGCGTCACTATTGTTTTCTTTACAAGTGAGTGACAGTGTATTCTCCAGTTAAGACAGTGGAGCTAATATTAGTTCCACAAAGGTTTTTAAGTCATGGCTTAGAGATGAAAATATAAATTCATAATGAACTCCATAAGCCATCAAGTATATTGACATCAAACTTTCTACTGATTTATCTTTAAATTCACCAATTCTTTCTTCCTTCATCTCCATTCTGCTGTTAAGTCCACCCAATGCATTTTTTAAATTCAGATATTGTATATTTTAGTTTTGGGATTTCCTTTTGGTTCGTTGCAAAATTTTTATTTCTCCATCAAGAATTTCTAGCCCTTCAATCATTTTGAGCAAGTTTCCATTGTGTCATAGAGCATAGTTATAAGAGCTACTTTAAAATCCTTGTTTGCTATTTTCAGCCTCAGCGTCAGTGTCCATTGGTCCTCTGTTCTTTTGAGAATGGTACACATTTTCTTGTTTTTTTTGGTAAGAACTTTGAATTGTAGCCTGACATTGTGACTGTGTAGCTGTTGAGACTAGGTTCTGTTACAATTCTCTGATGAGTGTTGATTTTTTTGGCTTATAAGTCAGTTAATTTGGTAGGACTAAAACTGTAAATTCTGTGTCTTCAGAAGCAGCTCAAACCTTATTTATTTTTTTGATTTTTAAGTTTGCTGCCCTGTAGTTTACCATGAACATATGTGACTCAAGGATCTGTCAGAGATTTAGGTAAAGTTTGTACACAGAATTTGTGCTTCCTCCCTCCCTGGTTCTCTCCTTTCTGAAACTGCACCCTTACTTTCCAATGGCTTTGGTTGTCTTGAAATCTCTCTTCTAGGCAACAGGACCTCAAGTTTTCTTTCTGTATGAGTTTAAGTCACATCATTCAGTGGTGACTGGAGTCTGCCCTCAATCTCCACCCCTTAAATTCAGGAAGCTGTCTTCATATCATTTCTTTTGCCCAAATGCTAACTTCCCTTCAGAAGTTGCCTGCTTTGTTTGTTCTCCAGTGCCTTGATGTAGTTGATCTTTGTGTTTTTCCCAGAATTTATAGTTCTAATCTGTAGGAGTATCAGTCTCATAGAAGCTTACTCAGAAACACACCAACCACTAATTATACTGCACTTAATTAGGTTCTTGCCACAGAATTTGGGTAGGATTAGTCATAAGAGGTGCAAAGATATCTGGACCACTCCTACCTTTTTTTAACAGATAGGAACTTTAATCCAAAGGGGTCAGATTCCTGAACACCAAATAGACTGTATTTATTTGTGGGCAGAGTCACTATGTGTTCAAAATTCATCCTGACTCTTTAAACTGAGTTGATGTCAAATTCCACAAGCAGAAGAAAAATAACCATTTGTTTTCTTTCTCGTCTCTTTCTATCAGGGGCACTTAGACACTTTCATTGTTTCATCTCCAGGTGCTTCTCTGGAACTAGATTTCAGACCTGAGTGTAAGTGAAGAAAAAGACCTCAGATCTAAGCCATGTTCAGAAAAATCTAAGGGCACTCCCCTTAGAGTATGGGAGATAAGCATCTTTGATACTTTTTCTTGAGTATTCAATTTTCCTTTATAAGTTTGAGGAAAGTCACAGAGAGAAGGGGTGTTTAGACAGCAGATTTGGGCATTTGGGGTTCCCAGCCAAAAATTATCTACCAGCTCCCCAAACCTTTCATTGAGGCCCTAAGTAGTGACAGAGATCATAACAAAAAGTGAGGGATGTGGGGAAAGGAAAGCACAGAAGAATAAGTAGAAAAATTCTGTTGAAGAAGCTCAAATTTTCTTAGAAACTAAACAGAATTTTTTAAATCTTCACATCCTTTAATTGTTGTTCAACTACAGTTTTCTGCCTTTTACTTCCATCCCAGCCCACCCCACAGCCCTTCCACCTCCTTCCCGTTTCCAACCCCCCCCCCCATGTTTTTGTCCATGTGTCCTTTATACTTGTTCCTGTAAACCCTTCCCCTTTTCCCCTGAAATTGCCTCCCCTCTCCCCTCTGGACATTGTCAGCCTGTCTCCAAAATATATAAAGAACTCACATGACTCCACTCGAAGAAGATAAGCAGCACAATTAAAAAAATGGGCAAAGGACTTGAACAGACACTTCTCCAAAAGGAGGACATACAGAAGATCCAAAGACACATGAAACGATGTTCAATATCACTAGCTATCAGAGAGATGCAAATTAGAACCACAGTGAGATACCACTTCACACCAGTCAGAATGGTCATCATAAACAAAGCAACAAATAACAAGTGTTGGAGAAGTTGTGGAGAAAAGGGGACCCTAGTGCACTGCTGGTGGGATTGCAGACTGGTACAACCACTATGGAAAACAATATGGAATTTTCTCAGAAAACTAAAAATGGACCTGCCTTTTGACTGAGCAAATCTACATTTTTAATAATCAACTCACAACCAAGTTCTCACAAGCTGCACTGCAGGGGCTAGAATGGAGATGTGCTCACGTCAACCCAGTAAGTTTCCAACAGTACCATGTGTTTCTGACAAGCAGTCGATGTCTATAGTCCTGAAACCAGAGAACTCTGTTGCTGGAGGGATTATGAGCCTCATTATTACACTTCAAGCCCCACTGGAAAATCCCTGGATTTTTGTTTTATTAAAGCTTTTGCTATTATAATTATGATAAATTTCTTTCTATAATAAAATCCCTTATGTAATTTAGTAGCTTAAAATCTTAGTGAGATATGATATCACTTACTTGTTTAATTAACTTTTCAGCTTCTGTTAACACATGTCCCATCTTCATCATAGCTTCCCCATGCTCTCATTACTACAGATGAATTATATCTTAGAGCATATTTTTTATATACAAAATTTTGCAGATAGTAAAATGTGAATCTTTTATGATAAATGTTCCCCCTTTTTCTTTGAATTTTTACAGTTAAAAAATTCTTACCTGCCCTGGCTGGCATAGCTCAGTGGATTGAACATGGGCTACGAACCAAAGTGTCGCAGTTTCGATTCCTAGTCAGGGTACAAGACTGGGTTGCAGGCCATGACCCCCAGCAACTGCACATTTATGTCTCTCTCTCTCTCTCTCTCTTTCTTTCTCCCTCCCTTCCCTCTCTAAAAATAAATAAATAAAATCTTTTTTAAAAATTCTTACCTAATCATCTAAATAATAGTTGTAAGTTATAGCAAAGTATATTTTCTGTGCCAACTATTAAGACTTAATAA
Organism: Phyllostomus discolor; assembly: GCF_004126475.2. NCBI lineage: Eukaryota > Metazoa > Chordata > Mammalia > Chiroptera > Phyllostomidae > Phyllostomus > Phyllostomus discolor. The sequence continues at coordinate 148,845,812 of NC_040906.2, forward strand.
AATGAATATCCCTGAGGTTACTTAAAAATAGCTCTGCTTTAATGCCAATTTACAATACTGTAAACCTTATTAAAACTTGGCTGGTTGTTATAGACTAATAAATCATTCTTTGAATATCTAAGTCTGGAAACACTGAAAAGCTGTTCAACAACCAGGCCTTATTTAAGAGTGAATCAGTTCTATAAATGCTTCACTAATTATTATACTGCCATAAGATTACACTCTCCCCCCAAAAAATGCTAAATAGAGCAAACCAAATACAGACAAAAACCAATTGTTCCAAGATCTGTTCATAAAAAGCACCTTTCTAGAGGTAACCACATAGTCCCTGACCTTTGACTTAACTGCTATTCTCTGACTCCATCTGGCCTGCACCTAGAACCAACTGTGTAAGGAAGCATGCCAATAGTCTTTCTTGACCAGCCTAAACACTACAGCATCACATTGTTTGGCCTGCAGCTGGGGGTTATACAAAGTATGTTCTGGCCATAACATTCTAGGACAACTTCTTAAATCCTTTAAATTTTCTATTTCTCACTTAAAGGCCCACATTTCTTCCATTAAAATAGTTGTACTTCAAACATTCATTATCATAAATAATTCATGTATATAAAACTGCAATGATTTTGTTAAGATTTCTTAGTCTCTCCTCTGCATCTAATTCATCTAAGGTTCAGTTTCTATCCTCTCTTCTGGAATTCAGGGAAACAAACACGTATCTTTGGATATGAACCTATGCCTGATATATCATTTATAACTAGTAAAAGTGTTTTTAAAGAAAGCAAATATGTCGCAATGAGTGACGTAATATTTTCTTATGCAAGTGACTTTACAATTGCCTGTGGTGCTTTTGTTTTGTCAACATGTAGTCATCTACTGTTCATACCAAAATGCAAAGTCACATTCAGTGCAAAGTGCAGATTAGATGTCTTAGAGGGCTCTGAGAATGGTCAAGTGTGGTGATTGTTGAAGCTGCATGATGAGTTCATGGTGGCTCATTGTCATGTTTTCTCTAATTTTATGTTTAAAAATTTCCACATTAAGATTAATTTAAAAAGTAGGGAGAGGGCCCTGGACTGGGGGCTCAGTTAATTGGAGCATTGTTCAGTTACTGAAAGGTTGTGGATTTGATTACCAGTCAAGGCACATACCTAGGTTACAGGTTAAATCCCCAGTCTGGGTGTATTCAGTATACTACTCTCTCACTTCCTCTTTAAAAGCAATGAAAAAAATGTCCTAAGGTGAGGATTTAAAAAAAAGTAGAGAGAGGGTTCTTTGAGTACAGCAAGTCACTCTAGACTCTACCGTTTTGAAGGGACCTATGAACAAATAACCATTTTAAGTGTACATATTTGGAATTATTAAACTGTATTTATTTTACCAGATATCTGTGATCTTGAACTCTATAGAAACTGTGAAAAATCGAGAAATTAGAGGAACCAGATTTCTTTTCCAACCACACTAGCTGGTGAGAACAGAGCCCTCATCATCCTTATTATCCTTATATTCATACCATGAACTCTATTCAATATTTAGCTACCGCAAAGGTGGCATGCACATTGTTTCTTCTAGTGCAATCTGTTTTGCCATCACCTTTGATGCTCCCAGACTCATTGTGAAAAATGTAACTGCTACTTCAAGAGACTTGAATGCCACTGCACTTAATTAGGGAGATCCTAGTCTGGTTACTATTACCTAAGTGTTTCAGATTTATGAGGAAAACTAAAATTTCTAGAATTAAAATTTTCTGTCAGAGTGCTTTCTACAAGGTAAATCATGAAAATTTAAAGACAACCAGTCATTCATCCTTTTAAAGACTTGAGGAGATTCCTTGGTATTACTTAGCATGCTCCTATTTATTGAAGAGAAAATTCTCTCCCTTATTCTTTAGCTAAATTTATCATACTAGAATTTAGTTTTATAGGTCTATAACTCAATCATCTTCATGGAGATTACTTATTCCACTATTTAGTTGAATATTGAAAATATGCCAGACATTCTTTCACGTGCTAAGGATATAGAGATAGACAAAAATAAACAAGGACTCTTAAAGGACTTTATATTGAATGAGGAAATAGATAATAAAAACAAATAAGTGGTATGATGTATGCTGATACATGCTCTGGAAATAAAGCAGTGAAATATGGGTAAGGTCACCGAGGAGGGGACATTGATGTTTTATAAAGGGTAGCCAAGAAAGACTTCACTTGCAAATTGATATTTGAATGCATAGAGCATGGACATGAGATGTAAACAATAAAAATATCTGAAAGAAGAATGTCACAGACAAAGGTATAGCAAAGGCATTAAGTCAGCAACATACTGAAAGAGTTCAAGGAACAACAGGGATTAGGTAACAATATACAAGAAAATTACCTTGTATACTGAGTCAAATCGAAGCCGTTTCAGGACTTCAAGCAGAGCAGTGACAGAAGACAATTCCTCTTTTTTTACAAGGATCCCTCTGCCTATTGCTTAAAAATAGACTGTAGAGGTACAAATTTACCAGGGGACCAGAAAGGAAGCTAATGCGGAATCCAAGCAAGAGATCAAGGCTGCCTGGGCCTGGGTGATATGGTGGGGTTGGCAAGTGGTGATTAAACTCCAGACATAGTTTTAAACCAGGTCAACAAGATTTTCTAATAAGTTGTATACACAGTATAAGAAATGTCAAAAATGACTCAAAGTTATTGGTTTGAGAGCTGAAGAAAATAATTGTCATTTGCTGAGAAAGGGAGACCATGGGAGAACAAAGCAACATGTAGATGATTTTCAAGGTTTGTTGCACCCTCTATCTCCCACCCCCCAAATTGCATGAAGTTCACAGGTATGTTATGAGAGCCATGAGATGACAGGTTTATCACTATCCCTCAATAAACACAAAAATGGACTTCCAAGAGCACACTATCTTTCCACTCTCTATACCCCATTCATCTTCCCTAGAACACAGAAATAGAAAGCATGTGTTTGGAGATTGGGCATAGCAACTCTGAAATGTTGTGGACTGAAAATTTTCATCTCAGTAAAAATATTCAGGAGCTCTTTCTTCCACATCAGGTAAATACAAAGCCTCTCATCTCCCCATCCCCTTTGTCTGTCTGTCACTCTCATTGCTCTTTCAGAACTCTAGGTGTGCCTTTTTGAGAAGATAAAAACTCAAGGACAGAACCATTCAGAGTACAGGTTGATTTCAAGTGACCGTGTGGGCTTCAGCAACCTTCCTGGGTTTGAATTCTTTTAGTTTCATAGGCATAGATTCTCAAAGTACCTGCCCATAACTCAAAAATCAGAAATTCAGAATTTCAGACCTTATTATCTATCATCAGGGTGATTTCCTCCCCTAAATTGAGAATCAGAGAGAGAAACCCTTTGGAGACATAAATATCAAACCACCATAAAAACAAAACCACCTCATCAATTAGTCATCACCACATTGTATTTTTCTTTGAAATAAATATAGCCAGTGAGTTTTCCTCTAAGGTAGTTTTTTTCCCATCTGTATCCCCAGAATGTATTTATCTTACTTGTTTTCCTACATTCCTCTTCAAAGGTTCTGCTTCATCCTGGCTGAACCTCTGAAAGACCCATCCCCTGCCCTACATAGCCAGGATGGGGAGCTAGTCAACTGTGGCCACAACAGTCAGTTTACTTGATGATGGACTTTGATTCTCCAACAAAGAATTATTTCTTCAGTCAATACAAAACAGTTTTCAAAGGGTTACTATGTACAATGCACCATGCTAGATACCATGTAGGATAAAATGTTGAAAATGGCTTGTTCTCTTGAAGGCATGAAAAAACCTCACAATCTTTTCTGAAAACATACCACTCACTTTGTCAGAAAAATATTTAGTGCTATAAAAAGGAAAAAGCTCAGATCTGTGGAAGCTGAGAGATGGCAAACTGCCTATAGCTGTATCTCTAAGAGAAAAAGAATCTATCATGAATGCCAAAGCCAGGTGAGTCTGGGGCAGGTGCCACTTGAGTTCAGAGCAGAAGCAGGATTTGAGAAGCTAAGGAGCCATCAAACAGAGTGAAAGGGTTACCACTGAGGCAGCTGAGCAAGAGTGAGATCATGGAGGAGCCAGGACATGTGTAGGAAGTATGCATCAAATCCCAGGTATGGTGGTAGGAGAGAAAGCAGAGTGGGGCCATGGGGCAGAAGCAGATCATAAGAGAAACCTGGGCTGAGCCTGTGGATAGAAAGTACAGCGGGAAGGTAGAAACCATGCCAGGCAGGATAACCACCTCCTCTGAGATTTCCTCCTGGATTCTCCTCCCCAGCTTCCTTGTCCCCAGGCAGAACTGATGTCCCACTTGGCACTACCACATACTCTGTATGCTTGGAGGAAGTACCCATATTGTATGTATATTTGTGTGCCCAACATCTGGGCAGTTTCTCACAGATAGCAAAAATTCAATCACTTGTAGAAGAGAGCTGAATGGTGGGGCATGGGAAGAAAATCAAAACAGTACTTAGAGTCTCCTCTCAATGCAAAGAAACCAGGAGACAATTATGTTAGTTTCCTATGGCTACTGCAACAAATAACCACAGACTTGGTGGCTTGAAACAATACACATTTGTTCTGTTACAGTTCTGGACGCCAGAAATCCAAAGTCATTTTACTGAGTTGGAATTAAGTCTCTATCAGGGCCAATTCTCCCTCCAGAGGTCATGGGGGAGGGTCTGTTCCTCACTCTTCCAGCTTCTGGTGGCTGCTAATATTCCTTGGCTTGTGGCTGAATCATTCGAATCTCTATATCTGTGGTCACATTGCCTTCTATTCTGTACATGTGTGAAATCTCCTGCTTCTCTTATAAAAAACACTTATGATTGCATCTAGGGCTTACACAGATGATTCAGAATAACTTTTCCTTCTGCAGACCCTTAAATTAATCATATCTGAGAAGATCTCCCCCCTTTTGCCATATGAAGTGACATTTACAGTTTCCAGGGCTTAAAACATGTATATCTTTTGGGAAGCCATTATTCAGTCTCCCACAACAATGAACTTGGTTACATACAAAGGCAGAAGGAATGAGGTGGAAGAAATACAGGAGAGAGAGACACTTCTCTGAGAATACCTTGTATTCTTTTGACTGTTGAGAACATGTTAATGTTCTTTATATTTAAAAAGTAAATTAAATCATTAAGAAGGATAAAGGAGAAAAAGCCTTAAGCTGAAACTAAATAAAAGAAATTACCAATATTTCAAATAAGTAACATAATCACACCTAAGGCAGTAGGAGAGAAAAATACTAATCCAAACATTGTACGATTACAATCTTTGACCATATATCTCAGTATTAGGAGGGATGGATGCCAAAAGGGTGCCCAAAAATGAATAACCAAAAACAAATCCTGGACTATTTTTGTAGGTTTGTTTTTTATAATAGAGGACAAAGCAATTCTGAAATGGTTTGAGATGCAGTATAGGAATGACCAAATGAGTAAATATACTGATGTTTTTGAGAACCAGCGTTCTCACTGTAGAAAAGGGGGCATAAAAATATTAAATGAGGAAAAGAAAAAAAGAATTCTATGGGGAGGAATTAGATTTGGTGGTGCTGGCATTAACTATGATTTTTTAAAAAATGTATGTGTATGTATATATATCTGTATGTATATAGATATATACCTGTAAATGTACATATTTGTGTGTTTAGATATGCATATTTATACAAGTATGTGTATACAAAAGCATATGTTTCCTAGATGTGCTCACTGGGAATAGAAGCAAAGACACTCTGGTAACTAAGAGCACACTAATGCCCAGACCTCAATTTCAAATACCATTTCCCACTAAAAAGTGACCAGGGCTCCTCAGGGAAATGACGGGTTTCAGAAACTGGGCAATGTGGATTACAAGAACCTGGAACATCTTATACCAAAAAGTAAGGAAGTACTCGGGAAATGGTGGGCATATTGCCAGACACAGAAGCGAACCGTCTGGGGCTCCCACTGGTCACATGTGTGAGAATCTGAGCAATAAAATCACTGAGGACAGTAAGCAATTACCAACCATTGAAAATATTGGAATCCACAGTCCATTTACTTAATAAACAGATGAAGGATAAATCAGTCAGTGACAGAAAGGCAGTTTGTTCTTACAGTAAAATGCAAAGCTTTCATGGAAGGAATGCTGGAGCGGGCAAATGGCTATTTTACAGCCATCATGTTAAAGGTTTGTTCAGATGAACACCATCAAGGGACACTAAATCTAGGTGGAGAGATTTGCTAAATTTGGATTGTCTTAAAATGTCTCCCTAAACTACTTATTACAAGAAAAAAAGATAGTGTACACAGTGGGGAGTTAAACATCTTGACTGGGTTCAAAACCTGACATCACCATTAGGGGGCAGATGGGCATCATGTGCTTCAAGATGCAAGGGCCTGGCAAGGACACGGCACTTATGAAGTGTGCCAGCCAAGAACACACTAGTGGATCTAAACACGGAAAACATCAGGCAAACCCAAAGTGAAGAACATTCTATTGGAAAAAATACCGTATGAAAAACACAGAAATACTGTAGGGATATCCCAGTTTAAGACAAGCTGAAAGACATAATTAAATGCAATACAGGATCCTAAGCTGGATTCTGTACTGGGGGCAAAATGTTATAAAGATATTACTAGATCAGATGACAAGTTTAATGTTGAAGATAGGTTATGTAAAATATTGTATTAATGTCAAAGTTCCTGAAGTCAATAATTATATTATTTCTATGGGTGAGGATATCCTTATTCTTAGGGAATAACACAGAAGTATTTAGGGGAAAAGGACTGTAAAGTGTGAGACTTCTGAGTGGTTCAGAAAAAAATGTCAAGTACATGCGTATGAATATATGCATGTGGGGGGAGCACGCAAGCTGGTGGTAAAGCAAATGGAATAAAATGTTAAGACATCAGCGAATCTGAGGAAATGATATGCAGATGTTCTTGGTGCTATTCTTATTTTTGTAACTTTTCTATGACTGAAATTATTACCAAATAAGTTTTTTTAAAAAATAACATTGTTCGCCATTATCTTTAAGCTATTCAAAGATGTGTCAAAATTTGCTGAGCCAACAGAAGAGCTCTTTGACATGAACATAGGACTGTGAAGCATCCCTCCAGACAGGATTTTTTGACTCTAAATCCCTGACTTTCCAATTACTTTATCATAAAATCTGTACACCCAAGAACATCTCAGGATCTTCAAGTCACTCCTAATTTCAAGCATCAATGAGTCACTATAAAGTAAGCCTACCCTTTACAGAAATCCTTAAAAATAAAGGATAAGAGTAACAAATATATTAAAGGTAAGAAAAAATTCTAGCAAAAATTTGGTCTAAAGAACCATGACTTCATACCATGGGCTGCATTTTATTCCTTTACAACACAGCATTAGTCACCAAAGAATCAAGGTTAGAAGAGCAGTATTTCATACAATAAAAGATTGTAGACTTTAGATCCTTTTATTTTTCAGCAAGTTGTTGTCAGGCTTCTTAGGAAAATAAAAAAATAAGAGGATTGTTAGAATTCAGAAATGCTAATATAGGATAACTGCTCCTTCACTAAGGGCAGCCTGAGGATCCTCCATCTATACTCATTTTCCCAGATCTCTCCTAAGCTGAACGGGAAAGATGGGAGACCAGCCAGAAGCAGACAATCCAGTCTCCCACTGTTCTAGTGGCCTGTTCACCCACCTCTCCCGTTTTTACACATTGCTCAGCTTCGCCTGCTCTTATTGGCCTCATGTATCTCCAGCCATGATTCAGAAAGTGACACCAGTCATCTCACATGCACTGTTTGTTGTGTTTGCTCAAACCAGACTCCCACTCTGCCTAAAACAGGTAGAATTATCAGGCACCCTCAGTCCATACACCATCTCTATGGGACTTCAGAGAATGTTGCTGCTACAGGAATTATTGTGTGCTGCTGCAGGCATCACATGACCAAGCTGCAAGAAATTTATTAGGCCTAGCTCATAGGCCTAATTCTCATTCTTTTGCAGAGAAGAATGTTAGACCCGCAGGAGCAAAAGGACTGCCTTGTCCCCCAGAGTTGGCAAATGGTTGGCAGGAATTAGTTAGTTTTCCCGCTTCCCAGCAACTCCCTGAGTTCCCAAGGAGCTCCGTATAAGGTTCTGCCACTGGTAACCTCCTATGTGGAAAGAGCCTATGACTTTGTCACACTTTTAGCATAATCCATAAAATCATTTCCTTAAGTCAGTAGGTAGTTTATTTTCTGCCCTTTTTTCTCAATTTCTCTGTCATCATTCCCCATTCTTTCTCCACACTCCTTCCTTTCTCCTTCTCTCTCTTTCTCCTCGTACCATATCTACTTTTTCTTTAGAAGCACACAACAGGTTCATTGAAAATAATTTGTAAAATATAAAAAGTACAAAACTAAGTTGTCTGTAACCTTACCACATGGAACAAACACTGGTATGTTTTCTTCTAGTCATTTTAATGTGTGAATCTGAATTTATACTCGTCTAGGCCCAGCTTGAATCTAAACTGATGGCCTAGACTCAGTGCCCACTGAATATCAACGAAGGACATGACTGAGACTGAGACTCTGCAAGTTTCTCTTAGACAACTTCAAGGCCTCCTAGGCACAGCCCCTGTGGGACTGAATTATGCGACAGAGGCACTAGACAGTAACGTTTGTGACAGAGATATTCACGAGACCTCAGCTGCACTCAGGATATACTGGTGACGCCCAGAGAAGTGCAGCCCACAAACACACTGCAAGCAGTTACCAAAACTGTATAGTTTTGTATCCTGCACTTGTAGTTTGTATTATGGAGTGGTATTGCACATGTCTTCAAAACACTTTGAAACATACAGTGGCTTCTCAACTCTGTCATTTGCTATGAGCAGTCACACGAGGACTAGAATAACCACAGAGCAGGATTTCAGGCGTCCACCCTCGCTCTCTGACTGAGAGATTCCCATCACAGCAAAAGTGCTGAGTAACTAGAGGTCTGCCTAGCCCAGGGGTCTGCCTTCTCTTCTATAGAAGGGATGTAAGAAACATCCACTGATACCTGAGCATGTACTTTTGGGTCTCAATGCCCTCCCACATATTCATTGTTTTAGTCAGAGTTCTCCAGAGAAACAAATTATACACACATACACACACACAAAGAGAGATTTATTTTAAGGAATTGCCACATGCAATTGTGAAGCCTGGCAAGTTCAATAGACTGGAAACTAAGGTAATTTGTTATATTCCTGAGGCATAAATTTTTTCCTGTTCATCTTTGAGAAACCTGTTTTTGTTTAAGCCTTTAACTGATTAGATGAAGCCCACCTACTTTAGTAAAGGTAACCTTCAACTCATCTACAACTAATTGTAGATGTTAACCACATCTACAAAATATCTTCACAGCAATGTCTAGACTAGTGTTTGACCAAATAGCTGGGCACTATAGCCTAGCCAAATAAAATTTAACCATCACATTTACCAACCATGGAGAGCCACAGATCAAAGAACCTCCTTTGGAATGCATTCAATACTGAAAACCCAATTTTATTTCATATCTGCCCATAAATTCTTTTGGAGCATTTAATCTAACATGTCAGTGCAGTTGTCCATTTATGTGGAACTGAAGAACTAAATAAAGTAACATCTCAGTGACTTTGCTGTATCTGATATTAACAGGCTGAAAACTTATTCTTGCAATTGATTTTGCCTTCAATGGCACTTGGATGGTTCTGTTAAAAAATATTTATTTTCCTGCTCATGTGTCAAAGTCCAGCTTAGACATTACTCTATACAAGGTGTTTTATTGTATTTTCCCAGCTGAAATTATTCTGTTGCTTATGATAGCCTCTATTATTTCACTTACCAAGGCTTAGTAGAGTCCTTGGGATATATGTCAGCTCCCCCACTGGATTATAAAATAGCATATGTGATGAAGGCCTAGTATGGGCTGAGCAGAGTGCCTGGCCCATGTTAAGCAGATACTTAATGACTATGTGCTGTTTCCTTACTCCTGGAGGGCAACTGTGTCTAATTTATCTCTTTAGAGTTCCATGAGCCCAGCAGAGTCCTGCATATGCTCAGAAAACACTTGATAAAATGGATCATGTTTAATTCCAAATCATCAAATTCTCAGTGAACTAAAAGTCACAATATCATGTCTTAGATTTATGAATACAAGCCTGGCTACTTGATAAGTTATTTTTTAATGGAACCTAAAAATATCATGTATAATTGAGCATTTGACCCATTGTAATGTGGCCATCTCACAGACAATGGTGATGGTAGCATCATGTCTGTCTTATCTGAATTCAGATGCATCCCCTATCTACTTTTGTCATTCTCCCATCACTGCCCTAAACATCCCAATCACTTGATTCATAAATATTGTATCTATTTTTGTGCTTCTTCACAGATACAAACCAGAATACATAATTTTCCCTTAATATCACACACATCAGTTTCCAGATTGCCTTTATTTGAAAGAAAATATATTTCTACTTTAACTTTCATTTGGAGATGGAGAAAAAAATCCTGCAGCTGAAAATTAAAATGTAATTTATTTCAATATTCAAATTTTAGTTTTTGTAGCTTGTTTCTATTAGATTTTTTATTTCACTTTCTACTTGTGTGAGAACAACCCTTCACTATGTCTTTCTAGCCTCAGCTGTTCTCCTGCCTCCCAAGCCTACATCTTCAACTGCATACTTCTCCCTTGAACTTCCAGCTGGCCCCATCAATGAAACATTGCATCCTCCAGAGAGAGATAGCTCTCTCCTTACTCCTTAAGTCACTAACATCATCAGTAATCACTAACGTCATCACTCTCCCCTGGGGCACCCAGGCTCACCCAGGCTTAACAACAAGCCATCACCTTTTGTTCTTCCCTCTCCTCATCATGGTGCTCACCAAGTTCATTCCATTCTGTAGTTCCGGCTTGTTTCCATTCCTTTTTTTTTATACCAAATTGCACATTTAGGATTCTTAGTCACTCACACATAAGCTAGTGTTTTAAAACTAGACCTACAACAACCATTTTATTACATTGTGTTCTGGTCCAAACACTTCAATGACCTCAAAGCCAAGATAGAATCCTAATATAGCCTCACATATTTACCTCTACTGAAATCCTACTACAATTTGGCATAAACTTACCTTTTTCTCCTAATAATCTCCTTCAAAAATTGATTTTTCTTTCAAACATTCCTCTTTTTTTCTTTGTAAATTCAGCTTACATTTCTTCCCCCTCCTAGATCCTCCTTTTTTTCCACTTGAGTGTTTATTCCAGTCATTTAGAAATCAATATTTATTATTTCATCTGTTGTGGTTCAGGCAGTTACTGTTACTTAAATTTTCTCATCTGTATCTTGTTTCTCCAACTAAATGTAAATGCTGAGTTTGAGGAGTAGCAGGAAACTAGACTTAAATTTCCCTGTATCCTTTATATACCTGACATGATATTTGACACATAATTAGACACTAAGTAAATGATAATTAGTTCAATTTATTTCACTACCTCTTTTATGCAATTAAATGTGCTGAGTTAAGGATCTAAAATATCCTCAACGTTTGGCTGGGATTGAAAAGTAGGTAATGAGGAAAAAACAAGCAGCTGATCTGTTTTTCCCATATATACTGTCTGTTGTTTTTCAACCAAAGACTTTTGCTCCCATTGTAAATGCGAGTATGAAAGCAGGCCCAGACGTTGCATTACAAACCTCTCATTAACCATTCCCGAGAAGTGAGGTGTGCTGATGCAGTCTTATTCATCAAAGGTATTTCCTGGAGAAAAAAAATATTCATCATTTATGTACCTATGTCATTTATTTTGACACATATAGAATGTTGGCCTTTGCATATTTGCAACAATTACCATAACAGATGATGTCCAAGTTAATAGTTTTATTAACATCATAAGCAAAATGAGATGACTGCTTACAAACAGAGCAGAGAACAGTGACCAAAATTGTGCCTTGCTCATTACAGTCCCTTTTGAAAACCTTACCATCACAATTATCCACTTGTGTTTCACTCCTCTAGGTGGCAAGAACAATGAAGACTTTAGCTCTGCTAATCACCGCTGCTAAGGTTCTCATTAGTCTCCCAGAGCTGTCATACACCTCCACTGACAGTGTGTCAAGGGCAGTGAGGAGGAAAAGTTCTCAGAATCTGAGTGGGAAAGATTACCTAGGTCTGAGCCTGCACTGTGGTCTGTTGTAAACTAAATGGTGTCCCCCCTTACCCCAATCCTATATTGAAGTCCTAACCCCTGGCACCTCAGAATGTGACTGTATTTGGAGATAGCATCTTTAAAGAGGTAATTAAGTTAAAATGTGGTCATTGGGGTAGGCCTTAACCCAATAAAACTGGTTTCTTTATAAAAAGAGGAGATTAGGGCATAGACACACAAAATGAGAAGATCACCTAAAGACACAGACGGATGGCCACCTATAAGGCAAGGAAAGAGGTCTCAGAAGAAGCCAACCCTGCTGACACCTTGATCTCAGATTTCTAGCTTTCAAAGTTACAAGATGGTACATTTCTTTTGCTTAAGCCACTCAACCTGGGTTATTTTGTTTTGGGAGCCCAAGCTAACTAATACATGGTCCAAAGGGGGGAAAATAGAGAAGCAACTAAAGCTTTTTATTTGTTTACTTTAACTTTATAGAAGGGCATTATGAAACTTATTAACAATACAAACCTTGATATGTAAACTGCAGAGTCCTGGACTCCTACCAGGAATGTAAAAGACCAGACTATGGCAGAGTGAGTGGGAATCACCACCACCCCCCCACCCACCACCAGCCGTGGATTCATGCTTCTACTGGCCCCATAAGGGGTCTCATGCATCTATCATCCCAAAAGCCCACCTAAAAGGGTTTTTTGTTATCCTTGCACAATACAAAAGGACAGCATCAATGATATCCCTCTCCTAACTCCCGAGTACCATAGCCCAATTACAACTAGAAAGGAATAAACCTGTTAAATCAAGGCATCATTCTGTTTGTGAAGGCTATTCACCTGGTTTTACCCATTGTAATTGAATCTTATCTCCGGGAACAGGTACAACACCAATGTCTGTACACAATGCTTACCAAGGGTTCCTAAATTATAGGTCTTTAAACAATGTAAAAGAATTTATTGAAAATCACTTTATCAATTTGAGGTAATGAGAATACATGTTTATAATATTGCCCTTTTCTTTTCTTCATATTTTTTCTCAAAATTTTTTTAGATAACTAAGCCTACATTTCCCAGTTGAAAATGTATACGACACATACATGTTTTAAAGATTTTATTTATTTATTTTTAGAGAGAGAAGGGAGGGAGATAGAGAGAGAGAGAAACATCAATGTGTGCTTGCTGAGGGCCATGGCCTGCAACACAGGCATGTACCCTGACTGGGAATCGAACTTGCGACACTTTGGTTCGCAGCCTGCGCTCAATCCACTGAGCTATGCCAGCCAGGGCTATACATACATTTTTAAACAAATTCAACAGGGTGTTTCCAGGGGTATGATAAAATCTTGGCTTTTTCCTCACCAAGGATTTGGAGGTAAATTCTAAACAGTGTCTAGGACACAATGTCTGCCCCAAAATAAATCCTCTTGCATCCTTCACTATCTGAGCTGGGTGGTATGCACTTGCATTCTTGATCATGGACAATCCTTACTTTTTAAAAATTAACCCCAACAGTGGTGTAACATAACTCTGTCTCTAATTTGTACACTTTGTTCTGAGTCTCTCTGGCAACTGCATTCTCTTTGCAGAATCAGGTGTTTTTTGTTTTTTTTTTTTTATTGTACTTTGATGATAGAGGGGGAAATATAAGCCTGTTTGTTGAGTAAATTCTCCTCTAGTTTCAGGTCAAACTGAAAGCAGATTTCCACTTGCACAATGCTTCCTGCTACCTGTATAATACCATCATACACCCCCAGGCAGCAGTGGCTTAGAACTTTGCTTCATGCCTAGTATCCTCTAGGTTACACATAAACATAAACAGTGTATAAAATAAAAATTTTATTTATAAAAAGAAAACTAATATGTATTATTAGAGAATACATAGGCCCGGCAGAAGTAATGCCTGCTTGAGTATGGTTGGTAGGGTAAAAATATGGATGTAATAATTTATCGTTTTAATTTGAATATTTCTCCTAAAATGTCAAATGATGTTCTTGAGTGTCATTTTGTTATGTTATAGAATTACATGCTTATGATTTTATAATAAAAAGGGGCATTATTCGTACAGGACCCTGGTATTTAGCACTTAACCTTCTCTAAAATTAATAATTTTATTAATGACAGATTAATATAAATGCATTGGTACCATATGGAATAATACTAGATTACAAGAATGTGATAACAAGGAGTTTAATTTAATTTTTAATGGATATTATAATAGAAAACTAGTAAATTAACTTTTTAGGTTAAGAGATCAATGAGGAAAGGCATTGGAAAGAATCTATAATTATTTGAAAGGTTAAATATGTAAAGAATTATCACAGGATGGAACCATTAGAAAAAGAACTTCAACAAGGCTGAATATCAAAGGACTTCCACAGAGAAGTGTGCTGAATTCTACCCATACAGCAAGTCATTGTCCTTGCAACTTCACTATGCTAATGTATAAATAATATGAAATTGGGCCATTTATCAAGATCAAAGGTATATTAAAGGTCAACAAAACTTTTATACAAAAAAAAATAAACATTGAATCCAAAGATTCTTTGACACTATAGACAAAACTGTGTCTCATATCTCTGACTCTGTTGGGAACCGCCCTGACTGGTATCAGAAGCTGAAACCCCCACCTAGGCTAAGGCTAAGGGAATGCCCTTGGAACCGTAAACCAGCGAGGAGACAAAAGCTTATCTCCCTGGCAGGAATGCTGCTTCAGCTGCTTTATTCATAACTGAACCCCAAAAAGCTTGGTCGGTTAGCCAAAGACGGGTAAGATTCCCCATGGGGGGAACGACCTAAGCCAGCCACAATCACTTTGGGAGGCCCCCTAAAAGAAGGACTTAGGGGGGCTGCAGCAAAAGGGGGTGATGGACCCTCGCTCCTTGGCTTTGACATAGCCTGAGTTCTCATTGTCTGGGAGAAAATCTCCTTATTGCCTTAGTTCTGGTGCTAAGCCTGAAACAATGACAGGGTGGTGCAGCTCTGTGCTGAAAAGGGCAGATTCCCTGGGTGATCAGGCCTAAGAAAGAACATGTAAATTACTGTGAAACCTTCTTTGTTTAGAATGCTCTCAGTTGAATGAGAAGGGTCCAAGGAGGAAGTTGGTTCCTCAAAGTCTTACAGCTCTTTGACCCCCACTCAATAGACCAGCAGAGTTCCTTGTTTTCTATAGTTCCTTACTCCCCCCTGATAAGTACTGTACTTTACCTGAATTATTATGCAAAATAAGCCCAATAAAAGCAGATATGGATGGTAAATCAGGGCGCTCCCCACTAGGGGGGGTGGCCATTTTGTCCCTACTTCCCCACAGAAACTAGTTTGTCTCTGTGCATGTTTGTTTTTTCTCTCGCGTGTTTTTCGGCGAGCCATCCACAGCATTCCGTGGTCGCTGCTGGCTGGTGACCCACGCGCAACATGACTCACCATAGGTGACCTCTCCAATTAACTCACCTATGGTTGTGATAAACCAATTCTATATAAGCATCAAGGTGCCAGCTAGTGGGTATATTTGTTGAGGGACAAAACTTGTGATTAATAAAATGATTAAAGGACATGGGGGAGGGGGAGATTTGGATACCTACCAACTCCCATAAAGTTAGTTAAGCAAGAGAAATGACCTCTAAAGATCTGCTGTATATAGCCTTGGATCTGTAGTCAACAGCAGTGTATCATACATTTAGAATTTTATTAAGAAGGTATATCTTATGCAAGTGTTCACAGTAAAGTAAAATTTAAAAAAGTAATAGACCTGTTAAAAATATAATTCCTGGCCCTGGCAGGCGTAGCTCAGTGGATTGAGCATGGGCTACGAACCAAAGCATCGCAGATTCGATTCCCAGTCAGGGCACATGCCTGGGTTGCAGGCCATGGCCCCCAGCAACTGCACATTGATGTTTCTCTCTCTCTCTCTTTCCCCCTCCCTTCCCTCTCTAAAAATAATAAATAAAATCTTTAAAATATATATATATATATATAATTCTTTATCTTTGTAGGTAAGTCTTAAATGTTCCTCAAAATTTTAAATTACAGAGGTATTAGTTATTATATTAGCCAACTTCCCAAATTACCTTAATTATCCAAACAGTCTTAATGTCCTTTAATATTATTGCTAGTGTTACAGAACACAACAAGGGGGGCCTGGGATGATATACTATTATTGAAAGAAGGCCCCGGGTCCGTTATGTCCGCCGCCAGAGGAAAGACGTCTCTCAATGCCAGAGATTCGTGAAAAGGAAAGGAAACGTTTATTTAATGCTATACAAACTTAAAGTAGTGACCTAATGTCTTCACCAAAATCCCAAAGTCCCTTAAAAACACCCACAAACAGACACAGTCCTTCCTTCCTTCCCCCTTTGCCCAGTCCAGAATACCGTATCTCAGGAAAGGAAATAGAAGTCCATGGCTCAGGCAGTCCTCTGGTTCTTCCCAGTTAGTACTCCATCTCGACTGGGAGACCTCCCTGGGTCCCCGGCACCCTCAGCTGAGTCGCCGGGATCTCTGCTAAAACCAGGTGGTGGTTCCCCCTTCTAAAGCTTTGGGGGTCCCCACTCTGCCAGGCCACATGGTTCCCTCTCTCTGGGATGCGGGAGTCTCCACTCTGCTAAAGACGCGTGGTTCTCTCCCTCAGGGCTGCCGCGTGGTTCTCCTCCAATGGCTGCACGTGGCTCTTCTTCTCAGGGCTGCACATGGCTCTCCTTCCTAAAGCAGCATGGTTCTCTCTTCTAAAGCAGCATGCTTCTCCTCCTCTCAGGGCTGTGCATGGCTCTCCTCCTAAAGCAGCATGGTTCTCCCACACTCGGCTTCACATCCCAGAACTCGTATCCTTCCAGCTTTTCTGGGCTGCCATCATGAGTCTGGGCAGGCGTGGCCCCATGTCCTGGAGCCAATCCTCTCTGAGCTCCCATGCAGGCACTGTAACTCAGGGGACCCGCCCCCCCCAGTTACATCTGGGTGGGGAAGTTACTTCTGGGTGGGGAAGTTACTTCCATTCCCCTGGCTTAGAGCTGATCACAGCTACTTAACCTATCTATGCAACCAGCCAAAGGCTATAGATATGTTAAATGACCAACCCAGAGGTTAGCTGCAAGGCTGTTGCTATGCAAAACAGCTCTCAATGGCCCTGCTCCATTTGTCCCTTCCCCCAACCCACACCCTGGGGTGGGGGATGGAGACATCTTAAAATCTCCTGGACACCTTAAGTTCTGGACCGCATTTCAAATGTCCATTTGGGGTCCCCCCTCTTGGCTGCACCCTGTAACACTAGTAGGAGAACAAGTTTACCACAGTATATGCAGAGGTGCAAAGTAAGCGCAACTTTTTTGTCTCTATGCAACTATATTAATCTCCTTCACACATGCCTAGAGACTGGATAATATACATAAACATCTCTTTAAACTCTGTTCAATGTGATAATTTAAATGAATTCTTTAGCTAAATGTTTTGTTACTTTAAATAGTGTGGTTAGTCTCTCAGAGTCTCCTCTCTCCCCATTCTCCACAAAGGGATATGTAAGTGAATCAGAAATATCAACTGATAAAATGTTAGAGGGGCCAACTGATGAAGGGCCTACAAGCCATGCTAAGAAGCTTGGGCACTGTTCAGTAGACCTATGAAAAGGCACTCAATGTCACTAATCATCAGAGAAATGAAAATTAAAACCATAATTAGATATCACCTCACACCTGTCAGAAAGCCTATCATCAATAAATCAACAAACAACAAGTTTTGGTGAGAATGTGAAGAAAAGGAAACCCTTGCGCACTGTTGGCAGGACTCCAAATTGGAGCAGCTGCTATGGAAAACAGTATGAAGGTTCCTCAAAAAATTAAAAATAGAACTACATTATGACCTAATAATTCCACTTCTGTGTATTTATCCACATAAATACAAAACACTGATTGGAAAAGATATATGCAACCCTATGTTTATTGTAGCATTATATACAATAGCCAAGATGTGGAAACAACCTAAATGCCCATCAGTGAATGATCTGATAAAGAAGATATAGTATGTGTACCTGGGGTGTCAAACTCATTTTCACTGGGGTGCCACATCAGCCTTGCAGTTGCCTTCAAAGGGCCAAATGTAATTTCAACTCCTTAACAGTTAAGGAGTAATTACATTTATACAGTCCTAAAATTATTTCAGCCCTTTGAGGGCAACTTCAAGGCTGATGTGGACCTTTGTGAAAATGAGTTTGACACCCCTAGTATGTACAGTGAAATATTACTCAGCCATAAAAAATCTTACCATTTGCAATGGGATGGCTGGACCTGGATGATATTATGCTAAGTGAAATAAGAGAAAAACAAATGCTACATAATTTTATTTATATGTGGAATCTCAAGAACAAAATAAATGAACAAAGAAAACAGAAATAAACTCATAAGTACAGAGAACAAACTAATGGTTGCCAGATGGAAGGGGGTTTGGGAGGTTGAGTGGGAAAGGTGAAGGGATTAAGAAGTACAAGTTGATAGCTGCAAACCAGTAATGGGGTTATAAAGTGCAGCTCCAGGAATTTAGCCAATATAGTTGTAATAAGTATGTCCAGTACCAGGTGGGTACTAGACTTATCAGGGGGATCACAATGTAAATTAAATAAATGTATAACTGGTATGCTGCACACCCAAAATTAATATAATATTGACTGTAAACTATAATTGAAAAATTAAAAAAAGAAACAGGCACTTTTCTATGGATAACAGGAATTTATTAGAGAAGTTTTAGGCAGAAAATTAGATTATAAGTTGGGGGTACATGCTGCTAGTTGTCCAATTGAATACCTATTCCATCCCCAACCTCTTTCCTCCTTCACCACTTTCCACAGTGGAGTGTGGAAAAATATGAGACGTTCACTTGTAGACCCACCTTTTAGCTAAGAAGACTATATCACCCAGTTCTAACCAATGAATTGTAAGGGGAAATCTTCCAGAGATACTCTGTGAAAATTTTGTCTTCCTAGAAAAAACAGAAATTCACAAGGCTTTGAAATATGAAGGCTTTGAAGTAAGACATACTGCATAGAGTTCTAACTGCCATTTTGCAACCATAGCACCTCAAGTATGAAAGTAAAGATCCAGCAGTGAATAACAAAGTAGAAATAAAGAACCAGGGCCCTTGATCATGTCATGTAATCACTGAACAAGCCCTGGACAGATGCTTTTAGATAAGCCCTCATATGTGAGAAAACTGATGTTGTAGTACTTAAATCACCACTAGTTGTGTTTTCCCTTATTTGCAGTTGAACCAAACATTGGAAATTGGTACGGTGTTACCTAGATCACTCTGACCAGAGTAGGGAGTCAGAAGGGGAAAGACTAAAAAGTCAGAGGGACTAGGGAACTGTTGTAATGTTAGAAGCAAAAGATGAGAATGGGACATTAAAGAGAGGGCAGACACATAGATATGCAGAAAGTAAAACTTCTTTAACTTTGCTTTACACATAGGAACAGAATAGGACAGGTTATTTAGGTTTTAGTCTAGGTCACTGGCCCTTAGGATATAGAAGTAGCAGATTTGAGTGTGAAGATGAATTTCAGTTTAAGAAATGTCAAATCTGAGATATCTGTGCAGCATCATGTGAAATGATCCAGTGGACAGATGAACTTGTAAGTAAAAACATTCCTATGTAGCAATATGTATTTGCGATTCATTAAAATCACAGCTAAAAACCACCAGAGGGGAAGAGATCACTCAAAGAGTGTGGGGAGCCAGAGGGGCCAAAGACCAAAGCTTAGGGAACACCAAGATTTAAGGGCAGAGTAGAATAAGGAGCAAGTGAAGACTGGGAAGAAGCCATAATGTCTGAGTCAGTCTATTGTGGCTGAGTTTTAGACCCATGTGTAAAATTATCAAAAGATAAAACTATCAGAGAAAATCAGAAACAAAAACCAAAGCTGAATTTATTGCTTCCTAACGCTAGGAAGAGCTATATTGGTCAGACACAGTCATTGAGGGAAGCGAATTGTGAATCAAATATAGATTTTTGTGGGGATGCATTTGTTCGTGTTTGAGTTGGTCACAGAGATAAAGGTGGACTGATGTCAGCCTTGGAAGAGTGTTCCCTGGAGCAAGACCGTTGCCAAATATGTGAGTTTCTAAGGGTCAGAATATCACCGACTTGTTGGTTTTCACAGGCATGTACAATGAAGTGAGTTGTCACTGACCAATTAGAGATGTTTAAAATGAGTTCCAAAGTTTGCTTGTTAACACAGTCATAGAACTGCTGTTGATTAATTTAAAAGTTTTAAACCTGTTCTGGTGGTTGTTGCCAAGGCTGTAGAAAAGTCAGACCTTTACTAGGAGTATGGAGACATTTTATTCTCAAAGTTAAGTAAGTTAAATGGTACGAAGTAAGACAAGGGCTGATATGTGTCCATTAGGTTTAGCAATTTAACCTCAGGAGCAATTTCAATGGTGTAGATGAAGAACTAAATGACTGCCTTTCTGTACTAACATGGTCATGCTCACAGTTTTCTCCCAGAGCAGAAATCCAGAAGGAAAAGGCTGTATCAAAAAAAAAAAAATGTAAAGGGGAGTAGTAAAGAAAAGCTAGCATTTATTGACTAGCTGTATGCTAGAAATTGTGCTAGGTACCTGACATATGTTACCTCATTTAAATCTCACAACTATGTCTTAAGACAGCTATTAAGAGCAGTAGAGGTATATCCATTTTATAAAAGATAAAGCTGAGGCTCAGAGCACTAAATAATCCATCCAAGGTCATACAGCCAGTGACTGGCAGGGAAATAGCTAGAAACAAGGCTTGTGTGAATTCAAATTCTAGGCTTGTGCCATTGGATCACGTCGCTGCTGAAGAGGAGAGGGCGTGAGCTCTGAGTTGTTACATCTCTTCCAATCTTCCTCTTCCCCTTTGAGGTGTTTCCCCAACCACCTGCAAGACAGTGACCAGGAATGTAGGTGATGTAGGTGCAGCCAGAGACCCTGAGAGTACAGACTCTAAGAAGAGCATCCCAAGAAAGACTTGCCACTGCTCACACAGGAAGAATGACTGAAGAGCAGGTATTTTTGTTAAGTCATCCTAAGATTTAAAAATATATAATTCTCTGAGTGTTTTATGTAGGTGACTAATAAAACTGCAGCACTTGGTCAAGTATCAAGCAAGTTGTTTTCTTGACTGACAGATACTCATACATTTATTGCCTTATAATTACTGAATGATACTTTCTCATGACAATGTTAACAATCTTGAGATTGAAATGAACCACCTAGTAAACAAAATGCAATTGGTAATTTGATAATAATTTGCCATTATTTATACTTCTTAATCCATCCTGGGATGGTGCCATTTTCTTTCTCTGTACTTATTCATTACAAACAGAGCTGAATCCTAGAACAAAATATAATGTTCTTGAGCTCCCAAAACCTTCAGTCTTTGGGGACATTTGAGCTGATACTGTCTTTAAAAATACTGACATACTAAGTTCTAAATATGTTTTTTTTTTAGATTTTATTTATTTATTTTATTTATTTTTAGAGTGAGGGGAAGAAAGGCAGAGAAACACTGATATAAGAGAGAAACATCGATCAGTTGCCTCTAGTATACTCCCCAACTGGGGCCCAACTCCTCAACCCAGGCACGTGCCCTGACTGGGAATCAAACCAGTGATCTTTCACTTTGTGGGAAAACACACAATCAACTGAGTCACATCGGTCAGGGTTGCAAGTCATTGTGGACTACTGTCCAGTGTGACCATTCACAGAAGAAAAACACCATGCACTGAGCTGACTATGTTCCTGAAGTACCTCCATGGGGATTTCTCATATTCTTTCAATGAGCACTTCATAGGGTATCTCATTTATTGCACAATTTGCCCCCAACTGCTTTTTGGGGTGATGGAAAGGCATTCAGCTACATCCTGGGACAATCTTTCTTCTCATCAATAATAACAACTTCCAACACAAAAGACAACTTAAATTTTATAAAAGCATGTGGGAAATGCTTCCTTTGTGTTCCTTTTCACCAAGTTCTGCTTTCCACAAAATGATGGGGAGTACATGAACTTTTTTGCTATACAAAGAAATTTGCCATAACAGTTTTCAACCACCATGGCATTTAATGTTTATTATGCATTTATAGAATGTTAGATGCTTGGGGAAACCCAAATATGAACATCTATAATCAAGGCAATAAGAATTATTCACTGAAATGTCCCAACTTCATAATTCAAAATTACCACTCAATCCCACCAAGTTCTGTTTATGAATTAGCTGAGATTCTCCCATTTAAATTAATACAGCCAGAACATGTATAATGCACTACGGGGTGGGGATTGACTGAGGGAATGAGGCATGGGCAACATAGGGGAAGGAAACAGGGGAAAAATTGGGACAACTGTAATTGAACTTGAAAAAAATCAATCAATTAACTAATAAAGCCATCTTTCAATGCATATCCTATGGGGATGTAATCTTTCTACAGCTCAGCAGCTCCTGATGGGCCCCTATCAAGCCCCCCAAATAATTAATTTTACCACAGACTATTAAGAATAAAGTTTTTCAAAAATTATTGAAAGAAAACCCCTGTCTCCAAAGGTACCACATGTCTCTGCAAAGAGAACAAATAGCTCACTCTACATCTAGACAATAACCAAAGGAAAAGATCTCCTGTCATACAAGGTAGGCAGCCTGACACTGGCTGCTGATGGCATGTGGGTCTACAAGATCATGCAGCAAAGTGACAGTCACTCTGGGACAACTGAGGGGTGGTCCTCCAGGACCATCACTAAGGAGAAGACATACGGTGGTGTAGCAAAGCAGCATACCTTACCCCAGAGAAATGCTTGATGGGGAAAATGATTCTTGAAAACAGATGGTTACAAGACAGGTTGATTATTGATTAGCAGGCCAATCCCAAATGGAAGAGAGCTTTCCCACTCATTTGTTCTAAATAAGTTCTAGAAGAATGCATGGAAGGGACAAAATGATGCCAGAGCAGGGAATTATTAGTTTGTCCTGGTCCCAGAGGTTCATCTGTTAGTCCTTCATGAATCCAAAATGTCAGCAAAATGTTCTGTTCGTCTGAGTGGAGAAAGCAACAGATCAAATCTCTGTGCCTCTTATGGGTCTCAACGACAGCGAAAGTAAATGGAGTGTCTGAGATCCACAATTACTTGCAGACAATCCCAATAACTATGCTGCAGCCTGTCCATGTGGAAAATAAATCACTATCTAACATGTTACAGAGGGGATTGTAAGGAAAAACTATATAACCAATGTTGGGCAGCAACTGAATGGAGACCCACGCTAAAGACTCCATTCAAAGGTGTTCAAAGTTCAGTTGAGGAAGCACTTTCCCCTTAAACAAAAGAGCCTGGAGGCTTCTTTAAAAAATATTATTTCCAAATATTTATCTAACAAATGCACTCATGTAACCAGACAAGTTAAAAAAACATAAAGCCCTATGAGCTCCTCAAAAGATAATGTAGGGTTAGGAGCCCATCAAGCCAGAACCTAAGACGTCAAACCCAAACTCCTATCTTTTATTTTAGTTCTAATCCCCACATCTGTGGCCCATAGAACCATTTTAAGAGCAGAATAACTTAGTAAAATTCTCTGTTACCTGATTCAAAATAAAGCTGTTCCTGTCATATGTCTTTGGTTCTTAGTTTGGCATTCTCTAGAAAGACATATTTTTCCACATTGGTCTCTAAGAGGACTGCTATACATAGAATAGAAGATGAATAGATACACTTCAAATCTGTGCCAAGACTGAAGCAGAAAAGGAAATCTGGGCTTTATTGTATTTGTATTACTCACTCATCTGCTTCATTTCTCATATTGCTGACATAAATTGGAATCATATAATGCTTGCTGGAAAACTGCTCTCAGATTATTTTATGAAACCACTATCAATATAAAAAGAACCACAAAGCAAAAGTTAAATATTGCACAATGAAGTTTTCCTTCTCTTCAGTAGACCATTATGGTCCCCAGACCAGGCCTTAGCCCCTAGGAATGGTTTAGCAATCTCCTTTTATTTCTGCTTCTGT
Organism: Phyllostomus discolor; assembly: GCF_004126475.2. Taxonomy (NCBI): domain Eukaryota; kingdom Metazoa; phylum Chordata; class Mammalia; order Chiroptera; family Phyllostomidae; genus Phyllostomus; species Phyllostomus discolor. The sequence goes on from NC_040906.2 coordinate 148,869,980, forward strand.
TAAACCTTTATCTGTTCTTTAGATGTCCCTGATAAACATTAGAATGATTTGATATTGTTTCTGTATACACTTGCCATCTATGTAAAATTCATTTAATATGTACCAAAGGGATTAATTAGCCTCCCTTTTCTTGACGCCGTATTGTCACAACAACAGGTAGCCTTTGAACCAGGAATTCTATATAGTTTCTCCATTAAACCAAAGCACCAAGGACTGTTCTTTATGAGTAGGGGTGACTCCTGTACCACCCTTCTCTCTCCTCTTGGTCCTCACTAAGCTGTCAACTCTCTGACCCCCTGCTAAGGGCCCCAGACCATATCACTACCCTCCCTCTCCCCTATTCCATACTCAGACTCTTCTTTTCTGTCCCTTTTCTCCTCTCTTAAGCCCTCTTCTTTCATTTGTTCCTCTTGGTCCCCTTGAAACATGTGACTCTATGTTACTCAGTTGGTGCTGAGGCCAACCACAGACCTACTGGTGCATGGGAAAATGGTTCTGAGCAGAGCTGGAATCTGCTTAGATTTTGCTGGGACTGGATTTTGCTTAGACTTCTCTTACTATTTAACATAATTAGTCAACATTTTGTTTGAAATTTTAAGGTATTGTCTGCTCAAGTAAGTATGAAATATCCTGAATGACTACAAACATAAATGGCATTAGCAACTCAGGGTTTCAAGGTACAACCATTAATCACAGAACATGGAATTCCAACCCATAGATTTCCAACAAAGGGAAATGTGTGTTTATGAATAGAAGCTTTAGTATCTTCTCTTTAAAATAAGAATTCATCTTACCAAAATTAAGATACTCTGTTTTTACTAACTTTTAAAATCTCCAGTAGCTGAAAGGACGAAGTCATTGAAGTTCATTATAGTCCTTGATGTTTTAGAAATAAGTTCAATGACTATGACTGACTCTGAATAGAGATTCTCATCATCACATAAAACTGAGGAAGTGAGCATTTCACACTACTCACAAACTGGACTCTCATAATTTTTTTAATCCTCATCTGAGGACATTTTTTTCCCATTGTTTTTGAAGGGAGAGGAAGGGATAGAGAAAAACATTGATGTGAGAAAGAAATATTAATTGGTTCCCTCCCATTCAGGTTCAGACCGAAGATTGCACATGCCCAGAATGGAGAATCAAACCCACAACCTAGGCATGTGCCTTGATCAGGAATCAAATGTGAAACCTGTCAGTTATAGGACAACACTTCAACCAACTTAGCCACACTGACCAGAGCTGGACTGTCATGATTTTTTTACACCTCTTCAATACAGTATATATGAAACCTAGATTTATAGAAATAAACCTTATGGGAAGAAAAATTTTAGACTATCTCTATCTGTGATATTGCAAAGTATCCCAGACACATGAGGTGGGATGGGAATAAAGGACAGAAAACTGTACTTGAACAATTAAAATAAATAAATTTTTTAAAATTAGCAGAAATTTCAGAAAGTTATTTTTTTAATTAGGTACAGATAAAAATGTCTACAATCTCTCCTATGTAAAAAGAACAAAATAAAACTATCATTTTAGGTTAACAAAAAAGATATCAACAGTTGCTTTTAACATTAAAGATACTTTAGAGTGTTAGTCAAATGGAAGAGAGCCCAGAAATAAACACACCTTTAGAGTCAATTCATATTCGACAGAGGAAGCAAGCACATACAATGGGCTAAAGATAGCATATTCAATAAATGGTGTTGGGAAAACTGGATGGAAAAATAAAACTTGACCACCTTTTTATACCACACACAAGAATAAATTCAAAGTGGATTAAAGACTTAAATGTTAGACCTGAAACCATAAAAGTCCTGGAAGAAAACATAGACAGTAAAATCTCCAACATTGCTTATAGTAATATTTTTTATGATACATCTTCCCAGGCAAGGGAAATGAAAGAAAAAAAAAAAAGCAAATGGGACTACATCAAAGTAAAAACTTTTTCACAGCAAAAGAAACCATCAACAGAATAAAAAGACAACCCACTGAATGGGAAAACAAATTCTCCAAAACATCTGATAAAGGGTTAATGTCCAAAATTTTAACAGTGACCAGAGTGGAGAGGGGAGGGAATTTCAGGGGAAGTGGGGAAGGGTTTACAAGAACTAGTGTAAAGGACACATGGACAATAACAAGGGGGCAGGGTGGAGATGGGAGGGAGAAGGGGAGGTCTGGAGGGGTGAGCTGGGATGGGGGTAAAGGGAAGAAAACCGTACTTGAACAACAATTAAATTTTTTTTTTAATTTTTAAAAATAAGTCATAAAACTCAACACTAGAAAAAAAATCCAATTAAAAAACTGGGCAAGGGCATGATTAAACACTTCTCCAAAGAGGACATAATGATGGCAAATAGATATATGAAAAGATGCATAATGTCACCAATCATCAGAGAGATGCAAATTAAAACCACAATGAGATATTGCCTCACACTGGGTCAGGATGGCTGTCATCAGTAAATCAACAAGTTCTGGCAAGGATATGGAGAAAGGGGATCCCTTTTGCACTGTTGGTGGGAATGCTGATTGGTGCAGCCACAGTGGAAATCAGTATGAAGTTGCCTCAAGAAAGTAATAATGGAACTGACTTATGACCCAGCAATTCTACTTCTGGGAATTTATCCAAAGAAATCTGAAACACTGATTTGAAAGAATATAAGCATTAATTTCAAGGAATATATGTTCATTGCAGCATTGTTTATAATAGCCAACATTTGGAAGCAGCCCAAGTATCCACCAGAAAATGAGTGGATAAAATAACGGTACATTTACGCAATGGAATTCTACTCAGCCATAAAAAAGAAGAAAATACTATTCTTTGTGCCAGCATGGATGAACCTGGAGAACATTATGCTAAGTGAGGTAAGTCAGTCAGAGAAAGATAAATACCATATGATTTCACTCATATGTGGAATCAAATGAACAAAATGAACTAACAAGCAAAATAAGAACGGACTCATAGAGAACAGGCTAATGGATCAATAGTGGAGAGGCTGGGGGTGAAGAGGTAGAGCAAAAGAGAAAAAGAACATGGACAACAGTGTGGTGATTGCTCGAGCAGGGGGTTGGGTAGAGGCGGAAGAGGGTATAAGGAGGATAAATGGTAATGAAAAATACAATAAAAATGAAATAAAATGAATACAACAAAATAAATAAAGTAAAATGGAAGAGATGTTTCCTCATAAGTTGGTATACTACATTAGCAGGTATAATTCTATATGTTCAGGCTTCTTCATCTAAAGTGGACAAATTTACTGCTATATATTTCTTTGGGTGACAAAGCATTTTATTTATACTCCTCACAACTTGTATTCATTTGTTTATTATTTCATTTAACGAGCTCCTCAGTCTCCAATACCACCATATCACCTCAGAACATAAGTGTTTCTCATATGCCTACTTCAAACACTACAGATGCTTTCCATTATAGTCAAATCCAATCCAAAGTCCTTTTCAAGGCTTGGGAGACTTCACATAACTGGGCTCCTACACACCTCTCCCACTCCCTTCCAAATACCTCTCCCCTGCCACTCACATGGCTTCTCCTCTCGATCTCAAGGCTCCAGCCATCTGGGCTTCATCCTGTAGGTTCCATTCCCAATGTCTCTATTCCTCTCCCCTTGGGCAGCTTCTTCTCATTCTTCAGTTTTCAGCTTCCAAGCCACTTTGGAGTGGCCTCTCCTACAAAAAGCATCCAAAACTAGCTCCATTTTGTTCATTAGATTCTATGTATGGGTGAAATTATATGGTATTTGTCATTCTCTGACTGATTTATTTCACTTAGCATAATGTTCTCCAGGTAGAGACAGACTCATAGAAAGCATGATGAAAGCTAAGGGAGGGATGGGAGTGAAACAGAGGGATTGAACCAAAAGGAAAGAAGGTCTCAGGGACATGGACAACAGTGTGGGGATTGCAAGGGTTGGGGGTAAGGGGACTAAATCGTCTGTTTAATATTCTTTAAGGTCTCCCGTAGGTAATAAGATAATAATACGAATACTACTTATAATAGAAAACAATTGCTGAGCAATTACTGTGTGCCATAAACTTGTGTTAATTCGTTTAATCCTTATAAAAACTTTTTGAGGTATATATTATTAGCCCCATTTTATAGATGAGGAAACTGAGGCACAGGGAAGCTTAAAACCATAAATGGCTGACAAACATCTCTGTGATCTGTATCTCCAACCTCACTTTTTTGTCATGAAGTTTACTTTTATTTTATTTTCTAATTAAATTTATTGCAGTAACATTGGTTAATAACATTATATAAATTTCATATGTATAACATTATAATTTGGTGTATATATATATATATATATACACACCCTATTGCATGTTCACCCCCCAAAGTATAAATTCTTTCCCTTCCCTTATATTTAACCCCCTTTATTCAGTTTGCCCTCCTCCCACCCCCTTTCCCCTCTGGTAACCACCATTCTATTGTCTGTATCTATGAGTTTGTTTTTGTTTGTTCATCTGTTGCTTTTTGTTTTATATCATATGAGTGAAATCATATGGGTTTCTTCATTTTCCATCTTACTGCTACTGTTACATCTTGTTTTACTCTTGGTGGGAATGTAAATTGGGCCGACCACATTTTTTACAAGTCTACAGCTTCTATTTAGCATGCAAAAAACACAAGATGTTTTAACCTGAAACACAATAGGAATAGACTTTTTCTCACCTTTCAAACCAGATTGGGCTTTTTCTTCCCCCCTCAAAAGCCTCTACTCCTCAGTCTGTTCCTTTCCCCTACCTTACTGGGCTGCCTGTAACCCTCCCTGTGTAGATCAAAATGTTGTCCATTTCTTAGAATCCTGCTGTAATCACTCATTTGATTTTGACCCTAATCCGAAGCCTTCCACTAACAACCTATAACCTCATTGTTGACAGAAGCCACTTGATAAATGCACAGTCTCTTAGTTGTTTGTTTGGTTCCTTGAATTAACTACCTTTTCATATGCATTGATTCATCTCCTAGCAATAATATAAGCTCTTCAAGAACAGGAATTACATTTTATTCTTCTTCATTCTCTGGCACTGTCTTGTAGGTATGTATCACAGACGCCTAGTGGGTATCTATCGTTTGATTTGTCAGTTGGTCTTCTTCCCACTTTCTGGGATCATTGTCAGAAGAGAGTTCGGAAATATCTGGCACTGAGTTCCCAAATATTTAGCTCCAGTGTGAATCATGGTATTTCCATCTCATACCTGAAAGAACTAGTATTCCACTAATTACAGAGTACAGCCAAGAAAACCTTTTGCACATTTTTTACCTGTAATTATCTCCATACAATTTCTGTCATTGGGAAAGCTTGAAAAAAATACTCAGCACATCTCCCAAAAGCTGTGTTTTCCTTGTGTTTGACACATCACCACACACATCTGCTGCTGTGCTCTGATAGCACAGCCTTGCAGTCTGTTTCTATGGTAATGTAAGTTTACATAACACCAGCTTTTCAAAATCTTTATGAACATTTGTTAAGTATGTGAAAATTACATACACTGTAACTTCAAAATAATTCAATTCATGCTGTAGACATTAAGGCATTAATTATGAAATAAAATATGTAACAATACAAAAATACTTTATAACATTAAGAGGGGAAAGGAGTATGAATTCAGATCTATGCTGAGATTATGACTTGCAAACAACCTTCATTCTTTCCAACAAAACCATGATTCTGTGCAGATGCCTACCTTCTTCACAGGACCATGTGTTCAGACAAGTCTGCGCCCAGGCTGTTCCCAGGGAGGGGATGCATCACAAGTAGGTAAAGCATGATTTCTTTGCCTGGGGAAGCTTCTGAAGTCCCAATGCCCACCTTCCTCCCCACCCTCCCTGTCTTCCCCTCTTCACCCTTTCACATGCCCTTCCTCTGGTTTTGACAATTCTGGAGTAGGGCATGGCAACTTATGTCTTTAGAGCTCAGGTAATTTCAGTGTACAGCAGGATTTGGAATTACAGGTCTCAGCCAGTGGTTTCAAACTTTAGTGAGTCAAAAATTGTCATGAACCTTGTTAAGCCGCAAGGTTTTTTGCTTCAGGAAACCTGGAATGTGACCTAGGAATTTTATTCCTAACAAGTCCCCAGGTAATTTTAATGAAGCCAGTCTGCAATCACACTTTGAGAACTCTTGGCTCTTGACAATGAGCTTTTTTAAGTAAGTTGTTTTATATGTGATGTGTGAACTCTGGTAACTTTGCCTGCATCCTGGGGATGGCACCAGGACACAGAAGAGGGCAGGCCAAGAACTTCCCGAGGATGCAGAGAACACCTGATGCAATGCTGGCAGTACACCCTACTTTGGGCATTTTTTATGAGAATTTAAAAAATCTTATTTTTTAAGTCATTAAAGATGAGGCATTTGCTGTTTGCTGCTGAAAACATTCTACCTGATGTCTTTCTAAGATAACAATAGATAAGATAATCATGTTTCAAATGATAAAAATATAATGATTTTTCTCTTTCCAGATGTGCTTTTTATGCAACAAATATCACAAAAAGTAGCTTATTTTATTAAATCACTAATATAAAATGGAAGAGAAGGCAGGTGACTAGTTTACCTATTTATTCCATTTTTATAATAAATGCAATGTTTATTTTCTTTGTGTTATGTTTTTTATTTTAAAAAATATTTTCTATTAATAACTCATTCAGAGGCAAGATACCAAATTAGAGAACATCTCTAATTTGAGACCTTTGCTCAGTTTTCAGAGGAAAAGGGCCATAAATATGCCTCCAGATGAAAGAGTTTTTCCAAAATATATTTTGCCCTGATTTGAAAAAATACACAGCAGCTTTGTCATATTAAAAGACAAGTAGAAGAGTTAAAAGTATTGCTTTGAAGTTCCTCATGTTTTTGCTTTAACTCTGTTAAATGAATTTTCCATGTGTCTGTATCTCTAATCCCCCACATTCATTTGCTAGTGCAAATACCTACATTTAGGTATGAGGGAATACCCAAATCCTTCTTTCACACCCCCTTTCCATAGAGAACTGTTGTAGAAAACATTGTCATTTGGTAACCCAACTCCCATTTCTAGTCTCCCTGATGGTCTTCCACTTTAAAGACTCAAAAGCTAAATGCTCATTTTCCCAATTTCTATCGCAGCAAGAAGTGGCCATGTAACACAGTTCTGGCTCATTTTTAACATAAGTAAAAGTCTTCTAGGAAAGTTTTATCTCCCTCATTAAAAAAAAGACTAACAAAGTATCTCAAAGTGAATAATTCATAAGGGTAAGGTAGGGAAACAGGGAGATAAAACTTGCATAATGTTTTAAGTTATGTAGAAGAAATGATGTTGTTAAGTAGAAATAAGTTTGATTAGAATAATTCGGTAAAAATAGAGAATTAACACAATCAATACTTGAAAGTAAAATTTAGTGAGAAAGTATGCCATGATATCATTACTGACTGGAAAACTGGTGATATGTCAATTATTCAAAAGTCAATTTCTTTATTTTTGAGTAGACATCACCCAAAGTTTAACTGGTTTACATCTTACAGCCATTTAGGGAATAGGTGAAATTATACAGATTTTTAGCATACATTTTTCAATCTATTAGTTTGAAAAAGTTCACCAAGGAATTACATATTTAAAACTAGATATTTCACAGATGTTTACTGAATTGTTTTTTATGATTGGGTCAACTTTTTTCTAATACCCACTTAAGAAAATTTCCAGGCTAAAATTATTGTAGTTAGGCTCTAAGGAATAAATCTTCATTGCTTGTATCATTAGTTTTTCATTTGCTTGAGCAGAGCAAAACTACCATCTTACACAACTGAACTACTTGCGCTTACTTCTGTTAAAAGTGGGATCCTTATCAAGACCTCCAAATCTGAAAGGAGAATGTCAGTCCTACTTTCCAATCTACCAACTGGAAAGTGTGAAAGAGTAAGATTCTAAATTTAATCAATAATAGCAACAGTCTATACTCCAGAAACTTAAGAAGTAACCATAACTTCATGCCCACTGCCTCCCAGTAACTATCAAAATTTCATTGAGATAACCACTTTTTAAGAATTGCCTAAACTTTGGATAAGTGGGTAGCCCATAAATTATAAATTTCAATTCATCCTGAATCAAGCTGAAATTCTTGAGAGCCTGACCACATTGTCTGGTCCCTACAGAACTGCTCTTACTAAATAGACTTTGTGTAATAATTATGTCAATGATGTCCAAATGCAAAAGGTTTGGAACATAAACTAAGTTAAACAAATTAATTTACAGCAAAACTAATATTAATCATTAGTTGGGAAGAAGCTATAGCTAACAGTGTTGCCTGAACTATTGTAATTTCAACTCAAGCCCCTCTCCCTTTTTTCACATTTATGCATTTTCCAAGATGAGGATTCTATAGAGGATCATTTGGGAAATGCTACTGCAACTGGTATCCTGTGTTCCATGTCTGTATTTTTGTTGGTTTCTAAATCTGAAAGCCAAACTTTTTAAAGTTACTGTTGGGTTTCACATTTCATCTTCAAGTGAAACTTTTAGACCTTTATCCAAAGACCTGCACCATTTTGAGAACTGAAGAGAATTCAGAGAGTCAAATATCTGCCTTTGTTTATAAAGTAGTTAGAAGTGTATACAGGTGGAGAAGTTAAATTGTAATACAATGTAGTCATGGCATAATAACAACCAAACCTATGAGTTATTGGATACCTGCTGTGTCTTCATTTGCTATGCAAGCTTCCTTATATATGGAATCTCATGAGTCTCTAAATATTAGTATATAGTATTATTCCCATTTTCATATAGAAAAACTGAGACTCAGAGATATTAAATCCTTTGCCCAAAGCCATACAACTAGTAAGTGACAGAGATGGAAATGAAATCCAGATATGATTCTAAAACATGTTTTTTCTCTTATTACTTCACCTGTATGCCTCCTGTACACAAATGTTAGTTATGTAGTAGTTAAGGAAGAGAACTGATGAGAGATGCAGCATCCAATAGAAACTCATGAGTGATTGAGACTGAAACTAACAGTGAAAGATCCATAGCTTTTAAATAAATAAAGGAAGAAGAAAAGCCATTTCCAGTAAAGGGAATAGTTAGTATACGCAAACATGAATTTGGGACTGAGCCAGTTGAGATGCCTCAATAAATTATGTAAAAATGATTTTCTTTATAACCTCAAATGACTAGGTCAAAATATATTACAATGCTCTGAAGACTACATAGGCTGATCAAGAATAAGACTACGAAATTTAGGAGAGTCTGTGATGCTTGTGGACCCTGGCCCTGGGGAGGCACCTTCCAAAGAATGATCAGGAGGCTCTAGACAGGCTTACTGTTGATTGGCCAGTGTATGGTAAATGTAGTCAGTCTGGCTCCCTCACCCAGATGTCTGGGTAACTAAGATAAGTAGTGTTGTTACAGGAAAGTGACTTAGACAGCTTCAGGATTTGCAAAGTGAAATTTTATTCACGCATGTGGACCCAGAGTAGGCAGTCTCCAAATTCTGGGCCCCAAGCCCAGGCAGGGGCTTGCTTATATTCTTGCTGCAAAGGTGGAAGCAGAATGCGGGGGTTAGCGAGCAGCCTTGAGATAACTGCTACCTGAGAATGGCTACTGCACAGTATGTCCTGTCACAGTGTCCCTATAGCCTTGAGACTGGGTCTAATGAACTGTATTCCCATAACCTTGTCAGGGGCCGACATGTGCAAAATCATGCTATTATCCAGTATTTTGTCATCCTGCTGGCTATGTGTACATTTAGTATATAAGGGAGTTGGGACTTCCCACTGGAGGACACACAGCTTGCAGGGTATGTGAATCACTCCACCCTTGAATAAAGACATGTCAAGCATTCCCACAGCTCTGCAACTTTTCTCCCATCTGCCCAAATCCAAAGTGAACCTGCCCAGCCTTGACTGGCTGCAAGACAGCCAGTCTGGCTTGATGCCCCTGAGAAAAGCTCGATCTGGGGTGTCAAACTCATTTTCATTGGGGGCCACATCAGCCTCACAGTTGCTTTCAAAGGGCCAAATGTAATTTTAGGACTGTGTACATGTAACTACACCTTAACAGTTAAGTGGGAGCTCAGAGCTGCTGCCAGGTAGAAACAAGGTGCTGGGCACAATAAAACAAGGTGGAGGGCCAGATTCAGCTCGTAGGCCTTGTGTTTGCCACCTGTGCTCTACATTCAGGAAAACATGGTGAGAGAGGCAAAAGCAGCCCCGCTCTCTCCAAGAAGCTGGGAAAGGTGGCTGGGAGACAGGCAGGCTGATTCACCTCCAGGTGGAGAAGGTGTTTTGAGCATTTAGATTTCTTTTCCTCTCATCCTCTCACCTTTTCTGAAGAGCCACCACAATACAAAGCAAGCAGTAAATTATTTTTGTAATGTTACCTGCCTTTACTAGGCAAAATCATCTTGGGGAAAACAAATATGGTGAGGAATTCACATGGAGTTGTTAATACCTTGGCCATTGAGTCAAATGTGTCTTGTTTAGATGCTTTAAATGGTGAAAACAAAATATATGAACAGGCCTAGAAGAGTTCCCCAAACTTCTTCTAAGAAGTTTAATTATCTGAAATATTAAAAAAAAGAAAAAAACCTAAAAGTCAAAACTCTTTTTCCAGGTCACTGCCCCAGGGCATTCTAATTCAGTGGTTCCAACAAGGTACCTAGAGTTTTGTATTTTTAACAGAATTTTTGGACAGTTCTTATCATCAGAGAAGTTTGGGAATTGCTTCAATCCCGATTGCTCCATGTGTGGTCCAATATCAGTGTAGCTGGAACTTGTTAAAAAGGCAGAAGCTCAGGCTCCACCCCACACCTACCAAGTCAGAAATCTCCCCGTTAACAAGATGTTCAGGTGATTCTTGGACATTTAAAGTAGAGAAGCACTGTGTTCTCCAACTTTAATTTGCAGATGAATCACCTGCTATCTTGGTAATATGCAGGACCTGGTCAAGTAGATCTGAGGCACAATCAAGATTCAGGATCTCTAATAAGCTCCCAGTGACTTAGATCATGACTTCGATTGCTGGTTGGTCTGTAGACCACACTCTGAGGAGCAAGGGCCCAGATTAAGGATCAGTGTGAGGATTAATAATATGAAACAAACAATAATGACTGAACTGCACATAGATTAACAGGGATCTGGTCTCAAGGTTAAATGTGCTAGGTTAGTTGCATCAGTATTTTAGAGTGCTAATGCTTTTGGGTAACTTGAGTCCTGTCCATGCCCTCCACCATCACTTCTCTATCATGAATGCATGACTAACCTTCTTGCTTTATTTCTCCTTCTGGTAACAAAGCTTCTGACCATGAAGTAGATCACTGAAAAAGGTCCTCTTCATTCGCAGCAGTAATCTCTACTGCATTACTTTGTCCCAAGCATCGATTCATCTGTTGCTAAGTTGGTTACCAGAAAGTGGTGTGGTTAGTAGTCCCTAATCAGTTACTACATTAGTTTCTGAACTTTCATATCATTCAACTTCTTTGTTAAGGATACGTTTATTCTGCAAAACCTTCAGAATTAAGCCTCCACTTGAGACAGGATCAAATGCTCAAAACACTTATCCTTCTATAACCTGTCTTATGATGTTAATCAGTTTTAACAATGGCCTTAAATCTTTTATTATAAAAAAGTTTTATCTGCATAAGATGACGCTATACAGTTATCAGAGAATAAGAACTGAATTATATGTATTTTAAAATCTATATTTCAGTACCAAGTAATTCATTCTAAGGACTAGTTGCCATTTTATCTATGAATTCATAATCCCTGTTTAGTTCAAAAAGAAAGCACCCAAAATAAAATCTCAGTGTTATAGATACATGAAAAACAAAAACAAACATAGTACTTCTCACCCTATATTTGGCAATTTGAAGAAGATAAAGGCACATGAGTTGCAAATGAAAAACCTTCTACATTAAATGAAAATAAGATATCAAAACATATATAAATATAATTTACCAGGTAAGAAAATGAGCCTGGTAATGAATGACATGCTCCTGGCATTTTATTCTTTGATACATATTATTGTAATATCTGACACTTCTACTTAGATAAAAAAATTTTTTTGCAAATGACACATCTGTGAATCTTAACAACAAATGTGCATTACTTGGTGTAGGATTTGCTGAGTATAATCCAAAAACTTAGAGGTGAAGTTTCAAGAAGAAACTATTGAATCAGTATAATATCACAACTCCTTTTGTTAAACTTGTAGTAATTAAACATCTGGCAATCCTCTGAATCTGTGTTACCGCTTTTAAGTGACTCAGTTCCAAAACTCTAGGTAAGCCTTATGCTCATCTCCCACAATGCCTTGCACATAGTAGGCGCATATTGAATATTGTGGAATTGAATCAAAGTGTGAATACTCCACATTCAAAAGTGGGGGATCTCCTGGGAGGTCTCTGAAAAGATAATGCTTTGCATGCTATGCTTTGATCTTACCCTCACTAGAGATGTGGATATAAAAACTGTTTTCAAGTTCAGAAAAGACATCTGGAATGGTGAAGCAATTCCCTCACATTTCTGTGTTTTGGAGCTAAAAGGCAATTAGACTTTATTTTCCTAAGCACAAAGTGAAACACAAACCTTCCTGGGGTCAGAATTTTCTGAGATACACCCAGGTACACATGTTCTTTTGAAGCATTCTCCCTAAGCCTGCATAAAATAAATTGCCTGAGTTTTTTCAGCACTAAGGAATGGACAGCCAGTTTGATTTTTTCTGTTCAAAGTTTCACAGAACTACTTTTTTTTCTACTTCAAATATTCAGTGACATCAGAAATACTGAGTGGCGCTTTATTTGTTTGTTTATTTTTGTTAAGAGAATTTTGAGATGAGGTAATTGGAGCTTCAGTTTCAATATGCAATAGCAAACATAAACAAGAGTATGCAAAAAGATTCCTCAATCTCAAGTAAGTTTTCCTATCCAAACACCTTGCAAACAAGAGCTGGCTTTAGCAGGTATAAATTAGAAACAATCCAGAAGACTTTTTGGACAGGTGCTTATCAAAATGGAAATTTAATGAAACGACACAGATTATAATTGAAAATATAAGACTCTGAGAAGAAAAATGGAATACAAGTAAGACTAGGTTCCAGAGTTTGGGTTTTTTTTTAGTATTTCTCTTTTTAAAAGGAACATTATTTTTGAATTACAGTTACATTTAATATCATTCTGTATTAGCTTCAGGTACATAGCACAGTGGTTAGACAATCATATTCTTTACAAGGTGCTCTCCCGATATTTCCAGTACCCACCTGGCGCAATACATAGTTATTACAATATTATTGACTACATTCTCTGTGCTATATTTTACATCCCTAGGACTATATTGTAACTACCAATCTGTATTTCATAATCCCTTCACCTTTTCACCAGTACTCCCACCGCTTCCCCTCTGGTAACCATCAGTCTATATCTATGAGTCTGCTTCAATTTTGTTTATTCGTTTATTTTACTTTTTAGATTCCACAAGTAAGTGAAATGATGTGGAACTTGTCTTTCCCTGGCTGACTTTTTCACTTAGCATAATACCCTCTAAGACTATCCATGCTGTTGCAAATGTTAAGCTGACTTTTGTAGAGTAGTCTTCCTTGATCTGTAGCAAATTCCCTGGCTGCAACTGCAGAAAACAAGAGCATCGGAGAATATTTATCTGAGCAGAAGGAAGTGCCAGGAAGTGAGCTGGGCTGGCATCACCAATCAATTCCCACCATCAGGGGAGCTAAAAACCACCTCAGACTTTCCAGGCCCCAGAGGTTGGTGGTTACTAAGGCCAAGCATCCACATCTGTTCCAATGCCCATGTCTCCTGTTGTTTGTGAATCTGCCTCTCCCTTTCTTCCATTTGGGTAAGAAGTAAGTGAAAAGAGCTGAAGCAGACCAGATATGAAGCAGAATAGCATGTTTATTCAAAAGTTTAAACTTGAAACCTAGATTTGTGATTTTTCATTGGTATTTGATTGCAACATATTTCAAAAATAAAATGCCTTTTAAAATCTAAATAGAATTTTACTAAAATAGAATAGAAGGATATTCAAGTGATTAAAATCCTTCCTTATTGTTATTACCATGTAATTTTTTAGAGAGATTTGAGAAAATAAGATGCCACTTGATGTAGTAATCCTAAGGATTGGAGAGATGTAGTTGCAGAGTCATAAACAGAATCATTTTCAGGACAGTGACATTCATAACGATTTTGATTGGGGAAATAAATGCTACATGAATGTAGTCATTATGTTGTCCAAAAAAGAAAAGCTGTTTTTTTGGCTCATATATATGCAGTGATGCTAAGCATCTCTTCTTTCCTGATACCTGCTAAAAGTGACGGGTCTCAATAGGACAGGTAACAGAAGGTGATCAGTGAGAGATGCCAAAGGAGGCTTAATTTAGCTGGGGAGGTGTTTAAACTACAACACCCCTTGCCCACATGTACCAGAATCAGAGGAAACAGAAGAGGAAAAACATCTGTAATTTGAAAAAGCTTCCTGGATGATTCCACTACCCCTAACATATTAAAACAAACAAACAAAAGCCTCACTGTTTTAAGTAATTGAGGATGACTACTTCAATGACAAGTCAAAGAGAGAAAACAAAACCTACTTTATAATCATATAATTAAGGATTTTAGAACCAGAAAAAAACCCAGAAAACACAATACCCAGCTTCGTCATTTTGTAGTTGAAACTGAACATTAGGGAGGTTTAATTACTTAGTGTTAGAGACAATATAGTAATGCAACTAAAAGAGCTTTTTCTACAATAGATCTTTACATGACAGAAAGTTAAATCAGTGAATGTTTGCTTACTGCATCCTTGAGCAAACAATTATCAAGCATGTATTCTGCGATAGGTATTGCAATTGCATATATTTCTAATTCTCATATCTATTCTAGAAGATAAATAGTACTTTCTTTATCTTACAAATTGAGTAAGAAAGGACAAAAGCCCAGAAAGGTGAGGTAATCTTCCCAAGATCACATAAATAGCACTGGTGGAGCTGGGATTTGAACTCAGGCTATCTAACCCCAGAGCCTGCACACCTAACCATTAGGCTGTACTCCTCTGCCAAGCTGCCTACTACGTACCTGACATTTGACCACATTCTATAAATACAGCAGTAAGGGAGAAAATCTGACTTTCATGAAGCTAACATAAATAATAAAAAGCAAACCAATTATAAAATATACACATTTAAATTTTGACAAATACCACAAAGAAAAGGAATAAAGTATTATAAGAGGGAACACCTTAATCTGTGGGGTCAGGGAAGAGAAAGAGTATTTAAGCTGAGGTTGAGAAGGGGACATTCATGTGAAAAGAGTTTAAGGCACAGGGAACAGCATGTGCCAAGGTCTGAGATAGAAGAATTTGCTTTATCAAGGAACTGAGAGAAGGCCATTGTGACTGGATGGTGTTTTAATACTCAGAAATACACTAAAAAAGACGGAGTCTTAGATAAGGAGAGCCAGGCCATGCAGAACCTTGTAAGCCACTACAAAAATTGAAGAGTTTGAATTTATGCCTCAGTGATAGTACAAATGTTGTCATGGGGTTGGGATGGGAAGCACCCCTTCTGCTCCTTCAATGAGTAGGCCACCCACATATACCACCTTACATTTCCCCTGTTCGCTGCCACCTACTAGAGTCTTCTGTCATCCCCCCTTCTTCTGAAACTACTGTCATCATTCATAATGACTTCACCATTCACCAGATTTTTCACCTAGTTTCTTTAATAATACCATCTCTAATGTATGCTCCCCTCTACCCAGCCACACACTGACACTATGATTATATCCTAGCCCTAAGTCTCACCAGCTCCACCTCCAAATTGCTCCACCTCCAAAATCTCAACTGCAAGCATTTAATTCTCCAATCACTATTTCCAGGTCTTCTAAATTACTCTATAATACCCCCACTGACAACATGTTTGAATCCCATCAAGACCTCTATAAACCCCATCATTTTCTCACTATCAGCCCATCTCGGTGCCCCTCTCCCTACATATAAATACCAGTAGAAAATAAAATTCATGGTTAATGCCAATATTTAACACACTTAATCAAACAGCTGAACACTGATTCAGAAAACTCAGATAGGTAAATTGAGTAACTTTATACAACATTCATAACCACAAACTCCTATGGAGCCCTCAAAACCCAGCAATATGACTGCATTTACAGATGATTATTTTACACGTTAATCACTCTTTAACTTTGCTCATTTGCCTCATTGGGTTACCTCACTTCATGTTTCATGAAGCAAATAAGAGCCATCAAACAGGAATTCACTCTTCTTTCTGTCACCCAATCTATAAGCCTTTGTGCATCGGCACCCCCTTCTGCTTCCTCCCTCTTCTTAAAATGGAGAGCATGCCTTTTCTGCTATTTAAATTCCAACCTTGCTTTTGGGGATGCTCTCCCCTGGCTTTTTCGAGGTCTTCACGCTGGCATTATCCCCTCTCTCCCATTTCATCAGTTCTCCATTTCTCCTGGGCAATATCCATCAACTTTAAAACATACTCTAGTGTTTGTTTATAAAAGAAATGACCTCCTTCATTGGCTCCATGTCGCATTTCTTCTCCATTTCTCTACTTTCCTCCACAGAAAAAACTCCCAAAACTATCTATTTCCTCAGCACTGCTAACTCTCCATGTCCTACATTCTGTCTTCTGACCCTACAAATTAAGGGGTGGTCTGTCATCCCTGGTTTGTCAGGATCATTAATACCACCATTTTGCCAAATACAGTGGCCAATTTTCTTCTTATCCTCCCAGTAATATTTGACATGGATAAGAACTCCTGACTTGAAATACTGTCTCCCTTTTGTGTCAATATACTCCCTGGTTTTCCTCTCACCTCACTGAGAGCTCCTTATCTGTCCTATGACCAGATCCTCCTCCTCCATCTGACCTCTGGTTCTTCCTCCTCTATCTTTCCTGATCTCAGAGTAAGAGTTCTCCACTGCTTTGTCCAGACTATCTCATAATTTACTCTCTCTCCCACCTCCCTGTGAATAAATAACATTCATGTGCTGATAACTTCCTAACTTACATATTTGGATCCAAACTATTCTCAGAGCTTTTGTCTTACAGATCAATTACTTAGTTGACAACTAATAGGCATCTCAGAATTAACCTGGTCAAAATGTACTCCTCACTCTTTTCTCAAACTGTGATCTTCCCCTAGTTTGCTCTATATTGCCTTATTTGTTGCCTTATGTTTGTTTCATGGCTTTTCTACCCCCGTCCCCATGAACAGATGACAATCAATTAGCGAATTTGGCCCTTACTCAATTTAGTTGTTTGTCTCTCTACTGCTATCATTCTGGTCCAAAACACTATAATTTCTCCCCTGGAAAGCCCAAGTCTCATATATATCTAGTGCTGATCCCAGGTGTGACTGGACCCTAACTGAGACGTATTACAAGTCAGCAAGCACAGTCATTTATATTTTCAGGGTAATTCACTTGGACTCTAGAGCATGAACTGTATTTTCCCAATGTATGGCATTTTCCTTTCCTCTTGCAATTTCCTTGGATTGTGTCTAGTAATACCTATTCTTTTGCCCTTTTTTTCATACTATGGTATAGAATATAAATGAAAGAGATCATGTTGCTTATCATAGTTTTTATAGAAATGAAAACCTCAGTCAAGAATATAGAAATATGAAAAAGCAAAATTCAGGCATCCATCTTTCAGGAGAACTACAAGAAGCAGTCTCAAGGTACATCTGCCAATGATTATGTGTGCTCACCAAACCTACAAATGGCACAATGTGTATGTGACCTCAAAGGGTAAAAGTGTCCATGTACCTGATTATGATATAGTGGGCAGTTACACAGGCTTGAGTAAAGTAGGAATGACAAGCCAGATACAGAAAGTCACCAGGATGAAAAGCCCCAGGTGCCTAGCAATGGGTAAAATTGGGAAGGCAAGTATGGCAGGGTGGGACCTCGTTCCAAGGTAACCTTCTTTTCCCTAGTGTATCACTGGTCATGACCCCCTGACCTTTCATATTATGGCCATACAGTTCCAACACAGGTAAGTTGAGTGACTTTATATAACATTCATAACCACAAACCCTGGTGGGCCCTCAAAACCCAACAAAATGATTGCATTTCCCCATTGTTTTGCCACTCTCCAGATGATTATTTTACACCTATTTATACCATACCCTGACCTGCCCTCCCTAGGCATGTCATGAGTCTTGTGGGAGACCCTCTCAAGGAGGAAAAAGGGAGCCAGAGAATAGCCTCATGTAACTCCCTTGCACAACCACTGCCTTAAGCATTAAGCCCTCTGGACAATGAGGTTCTGACACACACCAAATAATCTTAGAAACAAAGCTCAATTCTGTTGATTGCCAAGATGGAGTTTTGGTCAAACTAGTGATAACATGTAAGCCTCAGTAGCGTTTCAGCTCCAGGCCTCTAAAAGCAGTAAAACCAGATGAAGTAATGCTGTGGCTGACATCAGGACCAGCTGCAATGACTAATGACCCCCTGCCCTGGCACCAGCCAATCAGTAGAGATTATGGCCCTGTAAGGACACACCTGGAAAGCTGACAAATATTCTATTGAGATCCTTCCCTGAAACCTCCCCTAAAATCCCTGCCTTCAGAAACAGATAAAACCCCTTAAAGATGAAAAACCCAGTATGTGTGCACTCTTTCTCTCTCGAGCACTCCCAGGCCTTTCCCCAGACCCGCTCTCTCTGAAGCCCTCTGGAGCTTTTCCCCCCACCTTTCCCCCGGAAATGTTTTCTGTTTTTCTTTCTTTTTAACTAAGTGTTATATTTAATTACCATTATATTACTTATTACAAATTATAATTGACCAAAAACTAAATATATTGCAAACTTTGATAATTAAGTGTAAGATGTAAATTATTTTTCACCTGGGTATGCTTTCTTTGCCTTTCTTTCTCCTAAACTCCAAGGGCCCTTCATTTGCCTTGCCTCTGTGCCTTGTTTCCTGAGTCATGCTGCCCAGCTGGCTCACTTCTTTCATGGTTCACTTTTTCTACCCCTGTGCTTTTCTAAATAAACTATTGCTTGTATTTGAGTCTCAGCTCTGAATTCTTTGTTAGCCAAAACTCAAGGACTGAGGTCTAACTTCTGGTGCCATTTGCTGTTAACAATTAGCTCTTAATTATCCATGTGCTGGCCCAGCTAAACAGCAGTTGGTGACTCTGTGTGTGATAATTTAATGCCATCTTCCAAGTATGATCTGACTTCCTCTTCCATGACCCTGGAACCTGTCTTGCAAACACTAGTGCCCATGAATAAGTGCATAGCCTACAGTGTACAAATTTTGCTGCATGATTTGAAAAGCATATCATTTCAAAATGTTAAAAAATAGCAGTGACCAGAATGGAGGGAGGAGGGGGATAGTGGGGAAAGGGACAAGCAAAGCAACTCGAATAGAGGACTCATGGGCACCAACAATGGTGGGTGATTGTGGGAGTGGGGGAGGTTTGGGATAGGGGTGAGCAATAGAGGAAAAGGTGGGGCAACTGTACCTGAACAACAATAAATAAAAAAGAAAAAGAAAAGAAAAAAAAGAATAGCAAGAGAGTTTTCCATGTGACTAAATCCCCACAACACCCTGATTGTTAAAGAATAGTAAAGCTAATTATAGTTCACATAATCTTTGCATTTATGAATTCTGATTCCTATAGTGGACACTATTTCTTCAAACTGGCTTTGGACAATTGACTCAGTTGAAGAAATTCATCTAAACACTAAAAGTGTAAAATGGCTTTTGACTGAGTTGATGGAGTTTTGAGCCTTGGTAAAAATAATTAACTGACATCTGTGCACTGTTGGTGGGACTGCAGACTGGTACAACCACTATGGAAAGCAGTTTGGAACTTCCTCAGAAAACTAAAAATGGATCTGCCTTTTGACCCGGTAATTCCACTGCTGGGACTCTATCCTAAGAATACTAAAACACCAATTCAAAAGAACCTATGCATCCCAATGTTCATAGCAGCACAATTCACAATAGCTAGGTGCTAGAAGCAACCTAGATGCCCATCAGTAAATGAATGGATCAAAAAACTATGGTACATTTACACAATGGAATTCTATGCAGCAGAAAGAAAGAAGGAGCTCATACCCTTTGCAACAGCATGGATGGAGCTGGAAAGTATTATGCTAAGCGAAACAAGCCAGGCAGTGAAAGACGAATACCACATGATATCACCTTTAACAGGAATCTAAACAACAAAACAAAAAAAGCTAGCAAAATATAACCAAAGACACTGAAATAGGGGACAGACTGACAGTGACCAGATGGGAGAGAAGAGGGAATTTCAGGGGGGAATGGGTAGGGTTTACAGGAACAAATTTGGAGGACACATGGACAAAAACTAGGGGTGGGGGGTAATGGGGGGGAAGGGGGGAGGGTTGGGTGGGTGGGCTGGAATGGGAGTAGGGGGGAGAAAACTGTACTTGAACAATGATTAAAATAAAATTTAAAAAAAATAATAATAATAATTAACTGACATCTTACAGATATGAAACCACAAGAAAAAAGACATTGAAAATTCATGCAGAAAGTTTTTTATTAAAAGTGAATTTCTTATTGTAGCTGGTTTCGTATTTGTGGCAATACATTGGAACACTTGAAGATAAGGCATTTCAATCTGACAGGCATTTGTTGATATGTCTCTGTTCAAGTGATTAAAACTTAACACAATAAATACAAAATTGATTTTTCAGTTCACATTTTCAAAAGAAATAACCTAGGTCAGTTTTCTGTTATTTTCACATAAATTTAACTTCTTTAACTTAGTCAAAATATTTAAAAATATTATTGATTTTCTAGCTCAAAGTATAAAGATAATAAAAGCAAGCATTCTTCATTATTTGCCAAAAGCATAGCTAATTCTTACTTCCCTAGACATTTTCCAGTTTATGGATTTAGCACCATTTTGGTTGCTTCTCTAACTTGTTTTCTGCTGCCTTTGAGCCGTTTCACTGTTTATTAGCAGCTAACTTAGAGTGACCATAGTAACTAATGAGGTAGAAGACAATTTCAGTCAATATTCCTGTTTTCTGGAAATAATTTCATTGGTATTAATGGCTGATTGGTGGTTTTCATTTATTTGTACCCAATTTCTTCTATAACAGTATTGATCCTTGCCCAAAGTTAACTGATGAATGACTATAGTCAAGAAAAATTTGCTCTTATGAAGTTGTATGTATATTTACTGTATGGCCCAGCAACACCTCAATTATGTGTTTTTCCAAGGGAAACAAAAGATACATACCCTCACAAACACCTATACATAAATGTTTACAGTAGCTTTAGTTACTACCACTAAATACTGCAGAAAAAACACAAATGTCCATCAACTGGTGAATGGATAAGTAGTTGTATAGGGCATACAACTCAGTATTAAAAAGGAAGTATTACGCTAAGTAAAATGAGAGATACTCAACACAGTACGCATTGTATGATTCCATTTTAGTGACATTTTGAAAGAGGCAGAGATATCATATGGACCAAAACAGATCAGTCGTTTCCAAGCACCATAAGAGGGATGACTAGAAAGGCAACATTTTTGTCAAAAAGTTCTGTAACTTGATATCCATGATGGTTGCACAACATGGCATACATCTGTCAACATTTATTAGAACTATACACATAAAAAGAGTGAATTATATATCAGCAAACTCACTCTCTGTTGTGTTATACCAAATTATTTTCAAAATAATTACTGCTTGAAACTGGTGAATAGTTGACTAGGTATTAGAAATGTTTGTTAACAAAATATCTTTTTTCCTCATCTACTTATTTTTGTGGTTGTTTTATATCCATAACTGAGTAAGAGCATTTACTGAGGAGCTGGGAAACTAGGTTTTATTGCCTTCTTATCTACAGATCTGGATTATGAATAAAACAAGAGATATTTTACACCAGAGCAAATTACTAAGGCAAGTTGTAGCATCTTCCCTGGAGATTTTGAAAAATAGAGAAGATGGACATATCTTTTGAATTGTTCAAATGTGGTCATTCTTGGAGAGAGAAGCTAGAGGAGATAACTTCTCCAGTCCACTTCAGTTCAGTCCCTGTAATTTATGCCCTGGTGGTAAAATCAGGGTAAGGGTCACTTTTACAGATTACATGTTCTTAGATAAAAGGTTGAGTATAAATAAAAATGTCACTGCTATTTTGCTTTAAATTTTATAAACTGTAAGAAGAAAAACTTAACTAAAAAATTCCTTGATCATGGAGTTTTTAAAAATTACTCTCTATAGTGAAATGAAAAGAAATTCACTTTCTTTTTAAAGTATATAACATTGTCACTGACCTGAGGGAGTCTACAGATGGTGGATAAGGCAAGACCAACAAAAGAACAATTCATAATAACCCAGTGTACATTTCTTAAAAAGTAGAAGACTTCATAAGACATGCACTGTTATAACCTCCCCATATATGATTCTTCTTGGTTTTAATTATGGGACAAATGAAATGAAGGATGATCATGTATAAAGTCATATTTTCTGAGGCTTTTCTAATTGTGACACTTCGACACACAGCATATCACTTTTAAAGCTTGTAAGAGTGAAATAGGTTGAATTTTCTAATTGTATTTGGTGAAATATAATCAAATTTTAAAGAATTAAAATGGTCTTTATCATCAGGGAGACTTACTGTATAGAAAACAAGAATACTTTTAACAGGTTTTTCTCTTGTTGTAATTTTATAACAATGTACAGTCAACTTATTATATATCACCAGACCTGCAGTAAGGATCAAAGTTATGTTGGATGGGTGACTTCCAACTTTTAACTGGGTTATAACTGAGGCTCCACAGTAGGCTATACATTTAGTTATATGGGCTTTCCTTTTGCCTCCAGAGAGTCTCTTTCTCCCTTGGCACAGACTGTCTTGGTTCAATACTTCTCTCTGCATGCCCTCAACTCTGCACCCACCCCCCCACTCTTAGATCCCAGCCATGACAAAACTCAGAATTGACATCCTTATTGTGCTTGTCAAGGGATATAATCTTACAGTCATAGCCATCTGCAAAATTAGGCAAAGAAGATAGTCTATGAGAAGTATCTCCATGCAGGGGTTTTCAAATCTTTTAACTAGACTCAGAGTAAGAAATACATTTTGCATCATGACCTGGTAGAAAGAACATTTGAAAAAAAAAATAAACCATTTCTCAAGACGCTGACTTTTCTTTTTCTTCTTCAAAAAAGAAGTTGCCACCCACTGAATTAATTTTACTACCCACTAATAGATGAAACCTGTAATTGAAACTGAATGCTCTAAATGATATGCAATTTACCATGCATCTACATATTAGGTAATATGGAGTATTCCATCTAGACTGAGTTATATGATAACACCACACCCCTGCCTCCATGGATCTGAATGGCTTTGCCTGAGTTGTGCTTTGGCTCAATATGATAAGCCTATATAAGAATTGTTGAGAATATTGTCAAAGATTTTGTTCATTACACTACATAATGTTCCCTCTATAAAGACCAAGGGTAGAAAAAGGCTTTCTGTTTACACTTTGGAAAAATAATGATTATCCTAGGCGACTAGCTGATTTTTCCCTTTGGAAAAACATTGTATTCTCTTCCTCATATTACCAGTTAGAAGTCTTAGTTTCATATTCACAGCCTACCTTTCACAAGTATGTGGTAATTTGTGGCTAGAATTTGGGCACTTAACCTCATCCTAATTCCCTTTGTTTTCTATCCCTTATATTTTCTTTTGCCTCATATTTCTTATTGGTCTTATGTTTATTTTAACTTTTTTAACTTTTTTTTTATTTATGTTTAGATAGAGGGGAAGGGAGGGAGAAAGAGAGGGAGAGAAACATCAGTGTATGGTTGTCTCTCGAATGCACCCCACTGGGGACCTAGCCCACAACCCAGGCATGTGCTCTGACTAGGAATCAAACCACTGATCCTTTGGTTCACAGGGCAGCACTCAATTCACTGAGCCACACCAGCCAGGGCTATTTTAACTTTTTATCTATATCTTGAATGCCACTTTAAATCTTTGTGAAACAGAAGAGAAAGAGAAATAGGAGAGTAAAGGAGGGAGGGAGGGGGAGATTAATTTCCATGTATGATAATAAGACTCAGGTTTTTAAGCTTTCATTTCTTACATTTTCAAATTGAATTAGCATGAAGTTACAAATTTAGAACACTTTGTTCTACCTGTATCAAAAATAATAATCATAAGAGAAACAAATTTGCTGATATCTTAAAGCTAATAAAATTTGTTTTAGAGTTTTCTAAAACTAAAATATTCTATATGCAATAATCAACACTGCCTGGACCAGTAAGAAATAAGTTCAAGCAAAAGCTGCCTTTTATAATTAATTGTATATGATTTTCCATAATACCAGAGAGTGTGGTATTTTCTTTGTGGTCCAAGAGAATAATGTTGAAACACAGTGTGGCATCTAAATTGAAAGGACAGTTTCTTCTGAAAAAGGAAATAACATGCATTTCACCAGTGGTCAAGGTGACTATGGTTTCAAAAAGCTTTTTAAATAATGTCACAATACTAGAGTGATAGAGTAGTCAATTAGACAGGCATGAGCAAAGTACGAATAGTAGGCCAAGTACAGAATGTCACCAGGGCAGAAAGTCCCAAGTGCCTAGCAATGGGCAAAACTAGAAGAACAACTAATATAAGCTAAGACTTCATCCCCAGGGTAAACTTTCCTCCCCTAGTATGTTGTTAGTCATGCAGTACAGAATTCGCTAGAGGAGGAACAAGGGGGCTGGAGAATAGCTTCATATGACTCCCATACAAGCCCCTGAATGACCACTCCTTTAAGCATTAAGCTCTCAGATCAATAAATTTCTGACTCACATCAAATAAGCTTAGGAACAAAGCCTCAGGTCTGTTGACCACAGAGACAGAGTTTTGGTCAAACTAAAGGTAAATCTAAGCCTCAGTTGTGTTTCAGCTCCAAGCCCAGAAAAGCAATGAAACCAGATGAAGCAATGCCATGGACAGCATCAGGACCATGACCCTGAAAGGACCCACTCAGAAAGCTGATGAATATTCTATTAAGATCCTCTCCTGAGATCCCTCCTGGAACTTTAGCCTTTAGAAAACAGATAAAAAATTCTTAAGACAAAGAAACCAGTGCACATGCTGTCTCTCACTCTCCCTAGAGCAGCCTCTAGGCTCTCCCCATCTTTTTGAGACACATATCCTTTTATTTCTTTCTCCTAAGTCCAAGGGCCCTTCTTTGACCTCTGTAACTTGTTTCCTGAGTCCATGCAGCCCAGCTGGCTCACTTCTTCTACCCCTGTGACTTTCTAAATAAACTTCTTGGGCTAAAGTTCTTGGCTCTGAATTCCTTCTTAGCCAAACTCAAGAGCCAAGGTCTAACCCCACTGCTAACAGAGAACAGATGAAATCAACTATGAAAATGCATGTGTGGTTCCATTCATTTAAGATCTTCCTGGAGTAGTTCAAACCAAAGAAATTATTGGGCAACATCAATGATGAAAGAAAATTAATTCTCTGAAAAGTTTTTAGAAAAATCAAATCAAACTTGGCCTAGTTTCAGTAGCACCCAGCCTGAAAAGTTGATTTATTAAAGCTCTATTAGTTGAATAGATCAAATGCATCCATCCCAGCATTTTTCAAACAACTGTCACGATCTCTTCATACTGTATTTTTAACTTTAATGAACTTATATATAAGTGATCAATGACAAATAATACTATTTCCTTTAATGGCCCAACTATTCTGGTGCTACCTTGATTTTACTCTTCGGCCCACTCTGCCCCCAGTGCAGCTGTGATTACAACAACTGTGTGGTGGTGTTTGCACAAAAGGACAAGCAGTGGAAAAAAATAGTCGTAGCAGCAATTTAAGGATAAATATTTGTAAGTATTTGGTAACTAGGTGGCTCAATAAATTGTAAGGGAAAAAATCAGTTAATGAAAAGATTATAATTATGATATACTCATATGAGTATATCAGATTAATTACTTGAGTACTTTCAATTTATAATGAATAGTCTCAATATGACTAAGTTACAGTTATATAGATAAATTAACTTTTAGCAATAATGTGAGAGCTGGAAAATAATTTTGTTAGACAAAAGATAAAATAAGAAGGGGTTGCTTTTGCCTTCCAATATCACTCACTTTTTGGAATCACATTTCTAAGCTCCTCTGATTTCCCTCTAGATATTCCAGTCTTCCCCAATTATCACTCCTTGGTCTCTGTTGATTTTGATCCTCCCCTTACCTTCTCAACCCAGCCTCTAAATGTTGGGAGTGCCTTAGCACTAAGTCCTGGATGTCTTCTTTGCATACTCATACTCCCCTGTGGATCATCTCAGTCACTCCTGGAACTTTACACACCATGTGTATGCTAATGACTCTCAAATGTATATTCTAGTCTCAACCTTTCCTTTGCATTTTGATTTACATAGTCATTCATTCAGTAAATATTTATTGAGTTATTGAGTACAAGGGCATTAACCTGGGTCTAGAGGTGAGCTTAACAAAGTCTGCTTCCATGAAGCCCATCTTCTAGTGGGGAAACAAGCCATAAACAAGTAAAAAAAATAAATAAATGTTAGTGTTACAGGTACAAATTTCATGTGTCTAATGCTTCAAAATAAAGGCCAATATTCAATAGATCATAGTTTTGAGCAAGGGAAAGTTTATTGATCAAGAAGGCCTAGCTCAAGAAGATGGAAAAATTAATTCTCAAATCCATCTTAAGAAAGCCTGGAATTCAGGCATCCTTTATTGTCAAAGAAAGGTAGGAGGGATAAGGCAAGGGGTGAGTGCAAGCCTTAGATGGGTAGGCATGAAAGGGATTCAAGGAAGAGGGTGAAGTTTTCCTTTCTTTATTTTTTTAGTGTGAATTTTTTCAATCTCTTTGTTCCTGATCAGCCCCCACTGATCTGAGTCTAATTCTGGAGTCGTTATGGGTGTTTCCCCACTTAGCTGACAAAGAACTGACTGCTCAAGGTTCAAGCAAAATGCCTCTAGTCAATTAACATATCTATAGCAGGAGCTATGAGCCTGAAGGCCAGAGAGAGGAAGCATTTCTATTACACTAGAAGCAATAATTCCTAGGCAGAAAAATTAATCAGGATACAAGGAGAGACTTTTAAAGTTAAAGGTGGAAACCATTCATGGTTAGGAAAGAATCCCTGAGGAGGGAGATCTCACGAAGACATGGTAACCAGAGGAGCTGCCTCCCAGCTACATCATGGGTCAAAGTCATGCCCATCTCCCTAGCTGGACTGCTACTATTGATATGCAAAGTAACTCTCAATGGCCCTGATCCAGGTCTCCCTTCCCCCAGCTGGGCTTAGGGAGGATATCCTATATTCCCAGACCCCATTACAAATTCCCTCTTTGGGGGGTCCTGGGGGCTCCCAGCTTACATCCCAATAAAATTAGAGGGTTTTGAGCAAGTGAATGGTAGGATCTGATCTAGTGTTCTGTCTACTTCAGGTCTCTACTTAAGTGTTTCAAAAACATTTTAAATGTAATTTGTTCAAAACATAATTCTTAATCTCCTTCCCACCAAAAATAAAATAAAATCATCCTGCTTCTTCTCCATTTCCCCCATTTAGTAAGTGTTACCACAAACTATTCAATTACTTAAACCAGAAATCTGTAAATCATCTTAGCTTCATATATATCCTTATTTCTCATATCAAGTCAATGCTAAAAAATGAACAAACAAAAAACCTTTGGGCTTTATCTTCAGAAAAGATGGCCTTTTTGCTTCTCTATGCCTCTCATGCCACCAGCCTTGTCCATGACCATCTCTAACCTAAATCACACCACAGAGGCCAGATCTTTTACAATTTTGATTTTCCATCAATGGCTTCCCCATGCTCTAAAAATACAGTTCATACACCTTGCCATGATCTTAAGGCCCCTGCATGATTGGTCAACCCTTTGATATTTCATACCACCCTTCCCAAACTTTCTGTGGTCTAGCCATGCTGACCTTTATCATTTCCTTGCACACACCTTTCAGACTTTAGGACATTTGGCTTACAATTCTCTCACAGTTGGCTGGCTCTCTCTCTTCCTTCAGTCTTAATTGACATATTTCCTCTACAGGGAGAACTTCCTTGTCCACCTAATGTTGAGCTGTCCTTCCATGTTATTCTCTATCACAGCACTCTCTCCCTGTAATTTTATGGCACTTATCACACTATGAGATCAGGAATCGTGTTTGCGTACATAGCCCCAGAAGTGTGCCTGGAGCATAGTAGGCACTCAATAAATATTTGCTTACTGAAAAATCAGTTGGTACTGTTATCACCCCATATTGTGTAGAAAGGTTTGCAAACATACACTACATCTCTTTAAAAAAGAATTCTTCAAATGTCAGCTGTAAAAAGAGTAAGTTTAAGGAATGAAATTATATTACCCATTTGACTTTTATATAAACTTGGTTATACATATCCACAGGAAAAAAATAATTGTAAGAAATTATTAAAAGTAGAATTAAAATTATAGCAAATCCATGAAAATCACACAGTCTATAAATCAAATATTTTCTGAATGAAAGGGATAACATTTTGGAATCTCAACTGTGTCCTGGATACTGTATAAGGCAAGTCCCTTATCTTGCCTCATTTAATCCTCACAGTGATTCTGTGTCTTAGAAACCATTGTATTTCATCAATAGATGAGAAAACTGAAGCTCAGAATTGTTCAGTGACCTGCCTAAGCATATACAACTAATTAGGACAGAAACAGGACTCAAACTCCACAGCTTGTTATGTTGCAGGCACCATCTAAAAATATATTTTTCTAATCACAATATTAAAATAAATTGATAAATACTAATGCTATTTAATTTAGCCTTCAAACATTGAACCAGATAATGTCTTTATTGTAACCTACATCATAGAAGGAAAATATATACCATATTTTGCCATGTATAATGCACACTTTTTTGCTCAAATTTTTTAGGGAAAAATAAGGATGTGCATTGTATATGGGTAGTACTAATGCCCATGTATAATGCGTACCCACATTAAACTATGAATGTGCATTATACATGGCAAAATATGGCAAAATACGGCATTCTTTGGGCCTATGCCAAGTACAATGAAGTACTCATAACAGGTCAATAGCTGTTGATCATTTAAAGAATTCCTTATATTTCAGTTACAGTTTTATCACAAGGTAAGCATTTTTTTTTTTCATAAAAATTCATCATCTTATTTTATTATACCTGTGTGAGTTTTTTTTAATTATTAGTTTAACAATAACACAAGTCTTTTAATGACAGTGAATACCTATTCATAACATCTTTTTAAATATTTTCAATGGCAAATATACTACTTATCTCTATATACTAGTCTACTAGTTGCCATTGAATTTATATTAAGGATGCTCTATTATTTTCCTGAAGCTGACTTTTTATGCCCTGATCCATTTCAGTGAGCTCACATATACACAGAGTATGTAACCAAACCCAGGTTCAGCAGACTGCCACTACAAAGGCCAAACTCATGAGACAGGTACTGACGAGAAGAAAAGTTTATTTGAGTGCCAGCATCTCCAGAAGATGGGCAGACTTGTCCTCAAAAACCCATCTGAACATCTCTGGCCAACCCAATGATTCTTATAGGGAGTTGGTGGGAATTCAGGAAGGGGAAAATTCCTAGGAGGAGCCCTGACGTGCAATTTCTCTTGGGAGTAACAAGAGGAAGGCCCTGAAAGGGGTGTCATGCCGCTTCTTCTCTAGCTCACTCCCTTTGCCCTGATGTTATATTTCCATTTGCACTGGCATTCCCTACTTCCCCAGACACCTGTGGTTTATGGCCATCACCAGCATGTCTCACAACTGCAAAGAGAAGTGAAGCACAGGGTTGATTAAATACTTTGATTTGCTGCAGAATACATAATGAAAACAAAGGTTTTTACCAGGAGGGAAGAGAGGGAAAGCAGAACAAAGAGATCAGGGGAAGTGTTGTGGACGTTCAGTCAGTGTCCTTGCTGGTCCCCCTTGTGGGACTCCAAGGTCAGACTCTTGCTTAGGTTTACATGGGATCTGAACCTGTTGATTTTAGTAAAGTATACCTAGAAAAGAAACTTTTAACATGTAAACTCTAGTTTTGAGGGAGAAAAATCAGGTTAGAGTAATAAGCTGGATTTAATATTTATTAAGATCAATATGGGTAGCTTTATATAAGCATAATATATTCATTCCCTATAATAATTTATGCATCTAGCTGCCCAAGACAGTGGAATCTTGGTATGTCCAATTTCTGATGAAAAGATATCTACCACAAGTTAAAAATTAAGAATTTCATTTTTCTATCTCCTCATAGTTCATTAAACATAGTGGGCACTTAGATACTATTTGTTAAATGAATGAATAAATGTATAAAGAGTAAATGAGTGCAAGTGAGTAGAAGGAAGAGGTATATGAATTTTTGCTTTAACCATCAGACATGTCTATTCACCTAAAGGCTATTAATTTTTTAGGAAGATATTTCTTTTTAACATTCTTGATAATTTATTATTTAGTGCCTAAACTAATTTTTATTTTTTAACTTCATTCCACCACAAAAACACAAGTTGCTTATTATAGAAAATAAGAAAATGAATGAATGTAAAATAAAAAAATAAGATGATGGATGGTGCCCTCTCTTTTCACACATATATAAGTAGCCTGTGAATTAAAAGCACAAAAGTACAAAAAAAAAAAGAGGAATAACAAATTATTTCTTATCTCAATGCACAACACTAAACATACTATAAACAATTAAAATGCTCATTTTATTTTGCAAAGTAGTATTTGTTAATACTCTTATTGACAATATTTTTTTGTGATCTATTTAAAACAAAATGTACAATGTACTGAAATAGGATTTTGGAAATATTGTACTCTGTCATCTTTGTAAAAACTTCTAAAATAGATAGTACTGTCAACATTTTTTTAAAGATGAGGGAAAAAAAGCTTAAGGAAGTTAACAGTGTTATAGAGGTAATAATTCTTACTTGGGCAGAACTTGGCTTCTAGCGTAGATTCTTCTGACTCCAAAATCTACACTCACTCATCATAGTACTTTGCTGCCAATATTGGGTGAATGACATGATATTGCCAGTGGTCAACCATTTTGGGCATAGAAAAATGGAATTGTATATGATTCTATCCAATATAATAAAACTAGTTTCCATTATTACTCTTTAATTAAGTCCCATGGTAAAAAAGCATCAAAATATCAGATTCAAGGATTAAGAGCAGATGTCAGAAAATGTGGATTCAAATCTTGCTTTCTACATAGACTAGCAGCAAGAACTTGGGTAAATCATCTCACTACAGGTTAATTTGCTTGTTGAAAAAGTAGAACTGCATTGCCCTGCATAATTCATAAGAATATGTGAGGAGCAAATGATGCATATAAAGCTGTAAAAAATATAAAATAGAAAAGGATTATTATAAACAACATTTATATATATGGAAAATCCAGCAAGCTACATTCCCAAGTTTCAAATGTCAAAGAGTAGCACTAGAAACTAGTATAGAAGGCCTTAAGGAGCCCTCCACAATGATGCTGACTCAGTTTTTGATAATTGTGTTAAGGCCCTAGGAGTGATTAGTGATCCAAATTTATCCTAAGGACCAATAACCTACACAAAATGTCAAACAAAATGCTTACACAGAAATTTAGCCTAATCTACAAAAATTCATCACTGTTCCTAGAAAATAGAACAAAGCTATTTAAGAAATAATTAGCGATGTACTATCTGAAAGCCCCAGTTGAAATTTCAAGAAGCTCAGAGTCTTCTGGGCAGCCTATACTTATTTAAGGAGAAGAAAATAGTATATCTACTGGCAAATAATCAAACCCCAAGAACATGTGCCTCATTTGGAGAAGACTTCTTTAACAAGGTCTTAGAGGAACTCTGGGCTGCCCTTGAGTATTAATTCTCTTTTCTATACATCATTTCTAGAAAGAGCAGTTACTCAGCATGAAGAAACTCTTCCCCTTCTTTGGAAATATTTTTGCAATATGATTTACATTCAAGCTTTTTATCCCTTCCAGTTACTTTAGCATGTGGGATCATTTGAGTGAACATATTTTGTAAACTGAAAAGCACTAAACAAAATGGAAGGACTCTTTATAATTGCTTCCTAAGACAGACATAGAAGTACTCTTCTTTCTGTATACCTCATGCAAGCAATAATTTTAAGGTGGACTTAATTAACATATAACTTTAGTGAAGATTTACATTTTCTCTTGCTGCTGTAATGAAAGATGTCTTCAACAACTATTAGGTTTATGTAACTAAAATATTTGTATAGCATGCTTATCTAATTTTAAATCTGGTTCAAAATTGGCATATGTGCTCCTTTAATTAAATAACATGAGCCTGTTCTGACTGGTGTGGCTCAGTTGGCTAGAGCATTGTCCCATAGACTGAAAAGTTATGGGTTTGATTCCAACATACCCAGGTTTGATCCCCAGTCGGGGAGTGTATGAGAAGGCAGCTGATGGATATTTCTGTTCCACATTGATGTTTCTCTCTCTCTCTCTCTCTTCCTCTTTCTCTCTCTCTAAAAGCAATGAAAAAATATCCTCAGGTGAGGAATAAATAAATAAGTAAATCCTCAAAGCTTTACATTATCATTTTCTTTTCTTTTTTTTTAATTCAACCTTAGCCCATATTTTCCCCATGGTTATTCAAAATTTTTTGCATTCTATGAAAATCTCCAATCCCACATTGCCTTCTACTTTTAGCAAATGACCTACACAATTCGTTCAGTTCCTTCCATGGCACTATCTCTCTAGCTTTTCCCTTCCCTTCTTCTCTTCATCTCTCCTTCTCAGAAGTGGGTGGAAATGTGGATATCCCTTCCTTTCCAAGGTGGACTTTTCCACCTGTTGTTCCATTTTTCTCCATACTCCTTATCTTCTCTTTCTCTTCATCTTTATGTGTTCCCTTCCCATAGGATCAAACTCTTTCTTATCCCTAAGAAAATAAGTAAACAAACCAAAAGCAAACAAAACAAAGTCTTGCCTTCATTTTATTCCTCTTTTACACTATCATTCCACATTATTTCTTCAAGCCCTTAAAAAACTCTATTCATATTTCCTGAACTCCTTAATCATGTGCTGTTAATCTTGCAATCCATTTTCTATTTACTGCTCTTCACTGATCTTCTAAAAGTCTTCTCTCGAAGGTCTGAATAGTACAACACCCTCCCAGTCATGTTTTCTAGAATTCTCAGTCATCTTTATCTCTTTCCTTTTCTTCCAACAGCCCTTTATTTAATTGGTTAGTGCATTTTGTCAGGTCTTTCACACATGGCCTCTCATATCTATAGCTTCCTATTTATTCCAATAGAAATTGGTCAGGCCCAATTTTAGGCTTTCACCCCCTGCCCTGAATTATTACAATTCACTGCCAGTTGGTCTCCAACCTTCTTTCAGTGCCTAAAGAGTAAGCATTCTTCTTCTGTAATTGGACCCAAGCTCTCCTTCAGCTTCCTGAGCTCTCCTGCTCCACATTGGTCTCCTCACTTCTTCCTGGGCTTTCTGCCTTACACTTTTGTTCATACTGTACCTCTAGACTGGAAACTCCTTTCATACCTGACTGGAAACTCTCATACATTTACTGTCCACCTCCTCTATAACACCCTCACCAAAGTGCTCATAAATTAATATTACCTGAAAAAAAATCAGAACACTAATATGTGACTGCATTGCAATCTCAATTTATATGAATATCTGTATGTGGTGTATAAATGTACTGAATAGAAATAGACTATAATGTTATCAGTGCCCATATGAAGGTATGATGGTCTGGAGATATGCTATGGAACTTTGGACTCATTTTTCTATTGTATTTTGTAAATTAGCCAAAACAGCCAATATTTATCGAGTGCTTTCTATATACTAAACTCTTTACATACATTAATTCATTTAACCTAGCCAAACAACAACAAAACCCTCCGATGTAAGCATTATCATTATCCTCCTATTACTGAGGTAATTGGGAGTGAAGCAACTTGCCCAGTCACAGAGCTGGCAAGACTGGTCTGGCTCCAGAGCCTGCACTCTTAAGCACTCCACTGAACTGTGTGAAGGATTTTCATAATTGGAAAAACATGTTTTTAATCACCTTTTTTCCTCCTGTCTCTACCCTCTACCCACCTCCAACCTCAACAGCACCAAATTCCAAATTCTCCTTCCATTTCTTTCAAAGACACTAATCTCAACTAGCTGTTAAGGAGAAAAGCAATCTGATTAAGAAATTTGCATAAACCTGTGAATTAGCAATTTTCATTCTAAGGTAATTGCATCTTAAAAAAGATTTTTGTTAACATAAGTGAATCTCTAATTAGTAGAATTTTTGGTTGCTATGACTAAGTGGATATGGCATACTATTATTAGCAGTGTGGGGAGGGGTGGAGGGGTATCTTGGGAAAGAGGATTATCCCCATAGATCTTAAAGCACACAGGCTGTCTTAGGCACAAATTCTCCCTCTATCTCTCAGATCCATCCTCCTTCCCATACAAGTTAGTTAAGCACCAATAATCCCTACCCTGAGGCCTG
This sequence comes from Phyllostomus discolor, assembly GCF_004126475.2. Lineage (NCBI taxonomy): Eukaryota > Metazoa > Chordata > Mammalia > Chiroptera > Phyllostomidae > Phyllostomus > Phyllostomus discolor. The sequence goes on from NC_040906.2 coordinate 148,904,537, forward strand.
TGTAAAATCCTATTATACCATTTTGATGCTGCTGAGTCCAGCAAAAAACAAAGAACCAACAGTCATAGGTGTGCCAAAGGTTGATCCAGTTAGAATGCTCATTTTAGCCTGACAAGAGCATGACAGTGTTAACAAAAAGCCATCGGTATGTTTATACATATTATGGCATTTTTTCTAGCTGTAACTTTCACAGAAAAATGTTTCCAGTGTAAGTGTCTAGTCAAATCTCCTTCGTACTCTAATATCAGGAGAAGAGTTTTATGGATTGTGTTTTTACTTGTCCCACTCTGGTTGCATAACAATGAGATTTTAAATGAAGAACTCTGCCTTGTGTTTGCTACTCCAAAAGAGTAATAAGGGTGCTGACTGGTGTGACTCAGTTGTTTGGGTGCTGTCCCCAAAAATGGAAGGTCACTGGTTCTATTCCTGGTCAGGGCACATGCCTGGCTAGTGGGTGTGTCCCTGGTTGGGTCACAGGCAAGAGGCAAGTGATTTATGTTTCTCTCACACATCAATATTTCTCTCCCTCTCTTTCTCCTTCCATTTCCCTTTCTCTGAATAAATAAATAAAATCTTTAAAAAAAAGAATACTAAGGATTCATATGACATTTTCTTCTCTCTATATTTCCAGGGACTGTATGTCTGCTGAGTATTGACCATAGTCAGGTTCCTGAGGCAAACCTTATGGGCTGAGTCAACGGCAGGGCAAGCTATTTCTTCCCTGAGGAAGTGGCTGGAGCTGAAACAACACAGGATGCTCATTTCTAGAGAAGTCTTTAATGAAATTAAGGATCAAAAAGTGATATAAAGCAAGGAGGTCATTTGAAATATAGATGTGTGCTCAATATAAATAATGATATACCATTAATAAATAAATAAAAGTAATTTGAAATATGAAAAAAAGTGATATAAAGGAGTCTCATTTGACAGAAGGATACCTAGTAACAAGTTAATAAAGATTTTTTGGATGGATGGGTGCATGGATAGATGAGTCAATGGGTTGCTAAAAGCACCTTTTGAAGAACCAATAGTCATGGAACATGATGGAGGGATGGGGAGAATGAAGTTGGGAAGAAAATGAAATAAGTTACATTTCCTATTTTTCTGGCAGTTTGGGGGATAAATTTGTTGTATGTTTCTAGTTTTGGGGGGGTGGTTTTCATGTTTTTCAGCAAAAAGACAAGCTCTTTACTGTGACAGTTGGCCTTTTCCAAGTGGACAGAATCCCAGTCAAAAGAGAACCACTGGAACAGGTAAAGCTGAGGGAGAATCTCAGTCATCCTAAGATTCCACATATCCAATGGAGTCCAGAAAATGCCGGAAAACTGAATCAAGAAGTGTAACCCACAGTCTTTTATACCCACCCAGAGAAAGGAACACCACACCTGGGGGAGCAAATGAGGCAAAGAAGTTGAGCAAGTTGAGGTTGCCCAGAAATTCTGAATACCTAATACAGGTTCTCTCCTGACTTAATGTTTGAAATGTATGTTATTCAATGGTCTTCTGTTACTTAAAACTTTCAAAGAAGTTTGTAGTGAGGATAGTTGTGTCAGTGACATTTGCTACTCATCAAGTAGTCTTTGCCCACCCACACTTCCTACCCTCTTGCAGTTAGGAGGGTCCATATGACCAGCTCTGAACAATAGACTGCTAGCAGAAGTGGCCTTTTTTTTCCCTGCCAAGAGGAAGCACTGAAGAGCAGCCTGTGACCCACTGGCTCCCCTTGCCTCATGCACAAACTGAAGCATCTACATGTTCCAGGTGGTGGAGCTTCAAGATGGCAGAGCCTCTATTATCTTGCACCCCTGGGCCATATGGTCTCAAATCCAATTCTTTCACATGCTGGCTTAGTGATCTTAGACACATGGCTTAACATCTCTGGGTCTGTTTCCTCATTTGTAAAATGAGTATAAAAATAGTACTTACCTCAGAAATTTTTTTAGGGTCACACAGAGTAAGCACTCAGTAAATGCTATTATTACTATTATTATTAATCTTAGAAATAATAAGAAAGGCCACATAATAAACATTTAAAAGGTTTTTTTCTCTTTTTTAAAAAATGAAGGTAAGGCTAAACATTTTTAAAAGCAACTAATAAGTATTATAATTTATACTATAACTTCTGTGTCTTTTTTCCTTATTATGGCTTACATTTCCAACTTCTTAACCAACATTCTGCTTTAAAAGGTCTATCACAACCACATCTTCACATGAGAAAAAGTTTAGCACATCTTAGTTTGCCTTTTTTAAAAGCATATTTTCAGGAGAGAATAAGAACAAGGACAGTGATTTACTGTGCCACTTAGTGAATATTTCCAGAAAAGATTATAATGTGTAAAAGATTGCAATGAGAAGAAAGAAAGAGGGTACTTTCAAAGTTTCAAAGTTTTAACTCCAAAATGAGGCTTCCCAAGATTAATAAAATTTGGTTCTCTGACTTAATGCCATGCTTCATACCACATAGTTATCAAAAACTTCAGCACTTAGAAAGCAATCAGGAATTTAGAAAGTGATGGTGGTGCCCAAAGTTGTGTATATCTGGATATTCTAAATATTATTTCAAATTCTTATTTTCAGGTTCATTTCCAATGCCTAAATAATTCCATTTTTACACTGGAGTGGGAGTGAAATAATTTTGCTTCTGCAATTATAAAAAGTTGAGAATTGAAATCAAGACTATGTTTTCTGAATACATTCTAATGCAAAATGATGTTAATCAACCTTCAAGCACACATTTAGGTGGGTATAACATGGAAGGCACAGCCATTTCTTCTAACCAGAATGTCTTTCTATTCCCTTGCCCACTGGTGTGCTCCTCTTTCCCCATCACAACTCGCTTCTCTCCAAGGCCTTTTTTTCCTCCTTACTGCCCCCTTCACGCCCAGAAGTAGCTGGTCACTCCTTCCACTGTGTTCCCTCTAAAGCTGCACGGACCCCATTACTGCCCTTCCCACCATGTGTGTTTGCCTTCCTCCCTCCCTGCTGTGAGAGCAGGATTTATGAACACACCCCAGAGCCCCCCTAATCAAGGAAAGCCCTCAAATTTCAATGGAACATTACAGAACGTGCTGACCTAATAGTTGAATATGAACGTTGCTAAGAGTATACCAAATCTTAAAAGTTCTCATCACAAGGAAAAAAATTGGTACCTGTGAATGGTGACAGATGTTAGTTAGACTTATTGTATGATCATTTCACAATATATATAATATTGAATCATTATGTTGTATCCCTGAAACTAATATAATGTTGTATGTCAGTGAAAAAATAAGTAAAACAAATAGTTGAATATGTAGACAATAGATTAGACTATATAAACACATGATGTAGATTCATTTTGCTATTTTAATTCAACACCAAGCCCTTCTATTTTAATGAATTTTGCATGAGTCCTGTTCCTCCACCAAATAATGAGGTGCTAGAATACAGCAATTTTGTGTCAATTATCCTGGTAAGCCCTGGCATCAGTTTAAAAAAAAAAAAAAAAAGCTTTAAAGGCAATAAGTGCCATTTGCTGAAATTAATTTAAATCATTGTGACAGGCCTAAGTGCTCATTCAGTAACCAGCAAAGTTAGGCCCTCACTGAGTCGTGTGATTCTAATACTTATTGCTGATAAGGACAATATGCTTAAATCAGTAATTAGCCTAGTCACTCACAACACTGTGGTTCTGAGACTAAGCCCAACAGATCATCAAAGTGTCAACAAAACCGTAACAGCCCTTCTGGAAAGCAGGTTCACTACAACACTACAGATTTTGCTGAAACTGTGTAAATTTCCTCTTTAAATTCCCATTGGAATCACAATCTTCAAAATTCAGTATCACCATCAAATTCTCACCAAAACCCAATAACTTAGCTCTCTCTTTAGAAACCTAAAGTGTTAAACTTCCCCATAATTTTTATATGATTGGTGTCCCTCTACCATGTACAATGATTTTCCCATACACACACTGAGGTAGTTTGTGAGATACTTTGCAAAATCCTGAAAAATTGCCTGGTGATTCTTCAGTGTAATATAAGGTGGAGGCATAATGAAAAGGTGGAAATTGGGTTATTTCCAGAGATTCTAAATAACATTCAGACACTGTTCATTCACATAAATGTAACTCACTGACTGAGCATTTTCTTTTCTATTTTTTCTTTTCTTTTCTTTTTTTTTGGTCCTCATAGTATCAGATGAGGAAAGACACAGATGTCTGATCCATTCTCTCATGATACAGCTGGGGAAAGCCAGTCGCTGGACTCAAAAATAGATATTGTTGCCACTTACCAGCCACATGGCTTTGGATAGCTGACTTCATATCATTAGACTCAGTTTCTCCACCTAAAATGTGGTAAATATCCTCCCTCCTTATTGCACAAAAGAGTTTGTCAAGGATTTACTAAGATAGTGTATATGAAACATGCCCTAAGAAATCACTAAGAAAAATATAAAAATAAATTATATAAAATGTGCAGAGAAGCAAAAAAATACAAATACTTTCCCTGTCAATAAGAAGTTTATAATTTCAAAGTGAATCTTAAAAACTCATCCTAATGAATGAATAATGAATTACTCTCAGTGGGTAGAATCACCACAGCCATGAAGCTGTGGAGTATCTTCAATAATGGCTAAAGGGACAGAGTGGGAGAATTACAGATAACTCAACTGCAAAGCAGAAATGAGATCTGCAGCCACACAAACAGAGAAGTATGTTTTGGTGATGAACAAAAGATTGTGTCATGCTTTGAGAAGATACTGGCTTATATAACATCTATGAGGCCCCTATGATTCGGTTTCAATGGTACAATGTAATATAGTTCAACAGAGGGGTGTCATTTCAAAAATAACTTGAGTTCTCTACTTGCATGTACTGAACACTGTGATCAAAATTTCTTCTTTTTATTCACTCCTCAATACTTAACTCACATACCACAGCAGTCCTGGAGAATACTTCGTATTCATCTGGAAATCACCTACTCTAGCTAAAAATAGCCCATAAGGAGGTAACCACTCTCTTTCACCATAAAGCTGGAGGTCCAAGCACCTGAGAACACACCTCCCACACCCTTGCCATGCAGCCACCACCGCACAACACCACCATCAATGGGCTCTGGCACACAGACCTCTGGGAAGTATCACTGGTCTTCTGCTACCAATGTTTTTTCCTGTGATAACTGTGACAAACATCTCCCCTGTCCTCTTCATTTCTATAGGGATGGGAGAACGTTGTAGACTCATTAATAATTTCTATCCCATCACTTTTATTTAAGGTTAAGTTTAGTATAGAGAGTTGAAATTTCCAAATTTGAGGAGGGTGGAGAAGACTGGCTTGACCTGATGGGGGCATGTGAGCAGGCAGGCAGGACAGGGTTGGTACATAGTAAACACAGTGATGGGGACTCTGTGGTTTATTTGATCCCAAATATTTTAATGAGCAAAATTATTTAAAAAATAGTGAGACTCTATATCATAACTTTGAAATTTGAAAAGTAAAATCAATGTGTATGTGAGTTTTGCTTTCCACGTCTCTTGAGCATGGACTTGAAGCCTTGTTCGGGACCTGCAGTGAGGCACCACAAACTTTCAGACATCCTTAACCAAAGCTCTCACACTCTCACTCTCACTCTCACTCTCTGTTAAGGCTTACAAAACATTTGGTATTTTGCAAGGCACTACTCTTAGCACTCTATGTATATTAAATAATTTAATTTTTCACAATGCTGTGAAATAGTACTAGTAATATCCCCATTTTTTTCATATGATAAAACCAAGGCACCAAGAAACTAAGTAACTGATCCAAGAGGGGCAGCCAGGGTTCAAGCCCTGATGATCTGGCTTCAGAATCTAAGTTCTTGGGTACTACATTATCCTGCCTCCCAATTAATGATTCAGTCCTGGGAGGGGTGCACATGGAGCACAAACATAAATATTAAAAGAGTATAACCATGAGGAGAAAGTCAATGGTATTGCAGAAGCCAAAGAAGGAACAATTTCAAGGAAGAAGTTTCAAAAGATGTTAATGTACAGAAAAGTCAGCAAAGGCCTACAAAACTGTCCATTGGCTTTGGCAATCAAAGAGTGACTATAGACCTATTCCAGGTCAGTTTCCATGGGGTGGATGGACAAGAGCTGGAGTGCTCACTGAGCTGGAGTGTGGAGAAGTTTTACTCCAAGAGGACGTAAGCACAGGAAGGAGAAATGGTGCGTCCCCTTGAGATAGAAAGTCATCATTGCAAGACACTTCCTTCCCTTTCTGTTTCTTCTCTTTTCCATTCCATTGTTAACACATATCTAAGGAAGAAGGGACAGATGGCAGTGAGGCTTTCGGTGGTGTGGGTATTAGGCATATGAAAGGCTTAAGGGAAATGCTCTGTTTGCAGAGCTTCTCATTATAGATAGACTGAAGACAGGGCTGCATCTCTGAAGAGATGGAGAAGGCCACATGAAGATGATAAACCAGACATCAGGAGAGAGAAGAGGGCCTGACCATTTTAGGTAACATGACCAGAGGGTGACCTACACCTTGCTCCAATCTTGTTTTCACCACTGGGACTAGCAGGCTGTGACACAAGGTCCACTCTAAAAAGTGAGAGGTGCAATAATCCGTGAGGTGCTCACTTCGGCAGCACATATATACTAAAATTGGAATGATACAGAGAAGATTAGCATGGCCCCTGCACAAGAATGACACACAAATTCATGAAGCATTTCATATTTAAAAGTAAATAAGTAAATAAATAATCAGTGAGGTTCCTCTCATTGTTAAGTTCTATGACCCTGTAAGTATTAACCTGAGTATAGCATTGGCCAAAATACCTCACTAACTTCCCTTTTCTAGCATTAATTTCCCTAGTTGCAGGGACATAAAATACACTCGCTACCAAACTGAAGGCAGTTCATGACCCTGCATGTGTTGAGGGAGAGAAAACAAGAAGCTCAACATCTCCAGCATTCTTTCTGGGTCATCCTGACACACTGGGCAGAAAGAAAGCTTGAACTGTCACAGTGTAGTGATCAGAATGCCAGCCTGTAACACTACAAGCCTAGAAGTTTTATTAAAATTGTTGTCTGCTACAAATAAAAAATAACAAAACCTCTGTGTAAAGAAAACCTTTTACCTGCATCTGCATTATATTTAATGATATGACATAAGCATTGTATATTGTAAAATTTCCCGCTCTGGCCCCTGAAGTGATGTGGTTACATCAGCAGGCCCCAGGTGCAGGCCAAATGGTTCATGAAAAGTTACAAGGAAGTGGAAAGAAAAATTGAAATAGGAAAGAGAAGTTTTTATTCTCTTTTTACCAGAATCCTGAGAACATTCAAATGTCAATGACCTTGAATACAGAAAACTGAAGAGGCTTTTCTACTCACAATTGAAATGGCCTTGCTAAGTTTCAGAGCATTCAAATAAATAATATATATGCAACCCACCACAGTTAAATTTTTAAAGTAAAGGTTTACTTTTGTGTCTTTATACTATTTTGAAAGTTGTCAGAGCTATAAATGATGTGATATTTTCCTGCTATGTCTGATTTCCCAGATTAACTAGATTTTATTACAGAAAAAAATATGTGCCAGATTCAAATACATGATAATTACTTAGTGTCTGGACTGACATGAAAACTCAGCGGGTTAGAACCTGAGTTTATAAACAAATACTAAAAGTTCAAACCTAACACTAAAGCCAGCCAGTTTCTCTTTAGAGCCCATCCACTGCCGTGTAAACATGTGACCCTCACTATAAGAGGGAGAGAGGAGGGGCTGGACAGAACAGCACAGCCAATTCAGTTACCACCAACAGCAATTCAAGGAGCATCCTCTATGAGCAGTGGGTCAGACATCATCTTGATCTCTGCATATGAAAAGCAGGTCATGGTAATATTTCATATGGCATGGCCTCAGAACCAATATTCAAAGCTACCTTATTGATTTTGATTATAATAATCCAAGTTCTTGGAAATCAGTTATTCAGGTTGGAAAACTTTCTCAATAACAAGAAAACTCTATTCTGATCTTTCTCAAGTTTCACTTTTGTTGTATCTCCTCCATGGGCATGTATAACTATAGCTTATCTCAAGATATCTTAGAGGGCCAATTATAATACTTTTCTGGGTTAATTCTTACAAATATCATGAATCTATTTGTTAGTGTATGTTTGAAGACTGCCTACTACCATATAGCCTTAGAAACAATGTGTTTGCAGGTATAAGGATGTGTACATCCCCCGCCATGCGTCATACTTATCCAAACAAGTTTCTTTATATCTATGATATATTTTGATGCAACACCTCAAATTAATCAGTTAATAATAACTATGACAGATCCTTCCTTCACTGAAATCACACTTCGAAGTAGATCACCACAATTTTGTCTAAGTTAAAATAATGAGACCCTCTTGAGCCTCTCTCTTTTTCTCTCTCCTAATATGAATGTGGCAATAGGTCATCTTATAGGTATCCAGGGAAGTCAGGCTCCATTACAAACCATAATTTATTTAAATAATAACATTAATGTACATTTTCCATCTATTTCAAATGTAAAATAATAGTTAAAATTACTTTCTCTAACTTTGTTTGAGTGGTATTATTATGATATCATTATCATAGACTCCACACAGCATCTATTATTTGATGGATCTCATTCCATTTTTGTCATTGCTGCTCATTAAAGGTTAAACCATACTAATTCATTAATTTATTGTGTTATAGTAAGATTCTCCAAGAATGCTTGAGGTTGAACTAATTGTATGAATACACATTGGGCTTGTACAGAATGTCCTCTAGCCCTAAAATAATATAATCAGTCATATAAACACATTTAATGAAAATCTCAACAGAAAAAAAGGTAATCAAGTTAATAATATCAGATTCACAAGAAGAAACCATGCCATTGTTTATCTAGCACTGTTCAAGGCAGACACAAGCAATCTCACCACTAGAAATGTTCTCCATTGAAGTCTGGTAACATGTTATCATACTTCCTCCAAGCTTAGTAGAAACACCCCAGCAAGCCATTCTGTTACTACTACCTGTAACACACCAGAATTACTTGAGTAACATGAAGAGAAAGGCATTAGTCTACTCTAACAAATGACTTCAAACAACCCTGAAATATAATGGCCTGAATAACATCAAGATTTCTTACCCTCTCACAGAGTGGTCTGAATGTGAGTAACCTAGGCCTGGTGACCTACATATGACAACCAGGGTTGTCCCAGTTCTCATCATTCCCCAGTAAGTATCAGAAAAAAAAAACAGTGTCTTGGGTGAAATAATTAATGTTGAAGGAGATAATCCAGGAATTGTACATATTTCTTCTGCTCACACCCAATTGGTAAGCAATTAGCTACAAAGGAAATGCCATCCCTAGCTGGGTGGGTTTTCTACTAAAGAGAAGAGGAGAAAGGATACTAGGAGGAAGTTATAAGTCTGTCACATTCCAACCCTCTGGTCATCCAAGTACTCATGCACAATCATTTTTGCACATTTTTGCACACTCACACCTTCCCCTAGTCCCCTGCAGTTCATCCAGCTCAAAGCCCTGGGTGTCTAAGTGACACAAAGTCCCATCAGGTCCCGTTGAGGCTGCTTCCATTTCAGTGACCTACAGACTAATGATACACAAGTCTCTCTCTCTCTCTCTCTCTCTCTCTCTCTCTCACACACACACACACACACACACACACCAATGGTAGAGAAGGAAGAGTATAGCTGTGATGAAATCTATTCATAAAAGACAAGAATGGCACACACACACACAGCAGTAGGTGGTTCACACGATGATGAGTCTTGCTAGGTGAGATTTAAGGAGACTCCTTTTCCTGGAAGTATAGGAGTTTTCTTGATTGAAATGTGGTTCTGCTCACAGTTCTCTTGATTGGCACCTCCTTGTCAGTTATTCTCTGTGGTCCAATGGCATTGCACTCTGGATGGTATTCTCTTGCTCACCATCATAGTGGTTCCATAACCAAAGAAGGGGTCCTTGAAGCATACTCCAGCTTCCTGCTGGTACAGGTTTGGGTGAGGTGGGAAGAGAAGTATAATCTTTATTATCTTCTCTTTATGTTTAAATTCTTGAAATTCTGTGTCACACAGCACCCACCCATTTGCAACAGCACAATCTTCAGATGGCTCTGGGCATTGCCAACCTTTCAGCCCAGATATTATCCTCCCCAAGTTCTACAAACACCAAAATTATGACTCATGGGAATATTATTATTCAGAACACAGTCAGATAAATGTGCTAGACAACATTCTAAGGTAAAGTAGAAAACAAGCTTCCTACTGATTATAGTCCATTGCTTTTTAAACCAGGTGCCCAATATATCATTTGAGCTCTTTCAATGATATTTCAACACATTCTACATCCAGGACTATAATTCCATTCTCTTCTTCTAATCAGTAATAATTTCACTTCCCAGATACATTGATAACAAGAAGTGCATGTCGAGTAAGGGACTCACGAAAGGTCTTTCACCCACCATAAATTGTATATAATGTTATTATGCATGAGGTGCACGTGTATTTAATAATAGTGAGTCTGTCATCAAGAGACAATAACCTCTGGTTTAACCAGGCAAATCTTGTTCCTAGACCTGCAAAGAATGGGAAAACAATGATTCTAACTACAATGGAATTGTCCCCCAAATAGCAACCTCACTGACCTTCTTTAAAATGCCTGTAAGTGCATTTCTATTTCTCTTCAGTAGGTCTCTTGAGAGCTGTAAATCTAGAGGAATGGTGATCCATTCCTCTAGAGGAATGCACTAACTGGCAAGAGGTGATCTTGCCAGTTATTCTAAAAAACTCTTATATGGCAACCATTCCAACAGTAATTAAAGGACTATGACTGTTCTTGGCTTTTTATTTTCTTCAGTGAACCCCTCTTTAGAATGAAGAAACACACACATGCACACCACATGTACCAGAAGACCAAACACTGACAACATGATTCTTTTTATCACAGGGGTTGATAAATATACAACATACCTCATCTATGCTAATAGCAGATATTCTAAACAGGTCATAACACACTTTCTTACAAGTGCCAGTAGCATCCTTAGAATCATTCCTTATTTAAAACTTCAGGAAATTGTAATTAGTTAAAACTAGTCCTCAGAGTGAAAGCTACTTAACATCTGACAATTACACACACACACACACTGAGGTCTGTGATTATACAACGTGTATTAGTGGTAGATCTACAACTAGGTTCCAGGATTCTTATTTCCTGAGGCTAGTACTCTTTCCTCCACAAGGTATTGTGATGGCTTATTAGTAAATTAATAATATTTGTAACAGCTTGCAATGCCTTTACTTGTCAAAGAGAAAATTATTGAAAAAATATTAATCCATAGCTGCTTGGATGGCATTTAAAAAGATCAATATCATAAAAATAACTTCTAAAAGCTCTTCTAAATGTTAAGATGGTGAGAAAATTGCTAGTTAAATACCTAATTATATATTTACCATAGATATGTCATCAGGCTAAATTAATATCACAGTAAAGCTGTATGCAAGCGTGCTTTTTTGAACTTCAGAGTATATTCGTGTTTTCTTGTGAATATAGTTAAAATTTGTGAATGTCAATGTCAATTGTATAGGCCTTTTATAAGGATTATGATGGTCCTTATTCTGAGAAATTAAGAGAAATAGATGGGACATGCCCTTATCTTAAAGGGTGGGTGTAAGCTACTCAGTGAATTCTCTGCACCCTGGTTTTCTTAAGTTGAAGTGGTCTTTATGTTCTCAAAAAATACTCAAGCCCTATTATCCAAAGCATAATTTTGCAGTTTAATATTATAGATAATAAACTTGAAGTTTTCTCTCACAATGTACCTAAAATATTGTTAACTTGAAACCACAATTTTGAAGAGTGATATGCTTCCTCGTATATTTTTCAATTGAGCTACCTTTTTAGATCAAATGTAACAGTTACAAAGATATAACTTCTAGTACATTGTATACTATGTAAAATATTTAAATACATTCTAAAATATCCTTGGTGTTGCAGATTTAGCCCCTTCAACTAATGAAACATACCTGCTATAGAACACCTCACTGGCAAAGCCAGTCCTCATAGTCAAACCAATTAGCCAAATCAGAATTTCTTTTTGCCATAAAAAGTCCAACAAAATGTTGGAAGCAAAAATGTCAATGTGTGCTCCAAAGCAACACTTCTATTTTTCAAGTCCTATTTCTAACATTAGAGTCAGAGACGGGGTGGGCGTAGAGCCCCTCCATGAGACTGTAACCTAAATGAAGTCAGGCACTGCTCTTCCATTTTGTTCGCTTGTTTTACCAAATCTAGGGGCTCACATTCAAGAGCTCTCCATTTTCAAACACCCCTATGTGTAATGCCCTTAAGTTTTTAAGCTCAAAATAATATTCAGCTGGGAAATGTCTGAAAATAATATTCAGCTGGGTGAGAGACACACAATTTGTTTGTAAGGTAGGAGACAGTCAGCTATGGAAAGGGAGGTAAGAAAGGAAAAAACCGAAGGAGTGGCTTTCAAGCCCATCAGCATTAGAAGGGACCTATGGAAGTGGAGCATCTACAAAATGATTTGCCTAAAGCTACCCATGCTGTGTACCCCTACAAAATTTTCAAGCACATTTGGGGTTGTGTATGCCTTATTTAAAGATATCTAGATTGAGATTCCTCTAAGGCTGGCGGGGGGACTATATTTAACAAGTTAGGGTGTCCTTGTAACAGGGTGCAGCCAAGAGGGTAGCCTCAAATAGGGATCTGTAATAAGATCCAGAAGAGCCTGGAGATAATTGGCTCCACACCACAGGGCCACACCTGCCCGGAATCTGGCAGCTGCAGCCAATTGTGAGAGTGTAACAGGGTGCAGCCAAGAGGGGAACCTCAAATAGGGATCTGTAATAAGATCCAGAAGAGCCTGGAGATAATTGGCTCCACACCACAGGGCCACACCTGCCCGGAATCTGGCAGCTGCAGCCAATTGTGAGAGTGTAACAGGGTGCAGCCAAGAGGGGAGCCTCAAATAGGGATCTGTAATAAGATCCAGAAGAGCCTGGAGATAATTGGCTCCACACCACAGGGCCACACCTGCCCAGAATCTGGCAGCTGTAGCCAATTGTGAGAGGAGCCGGAAATGGAGCTTCAGAGGAAGATTGGTGCCGGGATTTAAACTGAGACGCAGCAGCCATTGGAGGGGGAGAGGTATGCACAGCCCTGCAAGAGAGAACCCCACAGCTTTGGCAGAGTGAAGACTCCCTTGGCCCTGAGAGGAGAAGGAGAAGCACGCGGACTTGACGGAGTGTAAACTCCTGCAGCCCTGAGGAGAGAACCACGCGGCCTGGCAGAGTGGGGCTCCCACAGCTTTAGAAGGGGGAACCACCACCTGGTTTTAGCAGAGATCCCGGTGACTCAGCTGAGGGTGCCAGGAACCCAGGGAGGTCTCCCAGTCGAGATGGAGTACTAACTGAGAAGAACCAGAGGACTACCTAAGCCATGGACTTCTATTTCCTTCCCTGAAATACGGTACTCTGGACTGGGCAAAGGGGGAAGGAAGGAAGGACTATGTGTTTGTGGGTGTTTTAAGGGACTTTGGGATTTTGGTGAAGACATTAGGTCACTACTTTAAGTTTGTATATAGCATTAAATAAACGTTTCCTTTCCTTTTCACAAATCTCTGGCATTGAGAGACGTCTTTCCTCTGGCGGCGGACATAACGGACCCGGGGCCTTTTTTCAATAATAGTATATCATCCCAGGCCCCCCTTGTTGTGTGTTCTGTAACATCCTCACTGGAAGACATGAGACAGAAATCAAATTCGAGTAAGAATTCAACTCCCCTGGCTCATTTATCCTCAAGTCCTCAGGGCAAAATTGCTTGTCATACTCAGGCACACATTTTAGGATCCACTCCTACTGGCAGTGGCTCACTGTAGTGTTAGATGACTTTGTGATGGGTTTCTGAAGAGTCCAGGCTCTTCAGAAAAAAAGTGCTGTGGTTCATTAACAATACCTGGCAGGATGGGCACGTGACAGCATAAATGCTGTATCATTCCTCCCACATCAAGTCAGAATGACCTATCCAGACTTTCATTTTAATGTTAACAGGTGATCAAACCATTGGTTCTAGAATTCTGAATGTGGGTATCCTCCAAAGAAGAGTTATTTTAAAAGAGGTATGCATAATATTTTACTTTATCATATGTAAATGTAAACACATTTTCCTATGTAAGAAGAAAATGGGTGTGTTTTTCAATTGCTTGAGACAATTTATTACTAGGCTTAGAAGAGAGTGTACATGCTTTATTTAAGGGAGTAAATTAATTTAAGTATGGCTGGAAAATAAAGTAGTGCAAAGGAGTAAGCAGTGGAGAGAAGCCTGGGCTAATTAATAGAGGCTATGTCATAAAGGACCTTGTAATCAGTCCATAGGACTAATTCGCAAGCCGGTAGAGTTTTAATCTTCTTGCAGGATCAGATTTAAATTGTAGAATGCTCCCTCTGGTGGCAGTGTAGGGAATAGATGGATTAAAGGGCAGTGAAAAAGGAAAACCACTTGGGAAGCTTGAGGTATTCTAGGTGAAAGAAAATGTTGAACCAAAATAATAGTATTTGTAGTGGGAATAAAAAATAAAAGTGGAAAGACTCATGCTTGTAATAGTTGGAATCTCCCAGACTCGAGAATCTGTTGGATGTAGACAGAGGAATGGACATCAGAGTCACCAAACTGGGGAAGAAAAGGAAGGAGAACATGGTTCAAGTAAAAAGACAGAGCTCAGATTGGGACACACAGAGACTGAGTCAATTAGACATATGCGTCTGCAGCTTAAAAGAGAGGCCAAGGTCAGACATAAAAGTGGGAGATCTTTGGCATGGAGATAATAGTTGCAGCTGTGGGAGTGGGTGTAGTGAAAGCAGGAAGACTGTGTAGTGTGGGGGAGGGGCTAAGAAAGGAACAACAACCTTACAGGGATGATTCGGAAGCAAGAACTTGCAAATAGAGACTGACAGAGACCACCAGAGATTTAAGGAAATACTAGAGTAGAGCAGTTCAGTTCTGGAAAGCAAGTGCTTCCAAAAGAATGTATCAAAGTGGAAAGAGGATTGTCAAGTAGAAATCAAAAAAAAAAACTAAGGCATGTGGACTCAATGTGTGGCAAAGTATTTGCTGGTGAGAGGTTTCTCCCAGCACTGGTAACTTAAGACAGAGAGCTATGGCTTGAGAAGTAATGGGAGGTGAAAAAAGAAGACATCTGAATGTGAAAGGGTGAAGAGAAAGGCAGTAGCTGAAGAGGGCTTATGGGCTCAAAGAAGGCTACTGTTTTGGGATACTGTTTTTATTAAATGTATTGAGGTGACAATGGTTAATAACATTATAAAAGTTTCAAGTGTACAATTCTATAATACATGATCTGTGTAATTTCTATTTGCAATTGCAACAAAAAGAGTAAGATACCTAAGAATAAAGTCAACAAAAGAAGTCAAGGACCTATACAATTGAAAACTACAAGACATCATTGAAAGAAATTCTGGAAGAATTGTATTGTGTACAAAAAAAATTGGGATGATATTCTGTGTTTATGCATTGGAGGGATCAATATAGTTCAAAACAGCAATATACAGATTTAATGCAACCCCCATCAAAATCCCACTGGCATGCACTCTAACCATAAGAAAGATTTAGACAGTTTTTAAATGATGAGGAAAGCCTGTACACAAAAGCAATGCCTTAAGGCAGGGGTATCCAACCCTTGGCCCAGGATGTCTATGAATGTGGCCAACACAAAACCTATAAATTTACCATGTTTTGCCATGTACAAGACACTCCCATGTATGATGTGCATCCATGTTTTTATGTGCATTATACACAGGATTATTATACTCATTATTATACCCCATGGTGTGTAATCATTATACCCAATGAATAATGAACATCCTTATTTTTCCCTCAAAAATTTGGGCAAAAGTATACATTATACACAGTAAAATACAGTACTTAAAACCTTTTTTTTTTTTTTGCTCATCAGTTTTCATTAGTGTTTGTGTACTTAATATGTGACTCAAGAGAACTCTTCTTTTTCCAGTGTGGCCCAGAGATGCCAAAAGGCTGGACACCCCTGTGCTAAGGTTTAAGAGAGACATGGTATGCAGGAGTTGATGTGAAAAGTGAGAAGAGGAATCGTTGCCAAGCAGAGCAAAGGGAAGAGCTTCAGATAGGAGACAGCCACGTTGTCACAGGAAGGAAGGAGGAAAGTGGGTATAAGGATGGAGCAATACATTTGTAATACATTAACTCATGGCTAGTCCCTGTACAAAGCAAGAGGAAATGTCATCTGCCCAGGGTATTGGGAAGCGAGTGGAGGCAGACTGTAGGGAGATTTAAGAAGAGCAGAGAATGTGGGAAGCATTTATGTGAAAAATGGGAGAGAGCTGACTATTGAAAGAAAGTGGAGTTGTTCTCATTTACCATTTTATTTGACACATATGTGTAGTTAAAATCTAATTGAGTTAAGTAATCTTTAAGAATAGATGAGAAACTACTTAGGTAAATTTAAATTACCCTAAATTAATTTTTTAAAGATTTTATTTATTTATTTTTAGAGAGGAAAGGGAGGGAGAAAGAGAGAGAGAAACATCAATGTGTGGTTGCTGGGGGCCATGGCCTGCAACCCAGGCATGTGCCATGACTGGGAATTGAACCTGTGACACTTTGGTTCGCAGCCCGCACTCAATCCACTGAGCTACGCCAGCCAGGGTCCTAAATTAATTTTGAGTAATGATTGTAAGTGATTCTAAATAGTTCATTAAGACATAAGACAGTGCTTTAAAAATAAAAATTAATGAAAAAATAAATATAAGTCAGCACTTTACTTGAATATAATTATTTTCCTATTTCTGCTCATCCTCTGAGAAAGAGAATGACAAGCCCCATCCAAAGATATATTGTACATGTAAGAAATACAGATTCATTAACATTCTTATCTCAAATTACAGTGAAGAAAGATGTGAAAAACATAACAGAATTAGATCAGATGCATAGGTGCCCAGTGATAAGGACCAGAGCAATATCCTTCCCAGCCTTCCCAGCCTTCCCAGCCTTCTCAGCCTTATGTGCCCCGAGTACTATCAGACACCTGCTAAGCATCTACCCTGAGTCAGATGCCATGCTAGGTGGTGGCACAACAGCAAAGGGGACATAGCTCATGCTTGCAAAATGTTCGCAGCCTCATAGTTAGGAAAATATATGGGCTCTTTCTTCGCCATGTAATGTAGACTAAGTGTATTTTGAGACTTTTGCCACAGTTTCCTCATTGTGTTTACTACCTCACCCCTTGTAAATGGAAGTGTTTAGAAGGTTCTTTTCTGAGGAATCTTATCAGCTAAAAAAAAAAAAGGCTAATGGTACCATCCAGACTACCTAATGAAATGGCCCCATCAGGTCTCCCAACAATAAAGTGTTCTCTCAACAAGCCCTGCCCACAGGGTGAAGCTTCCATCAGCTGTCTAGATCTTCTCATTTCAATATGAGGAGAGAGCCAAAGATCACCAGACATCTGAGAACTGTGAGTGTGCATGTGTGTGTGCGTGTGTGTGTGTGTGTGTTCAACGAGGGGCTTCAAGACAGTCAGAATTGTGCCATTACAACTAAAGAGAACAGAAGTATAGGACTTATGCTGTTAAATAAAATTGTTAATGATATTTCCTGTTCGAAGATCTAATGGATTTTTGCTCTACAACAGGAGTCTGCGAACTACAGCCCATGGGCCAAACCCAATCTACCCACACACGGTTTCTGTAAAGAAATGTCTATAGAAACACCACCATGCTCATTGTTTACATATGACCTGTGGCTGCATTCACACTATAACAGTAAAGTTGAGTAGTTGTGATGGAGACCACATGGCCCACAAAGCCAAAAGCAGCTACCACGTGGCCATTTATAGGCAAAGTTTGCAGACCTCTCTACTACAAAATAGGTAGTTTATATGGCCTTTTCAATCAATCATTCTTTTCTTTAGTGCTCACTATATGAGTGATTAAGATATGGATTCCATCCTCAAGCAACTTATGATTTTGTAATAAAAGATACTATTTCTCTAAGTAGCCACATTAGGGAGTAGATAGTGAGAAGTGCTATGTGGGGTACAAATAACACGCTTGGCTGTTGAGAGATAGGCAAAGTTTTATATAACATAGGGGCTCAGGGAAGACACCTAAAGTAGATATTTAAGTTGGAACTTAAAAGACTAGATGTGTCTTTGAAATTTTTACTCTTTTTGAAGTACTTCATGTATTTGCTTGAAACAGATTTTTAATTCAAATGTTTAAAAAATAATCATAATCCTATCTTTTTAAATATCCTTTAAAGAAGCTCTTTTAATGTTTATTTATTTTCATTTCTATTTAATTCTTGTTAAAGACCTTGAAAAATTTGTTTAAGGAGCTAACAATGAATTCATGTGATGTTTGAGAAATGCTTTCTGGCAGGGGAGAAGAAACGGTCAAAGTAACTACAGCCTCGCTGCCTTCAAATCACAACTTACCTTGACTGTTTGACATGAATCTAATTTTATAAAACATGTCATTCATTATTGCTGGTATGAAAGAATATTTTTAAAGAACTCTGTAGTTCTATAGCAACAGAACACTAAAATTTTATTTTTAATGTTTCAGCTTTTAAATTATATTACAAGTAGAGATGAATATCTTTTCTGATCTGTACATACATGAGTAAGCTAAGGCTGTTCACCCATATGTCTTGAATGATGGCTTGTTTCTTTCTTTTAAAATACACCAGCCAACTATTGCAAGCTTCACAACAGAGAGAAATCTGTTGAGAGGGGAGTCCCAGATCTTATCTTGAGATTCCACTTTGAACCTCCCTGCCACCACCTTTCTCACTTCAAGCACTGACCACCACTAATAACCAACAACAGAGAAGAAGAAAAAAAACTGAAAATTCACCAAGACTTCAAGACTCTAGGATAACAAGGAAATAAACAAAGTATTACATAAAATTAAATAAGAGCTCACCAGGACTCTGAAGCCCTGTGTCATCCTCACATACTTCTAGAGAGGAGATGGAGCCACCGTTCCCCATTTAATTCCTTCCGCTTTCCTTCACACCTGTTCTTTTTTCCTCCCTACTATTAAGAGATACAATCATTTCACCATGAGAGAATTTCATCATTGTTGTGTCCAAGATAGATTCAAATCAATGATTTTAAATTAAAATACAATTTGAAGTTATTTTAATATATGATATGTCAATATTTGCTATTACTGCTCTGATTCAATCCTTGGAAAAGACACTGTTAAGCAAGCTCAAAAAGTAAGTTGTACCCTTACAAACAACATAATAATTAGGTGTTGGGTGGCTGTCAAGGAATTATCATTAAATCAATTACATACATGACCAAATGTATGTAATTAAGGTCTAGTATTGATGCAAAGTGTTGCCTGCTGCATTTTCCTTCTAAGTTGCATGACAGCCTCTCAGGAGAGCCTTTTCTTCCCCTAATGTTTACTAATGGAATTCCAGAGAAATTATACTACAGATTTCCCAGAGATGAGGAGTGGATGTGGCCATACTGACAACACCCTCCACGTATGTGTCCGAGACCAGGTAACATATAGGCACCAGGTTATAGCATTGTAATTTGGAATCACTAAAGGTTAATGAGAAAATTTGTGGGTACAAAAAGCCTTGTGCTAATTCCAGCTTACTTTTTAATCCTTATTTCTTTCTTTCCTTTTCTCTTACTCAATAAATCTTTCTCTTGAATGTCTAGCAGTGCTGCCACCTCCAATTCAAATCCAATATCCCAGGGTTCTTTCTTAACTTCCCCCATTTCATATTTGTAGTCCCCTTCTCCTG